>NC_082670.1:77542911-78167911 GCF_025265405.1 Mesoplodon densirostris
GGGTATCCAGATATGTGTTTATATACATGTATGCATATAGATATCCAGTATATGGGGATGGGGGTTCAAGGGGAGGAGCTACCACTGATACACAAGGTTCTGAAGCAAGAGCTACCAAAGGTTAAAGATATAAAAGCTACCTTGGGGACTTCCCTGGTGGTCCAGTGGTATAAAGAATCTGCCCTGCAATGCAGGGGAGTTGGGTTCAATCCCTGGTCAGGGAACTAAGATCCCACATGCCAGGGGGCAACTAAGCCTGCACACCATAACTACTGCACTTGGGCGCCTCAAGTAGAGCCCACGTGCCACAAACTACAGAGCCCACGCGCCCTGGAGCCTGCTCGCCATAACTAGAGAAGAGAAAACCCACAGACCACAACTAGAGAGAAGCCCATGCACCACAACAAAGAGCCCGTGCACCGCAACGAAAGATCCTGCGTGCCGCAACTAAGACCCAACGCAGCCAAAAATAAATTAAATAATAATAATTTTAAAAATTAAAAAATAGGGCCTCCCTGGTGGCGCAAGTGGTTGGGAGTCCGCCTGCCGATGCAGGGGATACGGGTTCGTGCCCCGGTCTGGGAGGATCCCATATGCCGCGGAGCGGCTGGGCCCGTGAGCCATGGCCGCTGAGCCTGCGCGTCTGGAGCCTGCGCGTCCGGAGCCTGTGCTCCGCAACGGGGGAGGCCACGACAGTGAGGGGCCCGCATACCGCAAAAAAAAAAAAAAAAAAAAAAAAAAAAAAAAAAAAAAAAAATTAAAAAATAAAATAAAACCTACAATGTCCCCTACCCTAAGTAATGGACAAAACAACAACACACGGAAAACTAGAGAACAATGAGATAGTGTATAATTAAATATGCAGGGACCACAATTGCCTTTTTAAATTGGAAACACAAAAATAATCCAGTTCAACTCTTCATTTTAAAAATAGGAAAAGACAGTGGACCAAGATCACATAGCAGGCTAGTAAGAAGACTAAACATTCATTGAGCACTTTCTGTGTGCCAGGCACTGGTATTAGGAGTGTTACATGTGCTGAATCATTAATCCCCACAAAAAGTATTAACGCTATCCATATTTTACAGATAAGGAAACTGAGACAGAAGGGTTATCTAACTTCCTTATGGTCATTTCAGTTTTAAGTGGCAGAACCAAGATTCTAACCCAGGCAGTCTGCCTTCAAAGCCCATGCTCTTAATAACCACCCTAGGCTAACCTCTCTTGTTAGTAGCAAAACAAAGTCCAGAACTCATGCATTTTCCACTATGCCATTTCACCTCCCTTCCCCAAACAGTACTATGAAAGACAGGATATAAATAGTATAACTCAGCAATAACTGCCAGTATTACTGAAGCATAAACCTTTGACCTAGCAATTTTACTTCCAGAAATTTGTAGTAGAGATATGCTCATTCACATCTGAAAGGTTTATTCAATGATATCCATTGTTGTTTGTAATGGGATATCAAGTGTTGTTTGTAATAGTAAGAATTGGAAACTAAATATCTATCAATAGGGTATACCCATAAAATAAATACTGATACATGCCAAAACATGGATGCATCTTGAAAACATGCTAAGTGAAAGAAGCCAGACACAAAAATCCACATTCTGTGTGATTCCATTCACATGAAAGTTTAGAATAGTCAAATCCATAGAAACAGAGAGAAGATTGTTGGTTACCAGGACCTGGAGAGAGGTGGGGAATGAGGATAGACTGACTGCTAATGAGTATAGGATCTCTTTTGGGGGTGATGAGAATGTTCTGGAATTAGGTATGAAGATAGTTGCACAATTTTGTGAATGTACTAAACACCACTGAGTTATACACTTTAACGTATATAAGGATTGATTTCATGATATATGAATTATGTCTGAATTTTTTTTTAAATAGAGGACCTAGGTATTACCAGAGGACAGAGATTCCAAGCAGCAGGGAGTCTCTCCCATTGCTGGCTTTGAAGAAGCAGCCTGCCATAAATTCTACAGGTGCCAACACCTTGAGAGATCTTGGAAACAAATTCTTTCCTAGTGAGTCTCCAGGTAAGAATGCAGTCCAGCTGACACCATGATTTCAGCTGTGTGAGACCCAGGCACAGAAACCAGCTAAGCCATGTCCATACTCTGACCTACAGAAACTATGAGATGATACATGGATATTGTTTGAAGCTACTAAGTTTGTGGTAATTCGTTATGCAGCAATAGAAAACTAATACAGGGCTTCCCTGGTGGCGCAGTGGTTGAGAGTCCGCCTGCCAATGCAGGGGACACGGGTTCGTGCCCCGGTCCGGGAGGATCCCACGTGCCGCGGAGCCTGCGCGTCGGGAGCCTGTGCTCCGCAACGGGAGGGGCCGCAGCAGTGAGAGGCCCGCGTACCGCAAAAAAAAAAAAAGAAAAAAAAAAAGAAAACTAATACAGAGGCTACAAAACGCCTGGCTTTTCTAAGTGCTTTGCATATGTTAAATTTATTTAATTTGCACAATAAACTCTGTGAGGGGGCTTCCCTGGGGCTTCCCTGGTGGCGCAGTGCTTAAGAATCCGCCTGCCAATGCAGGGGACACCGGTTCGAGCCCTGGTCTGGGAAGATCCCACATGCCTCAGAGCAACTAAGCCCGTATGCCACAACTACTGAGCCCGCATGCCACAACTACTGAAGCCTGGGCGCCTAGAGCCCGTGCTCCGCAACAAGAGAAGCCACCACAATGAGAAGCCCATGCATCACAAGAAGAGTAGCCCCCGCTCGCCACAAGAGAAAAGCCCGTGCGCAGCAAGAAAGACCCAACACAGCCAAAAAATAATAATAATAAAATAAATTAATTAAAAAAAATAACTCTGTGAGGTAGGTACTCAAATTTTCCCCATTTTTCTGATGAAGAAGCTCATTAAGTGCTAAAACAAAACAGCCAAGGTACAGAACAGGATAGAGTGTTAGCATTTGTACCCCAAATAGGGCAAATACAGTTATGTATATACACCTATTTGCATAAAACTTTTGTGGAAGGCTACATAAATGACTAGCTACAGTGGTTGCCTGTGGAAAGGGAAACAGGGCTGGAGGGCAGAGGTGGGAGAGACTTCTCAGTCCATATCTTTTTATACTTTAAACCATATGAATGCATCACTTACTAAAAAAACAAAAACAAAAACATTTTAAAAAGAAAGGAGGGGGGAGGAATAAATTAGGAGTTTGGGATTAAACAGTCACACTACTATATATAAAATCGACAACCAGGGCTTCCCTGGTGGCGCAGTGGTTGAGAGTCTGCCTGCCGATGCAGGGGACACAGGTTCGTGCCCCCATCCCGGAAGATCCCACATGCCGCGGAGCGGCTGGGCCCGTGAGCCATGGCCGCTGAGCCTGCGCGTCCGGAGCCTGTGCTCCGCAACGGGAGAGGCCACAACAGTGAGAGGCCTGCGTATCGCCAAAAAAAAAAAAAAAAAAAATCGACAACCAACAAGGACCTACTGTATAGCATAGGGAACTATACTCAATATTTTGTAATAACCTATCATGGAAAAGAATCTTAAAAAAGAATATATATATACATATATATCTGAATCACTTTGCTGTACACCTGAAAGTAACACAACATTGTAAATCAACTATATTTCAATAAAATTTTTAAATTAAAAAATAAAATAAAGATAAAATAAAGAGAAAGGAATAAAGATACAGAAAAGCATGCTGAGAAGCTGTTGTTGTGATTACTCAATAGTTCATGCAAGAGTGAAACAGTAGTATCTTAATAATCATCCAGAAATCCAATACAGAGATTTTAGAAGGATCCCTATGTTTCAATAGAGAGGAATTATAGACTCCCACATGCTGGTCAAATCAATTAGGTAAGTATATAGTTAGAGTTACAGGATTCGCACATAGAAACAAAAGCATAATAGTACCTTTGAAGTGAACAAAGTCACTAAAAAGATTCAACAGTAACAACAACCTTTAACATTTGCAAAGCAATTGCATGTGTTTTTTTTTTCAGGTAAACGATATTATTTGATGCTCACAGGTACGTGCTTCAACCATATAGCTAGGAGGCTTTTTTTTTTTTTTAACCTTTCCACTGATCAGCAGCAGGGAAAGATAATAAAGGCCAATCAACAAAACCACCACTAATCCAATGCATAGAACCTTAAGGAGATTAATCAGTTCAACTGGTTCATTTTGTGAATGAGGACAGTACTATAAGACTACAACTCCACGGCCTATTCAGATGCATTAAAACTATATGAAACTGCCATTCCTTCCATTATGCTTGAGCTAAAACAATAATTCTACTTCCATGAGTCATCTTCTTTCCCCCAAAGAACTTGTTCTATTACTCACTGAGCAGATATTTCTTGGGCGTGTCCCAAGGAAGTATAAGACCCTGACAACAAACTGGGTTGAAGTTCATCAGGGTTGATGTCTGGAAGGAAAGACTTCCATGCAAGGAAGAGAAGGCACACAAGTAATCTTCAGTTGAAAATAATAATAAGGTTAGGGATGAAGCAGCATGTGAGTAGCCCTTCAACTACACAGCTGACTCGGGTAACTACAAATCTCAACTAAACCCAGGAGTCAAGAGCTGTTACTAAGGTTTAAGTTTTGGTTTCATTTCTTTCTTTAATTTTTTTAAAATTGAAGTG
This sequence comes from Mesoplodon densirostris, assembly GCF_025265405.1. Taxonomy (NCBI): domain Eukaryota; kingdom Metazoa; phylum Chordata; class Mammalia; order Artiodactyla; family Ziphiidae; genus Mesoplodon; species Mesoplodon densirostris. The sequence continues at coordinate 77,547,549 of NC_082670.1, forward strand.
TAATAGACCTACAACACTATGTTAGTTCCAGGTGCACAGCAGAGTGATTCACTATTTCTATATGTTTCAGAATGATCACCACTTTTGTCATTTCTGAGTCAATCTCTTCTAAGATTTCTGTTACATGTAATACCATGAATGAGTCTCACAGGGATGATGTTAAGTGAAATAAGTCAGGCACAAGAGTACATACTGTATGATTCCATTTATATGAAGTTCAAGGGCAGACAAAAATGGTAATAAAAGTCAGAATAGTGGTTCCCTTATGTGTCTGTCAGAAGGAGGAAGGGGGTATGAAAGGGTCCCCTTTGAGTCAAAGGGGACATGAAACAACTTTCTGAAATGATGAAAATGTTCTATATCTTGATCTAGGTGATAGTTATATGTATATACAAAGACAGTATATACATACATAAATATTTATTGAACTCTACACTTGAAAGTTGTGTGTTTTACTGTATGATGTTACTCTTCAATTAAACAACAGCAAAAGCTCCTCTGCATGTTCTCATTATTCAAGGGCTAAAGATAAGGGTTCTTCACATGGCTTATACAGCCCTACTGATCCTGACCCTTTTCTACTTTCCATCTCCACCTCTCTTCCCTAAGCTCCTCCTTGGCATTTCCTGTGTATGGCACACTTGCCGAACTCCCCTGGCCACATGATCAACCTTGGCACATACTGTTTCCCCAGCATGGTGTGCTCTTCTTCCCTGGACAGCCCCTTCCCCGTTAGCTCCTGCACTTCCTTTGGCTTAAGCTTCACTTTCTTGTGTAAGCTTCCTCGATCATCCCCCTCCCATTTGAGGTTGGCTTTCCCTGTGTGGTGCTTTCATAGAACCTTCTTCTTTTCACTCAGACTATTTACCTCTCACTTCTCTTAATTTGTCATTACTCCCTCATTTGTGGGATTATTTAATTATATCTATCTCTCCCACTAGAACCTATGCTCCGCTCCATGGGCTGAGGGGCAATGTCTGGGTTTGCTTACCACAATAACCCTGGGCCTGGCACAGTGCCTGGAACACAGTAGGTGTTTACTAAATATGTTTTGACTGCTGAGGACAGAGTGGCTATCTGATAGTTTCTGGCAAGAAAATCGCTATCTCACATAACATGATTTGCGTTTACCCCATTAAGTGTTTACTGGTATATCTCACTTTAAGCAAACTTTATTATACGGAAATCACACCCCAAAATATAAATTAGGGTGTGTCTGCCAAATGCCTTTTAAATGATTTATGCAAATTCAAAATGCCTTTCACTGCATTTGAGAAGACAGATGAACATCATTTGCCAAATCCAACGCTTATTGAAATAAAAAGGATTTAACAATTGGGAGCGATTCTTGCGTTATGTCAGCTGGCTAACCAGTACAGACCCGGTTATAAGATCATTTATACCACCGCCATTTCCACCTGAAGAAAAACTCAAGTTTATACTAACTTCACATGGTGGTTGGTGAAGTTTTCTAAGTAAGAAGAGTGGTGTCAAGGATATGGGTTACACAAAGAAAAACAAATGCTCAAGAGGAAGTGATGTACTGCAAAAATGCAAACAGTGGTGAAATGTGTGAAAAATTTTTTCAAATTAAGTGTTTTGGGGACTTCCGTGGTGGTCCAGTGGTTAAATATCTGTGCTTCCACTGCACGGGGTGTGGATTCGATCCCTGTTCAGGGAACTAAGATCCCGCATGCCGGACAGTGCAGCCAAAAAAAAAAAAAAAAAAAGCCCACAAAAACAAAACAAAAAAAAGTGGTTTTGATTTTATGCTTTTATACTAAAGGAGGGAAAAAGAAAGTTGTAGGAATTCATGTAGGAATTCAGAAGGTAATACATCTCACTACTCAATTTGGAAGACTGTGAATAAGTTGGAAGAAAAGGAATAATAATACAGATAATTTACCATTCATTCTCTCAACAAATATTTCTTGGGACCCTATCTGCTACCAGGCCCCAGTTTGGGCTTCTGGGGATACAGCTGAAAACAAACAGATCCATCCTGACCCTGCTGTGATCTTCACAGCAGTTGCCAGAAAAACATTGCCACTTTTGGCAGAGGAAGAAATGGTGGCTTAACTGTCTTGCTCAAAGAAATACCACCAATAAGTGATTCATCAGGACTCAGGTTTGCATCTTCTAACTCCAATTTCAGGCAACTATACAAAATTCTACTTGCTTGTAGGCCTCTGGGATCTCTAGTTTGTAAATCAAGGCTCTCAAGAGAAATAAAGAAAAATTACAAAGTTACAGCACTATACATTTCAAACACTCCCCTGTGTGTCATTTCTTCTCCCTTGTTTTGTCCCTCTATTCTTCTGAGTGAATAGGAAACTTCCCACCAACTCCCTTACAAACACAAGTTTTTTCATTTTTACTATTTCCTTTGGCACCTACCAATTTGTAGATGATTTCTGGACAGACAGAAGTAAATCGGTCATCCAGTCTCCTTGGCTGAACAACAGCTGAACTGAGAGTCTGCCTCCCTTTGACTTCACATGATTCAGGTTATGGCTTTATTATCTGGTGCTTCAGAATACAAGAAAGGTACCCAGACTTACTTTACTTTTGGACATTTTCTCCCCAATTCATAAAAGCCCAGCAATAAAAACTAAAATTACCTAAAAAAAAAAAAATCCCAGCAATAAAGGATATAGTTGATGTGACCTTTTGCTACTGTGATTCTGTGATTTATAAGAAATATATACATTTGGCATTCAGATGACCAAAATATATTTCTCAGATATATTTGGTTTCATCCACGGTTCCTGGTTCACAGCTCCCTAAAACCTTGGAATTTTTTGGTTGATAAGAGCAATGGGAGCATCTTTTCTTATAATACAGTGTTTGGTCTCTTGTCCTCAGTTCTTGAAAATGCTGCAGACAGAATGGGTATCTTGATATTCGTAACAATTCCTTTCCATCACAATTGGGTTTATGTTAATAAATGTGGCTTTGGATCCTACCCCAGGGTATGAACTGGTTGCCCGCCCATGTGAATGGGTGGTTTTTCTGATTCCAGTCCTACACCCTGATTTTAAGGCAGGAAGGGGAGCTTGAGGTTGAATCAATCTCCTTTGGCCAATGATGTAGTCAACCATGGCTATGTCATGAAGCCTCCATAAAAGCCTCCAAAGACAGCTTTTCGACCCTCTGTTGGTGAGCTTCTATATGGGGGACTCAGATCGCCTCTGCATGCTACCTTGCCAGCTCCCAATTTCCAGGAGGACAGAAACTCCTTTGTTCGAGATGTCACCCTACATATCTCTTCATCTGGCTGTAGATTTTTATCTTTTAATAGACTTTTATAATAAATTAGTAATCTCATGAGTAAACAGGTTTTCCCAAGTTCTGTAAGCTGTTCTGGCAATTAAACCCAAAGAGAGAGTCATGGGAACTTATGATTTGTAGGCAGTTGGTCAGAAGCACAGGTAAAAACCCGGGCTTGCTACTGGCATCAGAAGTGGAGGGTGATCTTGTGGGACTGAGCCTTTTACCTGTGGAATCTGATTCTATCTCTGAATAGATAGTGTCAGAATTGAGTTGAATTCTTGAACACCGAGAATTGCTTGTTGGTATGAGGAAGCCTGCATGCACACATGCACATGTTGGGATTGGGTGCAGGAATCCTTAACAACTACATAGTAAATACTGATTTTAAAAGAACATTAAGGGCTTCCCTGGTGACTCAGTGGTTAAGAATCTGCCTGCCAATGCAGGAGACACAGGTTCGAGCCCTGGTCCTGGAAGATCCCACATGCCCCGGAGCAACTAAGCCTGTGCGCCACAACTACTAAGCCTGCGCTCTAGAGCCCGCGAGCCACAACTACTGAGCCTGCATGCTGCAACTACTGAAGCCCACGTGCCTAGAGCCCACACTCCACAAGAGAAGCCACCGCAATGAGAAGCCCGTGCACCACAATGATGATGAATAGCCCCCGCTCGTGGCAACTAGAGAAAGCCCTCGCACAGCAATGAAGACCCAATGCAGTCAAAAATAAATTAATTAATTAATTTTAAAAAAGAAAAAATTCATGAAAAAAAGAACATTAATTAGCAAGTGTGCATTGACTGATTAATGGATGAAAAAAATGTATTGTCCATACAATGGAATATTATTCAGCCACAAAAAGGAATAAAGTGCTGATACCTGCTATAAAATGGATGAACCTTGAAAACTACGCTAAGTAAAAGAAGCCAGTCACAAAAGGCCGCCTACAGTGTAATTTTATTTATATGAAATGTCTGGAATAAGAAAATCCATTGAGACAAAGTGTATTAGTGGTTGCCTAGAACTGGAGGAATGGGTAGATTTACAGGTGAAAGCTAAAGAGTTTTTTTAGAGTGATGAAAACGTTCTAAAATGAATTGTGGTGATGGTTGCATAACTCTATGATAATACTAAAGATCACTGAATTGTACACTTCAATAATCATGTGGTATGTGAATTATAACAATAAAACTATTCTTTTTTTTTTTTTTTTTTTTTTTTTTTTTGCGGTACGCGGGCCTCTCACTGTTGTGGCCTCTCCCGTTGCGGAGCACAGGCTCCGGACGCGCAGGCTCAGCGGCCATGGCTCACGGGCCCAGCCGCTCCGCGGCATGCGGGATCTTCCCAGACCGGGGCATGAACCCGTGTCCCCTGCATCGGCAGGCGGACTCTCAACCAATGCGCCACCGGGGAAGCCCAAAACTATTCTTTAAAAAAGGAAATTGGGGCCTCCCTGGTGGCGCAAGTGGTTGAGAGTCCGCCTGCCGATGCAGGGGATACGGGTTCGTGCCCCGGTCTGGGAGGATCCCATATGCCGCGGAGCGGCTGGGCCCGTGAGCCATGGCCGCTGAGCCTGCGCGTCCGGAGCCTGTGCTCCGCAACGGGGGAGGCCACAACAGTGAGAGGCCCGCATACCGAAAAAAAAAAAAAAAAAAGGAAATTGACCTAGTGTTCCACTAGTAACTTGGGTATGTGATGCACAAAGTTATTTGACCTACAACCACTGCTTAAATTTGTGTTGAACATGTAGAGAGAGATGAATAAACAATTTTTTATGTTTTTTTCTTCAAATAAAAAGAAAAAAACACTGGATTCTACCTATACTGCAGCAGCATAATTTAATTATTATAGCTGAGATGTATCCTAGTCAATTAAGGCAGCAGCAACTGACACCAACACCCTATATGTGTCTATATCCAGCCTTTACAGTATGTGAATGTATAAGTAACCAGAGTGCTTGCTGTGTCTTTTCTTGATTTTTATATTTTAAGGATTTTTTAATTTAGTTAATAGTAACCCCTTTTTAAAAAAGAATATTAAACACAAGGCCTAGTGAATTATGAACTATCAGTATAAAATATTCCAAATTCTTTTTAAAAAATCCACTTCAACTATTTAAAATACAACACTATTGTTTGTCTTTAAACACCTTACTTCAAATGTCCTTCCCCATATTTCCAAACACACCAAAAAACATGTTTTTCTCTATTTAAAAAAAATTTTTTTTAATTTAAAAAAAAAATTTAAAAAAAATCCCTGGTTAGAAGAAACTTGCAAAAATAGATCTTTACAAAAAATGCGACCTAGAGTTTTAGTACCCTCCAGTGGTTCTGAAAGGATGGGCAATAATTATTATAAGTTTTCTTCTAAGAACTCTTTGGGGAACCAGCCAAGTTTAAATGGGGTAATTGGTAGGTCTATGGTTGCAATTTACATAAATTATAGAAACATAACACCAGATATTTATCTAATTGAAGAAAATGTGGTGTTCAGTTACCCAAACAGAGGAATTCTACTTGTGGTTTGTGCCATTTGGTGATTAGTCCATTCTCTTGAGAATCTAAATGTGCCTCTCTGGGGACAGAGTACAGTAATGTTAAAAAATTCAGTTTTAACCCAATCAAAAAATGGGCAGAAGATCTAAACAGACATTCTCCAAAGAAGACATACAGATGGTCAAAAAGCACAGGAAAAGATGCTCAACATCACTAATTATCAGAGAAATGCAAATCAAAACTACAATGAGGTATCACCTCACACCGCTCGGAATGGCCATCATCAAAAAGTCTACAAACAATGAATGCTGGAGAGAGTGTGGAGAAAAGGGAACCCTCCTACACTGTTAGTGGGAATGTCAATTAGTACAACCACTATGGAGAACAGTATGGGAATTCCTTAAAAAACTAATAATAGAGCTACTGTAGGATCACATGGTGCCATATGATACCATAGCAATCCCACTCCTGGGCATATATCCAGTGAAAACCATAATTTGAAAAGATACATGCACCCGAATGTTCATTGCAGCACTATTTACAATAGCCAAGACAGAAAGCAACCTAAATGTCCATTGACAGAGGAATGGATAAAGAAGATGTAGTACATATATTCAATGGAATATTACTCAGCCATAAAAAAGAATGAAGTAATGTCATTTGCAGCAACATGGATGGACCTATAGATTATCATACTAAGTTAAGTAAGTCAGACAGAGAAAGACAAATATAATATGATATCATTCATATGTGGAATCTAATTTTAAAAAATGATACAAATGAACTTACTTTATAAAACAGAAACAGACTTATAGATATCAAAAACAAACTTATGGTTACCAAAGGTGAAACTGGGTGGGGTTGGGGGGGGAGGGATAAATTAGGAGCTTGGAATGAACATACACATACTACTATATATAAGATAGGTAACGAACAAGGACCTATTATATAGCACAGGGAACTCTACTCAATATTCTGTGATAACCTATATGAGAAAAGAATCTAAAAAAGAATGAATATTATGTGGATGTATAACTGAATCACTTTGCTGTATACCTGAAACTAAGACAGCATTGTAAATTGATTATACTCTAATAAAATTTTAAAAATGAAATAAAATAAAAATAGCAAAAAAAGTCAGTTTCATTTTGCTTTGCAAAAACTCAATAATATATAAAAACTATTCTTATATATTTCTTTAATAAAATAGTATTAAAATAATTCCTTTAGTAGATGTTTATCCACATTCATAACAGAGATGTTGATTACACTCACCATTATGTGCTGCTTCTTTCTTTAAATGGTAATAAACTCTTCACTTCTAATCAATCTGCTATCATAGGTCCTATGGTCCTTGGCTGAGTTTCTGTTTCCTATAAATATAACAAGCAATGTAAGACATTTAATACTGCCAAAGTTTTCCAAATATTTCTTTCAAATATTTCATACAAATAAGTATGAAGATACTATTTCTATGAAAAGCATATTAGATAGAATTTAGATTCTTACAGAAATGCATACAAGAGAATGTATCCCAAATATTTAAACTTCAGGTATTGTTCAAGCAAATTTCCATGTCCCTATTTCCTACCTGAAGGGGAGTCAAATTTCAAGTTTTATGGTTAAAAAAATACATAATAATGTACAAGTCTGTCTCAATGCCTCAGTCAACTTCCAACCACACACAGCATGTCTACAATAAGCTAGGAAATTTGCAAGACAGGAAAATGTCTCATACCCTTACCCTGGGACACTGATAACTTGAAGCTTACCACACTGATGTTACCGGTATTCATTTACTAAACTCATTCAATTACCTAGCAATTAATTATTGAACAACTTGTGTTTTGGAGGAACCGAATCTGATGCAGGGGATTAAACGTAAGACATAGTTCCCACTGGTGAAGACAAGCAAAGGAGTCAACCTTGACACTGTCTAGCAGAGATTCACTGAGTCAGCAAAAGCCAGAGAGGGGAGGAAGCCGAGTGGCAGGGGGCATGATAGGAATCCGAGAAGAGAGGACAGCGAGGGAAAAAAGGAACAAAGGCACCAAAGTGAGAAGCAAAAAGGTTTATGTAGCAGGGAAGCAGAGTTGGTTCTTGTGGTGAGGCAGGAAGCCGAGAGGCAGGCTGAGCTGAATCACAGGATCCCTCCTGTGTTATGTTAAGGGACTTGCACCTAATCCTGAGGCAAGAGATAAGAATTTAAAGACTAGGTAAAGGGTTTCTCCGCTGGCTCAGCGGTTACGAATCTGCCTGCCAATGCAGGGGACACGAGTTCAAGGCCTTGTCCGGGAAGGTCCCACATGCAGTGGAGCAACTAAGTCTGTGTGCCACAGCTACTGAGCCGGCACTCTAGAGCCTGTGTGCCACAACTACTGAAGCCTGTGTGCCTAGAGCCCGTGCTCCGCAACAAAAGAAGCACCGCAATGAGAAGCCTGCACACTGCGGTGAAGAGTAGCCCCCACTCACCGCAACTAGAGAAATCCACGTGCAGCAACGAAGACCCAACACAGCCAAAAATATAAATAAATAAATAAATAAATAAATATATTAAAAAAAAAAAAGACTAGGTAGAGGTTGACCTAGTCAGAAGCACATTTTATTTTATTTTCATATTAATATATCTTTATTTTTTAACATCTTTATTGGAGTATAATTGCTTTACAATGGTGTGTTAGTTTCTGCTTTATAACAAAGTGAATCAGCTATACCTATACATATATCCCCATATCTCCCCCCTCTTGTGTCTCCCTCCCACCCTCCATATCCCACCCCTCTAGGTGGTCACAAAGCACGGAGCTGATCTCCCTGTGCTATGCGGCTGCTTTCCACTAGCTATCTATTTTACATTTGGTAATGTATATATGTCCATGCCACTCTCTCACTTCGTCCCAGCTTACCCTTCCCCTTCCCCAAGTCCTCAACTCCATTCTCTACAACTGCGTCTTTATTCCTGTCCTAGATGCACATTTTAGACAAATCATTCTGGTTCTCATTATAAAAGGTGAGTTTTAAAGACATAACATGGAGGCAAGAAGATCAGTTAGGAGTCTGTTACAAAAATCTGTGTAAGAGATGGCTTAGGACTTCAGCATGCTTGGTCATTGTCAGCCTAGATACAAACCAAGGTTCTGTTACTTTGTGAGAGAATTTTAAAGGGAAGAAGAGATAGAAGAAATTAATAATAGTTAATAAAGAAAGCTACTGCTGTTCTCCCCCCAACCAAAATTCTTTCTTTAAAATGTGTAATTTTAAATTCTCTGAAAAGACCAAACGGTAAACCATGAAAGGATGTTGCCAGGTGTTTTAAAATAAGCCACGTAAAGGACGAAAACACTTCCAATTCATAATTCAGATGCAGAAGACCTTACAATAGTTCACAGTTTTCAAGCTAACAGAAACACCGCCTATAAAACACTATAAGTATTATTCCTAGTGGAATGGTTTAACAGACCACAGGGCTTGAAATGGAGTGATGGAGCACAAAAGTGTAACAGCAGATAATAAGTAGACAGACTAGTTTAAGAAGACATTCTCTTTCCATTCCCAAACTAGATTCAGAGTATATCTGGTGTGTCAAAATTAGCCATGTAATATTTATTTTATTTTTATTTTTTTGACCACACCACACGGCTTGTGGGATCTCAGTTCCCTGACCAGGGATTGAAGCCAGGCCATAGCAGTGAAAGCCCAAAACCCTAACCATTAGGCCAACAGGGAACTAGCCATGTAATATTTTAAAACACAGTATTGTTTTTATTATAAAAATAGCTTAAATGTGTTTAGAAAATTTTGAATCAGACAGTTGCAGAATATGTGAGACACCTCCTTGAAACTCTAGTTTCAGAGAACAGAATCTAGCACTTGGCTAACGAATACCAAAGTTGACTTTGTATGATTCTTTTTTTGCCAAAAACCAGACTCTCAGGAGCATATACACAAACTTTCCAGAAGAGGGGAGCAAAACTTCACAAAACAGGTTTTTAAAACCCAGCAGGTTTTCTATACCACTTTCTAAAAGTATTTTTAAAATATTCAGCAGAAAAGTTACATAAACATGTTATTTCTGTGTATATGTATTACTTTATCTTTTAGGAATAATGGAATTGCAGGACTTACGTTTAGGCGGAAGAGAATTCTTTGCAAAGTCCTGAGACTGCTGAAGGCTCTTGGATGGACAGGACCTTAGGAAATAGCCAGAGGGAACAAAAGTGGGCCACAATGTCTAGATGTTTTAGTGGGATCACCTGCTGGTGATCTGCCAGCTCTTTTACAAAGAATCATAGTTTAAGGTACAATGGGATTCTTTTAAAAATATGTTCTAACTCTGCACCTAGGTTTCCTCACCTGTAAAATGGAGATAATAATTATACCTACACCTCAAGGGGTTGCTGCACAGAAGAAATATAAAGTGAGTGGGACATTGTTTCCTTCTGAAAATTATGGCAAAGTATACATAACAGAAAACTTATCATCTTAACCTTTTTTTTTTGTTGTTTTTTGGCTGCGTTGGGTCTTCATTGCAGTGCGCGGGCTTCTCATCGCGGTAGTTTCTCTTGTTGAGGAGCATGGGCTCTAGGCGTGCGGGCTCAGTAGTTGTGGCTCGTGGGCTCCAGAGCACAGGCTCAGTAGCTGTGGCACACAGGCTTAGTAGCTCTGCAGCATGTGGGATCCTCCCAGACCAGGGCTCGAACCCGTGTCTCCTGCATTGTCAGGCAGATTCTTAACCACTGCACCACCAGGGAAGTCCCTCCACTTTCTTTTTTTTTTTTTTTTTTTGGCCACGCTGCAAGGCATATGGGATCTTAGTTCCCTGACCAGGGATCGAACCTGCACCCCTGCATTGGGAGTGTGGAGTCTTAACCACTGGACCACCAGGAAAGTCCCATACCATTCTACTTTCTATCTCTATGATTTTGACTATTCTGGGTACATCATATAAGTGGAATCATACAGTGTTTGTCTTTTTGTGATTGACTTATTCACTTAGCATAATGCCCTCAAAGTTTATCCATATTGTAGCATGTGACAGAATTTCCTTCCATTTTAAGGCTGAATAACATTCCATTGTATGCATATACTATATTTTGTTTATCTGTTCATTCATCGATGGACACTTGGGTTGCTTCCACATTTTGGCTATTGTGAATAATACAACATGGATGTGCAACTATCTCTTTTGAGATCCTATTTTCAATTCTTTTGGATATATACCCATAAACAAGATTGCTGGATCATATGATAATCCTCTTTTGATTTTTTTGAGGAACCACCATACTGCTTTCCACAGCAGCTGCACCATTTTACTTTCCCACCTAAGGGCTCAAGGGTTTCAATTTCTCCACATGGTCACCAACACTTATTTTCTGATTTTCTTTTTAATAGTAGCCATCCTAATGAATGTGAGGTGGTATCATTGTGGTTTTGAATGAATTTCTCTAATGATTAATGATTTTGAGCATTTTTTCATGGCCGTTGGCCAGTTAATCTTTTTAATTTTATAAATTTATTTATTTATTTATGGCTGTGTTGGGTCTTCGTTGCTGCACGCAGGCTTTCTCTAGTTGCGGTGATCGGGGCCTACTCTTTGTTGTGGTGCGCAGGCTTCTCATTGTGGTGGCTTCTCTTGTGGTGGAGCATGGGCTCTAGGAGTGCGGGCTTCAGTAGTTCTGGCACGCGGGATCAGTAGTTGTGGTTCAAGTGCTCTAGAGCACAGGCTCAGTAGTTGTGGCACACGGGCTTAGTTGCTCTGCAGCATGTGGGATATTCCCAGACCAGGCCTCAAAACTGTGTCCCCTGCATTGGCAGGCGGATTCTTAACCACTGTGCCACCAGATAAGTCCAATCTTTTTAAGACATATAATAGGTAAATAGTGGTATCTCATTGTAGTATTAGCTTGCATTTATTTCACAACTAGTGATGTTGAGTGTCTTTTAATATACTTACTTACTATCCACATATCTTCTTTGGTCAAGTACCTGTCCAAATATTTTGTCTATTTTTAAATTGGGTTGCTTGTTTTCCTATTATTGAATTTTCAGATTTCTTTATATATACTGGATACAACTTCTCTATCAGAGATGTGATTTGCAAAAAATTTTCTCCCAGTATGTGACTTGTCTTTTCAGTCTTTTAACAATGTCTTTTGAAGAGCAGAAGTTCTTCATTTTATTGAAGCCCCATTTATCCATTTTTTTCTTTTATGAATTATGATTTTGTGTCATATCTAAGAATTATATGCAGAATTCTTTGCCTAACCCAAGGCAACAAAAATTTTCTCCTGGGGCTTCCCTGGTGGTGCAGTGGTTGAGAGTCTGCCTGCCGATGCAGGGGACAAGGGTTCGTGCCCCGGTCTGGGAAGATCCCACATGCCGCGGAGTGGCTAGTCCCGTGAGCCATGGCCGCTGAGCCTGTGCATCCGGAGCCTGTGCTCCGCAAAGGGAGAGGCCACAACAGTGAGAGGCCCGCGTACCGCAAAAAAAAAAAAAAAAAAAAAAAAAATTCTCCTGATTTTCCCTAGAGGCCTTACAACTTTTAGCCAGTTGTTGTAGCATCACTTGTTGAAAAGATCTTTTGTCACTGAAGTGCCTTTGTATCTTTGTTGAAAAATCATCTGACCATATGTCTGGTTGTATTTCTGGGCTCTATTGACGGTCTATCATACTATAATATACTGTTTTGGTTATTGCAGTCTCATAGTAAGTTTTAGGTAAGTCTTTCAACTTTGCTAAACTTTTTCAGAGTTGTTTTGGCTAATCTAGGTCTCTTAGATTTCCATATGAATTTTAGAATCAGCTTGTCAATTTCTAGAAAACAGTCCACCTTGATTTAGATTTGGATTGTGTTAAATCTGTGGAATAATTTTGGGCAAAGCTGACATCTTAAAAGTATTGAGTCTTCCAATCTATGACCAAGGTATATTTTCCCATCTATTTTGGTGTTTCTTAAATTGTTCCCCCCAAAAAAGGGAATTCCCTGGTGGTCCAGTGGTTAGGACTCTGCGCTCTCACTGCTGAGAGCCTGGTTCAGTCCCTGGTAGGGGAACTAAGATCCCACAATCTGCGTGCTGTGGCCAAAAAAAAAATAATAATTTTTCAACTGTGTTTTATAATTTTCAGGGTACATGTTTTGCACATCTTTTCTCAGATTTATGTTTTTAATATTTTTATGATAATATAAGCAGTATTATTTTAAATTTCAGTATCCTGTTCATTGCCATCATATAGAAACAATAAATTTTTGCATGTTAACCTTGTATCTTGCAACCTTGTTGAACTTATTTAATGTTTTGTATATTTCATATTTTCTACATAGATGATCATGCTATCTGTAAATAAAGACAGTTTTACTTCTTCCTTTCCCATCAAGATGTCTTCTATTTCTTTTTCTTCCCTTATTGTGCTGGTTAGAACCTTCAGTACAATGTTGAATAGAAGTTGTGAGAATGAATATCCTTCCCTTGTTTCTCATCTTAGGGGAGAAATCATTCAATCTTTCAGCATTATGATGTTAGTCATAATTTGTGATAGAAACCCTTTATCAGGTTGAGAACATTTCCTTGTATTTCTAGTTTGCTGAAAGTATTTATCAGGGATGTATATTGTCAAATGCTTTTTCTGCATCTATTGAGATGATCATGTGCCTCCCCTCTTTTTAATTTGATGAATTACCTGGGCTGTTTTTTGGGGGGCTTTTTTGGCCACACCATGCAGCATGTGGGATCTTAGTTCCCCAACCAGGGATCAAACCCGTGCTCCCTGCAGTGGAAGTGTGGAGTCTTAACCACTGGACCACTGGGGAATTCCCCATTGGCTGATTTTTTTTTTTTTAGTGTTAAGTCAACTATTGATATCATTTCCCTTCTGCCTCAAGGACGTCTTTTAACATGTCTTGTAGTTTTGGTCTCCTGGTAATGAATTGTTTCAACTTTTCTATGTTAGAAAATAATTTATTTTGCTTTGCTTTTGAAAGATATTTTCACTGGGTATAGAATTCTGGGCTCAGTTATTTTTCTTTCAGTACTTTAAAGATATCGCTGTCTTCCTGCTTGCCTTGTTTCCAGAGAATCTTCCGTCATCCTTACCTGTGTTTCTTTGTATGTAACATGTCTTTTTCCTACAGCTGGACTTTTAAGACTTTATTACGGGGCTTCCCTGGTGGCGCAGTGGTTGAGAGTCCACCTGTCGATACAGGGGACACTGGTTCGTGCCCTGGTCCGGGAAGATCACACATGCCACGGAGCAGCTAGGCCCGTGAGCCATGGCTGCTGAGCCTGCGTGTCTGGAGTACCGCAAAAAAAAAAAGAAAAAGAAAAAGAAAAAAAGACTTTATTACCAGTTTTGAACAATTTGATTGACATGCCTTCATGTAGTTTTACTGTTTCTTGTGTATGGAGTTCACTGAATTTCTTGGATCTCTGGGTTTATAATTTCACCACATTTGGATAATTTTTTGCAATTATTTCTTCAAATATATTTTCTGTCTCCTCTCTCCATTCCTTTTTTTTGAATTTTATTTTTTCATACAGATCCTTGTCATCAATTTTATACACATCAGTGTATACATGTCAATCCCAATCGCCCAATTCATCCCACCACCACCCCCACCCCACACCGCTTCCCCGCCTTGGTGTCCATACGTTTGTTCTCTACATTTGTGTCTCAATTTCTGCCCTGCATACCAGTTCATCTGTACCATTTTTCTAGGTTCTGCATATACGCGTTAATATATGACATTTGTTTTTCTCTTTTTGACTTACTTCACTCCATAGGACGGCCTCTAGATTCATCCACATCACTCCAAATGACCCAATTTCGTTCCTTTTGATGGCTGAGTAATATTCCGTTGTATATATGTACCACATCTTCTTTATCCATTCCTCTGTTGATGGGCATTTAGGTTGCTTCCATGACCTGGCTATTGTAAATAGTGCTGTAATGAACATTGGGGTGCATGTGTCTTTTTGAATTATGGTTTTCTCTGGGTATATGCCCAGTAGTGGGATTGCTGGGTCGTATGGTAGTTCTAGTTTTAGTTTTTTAAGGAACCTCCATACTGTTCTCCATAGTGCCATATCAATTTACATTCCCACCAACAGTGCAAGGGGGTTCCCTTTTCTCCACACCCTCTCCAGCATTTGTTGTTTGTAGATTTTCTGATGATGCTCATTCTAACTGGTGTGAGGTGATATCTCATTGTAGTTTTGATTTGCATTTCTCTAATAATTAGTGATGTTGAGCAGCTTTCCATGTGTTTCTTGGCCATCTGTATGTCTTTTTTGAAGAAATGTCTATTTAGGTCTTCCGTCCATTTTTTGATTGGGTTGTTTCTTTTTTTAAATATTGAGCTGCATGAGCTGTTTATGTATTTTGGAGATAAATCCTTTGTCTGTTGATTCGTTTGCAGATATTTTCTCCCATTATGAGGGTTGTCTTTTTGTCTTGTTTGTAGTTTCCTTTGCTGTGCAAAAGCTTTTAAGTTTCATTATGTCCCATTTGTTTACTTTTATTTTTATTTCCATTACTCTAGTAGGTGGATCAAAAAAATGTTGCTGTGATTTATGTCAAAGAGTGTTCTTCCTATGTTTTCCTCTAAGAGTTTGATAGTGTCCAGTCTTACATTTAGGTCTCTAATCCATTTAGAGTTTATTTTGGTGTATGGTGTTAGGGAGTGTTCTAATTTCATTCTTTTACATGTAGCTGTCCAGTTTTCCCAGCACCACTTATTAGAAGAGACTCTCTTTTCTCCATTGTATATCCTTGCCCCCTTTGTCATAGATTAGTTGACCATAGGTGCGTGGGTTTATCTCTGGGCTTTCTATCCTGTTCCATTGATCTATATTTCTGTTTTTCTGCCAGTACCATACTGTCTTGATTACTGTAGCTTTGTAGTATAGTCTGAAGTCAGGGAAACTGATTCCTCCAGCTCCGTTTTTCTTTCTCAAGATTGCTTTGGCTATTCGGGGTCTTTTGTGTTTCCATACAAATTGTGAAATTTTTTGTTCTAGTTCTGTGAAAAATGCCAGTGGTAGTTTGATAGGGATTGCATTGAATCTGTAGATTGCTTTGGGTAGTAGAGTCATTTTCACAATGTTGATTCTTCCAATCTAAGAACATGGTATATCTCTCCATCTATTTGTATCTTTAATTTCTTTCATCAGTGTCTTTTAATTTTCTGCATGCAGATCTCTTGTCTCCTTATTCCTATTTTATTCTTTTTGTTGCAATGGTAAATGGGAGTGTTTTCTTAATTTCACTTTCAGACTTTTCATCATTAGTGTACAGGAATGCCAGAGATTTCTGTGCATTAATTTTGTATCCTGCTACTTTACCAAATTCACTGATTAGCTCTAGTAGTTTTCTGGTAGCATCTTTAGGATTCACTATGTATAGTATCATGTCATCTGCAAATAGTGACAGCTTTACTTCTTTTCCGATTTGGATTCCTTTTATTTATTTTTCTTCTCTGATTGCTGTGGCTAAAACTTCCAAAACTATGTTGAATAATACTTGTGAGAGTGGGCAACCTTGTCTTGTTCCTGATCTTAGTGGAAATGGTTTCAGTGTTTCACCATTGAGGATGATGTTGGCTGTGGGTTTGTCATATATGGCCTTTATTATGTTGATGTAAGTTCCCTCTATGCCTACTTTCTGGAGGGTTTTTATCATAAATGGGTGTTGAATTTTGTCGAAAGCTTTCTCTGCATCTATTGAGATGATCATATGGTTTTTCTCCATCTATTTGTTAATATGGTGTATCACATTGATTGATTTGCATATATTGAAGAATCCTTGCATTCCTGGAATAAACCCCACTTGATCATGGTGTGTGATCCTTTTAATGTGCTGTTGGATTCTGTTTGCCAGTATTTTGTTGAGGATTTTTGCAGCCACATTCATCAGTGATATTGGTCTGTAGTTTTCTTTCTTTGTGACATCTTTGCCTGGTTTTGGTATCAGGGTGATGGTGGCCTCATAGAATAAGTTTGGGAGTGTTCCTTCCTCTGCAATTTTTTGGAAGAGTTTGAGAAGGATGGGTGTTAGCTTTCCTCTAAATGTTTGATAGAATTCACCTGTGAAGCCATCTGGTCCTGGACTTCTGTTTGTTGGAATATTTTTTGTTTTTTTGTTTATTTTGTTTTTTTGTGGTACGCGGGCCTCTTACTGTTGTGGCCTCTCCCGTTGCGGAGCACAGGCTCTGGATGCGCAGGATCAGTGGCCATGGCTCACGGGCCCAGCCGCTCTGCAGCATGTGGGATCCTCCCGGACCGGGGCACAAACCCTCGTCCCCTGCATCGGCAGGCAGACTCCCAACCACTGCGCCACCAGGGAAGACCTGTTGGAAGATTTTTAATCACAGTTTCAATTTCATTACTTGTGACTGGTTTGTTCATATTTCCTATTTCTTCCTGGTTCAGTCTTGGAAGGCTATACCTTTCTAAGAATTTGTCCATTTCTTCCAGGTTGTCCATTTTATTGGCATAGAGTTGCTTGTAGTAGTCTTTCAGGATGCTTTGCATTTCTGCAGTGTCTGTTGTAACTTCTTTTTCATTTCTAATTTTATTGATTTGAGTCCTCTCCCTCTTTTTCTTGATGAGTCTGGCTAATGGTTTATCAATTTTATCTTCTCAAAGAATCAGCTTTTAATTTCATTGATCTTTGCTATTGTTTTGTTTCTATTTCATTTATTTCTGCTCTGATCTTTATGATTTCTTTCCTTCTGCTAACTTTGGGTTTTGTTTGTTCTTTCTCTAGTTCCTTTAGGTGTTAAGTTTAGATTGTTTGAGATTTTTCTTGTTTCTTGAGGTAGGCTTGTCGAGCTATAAACTTCCCTCTTAGAACTACTTTTGCTGCATTCCATAGGTTTTGGATCATCGTGTTTTCATTGTCATTTGTCTCTAGGTATTTTTTGATTTCCTCTTTGATTTCTTCAGTGATCTCTTGGCTATTTAGTAACGTATTATATGGCCTCCATGTGTTTGTGTTTTTTACGTTTTTTTCCCTGTAATTGATTTCTAATCTCATAGCATTGTGGTCAGAAAAGATGCTTGATATGATTTCAATTTTCTTAAATTTACTGAGGCTTGATTTGTGATCCAAGATGTGATCTATCCTGGTCAATGTTTTGTGCGCACCTGAGAAGAAAGTGTAATCTGCTGTTTTTGGATGGAATGTCCTATAAATATCAATTAAATCTATCTGGTCTATTGCATCATTTAAAGCTTGTGTTTCCCTATTAATTTTCTGTTTGGATGACCTGTCCATTTGTGTGAGGTGTTAACGTCCCCCACTATTATTGTGTTATGTCAATTTCCTCTTTTAGAACTGTTAGCAGTTGCCTTATGTATTTAGGCACTCCTATGTTGGGTGCATGTATATTCATAGTTGTTATATCTTATTCTTGGATTGATCCCTTGATCATTATGTAGTGTCCTTCCTTGTCTCTTGTAATATCCTTTATCTTAAAGTCTATTTTATCTGAGATGAGTATAGCTACTTCAGCTTTCTTTTGATTTCCATTTGCATGGCCTATCTTTTTCCATCCCCTCACTTTCAGTCTGTATGTGTCCCTAGGTCTGAAGTGGGTCTCTTGTAGACAGCATATGTATGGGTCTTGTTTTTGTATCCATTCAGCCAGTCTATGTCTTTTGGTTGGAGCATTTAATCCATTCACGTTTAAGGTAATTATCGATATGTATGTTCCTATGACCATTTTCTTAATTGTTCTGGGTTTGTTTTTGTAGATCGTTTTCTTCTCTTGTTTTTCCCACTTAGAGAAGTTCCTTTAGCATTTGTTGTAGAGCTGGTTTGGTGGTGCTGAATTCTCTTAGCTTTTTCTTGTCTATAAAGCTTTTGATTTCTCCATCGAATCTGAATGAGATCCTTGTGGGGTAGAGTAATCTTGGTTGTAGGTTCTTCCTTTTCATCACTTTAAGTATCTCATGCCACTCCCTTCTGGCTTGTAGAGTTTCTGCTGAGAAATCAGCTGTTAACCTTATGGGAGTTGCCTTGTATATTATTTGTCATTCTTCCCTTGCTGCTTTCAATAATTTTTCTTTGTCTTTAATTTTTGCCAATTTGATTATTATGTGTCTCAGTGTGTTTCTCCTTGGGTTTATCCTGTATGGGACTTGCTGCACTTCCTGGACTTGGGTGGCTATTTCCTTTCCCATGTTAGGGAAATTTTCGACTATAATCTCTTCAAATATTTTCTCGGGTCCTTTCTCTCTCTCTTCTCCTTCTGGGACCTCTATAATGAGAATGTTGTTGCATTTAATGTTGTCCCAGAGGTCTCTTAGGCTGTCTTCATTTCTTTTCATTCTTTTTTCTTTATTCCGTTCTGCAGCAGTGAATTCCACCATTCTGTCTTCCAGGTCACTTACCTGTTCTTCTGCCTCAGTTATTCTGCCATTGATTCCTTCTAGTGTAGTTTTCATTTCAGTTGTTGTATTGTTCATCTCTGTTTGTTTGTTCTTTAATTCTCCTAGGTCTTCGTTAAACATTTCTTGCATCTTCTCAATCTTTGCCTCCATTCCTTTTCCGAGGTCCTGGATCATCTTCACTATCATTATTCTAAATTCTTTTTCTGGAAGGTGGCCTATCTCCCCTTCATTTAGTTGTTTTTCTGGAGTTTTATCTTGTTCCTTCATATGGTACATAGCCCTCTGCCTTTTCATCTTGTCTGTCTTTCTGTGAATGTGGTTTTTGTTCCACAGGCTGCAGGATTGTAGTTCTTCTTGCTTCTGCTGTCTGCCCTCTGGTGGATGAGGCTATCTAAGAGGCTTGTGTAAGTTTCCTGATGGGAGGGACTGGTGGTGGCTAGAACTGACTGTTGCTCTGGTGGGCAGAGCTCAGTAAAACTTTAATCTGCTTGACTGTTGATGGGTGGGGCTGTTGTTTGGCCTGAGGTGACCCAACACTGGAGCCTACCTGGGCTCTTTGGTGAGGCTAGTGGCGGACTCTGGGAGGGCTCACGCCATGGAGTACTTCCCAGAACTTCTGCTGCCAGTGTCCTTGTCCTCACTGTGAGACACAGCCACCCCCAAACTGTTCAGGAGACCCTCCAATACTAGCAGGTAGGTCTGGTTCAGTATCCCATGGGGTCACTGCTCCTTCCCTTGGGTCCTGATGTGCACACTACTTTGTGTGTGCCCTCCAAGAGGGAGTCTCTGTTTCCCTCAGTCCTGTAGAAGTCCTGCAATCAAATCCTGCTAGCCTTCAAAGTCTGATTCCCTAGGAATTCCTCCTCCCGTTGCTGGACCCCCAGGTTGGGAAGCCTGACCTGGGGCTCAGAACCTTCACTCCAGTGGGTGGACCTCTGTGGTATAAGTGTCCTCCAGTTTGTGAGTCACCCACCCAGCAGTTATGGGATTTGATTTTATTGTGACTGTGCCCCTCCTACTGTCTCACTGTGGCTTCTCCTTTGTCTTTGGATGTGGGGTATCTTTTTTGGTGAGTTCCAGTGTCTTCCTGTCGATGATTGTTCAACAGTTAGCTGTGATTCTAGTGTTCTCAGTAGAGGGAGTGAGAGCACGTCTTTCTACTCCACCATCTTGAACCAATCTCCTCTCCACTCCTTTACAAACTCCAATTACATGCATATCATGGCACTTAATGTTGTCCAATGGGTCACCTATGCTCTTCTCACTTTTCAAAAATTCTTTTCTCTGTGTTTTATTTTGAATAGTTTATATTGTTAGGTCTTGTTCACTAATCTTTTCTTCTGAACTGTCTAATCTGATGTTAATCCCACACAGAGTATCTTTCATCTCACACATGGTAGTTTTCATTTTTAGAAGTTAGATTTGGGCCCTTTTTTCTGTATCTTTCATTTCTCCACTTAACATTATAATATACAGTTATAATAACTTTTCTTTTCTTTTCTTTTGGCTGCACCAGACGGCTTGAGGGATCACAGTTCCCCAACCAGGGATTGAACCTGTGCCCTTGGCAGTGAAAGCAGAGTCTTAACCACTAGACTGCCAGGGAATTCCCAACAGTTATAATACCTTTTAATGCCCTTGTCTGCTAATTCTAACATTTGTGTCTGTTCCAGGTTGGTTTCAATTGTTCTTGTATTTTTCTCCTCTCATGAGTTGTATCGTCCTGCTTCTTTGCACACATTGTAGTCTTTGGATGGTAGGCACTGTGAATTTTACCGTTAGGTGATGGATATTTTTGTATTTCTATAAATATGCTTGAGCTTGTTCTGGGATGCAGTTAAGTTACTTGGAAATAGTTTGATCCTTTTTGGTCTTTAAGACTAGTTAGGTGGGGGTTTCCCTGGTGGCACAGTGGTTAAGAATTCATCTGCCAATGCAGGGGACACGGGTTCGAGCCCTGGTCCGGGAAGATGCCACATGCTGCAGAGCACGTAAGCCCGTGAGCCACAACTACTGAGCCTGTGTGCCGCAACTACTGAAGCCCACGAGCCTAGAGCACATGCTCTGCAACAAGAGAAGCCACTGCAATGAGAAGCCTGCACACCGCAATGAAGAGGAGCCCCCACTCGCCACAACTAGAGAAAGCCCGCGCACAGCAACGAAGACCCAATGCAGCCAAAAATAAATAAACAAATGAAAAAAAAAAAGACTTGTTAGGTGGAACCAAAGTAGTGTTTATGTGCAGGCTACTTATTCCCCACAACTTTTCAGGCCCTTCTGAGTACTTTATCCAACTGTGATATTCTACTAGTGTGGTTTGTGGGAACAGGAACTACTCCCAGCACTGTGTCAGCTCCTGCTAATCCTTTTGGATAGTTCTCCCCACCCTTGGGTAGTTTCTCACATGTGTGCACTGATCAGTATTCAGCTGAGTACCTTGGACAGGTGGTGGGAGGGCAGGGTCCTCTCTGCAGGCCTCCAAGCTTTGCTCTCCATGCAGTGCTCTCCTCTGTCCTCTAAACTGTAGCTGCCTTGGTCTCCCTGAACTCTCAGCCACATCTCTTCCACTCAGGGACTTCACTGGACTAGGTTGGGTTTCCCCTCCCTGCCCTGCTGCCTGACAACCCTCTCAAGGCTGTAAGCTGGAGCAAACACAGGGCTCAGTAATTTATTCTCTTCTCTTGGGGTCACTGTCATTCATTGCCTGATGTCCAGTGTGTTCAAAACCATAGTTTCACATATGTTGTCTTTCCTTTTCTTTTTTGGTTGTTTCAGGTGGAAGGGTAAATCCAGTCCTTCTTACTCCAACATGACGGTTTTTTGGGTTTTTTAAAAATTTTTAGGGCAACGATCTTCTTTCATAAATTTATTTATTTATTTAATTTTTGGCTGCATTGGGTATTTGTTGCTGTGCACGGGCTTTCTTTAGTTGTGGAGGGCAGGGGCTACTCTTTGTTGCGGTGTGTGGGCTTCTTATTGCGGCGGCTTCTCTTGCTGCAGAGCATGGACTCTAGGAGCCCAGGTTTCAGTAGCTGCAGCACGCAGCCTCAGTAGTTGCAGCATGTGGGCCCTAGAGTGCAAAGACTTCAGTAGTTGCGGTGTGTGCGCTCAGTAGTTGTGGCACGTGGACTCTAGAGTGCAGGCTCAGTAGTTGTGCTGTACGGGCTTAGTTGCTCCGCAGCATGCAGGATCTTCCCAGACCAGGGATCGAACCTGTGTCCCCTGCATTGGCAGGCAGATTCTTAACCAGTGCGCCACCAGGGAAGTCCCCATGTTGCATTAGGTGCTCTTCATTCTGTTGTGTGTATCCACACATCCATCTGGTGTTGCGTTCTTTCTATCTAAAGAAGTCCTTTAACAGTTTTTGCAGTATAGATCTGCTGGTAATGAACTTGTTGATTTCTGTTTCAGGCTCTTTTATGCCTGGAAAAGTCTTTATTTTGCCTTTCTTTTGAAAGATATTTTCATGTCTCTTCTCAGAAAATTATCCCTCACAACAAGAAATAGAAACAGGAAATCCATCTTTCATAATTCCAAAAGATCTTTGTATCCTTGAACCACAACATATGAAAATAGAAAGCAGGTGGTAGAATGATCCCTGTGATGGTGATGCTGAGAGCACATGTGTATAATGTTTATCATGTCAGGTACCGGTATCTATCAGAGGCCCAGCAGGCTCAGCAGCATATTCAAATTAGGTTAATTCAAAGATACTTTAAAAAGGGACTTTATACAAAGTTGTGGGCAGGGTGTAGAGGCAAGGCAATATCCTGGGGCTAGTGACAGTGGGGCTGTTATCATCCTAGGATGGAAGGGTTACTGGAACTCAGAGAGAACTCCTTGAGAGGAACTGTGACTTCATGTCAAGAGAGGTAGCCAGCCCAAGGCAATTCTTCAAGGAGAGAGCCAGGAGAATAAATACTCCAACATCACTCTTTTCCCTCTCTCTGATATCATGCAAGGACTCCCCGTTGGTCAAATAAAACCAGAAGCTACAAGCAAGAGTTCATTGATGAAGTACATACATACCACAGGCACATAAAACGATGGATCAGGACAGAGAGGCAATTTGTAGAGGTAAGCGAAAATATACAATCCCATAAGTTACTATTATCCCCAGATAAATGAACAATGCAAGAAGAAAAATGCAACAAAACTATGATACCCTGAGTTTAGCAAAGATAATGCCTTCATTAAATAAGAACAGGAAATGGATAACTAATGAGAACCTGCTGTATAAAAAAATTTAAAAAAAAGAAGAGGGATGCTCTAAGAAAAGGAACAATGATAGAAAAAGTTTAGCAATAAAAACCTTTTCCCCCAATTACTAGAAGGGTTAGAAGATAAAGGTGAAGAAATTTCCATGAGAACAAACTATTAGGAAATAAAAAGTAGGAATAAATAGATAAGAATATATGAAAACCAATCCAGGAGGGAAGAGTCAAAATCCAGGAGGTTCAACATCACTCTCTCTGAAGTTCCTGAAAGAGAAAACAGAAAATTGTGGAAAGGAATATACCAATGAAAAAATACAAGAAAATATTCCAGATTCTCTGGATTGAGAAGCCCTCTCCACCCTACCCCCCAAATATGCAGAGAATGAGTGAAAAAGATCCCAGCCAAGGCCATACTTTCAAGAAATTTCATAACACCATGTGCAAATATAAAAGTGATTATTAAATAGCAAAAATGAAAACTGCTAGCCCTTAATAGTTTTCAAAGTGATTTCACATACAACATCTTACTTTTTAAATGGCCTGAGGGTTTACAGTATCCCCATTTCATAGACATGGGATGAATAGAACATCAAGGATGACATGTTTCAAAATTCTACAGATGAGATAACACAGTTCATTAATATTTAGGTGTGTTTGTGTGTGAACATGTATGTGTAAGTGGACAAGTTATTTAGAATGCATGTCCAGTTTCCTGAACTAGATGATCAGCTCTCAAAGATACAGAGTGCCATTTCTAATTCCTTGCTAATCTTCCAGGTCAACTGATGAACTGCTTCCTCTGGGTAGATCTATGTAGCTGATTGAAGTGCAAACCAACCTGGAGGAAGGAAATAAGATGCAGTGAGCAGTGATTTTTTTTTTTTTTTTTTTTTTGCGGTACATGGGCCTCTCACTGCCGCGGCCTCTCCCGTTGCAGAGCACAGGCTCCGGACGCACAGGCTCAGCAGCCATGGCTCCGGGCCCAGCCGCTCCGCAGCACGTGGGATCTTCCCGGACCGGGGCACGAACCCGCGTTCCCCGCATCGGCAGGCGGACTCCCAACCACTGTGCCACCAGGGAAGCCCGAGCAGTGACTGTTTTGCCAACTTGTTTGTATAAGTATCCTCTAGGTACACTGAATACAGTCGACTTTTCTCACTGTGTGTTCACGTGGGCAAGGTTTTAAATCTTAATGATCTTCAGATTCCGGTGAGTTTGGGGTTGAGTTATCCTATTCAAATTCCCAATACTGTAATTCCAGAATTCTGTCAATAAATGAGATAGCATGAAATAAATGAATCAACCACAGCAATGAGAGATGATGATCAGTGGCTTTTTCCAGATGCCGATGGGAACCAGGTGAGAGAAAATGTCCAAGTGAAATTGTGTGGTCAGATGCTTTCTTTGTTAAATCTCCAAGGAGTCCTCAGGCTTCTGGAAAATTAGTTAAAGGTGGACATGGACAGAATGTAAATGGAAAGTTGAACAGCTTGTTCACCAACACGGTGGGTTGCAGTTTCCTGGAACCACAGGGACTTTGTTAAAACAGGACTGTAGCATTCTCAGCTGCTGTAGACCATGCTAGGAATGGAAACGAAAGCAGTTGATGGTGGTGACCACTACCCAGAAGCCGAAACCACAATATAATTTTGCACAAAATAGCTAGGTCTGGCTCTTTTCTTTGCTTATGACTTTCATTTAGACTGCAAGGATTACCTTTAGTTGTGTGTCAAATAACATTTTGAAAATAGACTCAAGAAAACCATTTAGCCCTCAGTCATTTGTACTAACCCACAAAATGTCAGTATCTTCTAATAGACTAGTAGAGACACTCTCTAGTACCAAAGTCAATACAATCAAGGGAATAAAAAGTGGAATATCCAAAGTAGAACTAGAGAAGGACAAGGAGGATAAAAAGGAGGGAGGAGTAAGAAAATGAGAAGGAGTGAGTTTTCATTTGGGAAAAATTTTGGACTTTTATTTATGTGAATATCTTGACTAATCTGAAAATTAACAGTATGTTAAACAAAATGGTGACAATTTATTATAAAGATAAGATTAACTACCAGCCTTATTGGGCCAACATGCTACTGAGAATTGGCTACCAGCTACTTAAAACTGTAGTGCCTTTTCATCTAAAACTATTCTTTGGGGGAATAAAACTAGCCACTTTAACTAAAAAAAAAAAAAGTGGACTGAAATTCCAGGAAGAATTTCAAAGTGAAATTTGCCTTCTATTATTTGGCCCCAAGGTCATCAATGGTCACCTATACTAACGGTGAGATTCAACATTTCTTTTCTATAACAATTATGACATCCCTTGACACACAGTATAGATTCAAGATATAGTTATTAAAAATGAATAAATGAATAAATGAATAAGTGAGTAGAGTCAAAGCAATCTTGAGAAAGAAAAATGGAGCTGGAGGAATCAGCTTCCCTGACTTCAGACTATACTACAAAGCTACAGTCATCAAAACAGTATGGTATTGGCACAAAATCAGAAATATAGATAAATGGAACAGGATAAAAAGCCCAGAAATAAACTCACACATCTATAGTCAATAAATCTTCGACAAAGGAGGCAAGACTAGACAATGGAGAAAAGACAGTCTCTTCAGTAAGTGGTGCTGGGAAAACTGGACAGCTACATGTAAGAAAAATGAAATTAGAACATTCTTTAACACCATACACAAAAATAAACTCAAAATGGATTAAAGACCTAAATGTAAGACTGGACACTATAAAACTCTTAGAGGAAAACATAGGCAAAACACTCTTTGACATAAATTGCAGCAATATCTTTTTAAATCCGTGTCCTAGAGTAATGGAAATAAAAACAAAAATAAACAAATGGGACCTAATTAAACTCAAAAGCTTTTGCACAGTAAAGGAAAACATAAACAAAACAAAAAGACAACCAACAGAATGGGAGAAAATATTTGCAAATGATGAGACTGACAAGAGATTAATCTCCCAAATTTACAAACAGCTTATGCAGCTCAATATCAAAAAAACAAACAACTCAATCAAAATATGGGCAAAAGACCTAAATAGACATTTCTCCAAAGAAGACATACAGATGGCCAACAGGCACATGAAAAGATGCTCCACATCCCTAATTATTAGAGAAATCCAAATCAAAACTACAATGAGGGGCCTCCCTGGTGGCGCAAGTGGTTGAGAGTCCGCCTGCCGATGCAGGGGATACGGGTTCGTGCCCCGGTCTGGGAGGATCCCATATGCCGCGGAGCGGCTGGGCCCGTGAGCCATGGCCGCTGAGCCTGCGCGTTCGGAGCCTGCGCGTCCGGAGCCTGTGCTCCGCAACGGGGGAGGCCACAACAGTGAGAGGCCCGCATACCGCAAAAAAAAAAAAAAAAAACTACAATGAGGTATCACCTTACATCACTCAGAATGGCT
Source organism: Mesoplodon densirostris (assembly GCF_025265405.1). Classification (NCBI taxonomy): domain Eukaryota; kingdom Metazoa; phylum Chordata; class Mammalia; order Artiodactyla; family Ziphiidae; genus Mesoplodon; species Mesoplodon densirostris. Next base: position 77,574,337 of record NC_082670.1, read on the forward strand.
ATCATCAAAAAATCTACAAACAGTAAGTGCTGGAGAGGGTGTGGAGAAAAGTGAACCCTCCTACACTGTTGGTGGGAATGTAAATTGGTACAGCCTCTATGGAGAACAGTATCAGTTCCTTAAGAAACTAAAAATAGAACTACCATATGATCCAGCAATCCCACTCCTGGGCATATATCTGGAGAAAAACATAGCTCACAAGGATACATGCATCCCAACGTTCGTTACAGTGCTGTTTACAATAGCCAAGACATGGAAGCAACCTAAATGTCCACTGACAGACAAATGGATAAAGAAGATGTGGTATGTGTGTATATATATTTATATATATATATATATATATATATATAAATATATATATATAAATATATATACACACAATGGAATATTACTCAGCCATTAAAAAGAAATAATGCCATTTGCAGCAACATGGATGGACCTAGAGATTATCATACTAAGTGAAGTCAAAGACAAATATCATATGATATGCAGAATCTTTAAAAAATGGTACAAATGAATTTGTTTACAAAACAGAAGCAAACTCACAGACTTAGAGAATGAACTTATGGTTATCAGTGGGGAAGAGGTGGGAGGAGGGACAGACTGGGAGTTTGGGATTGACATATACACACTGCTATATTTAAAATAGATAACCAACAAGCACCTACTGTATAGCACAGGGAACTCCATTCAATATTCTGTAATAACCTAAATGGGAAAAGACTTTGAAAAAGAATAGATACATGTATAAGCAAGTCACTTTGCTGTACAGTGGAACCTAATACAACATTGTTAATCAACTATAGTCCAATATAAAATTAGAAATTAAAAAAAAGTGAATAGAGAATGCTTGAAAAAACAGATCTTAGAAATATGAGTTCTGCAAGAGCTTTGATAGATCAAATCATAGCATTTATATCAACCCATACCCTATCTTAATGTGTGTATTTGGGTACAAGCAAAAATTTCGGTAAGAACCTCCCAGTAAGATCACTGAAATTTGATGTTTGTAGGGCAAATACTATATACAAAGAAGACGACGTTTTAATGTAATTTATTTGAAATGCTTCCAGAGAAGTTTAAGGCCATTATACAAAAACATTCATTTCATGAAAACATTCATTGACTTTCTTCCCATAGGCCAGCCCTTGACAGACCTCTTTTCTCAACACGCTGGCCAAAGCGGCCGATGGCTCCTGCAAAGAATGATTCATTCTTTTCCCCACCATCAAACAACTTTTCTCGGCTTTTCTCTGCTTCTGTCTGCAGCAGATTCATTCAGTCGCTAAATCAATAACAACTTGAGTTGTTTTAAATAAACTTGTAATAGAAAAAAAGATTCACCGTGTTTGAAATCTATAAATACAGAAATATGTTTTATAGGGTAAAATGGACCACAACATTTTTTTTTGAAAAATAAGTACTATAGCTTGTTTTCATATTGATAAATCTTGTCACACAGCTTCTTTGAATGCACGATAGACGTAGATAATGACAACATAGTATTTACTGCTTTCCTTTGTGTAAACTTGAAAGACACAGATTTAAAAAAAAACTTTTTTTGGCAATAATTTAGAATCATTACTACTAGTGCTGGTGTGGGTACAATTTTGCACAAGTCATCTTTAATATTTACACTCGCAGGGAGATTTTCTGTGTGTTAACTTTTTTTAAAGGTCTGCGACTCACCCTGCATTGTAAATCAAGTCTGGCAAAGAGGTTTATTAGTTTGGATAACTGATCCTAATTAATGATAGAGTTAATTAAGTCGGCCTCTGGAGAATGTAATTATGATTCTGATCCAGCACAGAGCCAGAGATGGCAAATGATGACCCAAAAGTGGGGCAGGGAAACCCAACGCTCTGGCCTTTCCCAGAAGGACACTGGACCTTACTTTTCTCTTTTAATGCTTCCCACATAAGGTCACAATGAAGCACTCTTCCAAATTCTTCTTCTCACATGTTTCAGTAAACAGAGTCACTGACTGAGCTGCAGTCCCTTTTCCTCATCTCTTCATTCATGCTCTAAAACAAGAGTAGGCCTAAGCAGATGAAACAAAGCGAAGATGGGTCTTTTTGCTATCCTGCCAGGTTTTCCCAGGCCCTTTGAGCTCTATTATGATATTTTAGGCTAGAAATGGCTCTTTAAGGCCAGCCACCATCTATGGCAGAGACCTCCTGATGCAATGCACATTTCAGTTCAAGATTCAGAGCTGACAGCGGTTTCTGCGTTGATCCTTTTAAGGTCAGGCTCTTATTTCATGTCCTAATAGATTATTGCATCAAATTTGTACTGGATGAAATTGCAAGGTCAAGACAGTGCTTCTTCCTTTGCAAAATTAAACCTTCAGAATCCCCAGGGATGTTTTCATGCTTTTTGGTTGGATGACATTGAACCAATTTAACTCGAAACATTGATCTTTCCCGTTTCTCCTTCAAATGCCATCACGAGACACAAGTAACTTCCTCATGCCCTGTTTTCAAGGCCCTTTAAATTTCATGCCTTCAGCTACCCTGTCAAAGAGCTAGAAAAGCACTATAGAAACATGGAAGGACCCTTTAATCTACATGAAACAGTAGTTTAGAGATTGTTTTCTTTCTGTTTTTTAAAATCCAGCAGCACAAGTGAAAGTAACTTGTTCAAGTACTTCTCCATCCATCCAGACACTTGTGAAATACAATACAGGGTAACAGTTGCCACAGATTCCAGCTGACACAGACTGGCAGTTACAGTACTAGGGACAAAAAAGTACAGATAGGACTGGGTCAACACAGTCACAAAAGTATTAAAAAGTGCTTCTCCAAACCGTTCCATGTGTGGAATGCAAATACTGTACAGGTAAGACACAGGGCTACTTCCAGGAAGTACACGCTTCTGTCAGACGTTGCTTTCAACATGCCTGCTATTCCCACAGGAAGAGCCTGTCTGTTCCATGCGTTCACAGTCAAGGCTGACCTCACTTGTGTCCATGCTACAATCCGATTCACTGTCTGATTGGTCCATCTGCTCAAGTTTTGTTTCTCCCTGTGGCTCCCTGCTCCCGGTGGTGGGATCTAGGAATGGTCCCTCGGAGTCAAGGACCCCGGCCTGCCCCGCAGCACACAGAATTGTTTCTTTGGCTTGACGAATACAGTTGAGCCACTGCTGTTTGTTGAAGGTGTCATTGGCTTGTAATGAGTGGGTCTGACTTTGGGATCCATTTTTGAAACTTACTCTGAAGAAGTTTTTAACTAGAAATGAAAAACACATGAAAAAAAAGGTCAATGGACAGGTATTTCTTCAGGCCAAAGATAACATATGTGATGACACTAACCCCCAGTACCCACAGCAGAGATCACTAATTGATTACTAAATGTGCCCTACTGATCCAGGACATGGCTCAGCTCCACCCTGTGGCCTCCATCAATCAACAGGTGTTGACACAGGTCTGGCATTCAGTTGCTCTTGGAAGCTAGCAAATCAGTACGGAACCACTATGCCTTGTGTTTCAGGGGACCCCAGAGTACTGGGTACCAAACCTGGCTGCATATCAAAATCCCCCAAGAGCATGTTAAAAATACAGATCCCGGGGCCTTACCCCTAGAGATTCAGATTCAGTGGGTCTGAGGTGGGCCTGGGAATCTGTAATTTCAACAACTGCCCCAAGCTAGAGCTTTTTCAAGTTTAAGAAGCTCTTTGCAACATCAAACAGACCCAAGACCCTCCACATGATAGTACTTGTATATTTAGTATCTGACGATTGAGAAGATACATAAAGACTCTTATAAGTTTGGTTTCATTTTAAAATGAAATGACATTTTAATAATAACTGCAACAGGAGCTCTGTGCATTTTTAAAAAATTTTTATATTCTTTTGGCTGTGCCACGTGGCTTATGGGATCTTAATTCCCTGACCAGATATTGAACCCAGGCCCTCGGCAGTGAAAGTGTGGAGTTCTAACTACTGGACCGCCAGGGAATTCCTGTAGCTATGTGCATTTAAAAAATGGTAGTGCACGATATGGAAGACATTTGATTTAGTTTAATAACAACATTAACTGTCATTTAATGGGCCCCGTGTGCCACATGCATGTGGTTCACAGAAGTGTCTGCGCTTAGTCAGTTCCCGTGCACAATCCCTGTAGCCAACAGACTGGCTTCAGATAAATTCAGGCTCCAGTCTTTGCTGTGGTGCGTCTCAGTTTCTTTATTTGTAAAATGGGGAAAACAAAGAGAATCTACCTTAGATGGTTATTATCAGGGATAAATATAATAACACATGTAAGTGCTTATACAATGCCTGGCACATAGTCAGTACTTGAGAAATGTAAGTACTACTACTGCTACTGGTACTACCACTAGGGCGGAGGGACTGGTGAGTAGGTAAGAGGCAGTATACATGAATTACTTTGACAATATGATGCCAGTGTTAACCTAAGAGGCTCAAATGTTACTTGCTCAAAGAAGACCTCCCTGACCATTTCATCTTAAACATACCTCCTATTGCCATCCCTCTCTATTCCCTTACTGGGTTTAAGTTTTCTTAAGGTACCTGGATTATTTATTTGTTTCTCAAATAACCTCTACCTCCTCCATCACAAAGTAAGTTCCACAGGGCTTCCAAGAAATTGAATTGTTTGGTTCCCTAGTGTATATCAGTGCCTGGCACAGTGCTTGACACATAGAAGACACTAGATAGACGCTGCTATCTAAGCTTCTTTTGGTTAATTCCTTTGTTTATTAAGTCTCAAGTTAGAGAAGCCCATTAGAGTAATTACAGATAAACCCTCAGCCTGGTTGATCATAGTTATGTCTCTTTAGAGACAAGTCTGCCAGCTTAACTACAAAAACCCACTGTTATACAACTGTAATCACATAGGGACCGTCTGGTCTTAAGAATGCTTTTATCCAGTGGAAGGAGTCAGAGTAAGGGAGCTTAAGGGGCACCAGTTATACGCAGACAGGTCAACTTGTAGTGCCTTACTTAATCCTTATAACAATCCTATGAAGTAGGTATGCATGCATCCCCACTTTGCAGATGGGAAAATAAGGCTCACAGAGGTTGAGTAAGGTTACACAACCAGTAAGTGATGGACGAAAACTGGAATGCAGTTTGACTTCAAGGCCATAGCTCTTCTCTTTTCACCAGGCAGCCATTCCCTCCAAACCACCACGACCAAACACGTTCAACAGGTCAGAACGGACAGCCATCCATACTTCTCTCATTGTTGCTGAACGCCCCACGCAGGGAGCCGCCCAGCCTCACTTCTCCGTCCTGCAGGTCTTCCAGCAGGAGGTCCTTCACGGGGATGGGCTGCCGGTACAACTGGTAGCAGAGCTGCTCGTTGTGGGTGACAGCCCGAGTGATCACAAGTACTTCTTGGAACAGGAAAACATGTAGTTTCTGGAAGAAAAGAATCCACAGGATTCCCCTAAGCAATAATCTAATGAGTAGTTGATAAGTAGACCTCTGTGGATAAGAGGTCCCTAGGTACCAGGTTCACACTGGCCTATGAACTTCTAGGCTCAAATCTACCTCTGGGAGAACAGCAGTTGGGGGTTGGACACATTTCCAGATGCATCCATTGCCTTTCCTATGGGAGCGCCTCCCTAGGGCTCCACTGAAGAAGGCCTTTCTGCCTACAGACACCTGCAGCCAGGTCTTCCAGCTGCAGTGGCGTTCTTCACACTGCAATTCACAACCTGTGCACACACACACAGCCTTTTAGGAACATTAAAAAAAAAAAAAAAAAAAGGAGAGAGAGAAACTCCATAGAATGAAGAGGGTAATGAAGGAAAAGAAGTTAGTGCTCTTGGGGCTTTGGTTTATTGTATCCAATACAATTCTAAGAGATCACAATGAATAACAGTCCATAAAGGATGAGACTGACATATCAGAGCCTAATATTAACGTTTGCTTCTCAAACCCATAAAACACTTGTTCCTTCAACCAGTGAGCTGATTATCAGCTTCATCCAGGCATCCCAGCTCGGAACACTGCCCATTCCCAAGGAAACCAGAACATGCTGCTGTAGCCACAAAGAAAGACAATCAAACAAGTTGTCCTTCTCGGTTAAGTTCATAAGAACCTCGGTTCTCTGAAGAGGTTGTGCTTAAAAGGCTGATGATTGATGTGTGTGTTGTTGGCAAAAAAAGAATCTCAAAAATAAAGGCTTGTCTCAAACCACATTATAAAAGCAATTTTGCTGAGTGGAGCTGGGGTAACTTGGTTCCATTCAATTCTAAGTGCCAGACTCTTCCCGCAGCTTGGAAATGCTTAGGAGGTGAAGAGAGACGATCCATGACTTTGCAGCTAGATTCTGGTTTTCCAGTGGCAATATTTGGGAATATCAGCCTTAGGGTCTCAAAGAGGAGACCAGAAGAGTAGGGCTGAAAATTCACATTAGAATCTTGATTTGGGGTTGGGGGAGCATATTCAGCATTATCAGATAGTTTTAGATTTGGAAGAAAAGATACTTGCAGGTCATCTACCCGCACCCTGCCACAGATGGATGGATGGACAGACAGACAGACACATACACACACACACACACACCAAAAACTGCAGAAACTGAAGCTCAACTAAATGTTGGCTTGTGGACATACAAATGATGACGGTTCTGTATTGGTGTGTGCTTGCGGTGGGGGCAGGTTTGAAGACCGAAAAACAGAGTAAAGCACAAAATAACCAAGTTAAGGGCTGTTTTTTGGTGTGGGTGGTGGGGATGGAGGAAGAGAATATTAAGACTTTTCTTTTGGGGATTAGGGAGGGGAGGGGTTAGTCACTGTTTTACATAGTAAAAATAATCAGAGATTTTTACACTGTTTCTACTTCTACCACTCTCTTTGTTTTTTTGGGGGGAAGTAAGGATTTATTAAGAACATCAAGCTCCAGGGCATTCTTTTTTTTTTTACCATATACCTTTAAAAATATTTTTTATCCCCACAAAAATCCTTATCATTTAAAACCAGATATTCAAACTATATGGCTAACATTTTTAGCTAATCAACTCTTCAGTGCTGATCCTAGAAAACAACCTTCAATGGATCTTTGAATAACGGAGATTCAGCCCCTGATACGAGTAGTGTAGGTAGTCACACCTTTAACGTTCAAGCCATAAGTTGTGACGTTTGAAAGAGGTGAGGTCTACTGTCCTGCATTATCAGAATCTGTCGTATTTTCAGTGCTACTGGGTTGCACGTTATCTGCGAGGTTGTGTGCATGCTCAAGAAATAAATCAGTACACTTAATTCCTTAGTCAGCAATTTAATTTTTGTTTCCAACAGTTCATTCTCTTCCTTGAGCTGATTCACTCTCTGTAGCGTATCCTGCGCATTCTGCTTGCTTTTCAACTGGTTCTTTTTCACTGCCATGTTGTTCCTCTCTCTGCGCTGACGATACTCGTCACTGCTGCGATCCATGGGCACAAACTCTTTTTGCTCTGCTTGCTTGGAGGCACAGCTTTGCCTCTGCCCCCAGGGTCGGTGGGCACCAGCTGAGGAACCTGCTGTAAGCTGCTGGCATGAGCCTGAGTATGGATGACACTTATTCCGTTCACGCCCGGGTACTGTTCTGCTGTGATACCTTGCTCATTTGGGCACGCTCCCTTGTCAACATAGAACAAGTAGAAATGAGGACAAGGTGATCAATGGTTTGATCTGCCAAGAAATCTTCACATGTACCTGCGCCTCCAGCCTGGCCCTCCCCAAGCGGCCTCCACTCCCAGCGGCCCTGCACGGCGCGGCCTGACTCGACCCAGGCCTCGCGGTCCACCAGTCCTACTTCTACCACTCTTCTAGACAAGGTAGGCACTTTGAACTCAGATTGTCTGGGCAACTTTAAAAAATATCCCTTATTTGTGAATGTTCACTGAGAATTCCTCTTCTTAGTCGCAGCTCCTTCCTGCCCTCAAACTGTTGAGATTTTTTTCCTGACTCAGGACTTTATTCATAATGACTTTTACAATTCTACTGGGAACAAACAAACAAAAACAAATCCCCTCACCCCAACTAAAATCTTTGTTCTCAAAAATCTATCTGCCTGAAACATGAACTAGATAGAGTTCATCCTTAATGCCCTGGGCACATCCAGCAAGAGGGTCTCAGTCCCTGACTGATGGACAGAAAGAGAACAGGCCCTCATTCTGTGGGGTGATACATCTTCCTATTTCCCACAGGGTTTCTGAGAAAGAATGTTCAAGGAGCCAGAGCATCAGCCATTAGAAGTCTACCAGTGCTTTTCAGATATCAGCAAAAAGCAGAATGCAGCTGTCTGGCAATCAGTAACTCCCTAGTCAAACAGGAACACTTCTTCAAGCAGCGGCCTGTGAGAGGTCTCATAACCTTTGTTGCAACATCAGCTGGTTAGATCTACAACAGCACTGATAATGGGTGCTGTGACATGTCTCAGTGATTTCAAGTAACATTTCCAAGCCTGCCCATAAATGTCATTTTACAGCCAGGTCAGAAGGGTGTCCCCCTGAATCATCAAACCTTTATTAAGAGTTTTCAATCTAGTTTTGGCTTTCATTCTATGGGTTGGCTAGATACTGAAGATGAAACACAGAAGAAGTGGAGACTGTCTTTCTCAATGCTGAAATTTAAATATATATTATATAAAATAAAGTTTATATATTACATAAAATACATGTTATATATAATATATAAAAATTATATATATATATTATATATTAGCATTAATTTCTACTGCTATATATAAAAATAGCCTGGTGAGTTGAATTTTTTTAAAAATAAATTTATTTATTATTTTTTATTTTAGGGTGCATTTGGTCTTCGTAGCTGTGTGCGGGCTTTCTCTAGCTGCGAGAGCAAGGGCTACTCTTCGTTGTGGTGCGCGGGCTTCTCATTGCGGTGGCTTCTCTTATTGCAGAGCACGGGCTCTAGGCACATGGGCTTTAGTAGTTGTGGCACGTAGGTTCAGTAGTTGTGGTTCGCAGGCTCTAGAGCACAGGCTCAGTAGTTGTGGTGCATGGGCTTAGTTGCTCCACGGCATGTGGGATCTTCCCAGACCAGGGCACCAACCCGTGTCCCCTGCATTGGCAGGTGGATTCTTAACCACTGTGCCACCAGGGAAGTCCCTGAGTTGAATGAATTTTGAACTCTCATGTAATTCAAATCCATTTTTCCTTCATGTAAGCATTTATTCACTCACTCATTCACTCACGCATTCACCTAACATTATTGAGTGCCTTAGTATGTGCCAGGTCCCAAGATAGGCACTAGGGATTGACAAGGCACAGTCTTCACCCTAAAAGAGCATGGTAAAATGGAAGATATTGACAGATAGATGGAGAATTACAATCTACTGTAGTAAGCCCTCCAGGGGAGATTTGTACAAGTTGCTATGATAGGAGAAGAGAAACAATTTCAATGCCTGCTGAGGAATAAAAGCCAGGAAACGGAATATCTACAGGTCAGGGCTAGATGTACAGCTGATGGGAGGGTAGATTATTATTAAAAAACCCAAAAAACTGGTCTCAAAATGTCAGTCTGTGGATAGGTACAAATTCATGAGAAAGAATGATTTCTCATAAAGCTAAATGAATTCAATTAAAGAGCTGTTTTTCTGAGATCATATATTTTTAACATCCTGTTAAAATCACCCATTACTTTCTGATATCAAAGTGGGAGGAGATGGTAACTGTTTTGTATTTTTAAAATTTATTTATTAAATTTATTTATTTTTGGCTGTGTTGGGTCTTTGTCGCTGCACGCAGGCTTTTCTCTAGTTGCGGTGAGTAGGGGCTGCTCTTTGTTGTGGTGCGCAGGCTTCTCATTGCGGTGGCTTCTCTTGTGGAGCACGGGCTCCAGGGACGCGGGCTTCAGTAGTTGTGGTACGCGGGCTCTAGAGCACAGGCTCAGTAGTTGTGGCGCACGGGCTTAGTTGCTCCATGGCATGTGGGATCTTCCTGGACCAGGGCTCGATCCTGTGTCCCCCTGCATTGGCAGGTGGATTCTTAACCACTGCACCACCAGGGAAGCCGTGTATTTGTTTTCAAAGGTCATGACCAAACAAAAGAAAAAGCTGGCAACTCTATGTTGGTTTCCAAAATTTTTCTGAATATGTACTGGTCATGAAAGTTAAGATATATATATATAAATAAATAAAATATAAAAATATATTTAAAAACGATATGATCCTATGATATAAAAGACACTGGGAAAGCAACTTTTGTCTAAACAATGTGACCCTGGTTAGGGAGGGCATAGTAACAGGAGGCTCAGTATCAAGTGGATTAAGCATTTGGGGAGGCCCAGGATGAGATGACTGAAGCAGAGTAACTACTCACCACGCCCCGGTTGTTCTTCAGTTCGCCATGACAACACAGCACCCTTGAGCTGTCAATCAGGGAGTCTTTCTGGCCTTCCTCCAAGTAAAGAAGTCGCTCTTTATAATAACGGCATTCAGATTCTCCAGTCTTGGTGTTTATTTCTGCCACGATTCCCTGAATGATGTTTATCTGTGAAAACAAAAAGAAAGTATGGGGAAAGTCAGCAAACCATTCACATCAACAAGGCCCAGGTACTCAGCCTAGAAAGTCACTAAGATACACTTGGATCTAATTCTGAGATCATGTTATCTAAGTTGCTGCTTTGGGAAAAGGGAAAAATAAATAAATGCTTTTAATATACTGTATCTATCCATCCATACACCATCTATACATGTACACATATAAATACATATAACATATATTCATTTGTACACCCACACATATTTGTATTATATATAAAACTAATGTTGATGCATAATTTTGTATGAGTGAAAGAGATATGAGGTATTGATTTCAATGTGCAGGACTTATAATCACTAAGCTCTGTATCACACATTTCTTAAAACATGCTCACAATGTTGAAAATGTAGGCATTCAAAAAATGTGGCCAAGGAGAGGAAAAGTAGAATGTAATAGTCTAGAAAAGGGATTGGGTTGTCCTTGGGGATTTGAAACCCAGTTTCAAGGTCTCTCTACATGCACTTAATCTAACCTACAAACAATATTTGCAAATTGGGTGTGAATAAATGGTTTGGATATCTTTTTAGTGACAAAACATAAATGATTTGTGAAAGACAGAGAACTAGGAATGGAAACAAAGGACACTAGGAGTAAGAATGGGGACAATTTTCCTATATACACTCAGGCCCATACCTACAGCACACGTGAGTAAATTAGGGGTAGAGGAATTTCAAAGCAATGGTGGATGCATTATTGTTTTTGTTTTTTTGCTTCTTTTGGCCAGGCTGCTTGGCTAGTGGGATCTTAGTTCCCTGAAGGACTGAACCCAGGTCCTCTGAAAGTGAGGCGTCCTAACCACTGGACCACCAGGGAATTCCCTGCATTATTGTTAAATTCAAAATGAAGCAAAACACAACAACAAGAGTACAACACTGAGACATGTTCAGTAAGCATTTATTCCAATGTAGTGTTGTTCTATAACATGAACAATACATCTAAAAGTTAGAAAATTCTAGAAAACAAAGGAGCAAGAAATCAGTTGAGTAAAAACTCAGTGACACCAACCCAAGGCAAAGTAATGACTTCTTCACCAGAGTCCTCTGTCCCCTAATAGTGAAAAGACCAACAGTCCCATCTTTCTTGTGCTGGTATTAACGGAAAAGAACGTAACAGATGAGAAATGTCAGTAAGGCCTCTTCTTGGTCACATTTACTTAATGGAAAAACAAACCAGTCTCTGAAAAGCAAGGTTTTAAAAGAGGCTTTTACTCAGTGAAAAGCTACCAGACCTTGTGTTCAAGTGGTAGTGAATACTAAGATTGTTAAATGATCATTTTTCACTTGCCTTCTGCCCAAAGCAACTGGATAAAAACTACCCAGTTATAAACTTGGTATTTCCATGTAAGTATTTTTTTTTTTTTTTTTTTTTTGCGGTACACGGGCCTCTCACTGCTGTGGCCTCTCCTGTTGCAGAGCACAGGCTCCGGACGTGCAGGCTCAGTGGCCATGGCTCACGGGCCTAGCTGCTCTGCAGCATGTGGGATCTTCCCAGGCTGGGGCACGAACCCGTGTCCCTTGCATCGGCAGGCGGACTCTCAACCACTGCACCACCAGGGAAGCCTTCCATGAAAGTTTGATAGAAGACCTTACAGCTTGGAGTTGAAGTCTGGTGACTGCATCCTATGGACAGAGGCATAATCTCTACACTTTTGTAGCTACTAAGAGTTTCAAAGATCATTTATTTACTCTTTTCTCTATTTCCTGAATTTGGATGGTAGCACTACTTTGATAATTTAAAGAAAACATTATTTTTAAAAATACAGGCTCTTGGGGCTTCCCTGGTGGCGCAGTGGTTGAGAGTCCGCCTGCCGATGCAGGGGACATGGGTTCGTGCCCCGGTCCGGGAAGATCCCACATGCCGCGGAGCGGCTGGGCCTGTGGGCCATGGCCACTGAGCCTGCACGTCCGGAGCCTGTGCTCCACAACGGGAGAGGCCACAGCAGTGAGAGGCCCGCGTACCGCAAAAAAAAAAAAAAAAAAAAGAAAACAAAAACAAACAAACAAACAAGAAATTTCACAAAATATTCTAAAGCTATGACTCATCCTTCAAATTAATTCAATTAATGCTTGTTGAGCAACTTTCAGTGTCAGACTAGGTGGTGTCATTCAAAGAAATGAGACAGGGTCACTGCCCTCAAGAAGCTTAAAATATATGGGAGGTATCTGAGCAATTGTTTTATGTCTACCTTATCTTTCTACTTTATTACATTTTTAATATGTAGTGAAATCCATACTTTTTCCTTGTTTTTAATAATTAAAAATTTTTTTTCATTTATTTTTTGGCTGCGTTGGGTTTCGTTGCTGCGTGTGGACTTTCTCTAGTTGTTGCGAGCAGGGGCTACTCTTTGCTGCGGTGCATGGGCTTCTCATTGCGGTGGCTTCTCTTGTTGTGGAGCACAGGCTCTAGAGCACACGGGCTTCAGTAGGTGTGGTGCGTGGGCTCAGTAGTTGTGGCACACAGGCTCTAGAGCACAGGCTCAGTAGTTGTGGTGCACGGGCTTAGTTGCTCCAAGGCATGTGGGATCTTCCTGGACCAGGGATCAAATGCATGTGCCCTGCATTGACAGGTAGACTGTTAACCACTGAGCCACCAGGGAAGTCTCTCCTTGCTTTTAAAGACCTTTGTGGGGCTTCCCATGTACCTAGAGCCCATGCTACGCAACAAGACAAGCCACCACGAGAAGCCCGCACACCACAATGAACAGTAGCCCCTGCTCGCCGCAACTAGAGAAAGCACACGTATAGCAACGAAGACCCAATGCAGCCAAAACAAACAAACAAACAAACAAAAACACCTTTGCATTCATTGCTGTGGTTCATCTTATCTGCTATTACTAGGTGTACCTGGGCAGCTGGAATTAATCAGTACTTGAGTCAATTTTCTGAATTTCCTGCAAGTATCCAGGAAACCAGAAGGAAGATGTACTATAGGCATAAAGATATGTTCATTTCCTAATTTAACTCAGGAACTGAACAGCAGGCATTTCACGTGAAGATTAATAAACTCAAAAGCCACAGTGGTTCCTTAGGCAGCTATGACTACTCTCAAATGCTGCTTTTCTCTCAGGTGTTTGAAAAAATAAAAAGAGACAAAAGAATGGAAACAATTGGTGTTATTCCATATTCTATGTCTATATTTATCATAGTAACTCTGGGTTTGCTTTCACTTATTGAAAATATTTTTTGTATTTATACTGACCTGTACACCATGAACTAATCCACCTGCATACCATGTCTAATCTCTCTGCACTGGTTCTTGAGAGGAATTTATTTTGCAGAATTGCAGAGAGGAATAAAGTTACATATAGCAGACTGGCAATAGCAAACAGTCATGCTAGTTGTGCATTTAAATTAAATTTATTGCTGCATCTCTCATTTGGGTTCAAACTGAAGGGCAGGGGCTGGTAAAGGAAGATGATAAAAGATACCCATAACAGAACAGGGATTAAACCCACACATGCTGGAATCGTCATCCTCAAAGTAGAATCTGAAGGTCCTGTCTGTCTAGTCCCTTGTGCAGTAATATCATCTACTTGTCGGCTCCCGACATGGACCAAGAATAGCAGCTTTCACTGCTGTTTCATCAAAAGCAGGACTGTTCTTCCCATTGATTCCAGTGATATTTTTTTAAGGAATTGGAACAGTGGCAGGCAGAGGGAAGAGATGGTCTGCAGGATCATTTTCTGGCTGAAAGAATCCTTAGAATTTAAAACATTAAACAACCAGATCTGGAATATATGAATATCCAAAGTTCTATTTTAAGATGTTCTCTTTGGGGGGAAATTTCTATCAACCCTCCAAAATACTATTAAGAAATTCTAATACAGATGTGGTAGTTTACCCACTGCATTAGAAGCAAGACCATTCTTTAGATCTAATCATAAGACTGAATGCTTGGTGTAGAAGCAATTTATTTAAGAGTTCCCTGATTTTTCCCTTTTCATAGGTGGAAAATTTATTCAGGGCACATATAAGTCAAGTTACATTGGTACTGTGGATTTTTTTTTTTTTTTTTTTTTTTTTGCGGTACGCAGGCCTCTCACTGTTGTGGCCTCTCCTGTTGCGGAGCACAGGCTCCAGACGCACAGGCTCAGCGGCCATGGCTCACGGGCCGAGCTGCTCCGCGGCATGTGGGATCTTCCCGGACCAGGGCACGAACCTGTGTCCCCTGCATCGGCAGGCAGACTCTCAACCACTGCGCCACCAGGGAAGCCCAGTACTGTGGATTTTATGGTTATCAAACATCCACAATGCACTCAGGAGTACAGGGCTAAATATTTCTGTTCATCTAGGGTAATGCCACAGGGATTTTGAAAAGAAGGGGGGGAAACTGCTGTGCCTCTATAGTGTAAATGGGCATTTAGAAGACTTGCTTTGCAGACATTTTCAAATGCAGGTATACCATGCTTCACACATAAATCTGCCTGAATAACTAGGTGCAGATTCAACTTTCTAAAATGGCATCACATTTTATGCACGAGGGAAACTGGTGCATCCTTTCATATTGCAAACAATCATATTCTTATCTGTTTTTAAATTCAAACTTTAGCTCACTGGGTGTTTTCTTTTTTTAAACAAAGCATTATTCTTTCACGCTGCATATTAAAAAGAAGAAATCTTTACCATAAAATTCAGAGCAAGCTTGTTTGCTTCAAAAAAGTAATTATTTAGACTAGTTTGAGCTCCCTGTTGTTCTCATTCCTACAGACCACACACTTGCTGGGATGAAATATGGAGAGGAGGCAACGCTGTTGTTCTTCCCAGTAACGAAAACAGACACGATGAAGTGAGATGGGCTTCATCCCTGGTGTCTGCATCCCCCATCATGCTGGATTGGTAGGCTAGTCTGTATGTTGGGCCTGCCAGACACATCAAACACCTCTTGAATCAGGAGAGAGTCTTTCCTTGTTCTTCTCTATCCCCACATGGACAAGTGGCCCAGCTCTGTACCAGTGAGGCCCCTCCACAAAGCCTGGTGGCCAGAGAGGTCTCTGCAATTCCAAAGGCAACAGGGGCTTAAAGAAGTAGCCAGGCTTTCAGCTCCATAGGATCATAAAGAAGTGGAAAAGTCATAAGATTTGCAGTCTACACTGAAAAGGTTCAGATATCAACTCCATTACTTGCTGGCCCTGGACTTGGGTGAATTATTTAACGCCCCCAAGCCTGATCTGGAAAAGGAAAATGGCCCTAACATGAACAGGTACCTCACAGGTTATTATGAGGATTAAATGAGATACATAACCCATAAGGCAATTACATAAAGTTGATTTACTAGATGTTCACTACATGTCAGCAGGTGTTACTATTATTATTGCTGTTGTTGTTACTACTTACTATTAAGTAAGTTAAGTCTTTCTCTGGGAAGAGATAGGCAGTTTGCTCCACAGGCTCAAGGCTTCTGATTTTCTCATCACCTTTGCATATCACCTTCTGTTATTGTCCCAGATCCAGGCAGGGAATAAGCTCTTTGAACTGGTCTCTTAGCCTCCATACCCACTGCTGACTCCCTAAGCAGGTTTCCAAGACTGCACATCTGGACCACCGCAGCATCCTCCCAGCTTGCTTCCCTGTCCCTAGTCTCCTCTGTCCCCTGTCCTACAGATGAAGAGTAACATGTCCAAGATTACACAGCTGGTCAGTGATGGAGCTGGGATTTGAACGTTGAATCTAAGCTACTTAAAAAACAAAAGCAGGGCTTCCCTGGTGGCGCAGTGATTGAGAGTCCACCTGCCGATGCAGGGGACACGGGTTCGTGCCCTGGTCTGGGAAGGTCCCACATGCCGCAGAGCAGCTAGGCCCGTGAGCCATGGCCGCTGAGCCTGCGCGTCCGGAGCCTGTGCTCCGCAACGGGAGAGGCCACAACAGTGAGAGGCCCACGTACCGCGCGCAAAACAAAAAAAAAAAGAAAGAAAAGAAAAAGCACAACAAAGGAAAAATGTCTCAAATTGATATTTAAAGCTCCCTGTAACCAATGTGAACCACCAACCTCTGCCCCTTCTCCTGCTGCTTCCTGAGTATCGTCAACCCCAGGCAGACTGACCCATGGCATTCCCTGGCATGACCTGTCCTTTCTTCATACCTTTGCCCAGGCCATTTGCTCCTTGGGCCTGTCATCTCCTCTGCCCTGCCCCACAGAGCACCACAATCAGAACCGAGCTCTCTGGGCAGAATGCTCACAGTTCACCACGGTCTCACAATATGGACCCCATTTTTCCTGGTCTTCTATTGCTGCTATGGAAGAATCCGTATTTCCCAAACCACCCAGCTGCATACTCAGTACAGTTGCTGGGGAGCAGGTTTGACTAGTCTGCATGTTTGGATCTGGGGCCAAGGAGAGCTGGGTCTTAGATGGGTGTTGACTTCACAAATGGGCTTTGGTAAAAGGTAAAAGGCAACTCTCATTTGCTAACTAAACAAAGCTATTCAATTTAAAATCTCCACAGAGATCTTAACCCTCACAGTCAGCAACTGTAACAAACAGATTATAGAGTCACCTATATAGAATCAAGAAATTTTAGAATTAAAGGGACTTTAGAGTGCATTTCATGTAAATACTGCATTTTATAGATTATGAATAGTGCTGATTTGCAAAATCAAAACATGGTTAATGTCAGAGCCAAGGCTGGAACCCAAGATTCCTGAGTCCTGGTACCCAGGGACCCTTCATCTTCTAGCCATTGGGGAAAACAACAAGGGAAGACAGAAAGAAACAAACTTACAGCTTCTTCCAGGTGCTGCTGATCCGGATTATCATTTGGTGTGTGCCTCAAGATTTCTCGAAGAAGCAGAGGGTATTTCACCAGACGGCTCCTTGGAATATCAAGGAAATTCCAGAGATCTAGTTTGCGGCTAAAGGGGGATTCTAAACATCGCTGTAGGAAATCCTGCACTCGGTGATCTTGTTTTTTGTGGTCCAGCAGAGCTTTGGCAGCTACTTGATTGCTGCAGTAGCTGTCGTAGGAGCTGAGACAAGGCAGCTAAGAAAGGAACATTAAAAGAGGGTTGGAGCATTAAAATAATTGTGCTCTGAAGCTACATGCTAACGTCACTCATTGGGACTGAACAAAACCTAACTGGTCTCCAGGCCTGGCCAACATTCCTTTATCTAGATGGCTGGAGGAGACAGAAAAGGAATCTTCAATATGGCAGGCAATGGATAGTTCTTTAAGCTCCTGCTTGCTTGCACAAAGTTATTTTCTTAGTGGCATGTTTACTTTCTTGATTGTTAAGACCTCAATAATTTGTTTGCATTTCTGCCAATCTAAGCTAGACACAAAAGAACTGGAATTACTGTATATGCACACAATTCAGAATTTTCCTAAACTGGAATTATTGCATATGCATACAGAATTGTCCTAAACTTTCAAAAGTATCTGGTGAGAGGAAAGTCTCCTATATTTTTTAAAATACGTGTTCTTTTAGAATTATTAATGAGAAACTAATCTAGAAGACTTAGTGGCTCAAAAAGAAAGGAGTCAGACTCCACAGTCCAGCCCTTTGCATGGCCCAGTGCAAGCACCTCTACATTAGTTTTAGGTACCTGATTCCAAGGCGGACCAAATATAAAGAACTCCAAGAAGTTAAAGCAAAAGTATAATCACTAAAAAATTAGATGCAGAAAGCATTTAGAAACATCTTTTAAATTAGTTCTGACAGGCCAGAATGATTCTTGGCTATACCTAATGGTTAACATCACAATTCCATGCAAAGAACAATTTAAGCTTAAAGACTTTGGAATACTTCAAGTCCACTATTTTCCTTCCAGTGAAATACTAATTTCCCTGATATGTCCCATCAGTCACATGGTGCAAACAAGGAGTCAGAGACTCAGTGAAAGCACTGCTCGTCTCCCTTTTCCACTCCTCCCTATGACAGCATCCTAATGCACGGGCTGTCAGCTTCCAGAAAATCACTGGAGGCAATAAAATGCAGCCAATGGCCCTGCTGTGTTTGCTTCTCTCCCTGGACTAGGAAGCTGCTTTTACCATAACACTTGATCTGTGGAGGGATTCGTTGCAAGACAGTGGCAAGAGGATCTTTCATTTCTGCATCCTTAGTACTGTGCAGTGGGCCTACTGTACAATAAACATTCAAAGTCTGTATGTATTCTGAATGAACAAATGAATGAATGTTTAATGGATTACCAGATTAGGTAATATTTGATGGTTTGTGAACACAGCTTAAAAATAAGTTGTGGCAGCATCTGAACAAAGGGTCAAAGTTTAACTATTCTGCTACTTCTTTTATACCTTTTTTTGAAATTATTTTCTCAGTGACTGAAACCAAACAAGATACCATGAAAGTAATGTTTAAAAAGTTCACTGTTGGGCTTCCCTGGTGGCGCAGTGGTAGAGAGTCCGCCTGCCGATGCAGGGGACACGGGTTCGTGCCCCAGTCTGGGAAGATCCCACATGCCGCGGAGCGGCTGGGCCCGTGAGCCATGGCCGCTGAGCCTGCGCGTCCGGAGGCTGTGCTCCGCAACGGGAGAGGCCACAACAGTGAGAGCCCCGCGTACCGCAAAAAAAAAAAAAAAAAAAAAAAAAGTTCACTGTTGAGTTTAACATTCCTTGGAAATGCCTACCTTCTTTACATGTTATTAAAAACCTCTATTTGTGTTAAAAAGAATTACAGAAATTCTTTTCTCAATGTTATATTTGAAAGTAATGATAATTGGTGCTTACACACACACAGACACACACACACATGCACGCACAAACACCCTGGATGTGTAATGTTTAAAAGTTCACTGTCGAATTTAACACTCCTTGGAAATGTCTACACTCCTTACATTTATTTAAAAAAAACCCTCTATTTGTGTCAAAAAGAGCTACAGAAATTCTTTCCTCAATGTTGTATTTGAAAGTAATGATGACTGGTACTTACACACACACACACACACACACACACACACACACACACACTCCAGATGTGGCACTGTGGCTTGTAATTTAGTTCTTCAGAATTAATTAAAAAGAGACTCAGGCCCTCTTATTTTCATTTCCACTTCCTGGCTTTTTAAAAAGACCTGGAAATGCCCAATGTTTTCATTATGGAGAAACAAATCAGTAGTAACCATCAGATGTAAACTAGCAAGGAACCCCAACCACACGGCTGCTTGCTGTCCAATGGGCCGTTACCTTCTCTGATCCTGCCGCCTCTGCTGCCATGGCAACCAAATCTGGCTCTGGTCCTGTGTTCACAACTCACAGGGTGCTCATTTCCTGAGCATAACCTGAAAAGCTATCTGGTTTAGCCCACTGACTAGAAAAAGCCACAGGTGACATTTAACTAGATAGGGAATGAAGAATATACACATCTTGGTTCCAAAATACACTGTGATAACTCAGTAGTTAAGAGGACAGACTCTGGAACCAGGGAGTATCATGTTCAAAGCCTAACTCAGACAGTTAATAGTCAGGTGACCCTTCAGAGGCCTCAGTTTCCCCACTTACAAAATGCACATACTAATGTCCTCTTTTAGTGAGATACTGAGATATGGCAGATAGAAAGTGTAACAAGAGCTTGGCTCCTGGTTAAGAATTGGTAAGTAATAGCTATTATTAATATTATTATTATTTAACCCTAGAATATTTTCATTGAAGAAACTGTGGTTGAGAGAAACAAAACTACTTGCTCAGCTGGAGACAAAACCAGTCTGAAACGTGTTTGGCCTCCCCACCACCCTCGAAGGCTCTGAACTATTCACCATCTCTTTAAGTAGACTATCAAGAATTTCTAAGGGAAACTCAGCCTTTTTTTTTTTTTTTTTTTTTTTGCTGTACGCGGGCCTCTCACTGCTGTGGCCTCTCCCGTTGCGGAGCACAGGCTCCGGACACACAGGCTCCGCGGCCATGGCTCGCGGGCCCAGCCGCTCCGCGGCATGTGGGATCTTCCGGGATCGGGGCACGAACCCGTGTCCCCTGCATCGGCAGGCGGACTCTCAACCACTGCGCCACCAGGGAAGCCCCCCCTTTTTTTTTTTTAAGAAATTCTTTCTCTCTTCCTAACATGAAAAGTGATAGAGCAAGTGTATTTTTTTGCTTCTGTGTACCCTGCCTCTCTCTTTGGAATGAAAATTTATTGAGAAGCCAAATTAACATGAGAACTTGCTGCCTTGGAGACTTGATAAATTAATTCATTACTGAAAAAACCTTAGCATGAAGAAACAACTTGGGAAGTTGTTTCTTTATGAGAAGGGGAGGCTTATGAGAACAGGCCAACGTATGGTTACTGATCCTCAGTAACGAGGGTGGTTCCCTGAAAAAAACCTACCACTCTGTTAAGGTCTTCAAAGTAATTGATTCATTCTAAGGTCAAAAGGACTGGCCAGGGCTATCTCACTTGGGAAACTCACTTGTTTAAAGGTTTTTTTTTTTTTTTCTTCACTTTTTTCCTGTGGGGGGGGGGGAAATCAATTTTTCATGGGTTGAATGGGCTCTGACTTTTCTCATTCAAAGTCCACTAAGATGTTTATTTTGTTCTGTTAAAAAGACCAGAACTCAAACAGATGTACCCCTTGGTTTACAATTCCCACTCACAGGGACACATCTGCAGTTAAAAGAGGGAAAACATTTAACTGCTCATCGGTCCTGATGAATAAGGACCGTTTCTGATGAGGTCTGGTAACAGTGGGCCAGTTGTTTAATTTTAGGCTAGGCTTTAAGCTGCAAGTTCCCATTTGATGTGGGAAGTGTCCAGATAGCAATGGACCAGCATGGTCAAACTTCTTTGGGGTATGTACAGAAAATGACTGCAAAATCTACCCCCATATCAAACTAATTTCCTAATGAAATGCATTTATTTCAGAAAAAAAATTGGTAACAAGGCAAATGCATTCATTTTTGCTTCTGGCATGAACTGACAATTTGTATATGACGTCTGAGGAAACCTTGTAGTTCTACACTGCCATCTCGTCAAAAACAGAGGGGTCATCATGCTATTCTGGAGTTGTGCCCTCACTCCCACCAAAGCAATCCACAGACTGAGCAAGTTTAAGAAAGACTGAGGCAGACTCTCTCTTCTCATTACACCTCCTCTGTCTCCAGCTGGCTAACTCTCTTTAGAGAAATTTCTCTGTGGGCTAATGAAGTTAAGACATCTAACATGGCTCATAATAAAATCAAAGTCAAAAATGTAAGATGAATGATCTCTCCTGAAATATTAAGGCACATTTTCTAAATTATTCATCTTAGAACATTACTTGCCTTTCAGATACCCTTGGGATATTTCAGCCTCAGTGCTAAAATTGACTCCTGAACTAACCTGGAGCAGGGGTGGAACACTCGAGGACTCACAGAAGGAAACAGAAATGCTTAATAGGGAGTGGTGGGGACTGTGGCAAAATAGAGAGTGCATGCCTTGTCTAAAATAAATTACAACTGAACAACCATGTTAGGCACTCAATATAACACCAGTTCAGCCCCAGAACCATAAATTAGAACCCGTAACCTAAAGTCACAGGTGATTTCTTCAATTAGGAAAGGGTATGGGTTATACTGGGATAAAGATCAGCATAATAACCAGCTTTCCTAAGAAGTTACTTAGGATCAGATATATGCTAAACACTAACAACATTTATGAAATGACATTTGACCATAAAAGTTTTTTTTTTGTAGCATGAATAAAAGCTTTCTTAGTGATGGACAGGAAGCTGTAGATAAATTTTTACTAGAATAAAAAATGTAATAATTATATTTGTAATTGGCTTGATGTGAATATTAACTAGTCTTACTTTCTTTAATGTGAAACTAGTAACAATTTCACGTGTGCCTTTTATTGTACAAAGGCCATGTTATCTTTAAATGCAGTACATTTATAATAATAAAAAAAAGTTTCCATGCTTTGAGAAGATAAAGGCTAAATGTAATGATAAATTTTACTAGAAATCTGCTATTTTAATTTTTTCTGATGTGAAACCAGTGTTTGCCAATAAAACAATTCTCACTAAAATGAAACTCCATCTACATTATTGAAATTTATCTTCAGTCAAGACCAGAGAACTTTTCTTACCCAGCCCACGAGGATGGGGCCGACGTGCTCAGTTGAGCCATCGGGCTTCCGTACATCTCGAAGCTGACTAAGGAGGTCTGGTAAAAAAAACAAATAGAATGCTTATTTTATTAGCATTTTATTTTATGAACAGGGCTGGGAGATTTTGGGTTACTCACATTATTACATAACCATGACTTGTTATAAGACAACTCTATTAAGGCTACAAGTCAAGACTCATTCTGGGAACAAAATTATACCTTCGTGTAGAGGAATCAGGGAGTCCAGTGTTCCAAAAATTTGATTCAACTCCTGTTCTGTCATTATGGAGAGTTTCAGCATGGGGTCATGATAGGCCTGCACAAGAAGGGCAAGAGATGGAGGCAAACATTTAAAATCAGAGGAAGTAAGTTGTTAATGTAAATGCCTTCTGAGAGGCCCTACACAATAACAAAATATTTGGCTCTCCCCACGACTTCTCCCATAATGCTGCACAAACAGCAGATGGGTGTGGTTGGAGCAGATGAGAATCCAGCATTGCCTTGAGACTTTTGTGGTTGTTGATAAACCAAAGCAGATTTTTTTAAAGCTTCTTTTTTTTAAAATTCTAGTATATCTTACATCTCGGAAAGGGCACAAACCCTAAGTATAGCGCAGATTTGATTTGTATAATGTTTAAAAAATTAACTTTATTGAAGGTCTAGCAGCTTGAAAAACTCCACTTTATACAAAATTAGTTACTAGCAGGTTATTTTTCAATTAGTCCATATTTAAACTAAGTAAAGGAAGGAAAAAAAAAGGTGCTTGGTATCCTTTACTATGGATTTGAAGCAAAGAGGGCAAAATCTCTGCCAATCTTACTACCTCTTATTAATGACAATTAAACCACATGAACACATAAATATACCCAGGGCACTGCAATAGAATACAAACACTCAGACCGCACAATCCCTGCCTTGAAGGAGTTTTATAAAGCTAATTGGGAAGATTAAAACAAAAAAAAAGGCATGGAAAATTAAATATGTTTAAAAAATAGTTCAAGATTAAAAATAGGACAGTTATCACACTGCAGCAAAAATTCATCAAATCATAACTGCTCTAGAGGATCGGAGAATTAGAGGTAGAATGGCTAAGGAAGAATTTAAAGATGAGCTGCTTGGCATAGAGAAGGAGGTGGTAAATACTGTTGAAGAATGAACTGAGACTTGAGTTTGCTTCTGGAGGATAGGTGGATATGGATGGTTGAAAGGAAAGGGAAGGGTTTCCAGGAAGGTAGGACCAGCAAAGCAAAGGATAGAAGTGAAAAAGGGAAATCTTGATGCAGGAAGGAGGAGTTGGACTTATGACCAGCAAGATGTCTCCCAGAGTTAAATGCTTTCTTTTTTTTAAAATTAATTTTATTTATTTATTTTTGGCTTCGTTGGGTCTTCATTGCTGCGCACGGGCTTTCTTTAGTTGCGGCGAGCAGAGCCTATTCTTCGTTGAGGTGCACTGGCTTCTCATCGCGGTGGCTTCTCTTGTTGCAGAGCACGTGCTCTAGGAGCACAGGCTCAGTAGTTGGGGTGCACGGGCTTAGTTGCTCCGCAGCATGTGGGATCTTCCCCGACCAGGGCTCGAACCCATGTCCCCTGCATTGACAGGCGGATTCTTAACCACTGTGCCACCAGGGAAGTCCCTAAATGCCTTCTTTGTCCTCCCCACCTTCCTCCTCCTCAGCCCTGCCCAAAACTCAGTTTCTTGGCTGATTCCAAGAAAAGCTTGGATAGACATTTCTCAGGAATGCTACAAATGGAATAAAGTTGGACTAAGGACACGTAAAAGAAGGGAAGTAACTTTCCAACCCTCTGATTTTTCAAGGAGGCTGTATCGGATGAAGGATTCTGGATTTCAGCCTCCATGGGGGTCAGTGGAATGGAAAGGTTTTCGAGGAAGGCTGTTGTCAAGACTATACAGACTACAAGGCATGAATCTCCTCTCCCTTCCCACATACAAAGTGATTAAAAACAAGTTTCCCTATAAAAGACTCTAACTTACATGATAGTGTGCAGTTGCCTCAACAAACCACTTTACCCACTTATGGGATTCAAATGACTTTCTAAGACATGGTTCCAGTTTCAGATGTCTACACACTCTCTCCCAGGGATGAAGGGGACCTGCATGTGAGACTTCTAGGACAATGAAATTCATGTGAAGCCAGGCCCGACGAACACTTTCTGATTAAACTGAAGTATTCTTTGAGGTGCATTAGAGACATGCAGAGGAGAACCCCTAATGGTGCCAGGTCTAGAGCCTTCCTGTTTTGAGACATTTTCCCTACTACGTGGTTTGTAGATTCTTCTCGATTTTTGATGACCTGTCCTAGTCATAGAATGAGTCTAATAAAACACAATCTTAGAACTGTGAAATTACTCAGAGGAAAAAAGCAGGAGGTGACTCAAAGGACCACTGGATTCGAATGTACCTTTTTTGCCAATTTCAAGTCCTCTATTAAATCTTCTTCTCCTTGAGAAAGCTCAAAGATGGCCTGCAAGGAAAGGTAAAACACATTTACTAAACTTTCATTTTTTTTTTTTGCGGTACGCGGGCCTCTCCCCGTTGTGGCCTCTCCCATTGCGGAGCACAGGCTCCGGACGCGCAGGCTCTGCGGCCATAGCTCACGGGCCCAGCCGCTCCGCGGCATGTGTGATCTTCCCGGACCGGGGCACGAACCCATGTCCCCTGCATCGGCAGGCGGACTCTCAACCACTGCGCCACCAGGGAAGCCCCTCCTTTCATTTTTGAGACCAAATTCAACTGATGCTCAAAGCCCCAAATCTACTTATTTCTTAAGGATTTTTAAAGGATTCTTAAAAAGTTAAATTGACCCGAAGCAATTGCATCTAGTGGCTAAAACCTACAAAGAAAAGATTTTGCAAAACTTCTGTGTAACGTGCCTATTTGTTTGTGGCAGAAAGAGTTTTCACATGTTTCTAATCCAACAAGTCATAATTCATTTACAGAACTGTGATGCAGCTGAACAAGATGGAACTATTTTAGGTAAAATAATTAGAGTCTGAGCCATGGATTCCATGTCTCTTTTGTGAGTGGCAATCATAATAAATGATTCGGGGTCTGTTCTCAGTGATGGACATGGAATTATTATTAATTGGGCCATCACCATTTGTTTCCTTCTATTCAACAGAAGGTAAATCTCAACAGAAAGCTTTATTCTCATCAGCCACTTGTCTTAAGGCTGCATTGCAGGAAGAATCCGATATTTTATCACTCTAGATGTCTGGTGAAGTTAATTCATTCTAACTTACTTCTTGGCCCTGCACTGCACAATAAATAAAGTTACAGGAGCTGGCTGTGTGCAAGAGTGTGTAAATGGACGCAATGATTTGCTTCTATTAAGCCATCGTAATTTAAGAGCGATGATGTGCAGAACAGTCTTTCTCTTTCATCTGACAGTCTCAACTGTTGGCAAACTTTACATTATTAAAGAACTACATGCCTGTGGTGACTCCTATGTTTCTTTCAGACCAGAGGGAAGAGGTGAGCAGGCTTGGAGAACACCTCCATCCCTGGGGTTGGTGGAGAGCAGGACAATGAATGTGCTCCCTGGCCCAACGGGCAGAGGCAGAACGCTGCGCTGGAGGCCAGTGCATGGTGACCCCTCTCAAGGCCCCCAGTAAAGCTTCCATGTCATGCCCTCCTGGTACTCTACTTTGTTTAACCTTTTATTTTGAAATAATTAGACTCACATGAGAAGTTACAAAAATAATACAGAGAGGTCCTGTATAGCCATTACTCAGCTTCCTCCAATGGTGGCTTCTTACATAACTACTGAGCATTATCAAAACCAGGACATGGGTGGTTGCAATACAATTAAATATTTTTACTTGGACCTTCCTCAGATTTCCCTGTATGTTTGTTTTACCAGAGCTCAATGTGGCCCCCAAGAGAGGAAAACCACAGAACCCCATACTGGGATACACCACAGTCAGGTGTCTGTGGAGGGGGGTGGGCAGCACGGTGTCGCTGTGAAGACCATGGGATTTGGTTCACGGCTCCAGTTCTGTAACTTTCTAGGTGGGTGACCTTGTGTTCACTGTACCTTAGTAATCTCTTCATCTGCAGAATCAATCCTCCCCTCCTTCCTTCCTTCCCACTGTACAAGTTATATATGCACACTATTACACAGAAAAGTATAAAGAGGAAAACTTTAAATTATCCACAATACCATTTGTTAACCACTGTTAAGATTTTGCCATATTTCTGCAAATGATTTTTTCAGTGTACATATTATTTTTAAATTATTTATTCATTTTTTAATAGACTAACATTGACATGGTTCAAAATTTATAGTGTAGGAATGGGCCCATGGTGAAAACTTCCCTCTCACCTCCTCCTTCTCACCACCCAGTTCCCCTCTCAGGAAGCAACAATGTTACCAGTCCCTTACATGTCTTTTCAGAAATATTTTATGCGTCTATAAGCAAATATGCGAGCGCACACACACACACACACACACACTCATTTTTACTTTTTTTACATAAATGGTAGCATACTATACCACCCTATTTTGTGCCTTGATTTATTCACCTAGCCATACATACATATCATCACTTCTCGTGTTTCTATAGTTACAGAATGTATGCACATTCACTATGGAACCAGGACCTGGTACATCTTCTTTGTAAATTCAGATTTTCACAGCAGTGTCTTTTTTTTTTTCCCCCACATCAGTTTCTTTTAAAAGTCAGGGCCACACCCACCCAGCTGGATTCTGGTTTCTCAGCTCCTTACAAGGTGTGACATCCCCATCTGTCGTCTTTCTATCAATGCAGTGAAGAACTGACTTGGAGATCGCGGTGTAGACCCCAGCTTGGCTCTCGCCTGCAGTGTGCCTTGTTCTAGACACACAGGCAACTCCAGGGGTCCCAGCCTACCTCCTGACGTTTGATTTCCTTGGACGTGAGCATCTGATTGACGCACACGTCGAAGGTCTCACTCCACAGCTTGCTGTCTCTCCGCTTCGTGCTCGAGGGGGCGGCATTTCTGGACCAGGGTCTGGGGGCGAGGAGGTCAGGGCGGCTTTCGCTGCGGAAGCTGATGGAGCGCTAAACAATGAGAAAAACAAACCGTCACAGGGGCAGCAGCAGGACTGGGTGGATCGTTTGAGTGGCTTCCTGTTACTGACAGAGCATAAATCAGACATTTGCAAGAAAGAGAGGACAGTGCCACAAGGCCTGTGGGAAGTAGGGCATTGTCTTGCGCCTGCGTGCTAAGGAAAATCGGGCAAGGGGCCGCTTTTCAGAGACTGAAGCGAGTATCCGTTCTGCGAGACCGGGATAACCAAGTGTACCACAGCACAAGAACATTTCAGGTCAAATGCATGCGCAAAGGCGGCTCTCAGACAAGTGATGAGCTCTACTTTTTTCCCCGTGGACACCCCCGCTCTTGAGAACAACAGAGGTTAACAGTAGTGGATGTCCTTTAAAAAAAAAAAAAAGCAGGGCTTCCCTGGTGGCACAGTGGTTGAGAGTCCGCCTGCCGATGCAGGGGACGCGGGTTCGTGCCCCAGTCCGGGAAGATCCCACATGCCACGGAGCGGCTGGGCCCGTGAGCCATGGCCGCTGAGCCTGCGCGTCCGGGGCCTGTGCTCCGCAACGGGAGAGGCCACAACAGTGAGAGGCCCGCGTACCACAAAAAAAAAAAAAAAAAAAAAAAAAGCAAAAAGAACATCTGGCCAGTACTCCTACTCTCCTCCCCCTTGTGGGAACACTGCCCACTCTCCTTGGGTATCCCCTCTCACATAGTTTGGGCGGGCTCCCCCAGACCTGACCAATCAGAGTACTCCACCACCCTGGTTCAGAGAGGGACATGCGATTCCCTGAAATTTGCTGTGTGCTTCATGGGAGAAAGAGCAGAAGATTTTTCCTTTGGGACTGTAAGCTCACGAAATAACATAAGCAGGAGTTTCTTGAAGCAACTCTCTTTGTTCACACAGAAGAGTGTGTCTGCTATAGGAGAGAATAGAGGGACACACAGAATAAGGGATGGAGAGAGAGTCTGAGGGAGGGAAGCAGCAAGCTCTACCCACACTCAGCCCCTGGACCTCAGTGTGCTTGAAGCCAGGAAGAGCCACTAAGACTAAGGGCTAATATTGATACATTCCTCTTTCTGTTTACATTCGCCTCATTTGTGGTTCTCTCTCTCAGTTACCATCTTGGCAGCAAATGATGCCTGTTCCAAGTTATGTTCTTATTTTACAAAGAGGTCCTGGTAGACTTTGGGGTGGACTAATCATCCGAAGTCCTCCCCTGTGGCTGAAACATGCTACCACAGTGCTTTCTCTTGACAAATACAAATGATCAAGAAGAAAGCTGAATGCATCATCTTCAGCCTTCACCCTAGATGATTTCAACACACTTACTGGAAACTTTGCCAAAGCAATGAGGTGTTGCTGTGCTGAAAAGCCACATTCTTATTTAGCAAGTGTTCCCTGTCATGGCTGTGGCCACATGTCTATGGCCTTCAATGTGAAGTTCCAACTCCTTATTTTGGCACAGAAGTCCTCTTGTAATCTGACCACAGTCTGTCTATCTAGAATCATCTCCTGCCACTCACCCATGAGCCCCCTATTCTCCAGCCCTACTAGGCTATCTGCCATTCCCTAAATGTACCATGCTTTGCCATTTGCTGTGCTTCCTTCAAGCAGTCTTCTTTTCCTGGAATGCTTTTCTTTCGTTGCCTTGCTGGCTAACTCCTAACTGCCCTTGGGATATAACTCAAATACCTCCTCTAGGAAGCCTTTACCAGTGTTCTCCCATCCTTTCCCAGAACAATTTGGACATCTCTCTGATATAATGATGATCAGATTTTATTATACTTACTGGTCACCTGCTCTGAATTATATCCTGAGGGCAGGAAATGACTTTGCATGTGACATATGAGCTGTCATCTCTGAGACATTATAAGGTAGCTTCCAAATATTTTGAGATTCAACCATAAAATTTAAGAAAGTAAAGAAAAATTTAAAAGAACTATTCAACATAAGGGCGTTGTTAAACAAGTTATAATTCATCTGCTTGATAGAATGTTATCTAGCCATTAAGACAATTCTGAGATACTTTTAACAGCTAAAAATCCCTTCTTTGTAAGTTAAAATAAAATTAGGATGAAAATCTGTATATGAACACTTTATAATTATGAAAAAATGCACATGAGCAAAGATACAAAGGGAATGCCACAAAATCTATTGTTTTTGCCTGATGACATTATAGGTTATTTTCACCCTAGTTTACAAATTTGTATAATTCAAGAAAAATGAATTAATGAAAAACGTAAAAAGAAACTGCCAAGGGGCTTCAGGGTATCACCACAACCTTCTGGAAGCAGGAAGCGAGCTCTGTTTGCAAGCAGTAACAGCTCCTCAGGCTGGCCTAGGCACCTGTGAGCTCCTGGGCTCGTTAATGAGCTCATGATCGCTAGACCAGCCCTGTGAGGGTCAAGAAAGTACTTGCTCCAAATGCAGTTTACTAATGGTATCTCACAAATCCCTGTGATCTCTTGAAAACAGGCCTTTATAAACAGTGACCAGACTAATGCTTGCAGATCCCCCCCGGCACTCAAAATCAATTAGCCACAGGCACGGAAAGGTCAAAACAAGCAAAGTGAGTCACCAAGTAACTCACTCATCTCAGTTTGCGGTTCTGATGCCAGCTGGGGCAGGAATTAAAGAGCAGAAAGAGAGGAAAACACAAAAAAGAAGATTCAAAATCAAAGACATTTTCCACTTTCACTTGAGAGAATCAACTGCCTTCTTTGTTCCAGTGTCAGCCCCTGACCAACTTCAAGTTTCCCCCCTCTCCACCACCAGTTTGAAAGTAATTTAGGCTAACTTTAAATTTTCATACAAAAATATATAAAATTAAGTACAAATCCCCTCATTTTCCCAAGTGCAATTCCTAGAAGTAACTGCTATAAGTTTGTTCGAGGTCTTTCCACACCTTTTCTATGCATTTGCTAACATTCACAGAAAACAGAATGTCTTCTCTTTTCACTCAACAACATGTCTCTCCATGTTAGAATATAAGACCCACTCTTAAAAAAAATAATAATTTATGGAGGTGAAATTCACATAACATGAAATTAACCACTTTGAAAGTGAACAATTCAGCCGCCTTTAGTACATTCACTGTGTTGTGCAACCACTACCTCTAGCTTGAAAACATTTCCATTGTCCAAAGTCACTCATTCTTTTTTTTTTTTAACTGAGGTACAGTTGGTTTACGACATTATATTAGTTTCAGGTGTACAACATAGTGATTCAAACATTTCATAGATTATACTCCATTTATAGTTATTATAAAATATTGGTTATAATCCCTGTGCTATACAATATATCCTTGTAGCTTATTTATTTTATATATAGTAGTTTATACCTCTTAAATCACTCATTCTTTTTTTTGTATCTCTATTGGAGGATAATTGCTTTACAATTTACAGTTTCTACTGTACAACAAAGTGAATCAGCCATATGTATATGTATATCCCCATATCCCCTCTCTCTTGAGCCTCCACCCATTCTTTTTAATGGCTACAGAGTTAGTGCCCCATAGTCTGGATGGACCACATGGATTTAATCAACCTCCAACCGATGGACATTAAAATCATCTCCAGTGTCTGGCTATTATAAAAAGTGCCTTAGTGAACATCCTTTATGTATTTATGCTGGTATTTCTGTAAGGCAGATTCCTTAAGTAGAATTCCTTGGTCTAAGAAGTATCAAGTTCTCAACGTTTGATAAGTACTGGCAAATTGACCTTCAAATAGTCTGTTCAACTTCATAGTCTCCAGAAAGGTATATGATAGTACCTTTCTCTACACACTCATCAATAGGATATTATTATCAATCTGATAGGAAGAACAAATACATCTTAATTTCAGTTTCATGTTTCGAACATAAGATTGAACATATTTTTATGTTTTTATTGAAAAATTTCCCAGAGTTGGAGACTTCTTTTCTGTTGCAGTTTGGGGGAAAAAAAGAGAGAGGTGAGCTATACTAGGGGAGCTCCATCTCTAAGAATTCCTGGTTTTGTCTTTCCTTAGTGATTGCTGGGCTTGGGTACTAAGGGGAAGGGACAGGGATGAAGTTCACCACGTATATCACAGAGGGGCCGTACATACTTGCTCATGCTTAGTACTTCCGATGAGTTCTTTCTGATCCTCACAACCACCCTGAAAGGTGAGAGTTTATTCCCATCTGGCTGATGATTAAACTGAGGCTAGGGAGGCTAAGGTATCTCCCCAGCTAGGATTTAAAACCAGATCTGTTTGACTCCAAAACCTGAGCTCTTCCTACTATGGGGACTGTACCTGCTGTTTACATGCAAATCATGCATCGCAGGGAGGTTTCAGTCAGATGGGACTCAGCCTTCTTGGAGTTTAAGTCTAGTTAAGAAGAGGGAATGCATTTGCTCAGTTTTAGGAATAATGACTGAGTGGCTCTTTGACCAATCAAACTTCAGATTTACACCTTTAATTTGGATGGATTAAAAGAAACATTTTGTCTTTTTAAAACTCCACTTAGAAAGGGGAAGGATGCTGAAAAGAAGAATCCCAAAGAAATAAAGAATGCTGGACAGAGGTGTGGTTAGCAGCTGGCTGGCCCTGGAGACAGCTCACAGCCAACCAGGCCCAAGCCATGGGGGGGTGTTCACGATAGTGCTGACCACACACCATACCTGTACCCCTACCAGTCATCAGTACAGCTGGTCACAATTAGATGAGAGGATTGGAGCTGGTGGAGAAAAAGTGACTACTGCTGGGAGGAAAAACCCAAAGAAGAGGAATGCCTTGAGAGAGAGGAGAACAGCCACATCCCTTCCAGTGCCCCTGCCACTGCCCATCCCCCTGTGGCTCTCTTTCACCATGTGCTGTGTGATATCATTTACCGGTTTGTTTCTGACATGTCTGTTTCCTCCCAGTAGAAGGTAAGCTCCTTGAAGACAAGGATATCTATTTGTTCTATTCACTGATGGATTCACCAACACTGGCACATGGTAGGACCTCAACAATTTTGCTTAATGAATGAACGTCGTTGCTTGTATGTGCTGGGCTCTGTGAGTGGGGCTTTAGAGCCCTGCTATGCCCAAGAGGTGAGGATTCCTACCCTTTTTTTATAGATGAGGAAACTTGAGCCTCAGAGAGGGTGATTCTTTGCTGAAGGTCATGCAGCTAATGAATGGTGCTCCAGAATTTAAACCCAGGTCAATGGTGAACTCAGGATGACAATCCACGTCTGGTCTATTTGAGTCCAACTCTCCCCCACCCC
Organism: Mesoplodon densirostris; assembly: GCF_025265405.1. Classification (NCBI taxonomy): domain Eukaryota; kingdom Metazoa; phylum Chordata; class Mammalia; order Artiodactyla; family Ziphiidae; genus Mesoplodon; species Mesoplodon densirostris. Next base: position 77,607,159 of record NC_082670.1, read on the forward strand.
TTGCAATTTTTTTATATGCTTTTTTTTTTAATTAATTAATTTTATTTTTGGCTGCGTTGGGTCTTCGTTGTTGTGTGCGGGCTTTCTCTAGTTGCAGCGAGTGGGGGCTACTCTTCATTGCGGTGCATGGGCTTCTCATTGCGGTGGCTTCTCTTGTTGCTGAGCACGGGCTCTAGGCACACAGGCTTCAGTAGTTGTGGCACGAGGGCTCAGTAGTTGTGGCTCGTGGGCTCTAGAGCGCAGGCTCAGTAGTTGTGGCGTACGGGCTTAGTTGCTCTGCGGCACGTGGGATCTTCCCGGACCAGGGCTCGAACCCATGTCCCCTGCATTGGCAGGTGGATTCTTAACCACTATGCCACCAGGGAAGCCCCCCCTTGTAATTTTTAACCAATATCCTACCCTGCTTCCTCTAGGGTAAAATTTAAAGTGTGTTGGAATGCATGTGCCCAAATAGATGAGTCTCAGGCTACTTCTCAGTCTGTGATAGGGAATCTCAGCCTTGCCACCAATAACGTTTTGGACCAGAATATTCTTTGTTGTGAAGGGTTGTCCTGTGCATTGCAGGATGTTTAATATTATCCTCACCTCTAACCACTAGATGACAGTAGTGCCCCCCCACCCCAAGCCGTGACAACCAACACATCTGCAGATGCTGCTGAATGTCCCTTGGGGTGAGAAACACTGGTCCACGGTGACCAGGGGAGGCTCACTTCAAAGCAAGGGACCCAGCTTGGAAGGGACTGGATTCAAAACAGAATCATGTACATAGGTCCCCCTAGTTTGGGGATTCTGGGCCTGGACTGAAAAATGTTCCAGGACAAGCAAGAGTTTCCATGAGGGAATCTGGCCCAGAAAATGAGTCAAAAGCCCAAAGCTCATAATTACTGGTAGCTAAAATAACAATGGCCATAGCAGGCACAGATACTGCAGATTTAGGAAATGGGTGCTCATGTTTATGCCTGAACTGGATATATGGAAAAGATGCTGTAGGTGGGAAAAGGGGGCCCCTTTACACGTGTCAGAGGAAATGTAAACCCAGCACGTTAGGCATGATGGAAGATTTGGTTTGTTAATGCTGCCTGTTCCGTGGGGTACTCCCTTGTCCTTTTCCCAAAACAGAAGGTCTCCATGGCCAAAGATAACATGCTCCAATAAAGAGTTCAAGCCAGGGAAATTCTCTACATTTACCATTGCTATTTTGTAGCAGATAGCTTACTATTAAATGGATTGACTTACTTTACTCTGTATGACAGACTCTAGGTCCATCCACCTCACTACAAGTAACTCAATTTTGTTTCTTTTTATGGCTGAGTAATAATCCATTGTATATATGTGCCACATCTTCTTTATCCATTCATCTGTTGATGGACATTTAGGTTGCTTCCATGTCCTGGCTGTTGTGCAGCAAAGCACACAATAGGTTTTTTCCCTATAAAGTGGTGATGAATTCTACCCTGCAGAGTTGTGAATGAGGCCATGAACATAAAGGACCTTGCACAGAGCTTGGCTTGCTGTAAATACTGAACTAATGGAAGATGTTAGTACTAAATTTAAAATGACAAGCTTTAAATTGCAATAGTGAACTATTACAACAGTCTAATTATTGCAGGAATAGTAAAGAACAGCAGAAAATCAGGAGTTCCTTTTGACACGGAATACAGATTACTCCTCAACTACATCCTTACCTTCCAGACAGGCAATAAGTACGGTTTCTGGTTGCTTCCCCCAACACACACACACACACACACACACACACACACACACACAGACACACACACACAGACAGACAGACAGACACACACACACACACCCCTCTACCCCTTGAGCTCATTCTACACATCTGCCAAATAACTTAGGACCAAAGATTTTATCAGCTATAGAAAGTATATGACCTTGGACCACAGGGTGATATTTGAGGTCCTTGGAGAAGAAAATCATGGTTGCCAGTCCATGGAGATTAAGCACATATGCTGGTACTCTTCCTACTTACTTCTCAGATCTAGATGGCATCAGTCTTTCCACACTCCTTCCTCAAACCTGAAATGTCCTCTCTCCCCTTCATTCTCATCACCTCTGAGCCATTCCAGGCCCAACACAAACCCTTGCACCCTTGCCCAAAGAGAGGGAAAAATGTGACTATGAGTCTAGAATTAGGATGTGAGAACACAAAGAAGCAATTCTGTCCAAGACAGATACATATCAAAAGTAGAGGCCTGGGCCTCCCTGGTGGCGCAGTGGTTGAGAGTCCGCCTGCCGATGCAGGGGATACGGGTTCGTGCCCCGGTCTGGGAGGATCCCATATGCCGCGGAGTGGCTGGGCCCGTGAGCCATGGCCGCTGGGCCTGCGCATCCGGAGCCTGTGCTCCGCAACGGGAGAGGCCACAACAGTGAGAGGCCCGCATACAGCAAAAAAAAAAAAAAAAAAGTAGAGGCCTGATGCTCAACATCACTAATTATCAGAGAAATGCAAACTGAAACTACAATGAAGTATCACCTCATACCAGTCAGAATGGCCATCATGAAAAAGTCTACAAACAAAAAATGCCGGAAAGGGGTGGAGAAAAGGGAACCCTCCTACACCGCTGGTGGGAACTAAAAATAGAACAACTGTATGATCCAGCAATCCCACTCCTGGGAGAAAACCATAATTTGAAAAGATACATTCACCACAATGTTCACTGCAGCACAATTTACAATAGCCAAGACATGGAAGCAACCTAAAGGTCCATCAACAGAAGAATGGATAAAGAAGTTGTGGTACATATATACAATGGAATATTACTCAGCTGTAAAAAGAATGAAATAATGCCATTTGCAGCAACATGGATGGATCTAGAGATTATCATACTAAGTGAAGTCAGACAGAAAAAGACAAATATCATATGATATCACTTATAGGTAGAATCTAAAAAAATGATACAAATGAACTTATTTACAAAACAGACTCACAGACTTCAAAAACAAACTTATGGTTACCAAAGGGGAAACGTGTGTGTGGGGAGGATAAATTAGGAGTTTGGGATAAACATATATGTACACATTACTATATATAAGATAGATAATCAACAAGCACCTACTGTATAGCACAGGGAACTCTACTCAGTATTTTGTAATAACCTATTTGGGAAAAGAATTTGAAAAAGAATGGATATATGTATATGTACAGCTGCATCACTTTGCTGTACACCTGAAACTAACACAACATTGTAAATCAACTATACTCTGATTTTAAAAAAAAAAAAAAGTAGAGGCCTAACACTAGTGCTATCAGATGGCTTGGTGTTTATAGTCTTTGACCAGAATTCCACTTCTGGCAATACAATGTAAGGAAAGAAGAAATAAAGACATATATAAGATTTGTGATCAGAATGTTTAAAGCAGTACTATCTATAATGGTGGAAAAATGCAAACAATTTAAGTATTCAACAATAGAAAGGTGATTAAATAAACACACACCCTTTTGACAAAATACTATATGAACCCATTAAGAACTGAGATCATGAAAAATATTTAATGACATGGAAATATCTTTATACTGTAAGGTTATTTTATACTGTTAAGATAAAAGCAAGTTAAAAAATAGTATGATTACAATTTTGTTTTTAAAAAAATACTCACACAAGTATATAGTAAAAGAAAAGATTGCCTGAGTAGATACCAAAATATTAATAGAAGTTTTTTGGTGATGGGAAGATGGGATTACAAGAACTTTTATTCCCTTTCCTGTGCTTCTCTATATTTTTCATTTTTTTAAAATGATGTTATATAATCAGAAAAGAAAGCCCAGTAGGAGGTACTTTAAAAAAACAGGACAGGTTGGGTGGAAGGGACAAGTGCTGAGGAGGCGAGCCGGGCAATGGCGGGGATGGCGCTCAAGAGGCTGATGGCCGAGTACAAACAATTAACACTGAATTCTCCAGAAGGAATTGTGGCAGGGGCCCAGAAGACACCTGTTTTGAGTTTGGGGTTTCTCCTGCCATTCTGAGTTTCCCACTTGATTACCCGTTAAGTCCTCCAAAGATGAGATTTACCTGCGAGATGTTTCATCCCAAAGGTAAGTGCTTTTGAAGTAGTTTCAACGGTTCCAGGAGAGGCCTAGAGATTGTGTGCATATGGGCATTCATGGTATACTGCTATTTTGCTGTGTGTTTGGAATTTTCCATAATACAAAGTTTAAAAATTCATTATGGTCAAAGAGTTGATTGAGGAAGTCAACAAGTAGTTCAAGGTGATTAACTGTAAAATGCAACTATGAAGAGGATTGTGGGTAATTAAAAAATAACTAATAAGGGCTTCCCTGGTGGTGCAGCGGTTAAGAATCCGCCTGCCAATGCAGTGGACACAAGTTCGAGCCCTGGTCTGGAGGATCCCACATGCTGCGGAGCAACTAAGCCCGTGTGCCACAACTACTGAGCCTGTGCTCTAGAGCCTGCATGCCACAACTACTGAGCCCGTGTGCCACAACTACTGAAGCCCTTGCACCTAGAGCCTGTGCTCCACAACAAGAGAAGCCACTGCAATGAGAAGCCCACGCACCGCAACGAAGAGTAGCACCCACTTGACGCAACTAGAGAAAGCCCGTGTGCAGCAATGAAGATCCAATGCAGCCAAAAATAAATAAATAAAATAAAATAAAATAAAAAGATTATATTGAGATAAATGCATTCTTTAGAACGATACCTGTGACGTGGTTTAAAGACAAATACAGCCAATAAACTGATTGAATTATGTGAGTGTGTACTAAGAAGAGCCTGACTATTATTTTTGATGTTCAGATAATCAATACAAATAGTTTTAAAATCTGGCCTTACTGTAAAAAAAAAAAAAAAAAGGACAAATGTCATAAAAAACATTCAACACAGAGTTACTTAATAATATAAAAATATTTACAACCTAAATATCCATTAATAGGAGGCTGGTTATGTAAAATAAATCACATCATGTTGGAATAATATATACTCAGTCCATTAAGAGATTTTCCAAGAATAACTGTGATATAACACTTCCCTTAAGCCATAATAAAACTTTCATCCAGCTAAATGACAAAGGGAGGATGAAAATAAAAGAGATAAACAAGATACACCAGGTAAAATGCAAAAAAAAAAAAGAAAAAAAGAAAAGACAAAATAAAATCCAAGACAGAAAGCATTAAAAGAAATAAATAGAAATATTTAATTTTAATAAAAGGTACAATTCCCCCAAGACAGTGTGACAATGATGAAGTGGAACCTTTATACACCTAACTGCGTACCTTGGAAATATGTGAGGCCAAGACCAATAGAGATGCAAGAAAAACTGATCATCCACAGTCTGTGGGGGCCGCGGGGGGAGGTTTAAATCCAAAGGTAAACAGAAAACACAAAGATAAGGCTGGAAAGACTGTAACACCAAATTAGGTCCAGAGTGTGTAAGTTTCATAGATAGACCTAGAATAACACTGAAAGGAAATTATAAAACATTAACAGGGGTTGTTTGGGAGTGGAATCTTTCTCCTTCCTCTTTTCTGTATTTTTCCATAATGAACATACACTTTATAATGGAAAAGAAACACAGTTCATGTTCAAAGAGAACGCAGGGCTCAGTTACAGCGTAAGGAACCCAGCATCCCACAGCATGCCCTGGACTCGGCCTAAACGAGTCCACCAGCCGCACGGCTGTGATGGGGAGGTGGACTCAGCGAGCGACCGGCCGAGGCAGCTCGCCTTCGTCACTCCACATGAGGAGTGAGCACACACCAGCCCCTTCCAGAGCTGGGCAGCCCAGTGAGGGGATTTATAGGCCCAGAGGGATCTAGACATCTGTGCTCCAGTCTACCAGCGGCGCTAACCTCCCTGGTCAGAAGCAGACGGAGCGCCGTGCAGTCGGCTCTCCCTCTCTGACCTCCACAAATGCTGCCTTTGTGCTGAAGCCTGAGCCCCCAGTCCACAGCGGGAATGCGGGGCAGGGAGGCCACAGAGAACAAGTCCTGCAGTGTCTTGCTGAACTGTCGCTGCAAGGACCACTCACATTTGTGACTGGGCTCTTAAGCTTTTTGGAAGAGGCTGCCAGCCCTGAGCTCTCTCGATATCCTCCTGGGCTAACCTGTGGCCTCCAAGGAAGCCAGAGGAAGGACTGCTAAGTGTTCTATTATTGATTAAAGCATCATGTTTGGGCCTAACTCATCTCTCCTATGATAAAAGGAACCCAACCTGAGAGACCTAACTGGATATCGCAGGGATGTGTGTGTCTCTAAGGTGTCAGGAGCCAGGGACAAGGGATACTGCCACAGAGAAGCAAGCTGCTCAATTACAGCAATGAGTTGTCTTGGGAAGTAGAAAAAAATAATACACACATATGGGTAAGGAATGAATGACTACCGAGAGGCTTGGGGCAGCCCTGTACTCCTTGTTTTCTGTTTCTCCCCTCTTAGAATGGGCATCAAGACCACCACAGGCAAAATGGGAAAGGATGTGAAGTTGGCCCACTGAGTACCCCTTTGGGGCCTCCACCCCCCTCCCCCTGCCAATCCTCCCTGCTCCTCCGGCTACATTAACACCTATCCCACTCTACCTGGGGAAGGAAGCAATAAAGTCATGAGGCAATTATTGGGATGCTAGGACTGGAAATAATTCTGCAGAACTTGCACTGCATGTGCCAAGGTGACTTACGGGGAGATACGTGGGGGCAAGACGGCATTCTCCGTGCTTTGCAGGTCATCCTGCAAACGTGGCTGTCTAACTCTGCATATAACCTCAGGGACATATTTCCATTTGCTGACCACTTCCCCGACCAAGGACATACTCACAGCATAAAGACACTGTTCAAGTCCTCTCTATATTCATGTGCATAACCATTATGAATAATTATTCTGTTTCTACCGGGTTGTTTCTGTCCAATAAATGGAATCTGGAGTTAGCTATTTATCATATTTTAAACAAGTAAATAAAAAACTATTTTGCCAAAAAAATTTTTTGGGGTTTTAGAAACCAATTTCCACCTGTCAGATTCCCCCCCCGCCTCACGTCTGGCTTTCTCATCTTTGCCTGGCCTCAGTCTGTTGGGTTTCAGACATGGCTTGATTTCCTTCTGTCCCAGTTCTCTAGGTCAACGCAAATTTGCAAGGTGATCAAATATTTCCTGCAGTGTTCCCTGTGTGGGATCTGTGTAGGGCAGAAACAGGAGAAAAGAAATAAAGGTTGCCTGGGAAGCCGAAGGAAAGATTTTGAAGGTATGACAATGGAAGATCTTAAAGCATTGTGCTTTGAGTCGGGGCTGGGCTGTGGTGAGGAGGCATAGACAGTGCTCTCCCTGGACCCATGAGCATAAACACGGAGTCTACAGGCCAGGCAAGCTGATGGCAGTGAGTGAAGAGGCCAGGTGTTGGGGGGACAGCTGGGAGAAGTGGGGACATTTGTAGATGACAGTTGGCTGGCTACTTAGGTACAGCTCATAAGTGCCATGTGGGAACATAGGTCCAGCACTGCTAGGACTTCCAATTCCTCAAAAGAAGCCAGAAGTCCAGATTCTTACATGGACTGTTTTGATTTCTAAATGTTAGCTCAAAACAATGTGCAGCCAAACAAAACACAACCGAGGGCCAGATGTGGCCACAAAGTTGCCAGAAGGCAACTCTATCCAGGATGTAAGCAACGTGAGGGCAGGAGTTAGAGCCTGGTGCATGATGAGGGCCCACTTAACTCTTGTGGAATGAGTGAGGCCCTTCTTGGGGCAGACGGTGGACTCTCCTCAGAGAGACAATGGGAAGAGATGGCTGGCAACACGGAGGTTGAAATAACTACGGTGAACTTGAGCCACAGCCACTGGGACGGGAAGGAAAGCGTGAAATGGTAAGAGACAGGCTGAAGAATTTTCAAAAAGCAGAACTCAGCAAAAGACCAGATGTGCAGGGCTAGGGCAGTGATGATCTTCCAGTGGAAGCCTGTGATGAACTTGGCCAGAGGGCTTAGGGACTGGTCACTGGGGAGAGAAGGTGAACACACTTTTCTTCACTAGCTTCAAAGACCTTCATCTGGCTCCCCAAGATGACCTTACTTTTTTTCTCCTCCATTTTCCCACAAAGGGGATCAGAGGATAACCAGGGGCCCAGAGATTCCAGCACAGAGCCAAACCCATATCTAACGAGACGATGAGGTGTTCATTCGGGAGAAATATTAGCAGAGTTAACAGAGGAATGGGCAGGGAGGGATTAGCACTGGTGAGGGACGGCACCTGTAGGAAAGTGGGGAGAAGAGCTTGGGCTGTGCGAAGTCACAACACGTTGGCTGAATGGTGTGGTAACAAGGACAGGAGTGGGTGAGGGAGACTTCAAACAGTTCTCAAATCACAGATTTCACAGCATGCGTCATAAGCCTTGGGTGCTGGTCCACAATTTTTTTTTTTTTTAGAAACTCTTGTTTTTTTTTGGCCACACCACACGGCTTGTGGGATCTTAGTTCCCCAACCAGGGATTGAGCCCATGCCCTTGGTAGTGAAAGTGCAGGGTCCTAACCACTGCACTGCCAGGGAATTCCCTGGTCCACAATTTCCTTAATGACTCAGAAAGTCAAGATAAAAATACCGCTAAGCAAAAGCATTCAGGACACGTAAGAAACTGGCGGACTCGAGACTAGTCCTCAGCTGAACAAGGTGAGCCTTTTCATGGCATGACTTTCGTGGGCCTCAGTCTACAAGAGGATTTTTATGATTATCATACTGGGCCCAAGGCCTTAAGGCAAATCTCGATTTTCACTTTAAAAGATAAACTTTATCAGGAGTTTACAAACAAGAACTACAAACCACCTGTTAACCAAAGAATTATTATAGTAGTTAATATTTACACCTTAGCTGGTTAGGAAGTTAGTGATTACTAAGTGATTACTAACTACAGGCCAAGGCACTATGCTAAATCCTTGAAATGCACTATCCTGTAAATCTTTACAAGAATTCTATACATGAGCTGGTAGCGTCATCCCCCAATGTATCCATGAGGAATAAAAGCAAGACCTAGAGAGATATGAAGTTATCTGCCCAAGGTGACAAAGTCTCTAAGTGACAGAGCCAAGGACAGAAATGAGATACTGCTACTCCAGGGCCCTTGTTCTCAGTCAGGGGTCAACAAACATTTTCTGTAAAGGGCCAAATAGTAAATATTTTTGGTGTTGTGGGCGATAAGATCCCTTTCACAACTACTCAACTCTGCCTTTGTAGTCCAATGGCAGGTACAGAAAACACATCAACATTTAGGCGTGCCCGTGTTCCAGCAAAACTTTAGTTATAGCACCGAAATTTCAATTTCATATAATTTTCATGGGTCGTGAAATATCATTCCTCTTTTATTTTTTCCCAGCCATTTAAAAAAGTAAAAACCATTCTTAGCTCCAGGGCCATAAGAAATCAGGGGGTGGGCTGAGTTTTTCCCCACATGCTATAGTTTGCAGACCCTGGTCTAAATCACTAGGCTCTCCTGCCCTCCAACTTACATCATGTGCTGGTTCCCTTGGGAGGCCCATAGATATTTTAGGACAAAACCTATGATAGCGCATCTGGATGGGGCATAGGACTGTGAAATATAATTGTGAGGAGCCCAACAGAGATGACTCCTCCAGTTACACCTTGAGGGACTCTGCCTGACACCAGTTTACAGCTTGAAAACATCTCTTTCTTCCTTTCAGTCCCCTCACTTGCTGTCTTCTGTTGAAATAAGCATTGATTCATGTCAATCTGAAACCAGGGGAGGTTCCAGGTAGGACAGGGATGGCTCCTCCCACACAACGTGGTTTTCTGCAAACATGAGCCCACTGTGTCCTTCTTACCTGCAGGGTTTGGCTGAAGCGCTTTAACGGTGTGGCCTTCACGGGTGGGATGAGGTTTGCTAGGGATGTGACTCTGGAAAGAGGTTTGACTCGTTTATTACTAGGCTCCTGTAGGGTTAAAAAAAAAAAAGGAAAGGAAAATGTCAAGGTCAATTACGAAGACAACATAACTCCGCTCTGCAGTCCTGTCCCACCCCACAAGCTGCTGGCCGCACACCGATCTGTGGAACGTGAACAGTGCTCTGTCTCACTCCAGCTGTGTGGAGGTGACCCGGCTTAGGAGCCGGGGAAGGAGAAATGGCAGAGGGATGTCAACAGAAGCAGCCTCTGAGTGGACAGCAAATGGGCAGGGATCTCTCCTTTCCCTTCACCCAAAATATATCTGCCAGCTTTTAAATCAGAGGCTTCCACTAAGTAGCATCATTCTCTTCAACCCCTCCTGTAGAGAAAAGCTGCCTCAGATTTCCCATCCAATGACCTTGTCAGGCAGTTGTCTTTTGATGCTTCTGGTTTCATCTTTTTAAAAAACCTTTTCTCCAACTTACCTGAAGCCACTCTCAAAATTTCTAATATGTAATGGCTTTTCTAAAGCACAAAAAATCTTTTTTTTAAGTACACCAAATTAAAAAAATATTGTTTAAAGAAGTTATTCTATTGCTAGGCTCTTAACAAAGCATCTTTGTAACTACATTATATTTGAAATGCACATATTAATAGTTGTTAATAACAACCAGACAGCAAAAGAAAATGTATAGAGAGAAAACCCTACCATGAGCATCAGTTTTTATACTATACATAGCCACAAGTTTTGAAAATCACCTCCACATAAAACATGCAAATCTGCAAGTTACCCCAAACCAAGCTGATGGATGAGGGGAGCCTACCCATACCAATGACTCTGCAGATGAGAATTACATAAATAAAAACAACAGGCTGTGGAAGAGAGATGACAGACAAAACACTTTCCAAAGACAAAGAGAACAGTTACCCTTGTCTTCCTAAGCTCCATCTGACCTGCAGGAGATGCCTGACAGCACATGAAGACACCAAATTTTGATGGAAAAAACCAAACTTGCCAATGGTTGTGGCAAAACTCAATCATTTCCAAAGGGAGCCTCAAGATGCTCATCTTTCTTTTTCAGCCATTGCCTTCAAAGTTTTGAGAGTTAAGCCAGAACTTCAGATTCTCTAGAATACCCCTGCAGGGTGTTTTGAACATAGTAGGTGCTTGGAAAAATCTTGCCTGAATTTGGAGTTCTGCTGAGAAACTCTCATGTCAGTTTATGCCCTTGCCAGCCTCAGAAATCAGAAGCATTCTCTGAAACAGACCCAACCTTTCTGGCATTCAAATAGAAAAATTAAAAGGCTTTTTAAAAAGCACAAAACAATTCCACAACATGGCCAGGAGTGACTTCATGATTTCTCGAAGCAAATACTTCCAAAACGGAGAATGAATCTGGGCTGCCGGGTACCTCTCCAGCCTCTTGGTATGCTGAGCTGAACCGACAGCAGGAAACTCTCCGAACACTGGGAAGGCTTAGTTCCAAAATGCAAAGGATGAATCTCTGAACATGAGAGACATCACATTACAATTATTTAAATGCTGAAGAGAAAGATCCAATAGCCCTTCTGCTTCCAGGTGACAGCGCCCTTCAAGGATGCTCCCTGTCCAGTGTCTGGCTCCTGAGTATCTGTGCCCAGAGGAGAATTTTTAAAATATTTTTTTACGTCAGAGCTCCACTACCAGAGGGCATACTGAATACACACACACACACACACACACACACACACACACACACACAGCCTCTTGAGCATCCCCTGAATGGCTCCTGCTTTGGCTGGAAATGCCAGAGTTGTGATATACCACCTTTGGTGGCACAAACTGCATTGCAGCAAGTGAGAAGATGGGGGATTTCCTAGGGGATCAGGACTTGGTCTCAGGTAATCCTGCACGTACCTCAGAGCCCACTGACTCCTAGGTCTCTGTTTTATTAACGGCTAAATCTGCTAGGTCACAGATTCTGTATCAAACTAGGGAAGTTGAAGGGCAAACGCCAATTGGCTTCTCTTGCTTTAAAAAGGGGCAGGGAGCCCTGCATGCTTGGCAGGATGAGGGAAGATTCGGCTCCGTTCCACTTGCTGTGTCATCTTTTCTTAGGTTCTGCTGACTTTGCTGCCCATTTCACATAAGCCAGTCAGATGGGTGTTTTTCTGCACAGCTATAAGATGTATGCACAGTGCAAATGTTGGCCCCTCTGCAAGTTGTGTGCAGTGTTGCTACATGAGATTGTAATTAAAACTCCTTTCCTAAGGTTTTGCCCATTTGGAAGTAAACACTGGGCTGCTCTCTGGCAATCTGACATTCCCAAGTAACGAACAATCAAAATAGAAACCACTGCTGCATGATTTAGTGCTTGATCCAGCAAAGCGGGCAGGTGCAATTTCACAACCAGAACATTTACAGGTTATTGAATCTATAGAGGAGGCTTTATGCCTGACCCACATGAGTCAAATATGAATTATGGTGTTCTCCTTGAGGGCTTCAGTGAGAATAAAAAAATTCTTGGCCTAATTTGATTTTTCTTTTCCATTTACTCAGTATGTCTCAAGCTACATTTTACTGCTGTCTAAAAGGAGCCTCAGGGAAAATGTTTCCAGATTCTAGTTAAATAGCTCTACTGAGAACTAGCAAATGCAATAAGAGGGATGCTTTCAGGCTTTACAGAGAGATGACAGAACACAACCTGCAGAAGCCTCCTAATCCAACAACTCAGCTGCCAGACTAAGCTGGGCAAGGTCACTGCTAAACCCAGGAATGAAGAGTCCTGTTTCAAGTGCAGACACCACCCTCACCATGCAATTTTAAGACAAGGCAGGAGGACATCTCACTAAAGAGGTTAAAAAAATAAAACAAAAAAGAAAAAGGCATTGAGTATTCTGTGTGGGCAGTATTTTCTGAATAACAACCTTTTTGCATGTTTTCCAGACCTTACAGCTTTTTTTGTTTTTCTTGTCTTATTGCACTGGCTAGGACTACCCATATATTGTTGATTACAAGCTGAAATAGCAGGTACCATAGTCTAATTCCGAATTATGAAGTAATTATTATGAAGGATTCATCATTAAGTATTGTATTTGCTGAGAGCATGGAAGAGACACCCTTTATCAAGTAGAAAAAGTTCCTTTCTGTGCTACGTTTGCTGTGAATTTTTATCATGAAGGAGTACTGACTTTGATCAAATATTTTTCTTCACCTTTCCAGAGGACAAGGAATGGGAAAAAGAAGGAAGAGGTGGGAAGAAGGGAACGAGAGGATGAAGAAAGGTATAGAGGTCGTATTTTTCATAAAGGAATTGATTCAGCAATTTTAAATATCTCTTGTGCTTGAATTACAAACAAAGGAGAATAAAGCACTCCATATAATTTTATTTTTAATGTGAGATTTAATTAAATAGATTTTAATATTCCTTCCCTAGGGGATACAGTTCTTATCCTCTCCTTATTCTTCCCCCTAAAAGATAAAAACCAAAGCACATTATACGCAATGTAAGAAAATGCCTATCATATCAATATAATTTGGCACTATTTCTTATTCCTTAAAAAATAGTTCCATTCTAATAGATGTGGCATACAGGAAACCCTCACTCATTCTCCCTGCACTTCATTTTTGTAGCCAGAGTGGGGTTGGAGAGCAGTAGGAGAGTCTTTCACATCACGTCTGTAGCTTCCCTGAGACTCTGCTTTTACTGAGTTACAAACACAGCCCAGGAGGGGCCAGAAATGCAGCCATTAGCACAGGACTGACTGCTCTATTGCAGGGCAGCACTGCTCTTGGTGCTCTACACCTGGCCAGGAGCAAGAGAGAGGTGAGAAACGACTGTGCTAGCAGATGCTTTTGCCCATGAGTCGATGGAATCATAAAAAAAAGTCTTTCAAATGTTTAGAAACACCAGGAAGCCTTATGCAGGGCTACATTTGTGTGACAGGAGATGTGCTGGGAACTGCACACCCAGGGGTCACGTGTCATCCAACAGTAACCTTCTAGGAGGCTTTCATCATCCTCATGTTAAACAGGAAGTTATGATCTCAGAGTGATGGAGAAGCTCTAGAATTATTACATAATAATAATGAGCTCATATTCATTGCAGGGACTCTTCTCTATGCTTTACACATATTTACTAATTTATTCTCCTAACAGCCCTGCAAGGTAGCCACTATTGTGATCCTCATCTTAAAGATGGGGAAAGCTAAAAAAGGTGGCCAGGATTTAAACCTAGGCTAGGGAGGCTGGATCCAGAGCCCATGCCCTACTCCAGGGCTTGGCTAACTTTTTTGTAAGGGGCCAGATGGTTAAATATTTTAGGCTTTGAGGGCTGTCCAGCCTTTGTCACAACTACTCATCTCTACCATCAGCCATAAACAGTATGTGAATAAGTGAATGTGACTATGTTCCATTCAACCTTCATCTATAGACATTAAAATTCGAATTTCATATAATTTTCACATGTCACAAAATATTATTCTTCTTTTGCTTTTTTTCAACTATTAACAAATACAGAAACCATTCTTGAGGGCTTGAGGCCTTTTTTTCCCCCTGCTCATTAGAAAAAGGAAGATGATTTTTGCGGGAGATTCCCCAATTTTCAATTAAGTATTTTGCTCAGTAGAGAAGAGGACACTGTAGAAGATTCTAGAAAATTAATTTCCAAAATACTGTTTTCTGACAGCACCTTTACTATACTAGGCAACTTTCAAATCCTGAGTTCCACTTCCAAGTACTGCTGAGTCAAAAATAAGGGGTAGAAATCTGATTTTAAGATGGTATGTGGTCAAAATGCTCTATAATACAAAGATTTATTTCAATGGACAGAAAACAGTTTTGCGAATGTACTAGTGAATGCTGAACTGCAGCAGACAGGTGCCATCTGAGATTTTTACTTCAGTTGTTAATGAGGGCCTAGTGAGAAAGGATACTGAAGAGGCAGACATCATCTAGAATCAACAGTAATTAGAAGAAACCTGGTAAAATGAAAAAAAAAAATCCCACTACTGAATTTCAATAATTCTCAACTGATATAGGCCAGAATAGGGAAAGGTCCACATGGCTGGGAAACTGAGAGCTGAGAGGGCTACCTTGAAACATTTAAACTTAAAGACCCAGCAATCCCACTACTGGGCATATACCCTGAGAAAACCATAATTCAAAAAGAGTCATGTACCAAAATGCTCACTGCAGCTCTATTTACAATAGCCAGGACATGGAAGCAACCTAACTGTCCATCACCAGATGAATGGATAAAGAAGATGTGGCACATATATACAATGGAATATTACTCAGCTATAAAAAGGAACAAAACTGAGTTATTTGTAGTGAGGTGGATGGACCTAGAGACTGTCATACAGAGTGAAGTAAGAGAAAAACAAATACCATATGCTAACACATATATATGGAATCTAAAAAAAAAGAAAAAGAAAAGAAAATGGTCAGAAGAACCTAGGGGCAAGACAGGAATAAAGACACAGACCTACTAGAGAATGGACTTGAGGATACGGGGAGGGGGAAGGGTAAGCTGTGACAAAGCGAGAGAGAGGCATGGACGTATATACACTACCAAACGTAAAATAGATAGCTAGTGGGAAGCAGCCGCATAGCACAGGGAGATCAGCTGGTGCTTTCTGACCACCTAGAGGGGTGGGATAGGGAGGGTGAGAGGGAGGGAGATGAAAGAGGGAAGAGATATGGGGACATATGTATATGTACAACTGATTCACTTTGTTATAAAGGAGAAACTGACACACCATTGTAAAGCAATTATACTCCAATAAAGATGTTAAAACAAACAAACAAACAACTTCTAGGTCACCACAAATATTCTCATGTTCTCACTTCCCTTGACACCTCCTACTGCCAAGGCCTTCCCACCCTTTCATTGTATTTTGTTGTCATATCACTATATTTTCCTCCAATCGGTGACAGTTCCTCAGTCTTTTGTGACAATGATACTTTTGAAGAGTGCTGGTCAGTTATTTTGTAGTATATCTCTCAATTTAGACATGTCTGATGCTTTCTCATGATTGGATTCAGATTATGCATTTTTGGCAAGAATACAACAGAAGTGATGTGCCCTTCTTGGTGTGTCATATCTGGGGGACATGATGTCACTATATCTTATAACTGGTGACATTAACCTGGACCAGTTGGTCATGGTGGTACAATGGGTTGAATTGTGGCCCTCACAAAAAGATATGTTGAAGTTCTACCCCCGCACCTGTGAAAGTGACCTTATTTGGAGATAGGATCTTGGCAGATGTAATCAGGTTAGGATGAGGTCATATTAGATTGCAGTGGGCTCTAAATGCAATCGTTGGTGTCCTTATAAGAAGGGAAATTTAGACAGAGACATACAGGGAGACAGCATATGATGATGGGGGCAGTGATTAGAGTGATGCATCTACAAGCCAGAGAACACCAAAGATGGATGGCAAATACCAGAAGCTAGGAAGAGGCAAGGAAGAATTCTCCTGCAGGTTTCAGAGGGAGCATGGCCCTACTGACGCCTTGATTTTCGACTTCTACTTTGCAGAAGAGTAAGAAATAAATTTCTGTTGTTCTAAGCCTCGCCTC
This sequence comes from Mesoplodon densirostris, assembly GCF_025265405.1. Lineage (NCBI taxonomy): Eukaryota > Metazoa > Chordata > Mammalia > Artiodactyla > Ziphiidae > Mesoplodon > Mesoplodon densirostris. Next base: position 77,623,575 of record NC_082670.1, read on the forward strand.
TTGTGGTACTTTGTTACAACAGCCCTACAGGAGGTATCTGCTGGATTTCTCCATTGTAAAGTTACTACTACTCCCTTTGTAATTAATATGCATAAACGGAAGAGATTCTTTGTGACTACGTGCATCCTCTGGAATTCAGCTCTGCAAGTGTTTACCCAGCATCTGCAAAGTGGGCTTCATTGAAGGGTACACGTGTCACCCTTGGGGGAATGTCTCCTGGATGCACAGAGAGAACCAGAAGGTTGCTCCAGGCAGAGCACCCAAGAGAGTAAGCCTTGGCTGGAGTGGGGCAGGTGAGGTGTTCAGCAGGTAGAACACAGTGGAACACAGGGGCATGTAGGACACAGAGGCAGCAACGAGGAGCCCGTCGCAGAGCTGTCTGAGCAAGAGGGGAGCAAAGCAGGGGAGCTTCTTTGGAGCCTGCAAGTGACTCTTCGTCTTATTTTTTTGGAAATAGAAAAAAACAATAATGAAATAATGGTTCCTAACTCCAAAATTTCCATTAAAAATTTTTTTGTTTGTTTTCTTTCCCCTGGCACAGAGCTAACTGACCTGGTGTCATCTGTTACTAGAAGTTAAAAGGCAAATAATGAGGCCCAAATTCCAACGGAAACCTGGCTTCATTGATTAGGCCAAACGCATTTCAGAATTATTGGTTTCTAACCCACAAGGGGAGCAAAAGGTCTTCAAAAGTAGAACTATAATTTCCCCCTAAAAATGCCAGGTGATTATAGGTGATTTCAGCAAAGGTCCCACAGGCTTTGTGGACTCTGCCAAACCACCAGGAACAGCTCTGGGAAGAATCCCTGATACCTTCCTCCTGGCTAATCTCAAAGGTGGAGGCCACACCCTTGTGTTTATTTTCTCCAGCTGCAGGTTTGGTTGCCTTGCACTGTGCATCCAAGGGAGATTAGATTTCCTTTTTGATGAAATGGCCCAACTCTTTCTGCATCAGATGCTATAAGGAAAACACCCTAATTTCCTTCTTTAAAAGAAAAAAATGCCTTTTGGGGGCTTTGTTTTGTTTTGTTTGTATTTTTGCTACTGGGGACTAAGGAGAGCCTGGATAAATAAAATCCACAGGACACTCTGAGTTAGTTCAGTCTCATGGCCAAGCTGTAGACAGGGTGTTGGATTGTTGTGCTGAGGAGCTGACGATTTCTCCAGCCTCCCCTCATGGCCATGCTAAGAAGCATTGATGGAGACACCACGCACAAAATGGTCTGGATAGATCCACAGATTAAACCATCGACACTTGGGGCCGTAAAACTGAACACATCAAGGTTGGGGAGATGATCTTTATTCCATGTGTATCAAGTCTGTTTTGGCTTGAGCCAGTCAGCACCTACGGCCTCTGGCCAAGGTCAGCCTGTGAGGTGGTTGCTTTTAGGGGGGTCTTGCTTAGGGCAGGAGCATCAGAGGGGGATGCTGGACTAAGCTCAGACACTGCTGGCATAAGCCTCTGAAAGGATGTTCAGTTCCAGCCCCAAACACAGCTCCCATCAAATGCAAGTAAAAAAATGAGAAGAGAAAGAAATCACACTTTATGACAATTCATGTGGTCATCCTGGCTTCATTTCCTCCAGGCCTCCCCTGCTTCCTTCAAGTTCAAAGCACATGCTGGCAAACTACTATCGCTAATATTTGTATAAACTGAATGGCAAAATGAAGGAAAGGTGAGTGTGGGGCGAGTTAGATGGATTTCATCCAGTATACCCTGGAGGAGCAATTGATTTTACTACAAACTCTGAGAGGGCAAATGTTACTGGCATACCATTTTGTTTCTGAGGGAGCACCTCAAGCAAGTTATTATCTTTATTCCTCTCATTATCATTGACTGTTTGCTCCCGCACTGGAAAAGTAACCTGTTCTTCTCTGCCATGGGGATATTCATTTTTGCTGAATGGTGGTTTATGGGCCGAAAAACAGAAAACAAAACAAAACCTTGGAAAATTGGGACTCTCCGAGAGCCGAGGTGGGCAGCAGCCTAGGTTACGAACAAAATCTCTTAGCAGTGCCAGTAAAATAAAACAGAACCACTGTTTCAGACACTGTGTTTTTGGCTAAGGTTTCACTCCTCAATTACTTTCAAAGTTATTCGTTTCAGTCAACATTACAAGGGTAAGTCAACATTTGTCCTGGCAGCAAGCCCAAATTTATTTTATTAGTCTGCTACTGGTTAAATTGGCCCATGATTAAAAATATCTAATAAATAGCCCTAAAATATTGGAGTTTAGTAGAAAACCACATTCATGTTCTCTTACACAGGATGTTACTATTACTTAACCTTGGGCAGAAGGAGAGATGCACACCCTCGCCCCGATAAGTTCCTTTTAGCAAACGCTAGCCCATCGCCTGAAACTCATTTTGGTCATGCCCAGACATGGCACTACAGACCTTCAGAGAAAGAGGAAGCTAAATATTTAGCTCTCTCTGCAGTCTCTGGCTCCACGTATGCTTTCTGATCATCAAGCAAAGCTCTTACTCTGTCACTGAGAAAGGGCCAGATGCTCAGAGCTGAAGCGCTTTAACCGTTTGACCTCCTGGAAAAGTGTGAGAGCTGCAAGCAGACTCAAGCCTCTGTGGCCCTTACAGAGAAGACAACCTTAGGCCCAGAAGATGTTTTCTCATGAGTAGAGCCAGGTTATGCCTTTTTGCCAAGAATGCCACAGAAGAAATGTGCCCACAGCACGCCACACCCATCTCCAGGTCTGGAAAATGGGGTCAGAGCCTCACATTCCTGGGTGGGGGACGCCAAGAAGTCAGCCGGAGGTGGCAGCGGTGGCCTAATCACAGCCACAGGCCCAGAGGAAGGGCTCTGTGGTTCTGGGGTCTCGGCTAGTCATTTCCTATTGACTTCTTGGAAACCCCTGGGTGGGATATAAATTCTGTAGTTGTTTATCTCTGTAAAAGGGATTCCCTGGCTTCCCCTTGGGCTGGGTTGGAGGGGTAGGGGGAGAAGAATGCACTGGGGATTCCACCTCTGCTTCAGGGTTTGGGAACTGGTGTGTACAGACCTCAAGGGCACTTTAAGGACATTTGCTGAGGCTTCCCTGGTGTTTAAGGATGAGCAGAAAGCCTGTGCTGAAAGTGACAAAGTTCTTATCACTCTGGCCCCCCAAATGTGTTGATTCTTTGCAAAGGATCTAAGGATAAAATATGAGCCAACCTTTCCAGCCAGAGGACAGTGCCCTATGAACTGAATACCCTATGACCTTGGGCCAACGATGTAACCTCCACGGGCTTGGTCTCATGCCCTGTGAAGTGAGGGTGGCTCTCCGACCCTCTCACAGGGTTGTTGGGAAGGTGACATAAGATCATGTGTGTAATGTGCTCGGTACAAGCCTGTCCCATAAGTTGTTGCCTGTAAATATCAAATTATTGCCTTGAAACTGATGTCCAAGGAGAGGTGTGATCTCCCCCCACACTCCCCCCGCCATCCCCAGCCTGTTCTGCTCTCATTCATTCCCTGCAGCACTGGATTTTGCTCTGAGCCTCCCAGGGACAAAGCTGGTGCTCCATGTTACCTGCCACTATCTCACTAATGACATGCTCTGGCCACCGAGGACTCGGGCTGCTGTGAGACCACATTTTGATTCTACATTCCTGCCTTCCCTTTCTTCCGGCAGTTTTATCATCTGTTTAGTCAAGCTCTGGCTGGATAGAGCAAAACTGGGAGTGGTTTGGCAAGATCCAAGGCTATGTCCAAGCAGAGAAAAACATCAACCATGAAATCCTAAGATAAGAACCTGAGTGGTGGAAGTGCACCCAAGTGGGTAGGTCATGAGGTCTACATCGAACTCCTCCCACCCACCCCTCCCCACCCCACATTGTTGAATTATGGGCTAAAAGGGCTGGTCTCCAATCTTGCCTGATCCCAGTACTATCTGGGATTAGGCAATGATAGGAATTCTGGGTGTTCAAGCCATGTCAGAGGTGGAGGGTAGAATTTCTCCCAAAAATAACATGTTACTTTTGGCTTCCAGAAAGGACCATACACAGATCCACTGACATGTCCTCTCTCTTATCTACCTGCCATCCCTTGAAGCTCAGCATTATCTTAGCTTCCCAGAAGAGGAAAAAGAAGTACAGAGATGGAAAAGGATGCGCAGATCTCAATCTCAAAGGAAGGACAGCGTGTTCCAGCTGAATCTGAGATGATCAGACATGTTGCAGGCAAACAAAGCTAACGGCTGGATCTGCCATCTGACTGAAGACGAGGCTGAGACGAGGAATCCCACATTCAGCTGCTGGGTAAAACCTACAGGGATATCTGACCAAGGGCACCAGGTCTTCATGAAAAGAACCTGGACCCCCCTCCTCTTTCTGTTCTCGATGAGAACAATGATTTTCAGCAGTCAAGCCTTGCAGAGATGTGACTTCCAGAGAGAAACAGAAAATACATTTGCTGAGCTCCCTGGTAACCCCAGCTGTCCCTCCTAGCACAATTTATCCTTTCAAATCATTTGGTCCACATGCATCCTCAGCAGCACATGCCTCCACTGAGAATCAGGGAACACTGCACTTGGGTGTTTTAGAACAGTCTGCTCTCGACTGAGAACAGAATACACTGAAACCTGATTATTCAAAATGGAAAAAGCTACCAGTCACACAGCCACAAGGGACTGACTGAATTGGGAATAAAATAAAATATTTTAAAACTTTCCTGCTTTGGCTTTCAGCTGACATCTTACCACCCACTAAGCAAAGGTTTGCAGAAAAATAAGGTACAAAGCATGCTGTTCAGGAAACTGTGAGGTAGGTAATCTACAATGGATTCATACGGCCTTGCTGTTGCCCCACACACCCCAGCTGAGCAGATGAATAGCTTCAAAATGTTACTCCTTGGGAAGTGTGTGTGTGTGTTTGTGTGTGTGTGTGTTCGTGCACACATGCAGAACACAAGACTGAACTTTAAGACAGTTTTTATTCCGTAGCACATTTTTAATGACAGGAATTTAAAAATGCCCACTAACAATGGATTTTTCCAAAGGCTCATAACAAATCCTGACTCTCACTGCTGTACACTTGCAACCTTGAAACATAGTGATTATGTGTTATTTCTAACTCTCAGCAATTAATATGCAACCAGATGTATCATTATCTACAGTCTATTAAAATTCAGAAGCCTGTGCATTTGAAAAAGAATGTATTGCGCTGACAAAGGAGGCAGAAGCCTCAGAGACCCAGCTCTCTCCCCACATCACACGCAGTTCATTTCAATTACAAAGACACAAGGGGGAAAATGAATAAACAATGGCAGTTGACTTAAAAGAAGTAAATACAAACCTGTGATTTGGTTGTTTGGTTTTGCCACTGGAGACTCAGTGGTAAGGGTGCCAATAAAAGTTTCCAGGAAAGACAAAGGCAGTTTTGTGGTAAAAGAAAAATGTTCTTTATTCCTGAAGTAAAGTGCTCCTGTGGCAGAAGGGGGCAAAGTTCCCACGAGTTTTCCAGCACGGGCCAGCTATAGAGGGAAGGGCTCCTTTGGGGGACTACTGAGGGTCTAACCTGACAAAGACTTCCCCAACGCCCTAAGCACCCCCAGGGGTGGCGGGGGGGAGGCTCATTTACCAGCCAGGCGCTCCCTCCTTCTGCCCCACCATTTAGGAGTCGGGCTCTGGGTCGCTCCTGAATTTACAAAGCAGGGCTGTGCAGAGGGGTGGCGAGGGGCCGCCTGGCCCTACAAAGCCTCCAGAATTGCTACTAAATAAACTACATGTTGCCGGGGCCCCTACCTACTCACAGATTCCAGCAATTTTCTAGAAGCAGAGAAGTCGATCATCCCACCCCTGACCCAGGTGTAATTCTTCTCTTCTGATTTTGTCATGAGAAGGAGGGGAAGGGGGTGGGGGGATTGCAAAATGGGTAAAGGGGGTGAGCTGTATGGTGATGGATGGAAATGAAACTTTTGTTGGTGAGTATACGGAAGTCAAGTAATGTATACAGAAGTCAAAATATAATGTTGTACACATGAAACTTTTATAATGTTGTAAACCAATGTTACCTCAATTAAAAAAAAGATATCTGAGGATTAAACTAATGAAAACAACAATAAAAATTTTTTTTTTTAAAAAAAGAAGAGGGCCTCCCTGGTGGCGCAAGTGGTTGAGAGTCCGCCTGCCGATGCAGGGGATGCGGGTTCGTGCCCCGGTCTGGGAGGATCCCATGTGCCGCGGAGCGGCTGGGCCCGTGAGCCATGGCCGCTGAGCCTGCGCGTCCGGAGCCTGCGCGTCCGGAGCCTGTGCTCCACAGCGGGGGAGGCCGCAGCAGTGAGAGGCCCGCATACCGAAAAAAAAAAAAAAAAAAAAAGAAGAGAAGGAAGCACTATGTACACAATGGGGGACCCCTGGCTAGGGAGGAGGAGGTACCACGAGCCATGGGGTCACCTGGTGCCAGATGCTGGCACACACATACACTCACCCATCTGTTCCACACAGCAATCCCATCACTCCATTTTATAGAAGAGGAAGCAGGCGTTTAGAGAAGTGAGGTGACTTGTCCCAAGTCATACCCAGTAGTTAATTGGCAGAGCTGAAATTCAAATTCAACTCTATCTGACTCGAAAGCTTTCCCGGCAACCCCCATACCGGCTTCCCTGGATACACAACTTCCTTTTACAGTAACAACATAACAGTAATAATATTGAGGGCAATTTTGAGCCAGGCTGTGCCAAAGTGTGTTCTATGCATGATTTCCTTGCTTTCTATTAAGTCAGTACTATTAATATACTCATTTCACAAAGCAGACAACTGAAGCTCAGAGGGGTTAAGAGCTTTGCCTGAGGTCACAGAGCTGGTAGTGAGTGGTGGAGCCAGGACTGAGCACAAGGCTGCTACGCTACAAGGCCTGGGTTGTTAACCACAGCACTGCTCACTTCCTAAGCCAGGTGAGGAGAGACCTGAAGAAACCAGACTGTAGAGGCAGAAGAGACTGATGGAGGGAGTGAAGAAGTAGGAGCTGTTGGTTTGACATTCAAGCCCTGTCATTCTGGAATCAGCAGCCCCTCTTGGGTGCTCCCCCAGCATCTTAGAGCGCCCAGCCAGGCGCACAGGTGCCATGCTAGTGTTAAGGGCAGGCCTGGGGACTGGTGTGTTAGCATCCAGCGCCAGGGGGTTCATTGGATGACCCCCTCCCAGTCTGCCAAACTCCCCCAATGAGGTTGCCAATTCACCACCCAGCTTTCTGCTGATTGACAATCACTGCCTGTACTTTAATGTTGTGAATGACCTCATCAAACTCAAGGAAAAGTTCCTTGAGGGTCAAAAGCACGACTTTCTCTTCTTTAAACCCAGAAAAAAAAAGAAAAAGCTAGGTAGAGTCTGGTCTTCACAAATATTTACTGACAAGCAAAGAGCACAGGGAGTCATTTTTAGTTGTCCAACTCTTCACCAACTTGTATCCCTCATGCTATGGAGTTTCCCCACATTTCTAACAAAGGACCTGTTTATAATTAAAGTGTGCTGCTAATGAGTATGGCATGAAGAACACCCAAAGCAACCTAATCCTCCTCACCTTCCCTGGGTCTGTGTCTGCGGTTGGAATGTGGGTAAGGTTCCCGGATGATCCGTGTCAGGTGGGAGCTGGCCTTGAGGATGATGACACACTCCTCATCTCCCATGAGCAGGGAGCCTCTCTACCCAAAGCTCATACCCCACCCCCTACGGGAGAGTCATTTTGGGAACACTAGAAAACCACACTAAATTTTTTCATCCTACCTGGCAGGAATAAATGTGAAGCTTGCCAGTGTGTTTGGAACATGTTGTTTTTCAAAAAATAATGCCCAGTGCCAACTCGGATCCCTGGAAACTGGGTGGGTGTTTCCTAAAAGGAAGGGGTGACCTTGTAGCAGACCACTGGACAGGGATGTCCGTCCACAGCTTCCACTCAACTGATGGACATGCAAAACAGATGCTGCTGAGGCTAATGGTTTGTGGAGCATTTGCTCTGTGGAAGCCTTCTGCATGCCCATTTCATCTTCACAATTCCCTTGGAAGTTCTCATTATACAGATGAGGAAACTGAGGCTCAGAGGATGAGTCACTGGTCCAAGGTCTCTTGGCTCACAAGTGGCCAAGTTTGGGATTCAAACTCAGCTCAGTGTGACCCTTAAATCCAAGTTTCTAATCACTATACTCACTCTATGGCTGCCCCAAATTAAAATGCAATCTTGTTCAATCCTTCCCTCAGGGTGAAGGGGAAAAGGAAGAAGGGTTAAATGATTTCAGCTGGAATATTGGAACTTTAAAGTTTTGAAAAGAAAACAAGATTTTTGTTCTTAGAACAGAAATCCAGTTTTATTTTTTTAAATTGGCTAACAACTAGTCCATAAAGGTATTCTATGTCACATTAAAGCCAGCTTTTTTATCTATTTAAAAATCTTAATACCTGAAATCTAGGTCCTATGCTCAAAGGTCAAATTTCTGGTCTGTAAGTGGCTGTGGCCAAACCTGGAAATTTTTGTTGCAGAGTGCTAACCCTGGAAAGGCCTCAGAACACGCCTAATGCACTGCATCCAAACTCTCGGTACCATCACGCCAATCTTTTGCCCTGTGTATATATCCTCTGAGCTATTACATAATGTTTCCTTAAATTACTCATTTTTTACTTAAGTAAACTTTTTGCAAAAATAAACTCTATCACTGCCTTAAACAGAAAATCACTATCACCTGCCATAAATAGAAACTACCTTTAAAAAATGAACCCTATTGTTAAATTTTTGTTAGAGACTCTTGCCTGCCTGAGGCCTGTGCTTTGTTAAAAAGGGAAATTAGCAACTGATAGAGAGGCATTAAAGACACACTAGCTGCAAACTGAGACTTTCTCCTTGACATAATGAGAAGGATCAGAAGAGAATTGTTACGGGAAAATGATTTGAAATTATTTTGTGTCTTGTTTCCCTGTCACCTTGTCCTGTATCATTTGAGCTACCACAAGTGGTAAGAAACCCATCTTCTGGGAAATAAAGATCTAACCCAGTCCACTCATTCAGAAACAAAGACGCTGAGGTTCCAAGAAGCTGAGCCTATTTGCGCCCTGTCCCCAGCTAGTAGTGAAACTCTTGTAAGAACCATTAGATACAGTTGCTGCTAAAGAAATCCAGATGAGAAATTTTTTTTTTTTTTTTTTTTTTTGCGGTACGCGGGACTCTCACCGCTGTGGCCTCTCCCGTTGCGGAGCACAGGCTCCGGACGCACAGGCTCAGCGGCCATGGCTCACGGGCCCAGCCGCTCCGCAGCATGTGGGATCTTCCCGGACGGGGGCACAAACCCGTGTCCCCTGCATCAGCAGGCGGACTCTCAACCACTGCGCCACCAGGGAAGCCCCCAGATGAGCATTTAAGAGTCCACCAAAGCAAAGATTTCTTGATGTTGAGCCAGAACCAAGGCTCGCTCTTCTAAACTGTTGAAGTCTGGGAATAAAACACTCAGAGACTTAACGGGAGAAAACCAGGTGTCTTTTGTGATGCTGTCTCCTTCAGAGTTCTCCGAAAAGGCTCCGTCAAACAGCTGAGGCGGAAGGCAAGGGCTCTTCACTGTGCGTCTGTGGTTGACACTTAAGCTACCACCAATTTTTTCCTCTTCAGTCTACTGCCTTCTTCACAGTGGTGTCAGACCCCTTTTGCAAGACCACACCAATCACCAATCACCAACCAGCAAGGAGGATGGCTGATGAGGTGTGAGAAAATGAACCAAAGCGGCCAAAACCTAACAGGATACAGATGGGCCCCCTCCCCCCTCCCCCACCTCTGTGAAGTCAAAAATAAGAACACTCGTCTTCACCAGTGACCTTTAATTATCTTCTCTGTAGTTGCCTGGGGTCATTCTTGACATGCTTGTGTCACTTGGGGGTTATGGAATGTTAGCATTTCAATATAAGATAACACACTTGAGGAGGGAGCTTGCACTGGCCTTGTGTCAGGACCAGAAAGCACAGAGGGAAACCTTATCACTCGGTCCCCTTGGCCATCAGGCCCAACTCCATCTCTCTCTACCCACTGGCTGGTTCCCTTTTCCCTTCTGCAGCTTCTTCCTCCAGCAAGACTCCAAATCTGACAATGTATGACACCTGATAAACATTTAACTTTATTTTTTTCTAAGTCCTGACATAGGCTCTCTGTTTTATTTAATTCAGTCAGGTTGCCAACTCTAGTGGTATCTATGGAAACAGTACCCTGGGGGAAATGCTCTATTTGTTTTTACCGTTTAATTATCACCTCTGGTGCAAATTACATCTGCAGAGCTCAGAAAGACATCATTTTAAGGGATGTCATCTACATGTACAGAAGTTTGTGTCTATCCATTCTTTGTGGGCTTTCTGTTTATTCTAACAGGGATCTCACGTCAAATATAAAGTAAGGCCTTGCACTTGGATCTGCAGGAGTGCAGGCCAAGGGAAGGGTCCACCAGTCCATTAGCCCCCAGGTGAGGTCACTGCCTGCAGTGTTCAGGCTAAGTTTAATGGGGTTCACTTTGAACTCTCCCAAAATAGTGCTGCTTACAACCGACCTCACTCAGGAACACGGCTGGCTTAAGCCAATATTCTGGTGTGCCAAAAGGTCAAGGCTAGTCAAGGAGGGACCAACATTTCGGCCCTGCCTCCTAATCTCTCTGAATCTCTGTTTCCTCAGTTGACAGACCAAGAGGACAGTCCTTGCCTTGCACAGGTCCCTAAGCTGTGCAAGATTCAAAGGAGAGAATGCATATGAAAATAATTGACTGTTATTTGAGCACTGAGTGGCATTGCTATAGTGATCACAATGACAAAGGAAGGGGGATGCTCTGATTGAAGCATCCCTTCCCCCACTTCTCTAGATCCCATGTGCATAGATATATATTTAAATTGGTTACATCACGTATATAATTATGCTCAACTTTCCGCCTCTTTATTTTTCTCAGGAACATTAGGTTATTTCTGTCTGCTAGTGTGTAACGGCTCAAATGATGTCATTGACCCCTGGGCCAGAGGCCACGGTACATGGAGCCATTCCCTCATTATAGGTCAGAGAGGTTGTTGGCTCTTCTGGCTGTTATAAGAAAGTAGGAAAGGACACTAGATTGGAATCAGACAATCAGATTTCAAGCTTTTAGCTCTGCCATTCCCGGCTGTGTGATCCTGGGAAAATCACTGAACCTCTCTGACTCCTGGTATCTTTATCTTTAAAATGAGGATAATTATACTCAGGTGAGGCAAAGAACATACTAGTACTTTGAAACCTATAAAATGTATAAACATAAAACATAAACATTATTGCAAATAATGTCATTATGAACAACTTTGGACACATAGCTTTATTCCCTCAAGACCTGGAATACTGGGTGCGAAGATTTTTGTCTTTTAATATGCACTGACAAGTCCCCTCATTCCACACAGAAGTAATTATTTCTCTTCAACATCCCCAGCTTTGGGTTTTATCATGTCTTTAAAATACTTGTGACATCGATTAGGTATGAAATATCATCTTACAATTATTTGCCTTTTCCATTTCTATAATTTCTATTAGAGTGAACTTTTAAAACAATGTTACTTTCATAGTTCCTTGTGTATGAACTGCCTATTATTGTCTTTTTGCCCATTTGTCAATGGACATCTTGGAGTGTTCTTTTATATCTGTATAAATTATTCATATGACAAAGATTAATCTTTAGTCTGTCACCTCTATTTCAAAAATTTTTTCAATGTATTAGTCTACTTCTCTTGTCTAAGGAAGCACATTAAACATAAAAGAAATCCTGTTTGTTGATACAGCATCATACAGTGTCTTTAGGCTGATCAACACTCAAGAGGACACTGAGGATGTCCGATGGAAATATGCAAGAAAGAGAAAGAGATTGGACATTATGTCCCATTTGGAAAAGTTAGAGGAACCAGGACATCTAGCCAGGAGAAGACAAGCACCTGGTGGAAGAGTGTGTTGTGAGTGCATGTGTGTGTGCATGCAAGCACACGCGTATGGAGTAGGAGTAGATGGTAGGGAGAGAGTTTTCAAATACTCAAGGAGATAACACATGAGGAAGTGTCACTGTATAATATTCAGCTCGAGAAAGCAACATTACAATTAAGAAAGGATTTTCTCATGATCTACACTGAACAAGGATGGAATGTACAGACTTAAAAGGTTCTTGGAAGTGTTTAAGCTGAGATCAAATGGATCCAGCAGCGGACAAGACCTGGGCTTCATGTTCTCAATACGCCTTTCCCACTCAGGTTCTCTAATGCTATGACCCTGGGTCATTTCCTGGAGGCTAGTTTTGTTTGTTTGTTTCATAAATCCCCGGAAAAAAGTCTGTTTTGCTACTCCTTTCCTCCTCATCTTAAGAGCCAGAAAAAGAAAAGAAACAAAAAGTCTAGTGAACTTACTGTTAAGGTTTCTGGTTCAGCTCCAATTAATTTACTAATAATCAGCTGCCTTCTTGCAAAAGGACACAATGGCCCAAACACAGAAGGTCCAGGCACAAGTGTTTCTAGACTTAGAAAGACCCACTCCTTTTCCAGCCAAAGGTTTGGAAGACTTTCTTGATTAATGTGTGCCACAGCCTCTTCTAAGCTAACAACCGGTGTCAAGTCGTAAAAGACGGAAGGCATTAGAAGCCACTGGCCTGTACTCCTGATAGTCCATGAGCCAACGCAACGAGAATAAACGGCCATACAATCACAGCAATTTCCACATTTTGTGTGAGACCTGTACCCATTACCAGAGCTGACAAATTATGGAAGGCAACTGCGTGCACACATCACAAATGAAGGAGCCCTTCCAGATACGCACACACCCTTAGTAACAATTACATGTACACAGGACTTTGCAAAATTATAATCAGTAATTTATTTTAATTCAGTTATGAAAACAGTGGCACCGGTCCAGGATTATATAGGCAATCACAGAGTGTCTTGAGAAAATGACACAATTTACAAATATCCAGATGGCAGCAGGGGCTTCCAGTTACTGGTTTATGTGGAAGGCTGGTGGTTAATGTAGGTAAGCAAGATGACTAACCACAGAACTAACAGGGTCACCTCCATAGCGCTGAGCATGCGGAATTCTGCCAAAGACCAGCTGCTTGGTCTTGAGAAACACAAGACGGAAGTTAGCAAAGCCCTCCCAAACAAAGGCTTGCAAACCTCACTGCTGTGGGTCACAGCCATTCTGTGAAGTGGCTGCCAGAGCGCTGACTAATGGTGGGTCTCCTATCCAGACACTCAGGAAAAAATGGGCCTTTGACCATGAGGCAATTTGCTCCAGCAGCCGGGTTCACCCTTCATGTGTTATGTGGTGAGGAGACCAGTGATTTAGTCATTTAGGGGCAACGTGATGTGGTTGGGAAAGTACAGACTTCAGGGTTAGACTGAGGTGTGAATACTGGCTCCTCCATCTACCGGCTCAGCCATCCTGGAAAGGCCACTAGCCAGCTCTGAGCCTCAGTTTCTTCTACAATAAAGGGCAGTTATACCAACCTCAAAGGATTACTATAAGGACAATTAGGGGACTTATAGTAAGGCCCCTGTTGCACTGATGTGTATAAACAGCATTCAGGGAATTAGGATGGTGATCATATTTCTTAAAATTGTTTTAGGAATCTTTCTGAGATACAGAGGTCTTGATGATGATGATATTTATTGAGCACTTACTATGTGCTAATCACTGTACATGACTCATCTCATATGGGAGAGCCACCATCATGCCCATTTTACCACTGAGGAAACTGGGGCTTAGTGAAAAGCACAGTAGATTTCCAAGGCTATATCACTAGCAGGTAGTGGAGACAGCACTGGGACCTGGGCAGTCTTATTCCAGAGTTGATGCCCTGAACAGCCTCAAATGTGCACATGTCAACATATTTTTCTCTAATAAACCTATTCCTAGTTCATGTGCATCCTGGAGGACCAAGAGCCCCAAGATACTGATCCAACTGAACAAGCCTCAGACTCATGGCCGATGACCATATTCAGATCCTATCAGCAAGTGATAGCCCTCTACCATTCACGTGGCTCCCCACCCAGCAACATCTGAAGCCACATGATTCACGGAGTCTATTTAATCACCTGATGAAACACCAAGATTCTAACTTCAATAACTCCTCAGAACTATTTCCATGTAGTTGATTGTATATATGGTCAGTTAAACACTATATGATACAAATTCCAAGAAATGTATAAATTACTGAAACCAGCTGACCCCTTTAGCTCTCCAGCTGGTATGTAATGAACACAGCTCCAGGTGCGTATATTTCAAATACACATGTGGACTGACTAGGGCATAAACTATGGCGGGGCATAGAGTTCACCTTGCCCTTTAGAACTGAAGCTTGAAAGGTACCTCCTCAGTTAATAAAGTGCTCAAGATTACATATTTAAAAGAAAATATCTTAAAAGCATTTTACCTGTCTGTTGTTTTGCATACCCCCCCACCTTTTTCTTCACAGAGGTAAACATCCTTAGATGCCACAAGGTACACTGGTATTAAACACTAGACAATCCAACAGGAAACCTGACATTGGGTCTTGGCTCAGCTGCTGATTTTCTTAGTGGCCTTCTGCAAGTCACTTCCCCTCAGTATCCTTATTCATAAAGTGGGGAGAATAATACATGCTTTATGTTAACCTTACAACACTGTTGGGTTCTCAAGTGAGACATTAGATGTGGTACTTAGAAAAAGAATTCCATCATTTTTTAGGTCATTCCAAGTTTCTGCATAAGGCTACTGGCTGAGTCAAAGTTAGTACATATACAAAGACAAGTCAGAGACATATACAAGAGAGACAAAGGCAATGACTACAAATACCACTAACTAAATCTGGCCTAATCTTGACCAACATCTGAGACAGTGAATCTTAAAACCAAAAGTAAGCTGTCCATCAAATTGTCCAAAAATTCTTAGAAATAACAGAATCACCACTTTGTGTTTTCATTAAATGGACCCCAAACTCTTAAAACCTTCTCACGAGGCTCCAGCATCCTTAGCCAACATATACACTCATTTGAGCCGCCTTCTTCTTTTTAAAAAAAAAATAGATTTATTTATTTATTTTTGGCTGCATCGGGTGTTCATTGCTATGCGCAGGCTTTCTCTAGTCGTGGCGAGCAGGGGCTACTTTTTGTTGTGGTGCCGGCTTCTCACTGCAGTGGCTTCTCTTGTTGCAGAGCACGGGCTCTAGTTGCATGGGCTTCAGTAGTTGTGGCACGCAGGCTCAGTAGTTGTGGCTTGCGGGCTCTAAAGCACAGTCTCAGTAGTTGTGGCGCATGGGTTTAGTTGCTCCGTGGCATGTGGGACCTTCCCGGATCAGGGTTTGAACCCATGTCCCCTGCATTGGCAGGTGGATTCTTAACCACTGCGCCACCAGGGAAGCCTCTGAGCCTTCTTTTTATAAAAGCAAACGTCACCATGGGAAAATAGTGGCTTTTAACTTGGAATCAGTGTAATTCATTAGCACTAACAGCTTTTCTTTGAGTGACTTAATCAGGTGTTCAGAGCACATAATATGCCTAGAAGAAGCAGTTCCTCCTGGCATGAGAAGTAAGCACCCAATAAATATAAAACAGATCAGTTGAGCAAAGCTGCATCAATGAATCAGAAGAAACAAGCTTAATGCTGTCCACATGATACTATGTTTCTCTGTGAAAGTCTAGTGCTATGGACTAAGATGAACTAAGCTCCTTAGATTTTGTAGCTAATGGTTAGAGCTAGAAGGACCTAGCTGGTTATGGTATTAAAATTAGACATCTGCAACCCAACTCATATACCTGTGTCATAAGAAATAATAGATTAAGGAGCCGTATTGTATTAATGTCATAATCCATGTAGAATAATTTTAATATTTAAAATAGATAATTTAAAGAAAATAAAAAATTAAAATATATCATTTTTTTCTATCACTGAAAACTATCATTGAGATTTAAAAATTTACAAATCATTTAAATCCCAAGTAGAAATTTTGTTATGATGTGCTTTCAAAAGAATGTTTATTGTTGCACATTTTTGCTCAAGTGTATGGCATCAAATGCACATCAGTGACACCCGCCCCTTCCCCACGATTCTTGCCCTGCATGCTTGCTGCAGGGACAGGAACAAATGCTAGAAGGCACTTGCCCATGCAGTGCTGTGCCCACTGTCCTCCTCATAGCAAATTCTAAAGGAACAGCCATTATGAGTTAAAGGGCACAGGTGCTTTGCTTCAACTACCTTTGAAGGTCAAAAAAGACCTTGGACAGGCCAATCCTTCTTTTTAGCATAACCACATTCTTCCTGCAAGGAAATTGATCTTAAAAAATTACTCTCATAGGAATTCACCATCGATGCCTAGCTTATAAACAAGTATATAATCATGTTTTTCAAAAGGCCAACTAGTGTATGCTGTTTTTTAAACACTTAAAATGCTGATGACACCTGCTGGTAGAAAATATGATTTTAGTTAACTGCTGATGGAGAAGTGAGGCCTACAAGGGCTGGCTGTCTTTTGAACTGGTAACAAAACAGAAAACGAGCCCCCAAATCACTTAAGTTTCTTTTTCCAACTTTGCCTATCGCCATTATCAGGAAGCGATATGCCAGATTAATGAAGCTAGGAGAGGTACTGGACTGGACCCCTCTGACTCGAGGAGTATAGAGCAAAAGAGATATTCCTACTCTGATTTAAACACTAGGGGAAAAAAATCCTAAACAGTGATACCTGAAAAATATTTACCGACTATTTTGGAAACTGTTCATCTCCCACCCTTACTCTCACACCAGAACCTCCCCATGAAAGGAAAATAAGTCACATTTTATAATCTGGATTCAGCTACCATGAAGAAAATTGATATCTGACATCTGGTGATACATTTTTCTTACCAGTGATACATTTTTCTTACCACATTTGTGATATACAGATATATTTATATTCTAAGAACAAGAATAAGAAAAGATTAAACAGATGGGTTTTATACCTAAGCCTTTAGCCAAACTACACAAAAATACAGGACTAAGTGACAGCAGGAAGGGACTAGTTAGAGTCCAGAGCTATTCTCACTATTATTTTCTTTGACCCAATTCAACTTATTCATTAAACTAGGTTATGCTTCGTTTCCTTCCATAAGGAGTCTGAGGGGACACTAGCTTCACTGCTCCCACAGTCATTAAATTATGAAGTTCCCACTGAAAAATCATATATCCATTCCAAGCCTGAACAACCTGAATTCTATGCAGGTACTATCCTGTCAAAACTTAAATAAGAGTCCAAACACCACTAAGGCCATCACACTTCCACAGTTGCTGGGAACAAAAACCCTTTGTGAAAATACACAACTGAATTGAGGTGTGGGATGGGGATGGGGGTGAGAAGTTAGTTTGCACTCAACTTACAGAAAGCTGATTACAACCTGAGACTGTCTGGAGTCCTGTCAGCTTGGAGCAGCTCTTGTTAGAGGCAATGAATCTTTGATGCTGTCCTCCCGAATATACATAATTCAGTGAACCAAGAGCACATAGTTGAGCAGACCCAAGGGTGGCAGGTGGGTGGACCCCCAAGAGCACTGTGACAAGGCCGGATGCACATTTGCCTCCAGACTTTCTTGGTCGTGGTGGGGGAGAGTGGAGATCTCCCAGATACACACCAGTGGAAATGATGATCTGGGTCCTGTGGGTTCCACTACAGCTTAGCCACAGCAAAGGTGCAGTCTAATGAAAGCAACCGTATTCCCCAAGATCCTCAAGGAAAGAGAGGGACGCTTTCTCCTCCACCTGAACCCAACCTTTAAGGCCAGTGAGCTCTTTGCCAGAGATATAACACACAGGAGGAAAAGGCAGACTAAACACAAGCCTGGAGGACTCCCTCACATTACCCTCAAGGCACAGGAAAGTTACCAGAAGAGAAATGTTTTCAATGTTCCAAGAGGGCTTCCCACTGCCCGGAGGAGTTTAATTCATTTTAAGAATCCATGTGGGAGACACTCAGATTACTCATTTAGCTCCCAGACACCCAAGTGAATGACACCCACTGGCCACAGGTGACAAGCAGAGGTGCTGTGACCCGTCTTTGCTGCCAAACAGCTACAAGTCCAAGCCTGACAGATGAGATGTCCTGAGGGGTCCACAAGAATGTCCCCCTGCCTGGTCAACCCCTGCAAGAGGAAACCTGTGCTTAAAGGGTAACTTTTCCCTGGACTTCCGTGGTGGCGCAGTGGTTAAGAATCCGCCTGCCAATGCAGGGGATAGGGATTTGAGCCCTGGTCCGGGAAGATCCCACATGCTTCGGAGCAGCTAAGCCTGTGCACCACAGCTACTGAGCCTGAGCTCTGGAGTCCGCGATCCACAACTACCGAACCTGCGTGCCACAACTACTGAGGCCTGCGCGCCTAGAGACTGAGCTCCCCAACAAGAGAAGCCACTGCAATGAGAAGTCCGCACACCGCAAGGAAGAGTAGTCCCTACTCACCGCAACTAGAGAAAGCCCAGTCGCAGCAACGAAGACACAACGCAGCCAAAAATAAAATAAATAAAATAAATAAATTTATTTTTTTTTAAAGTGTAGCTTTTCCCTGACGACCAAGCCCATTGATGCAGTAAGTCCCTCTTCGGAGTGGATCGACAGTCTGAGAGCCCTGCAGGACGCAAAAGAGAGGCAGGGGCAAAGAGGCTGCTGTCCTCTGGCTGGGAGGAAGAGAGATGGGGACAGAGGAGGTGGTGCTCTCTTGATCCATAGAGGGGGTGGAAGGGAGGCAGAGAGACAGAGACAGAGTTAGAGATGGAGACAGGGAGACAGAGAGACAGAAAGAGTGTGTGAGAGATGGAGAGAGAGGAAGAGGAATGCACAGAGTGAGAGATGGAAACAGAGAGACAGTGACACAGGGAGGGAGCAGAGAGAGTAAGAGATGGAGAGAAAGACGGACCCGGAAAGGTCCAGGTGGAGGCCCTACCTCGGAGTCCTTGGCTGGACTGCTGGCCGGGGGTACTTCCAAGCTGCAGTTCGCTCTCTTGACCGTGAGGTAGAAGGGGTAATCCTTGGCTACCATGGCAGCTGCCGGGCCTGCCCGTTGAGATGTCACCGCTGACCCGATGCGACCACAAAACTCCCAGGCGAAAGGGGGTCCCAGCTCCACGGTGCCGGGCGGCTGCAGCGGCTACACGGAGACTGACAGCCGGCTTCTAGCCTAGCTCGACCTGACACTGACGCGCCAGCTAAAAGGGGGCGGAGCCTAGACCGAGCCCGCCCATCTAGGCTGGGGGAGTGGGCGGGGCCCTGCAGGGAGCTCCAGGGAGCTCCTAGGTGCCGCCTCGCAGAAGCCCCCTCCCGAGCCGCGGCGGTATACGGCGGCTGGACCCTTCCTTCCGCGGGCCCTCGGCTCGGGGCTACGCAGCCCAGTGGCAGCTCCAGTTGGGCTCCGCGGCACACTTGGGGTGGAAGAGGCGGCGGGTAGAACGGAGGCTGGGGCGAAGCCGGGCGGAGGCAAGCGGCCTTGGGGGAAAGTAAGAGTTTTAAAAACCCACATGAAGAAGCAGTATTCTGTCTTGCCTTATTCCTAGCCAGTCTCTTCCCATACATCTTTTTTTAAAATGAACATCACTGGTGTATAATCTACAAACACTATAAGGCGCCCATTTTAATTGTACAGTTAATTGAGTGTTAACAAATCTAAACACTCGTGTAACCTCCACAATCGGGACACAAAACATTTCTACCATTTCCAAAAAGCTTCCTAGAGCCCTGTCTTCTGCGCCCATTTTTAAGTATGAAGAGGCTGGTAAGAGGCTGCCTGCCACTCAGAAGAGGAATCTGACAGGGGGTGTCAAGATAAAGCTGTGTAGTGATGAGCCGGCATTACCACGCCTTACTGGAGAAACACATTGCAAATGCCCAATAGGCAATTATAAGATCATTCCCTGCAGCCCTGTCTGGAACAGTAAAAAACAAACCCAAATTGGAAACAACTGTAATATCCACCAATGGGGAGTGCTTAGGTAAACTCTTATCACTATGGAACACCACGCAGCTGCAGTCAAAAAGAAGATGGGTCTGTGGGTGTGGCATGGAAAGATCTCAAATGTATTAGGTTCAGTTAAAAAATAATCGCAGAGTAAGCACAGTATAATACCATTTGTGTTAAAAAAAAAAAAACACATCTACAAATGGATACCATAGGGCTTCCCTGGTGGCGCAGTGGTTAAGAATCTGCCTGCCAATGCAGGACACATGGGTTCGAGTCCTGGTCCAGGAAGATCCCACATGCCGTGGAGCAACTAAGCCTGTGCGCCACAACTACTGAGCCTGCACTCTAGAGCCCGCGAGCCACAACTACTGAGCCCGCGTGCCACAACTACAGAAGCCTGTGCGCCTGGGGCCCATGCTCCACAACAAGAGAAACCACCGCAATGAGAAGCCTGCGCACCGCAACGAAGAGTAGCCCCCACTCGCTGCAACTAGAGAAAAGTCTGAGTGCAGCAACGAAAACCCAATACAGCCATAAATAAATAAATAAATAAATTTTTTAAAAAAAGAATACCATATATTTTCCCATTTGTGTTAAAAAAAACCCACATCTACGAATTTCTCTATATTTTCTATAGAGAAATGTAGGTAAATACCATTGAAAACCATCTGGAAGGATCCACAGCAAGTTTTTACAGGGCTGAAAGGAGGCAATCAGTTCCAAGGGAATTAAAAGTAGTGGACAAAGGAGCCTTCACATTATAACTAATATGTTCTTAAATATTTTACATGAAAAACATATCCATGTGTTGGGAAATTAGAAATTAATTTTTAAAATATTAAAATGAGCATTATCTCAAAAGTTATTTTGTAGACTGCAGTGTTGAATTTTTCCCCCTCCTGTCAAAGTCATGGCCACAGCAGGTGGGGGTCTAGGGAGATGATGTCTTTCCTTTTGACTTCTTAGGTGTATAGGAGGTAGTGGGAATGGAAATATCTAGTCTCTGTTTCAGTGTTCTCTGCTCCAGCCGAGGCCAGAATCCAGCAGTTCCTACTTTCCAGGCAGGAAACCTCATGATACACAGCCCTTTCATCCCTGCCTCGGGGATGAAAACCCACACGTTGGCACTAAATTCGCTGGCTTTCCTGCCCAGCTAGTGTGGACAAACTGCCTTCAGAAGCAGAGAGAATCTGGTCCAGTTCTGCCAGCCTCACTCTTGCCAACCATGTAAAGGAAGCTCCTGAATGAGTGAGTTCCAGCTGACACTGAAGAGAGCACCTGAATTTTTTCCCTCAAATATACACCCTAAAGCAGTGGGAAGGAAGTAGCTGAAAAAGCGGTTTGGGGTGGGAAAGAGTGGCTCAGAACCACTGATTTTTTTCCTACCTGTATTCCTGAACACAACTTTGTCCTTTTAGCCTGAACTGTGCTGATGGACAGCTTACACAGATGCTCACTGCAAGTCTGGCCAAGCTTGCAGTGGGGAGTGAGGGGAATCCCACCTCCAAGGGCAACCAACCAAAGCAGCCCCTGATTAACTTTGCCACCAAAGGCCTCACACAGGGCTCCTCTGGCTGCCGAGGATTTGAGCTGAAGCACCTGGAGCTTGCCCCTCATTCCCTGCCTCTGCCTGCTCCTTGGGCCCCCACAGGCCCACCACCTCAACTAGGCGGCTCTGGCCAGTAACAGTCCCTTCATGGACGGGCTTTGATCCCTGTTGGAGCTCACTCGGCCTTGACCTCCAGTTGGGAAGTGTACATCCAGCACTTGGTGAAGAAGAGAGTGACCCTGGTAAACTATGCCAGCCCTGGGACTAGGCTACTCATTGCAGGATTCTCCGGACCAAGCACGAAGTCTGGCATATATAAGTCCAGTGTAGTAATAAATAAACCCTACGGAAGAGAGGGAACTTTAACCTCAAGTACAAATATCGTAGAGCAAAGAGTCATATCGGTCGATGAAAAGGCTGCCATATCCACTTGCTCTTAAACATTTTTTTGTCCCTCTTCAAAAGATGGAACCATAAAAATCAGTCAATATACATGGCACAATATATGTGCAGCAAACTTATGTCTTTATCAGTATGTATGCTAGGCAGAGAGAGAGGAAGAGGAAGAGAGAGAGAGAGATTGCTAATGGTCAGTAACAATTTAAATTGTGCTGGGAAAAAAAAAAAGCACAAGCCCCAAATGAGTGCAAAAGGGAAGATGGGAATCTGGAGTTGCTTTGGGTGGTCTGATGCTTCCAAGCCTCTCATAGCTTGAATGTCTGACCATGGTGAATAAGATTCTGATGTTTAAAGACACATATTTTTCATACAATAAGGCCTGTAAACTGAAACCTGCAATTTTGGATATACACAAGCCATGTATGTGGTCCTTGAGACATTTACAGGATTTTCAAGGGTATTTTTGACTCCACACAATTTCCACTTTCAGAACCTCCCTTGTGTGTGATGTGCTACTCCAACATCAGCAGATTTGGGCAATCTGCATAGGATTCCAACCAGGGGTGTCCATGGTCAAAGACTTGGTCAGAAAGCAGGCTGCTCTACAGGAGGGCTCCCAAGCACAGCCCTGAAGCTGGTATCACAGTGGAGAGAAGTCAGTCCAACTCTGCAATGCTGCCAAGCTGAGCAGCCCCAGGAGCCCAGCATTCCCCATCCTGCCTGTGTGTGTGTTTATGGGCTTAAGAACAACACTGCCCTAACAGTCAGCTTCACTCAAAGCAATGGCACAAAGTGCCTTTCAGAACTCGCCTTCGGCACAACTCGTTATGATCCTATAAAACGCTTCAGAGCCGGGCAGTGTTTCTTGCTAGCCAGAAGCCTGGAGACTGGAATAAAGAAGCCTGTTCTGCATTTCCAGGAACAGTGCCAAGAGCAGAGCCTGTGTTCTCGCCTGGGCTGAGCAGGGCTCATTTGTGCTGCTGACGAAGTGGTGGGCTTCCACCCACAAGCGTAGCTCGGGTTGTTAGCTCCTTTTAGACAGACTGCCAGGCACGACTGGGAGACCATCAAATCCCACTGCCATGGCTGTGAGTAGAACAGGCCCAGCATGAGGCTAAAACTTCAGAAATCAAAGTGGTTGCGACAGTCTTCTCAGCCAATGGGACAATGCTTTGTTCTGACAGCAATATACTTAGTATCTCCACTCATTCCTGAAGCTCTCTGCCAGAAAGGTGTGTGAGGCGCACCTGCTCAAGAAATATGGTTGAGTTTAAAATATGGCCTTTCACCTGTAACCTCTGCTGTGAGGTATGTATTTGCAGAAGGAGTGCAAGTGACAGTAGTTGATGCCCTAAAGCTTAGACTTCAAACACAGTACACCTCCATCTGCTTCCCTGGCATCTGCAGCTATCTTGTCTACCCCTGCTAATCTGACACGGTCGTGTAGGTACATGTTGGACATGTGTGTACTAACCCTCCTCCCCTCCCTTTCTATTTAGGTGACATTCTCAGCTAATGACCAAGCTCCCTTTCCTCTCTGCAACTTCAGTCTTGATGGGAGAGGGGAGTTAAAAGCCTGAAGTTCTGGCAGTGAATTCTGAGAGATCAGGATTGTGGTTTACTGCCAGACAGGTAAAAATGGCACAAATAAAGCACTGACAATACCTAAAATCATCTAAAACTCTCCCTCTGCCTGGGGAGATGTCCACTGGCTCCAGGTTAGATTTATGAAAATATATACCTGGATATTCTAAAGCTGGAAGACTTCATTCACAGCTAATCCTGTGACTTATTAGCTATAATCCAAAACCAATCAAGATTTTATGTTTAAAATCAAAGAATGATATGTGTCATGCCCTGATATACCACAGACAGGTACAATCATTATAGCAGTGATTCCCAACTGGGGGCGATTTTGTCCCCTAGGTGACATTTGGCAATGTCTAGACATTTTTGATTGTCACCGGGGGACGGTGCTAGTGGCATCTAATGGGTAGAGGGCCAGGATCCTGGTAAACATCCTATAATGCACAGGACAGCCCCCCACACCAAAGAATTAACAGGTCCAAAATGCTTATAATGCCACAGTTGAGAAACCACGCATTAAAGGGTAGAGCTGAAATATGGCATCAGAGGGTTTCCCTGGTGGCGCAGTGGTTGGGAGTCCGCCTGCAGATGCAGGGGACACAGGCTCATGCCCTGGTCCGGGAAGATCCCACATGCCGCGGAGTGGCTGGGCCCGTGAGCCATGGCCGCTGAGCCTGTGCATCTGGAGCCCGTGCTCCGCAATGGGAGAGGCCACAAGAGTGAGAGGCCCGCGTACCACAGGAAAAAAAAAATATATATATGGCATCAGAGCCAGGACAATCTGTTGGTTTTGACCTCAAGAATATTTTCGCTTTAGACCTTGATCACTGATTGATGTCAAATGTCAGCTTAGGCATAGTGGAGCAATGAAAAAAATGCTTGAGTGCCAAGGAGCCTCAGAATATTGACATGCCTAAAATCTTTCCTTCATGCCCATACCTGACCCTTAACTGAATAACAGATTTCATAAAGCATGAAAGGACAGTAGGATAAAGAAGAACGTGGGAGTCAGTGGGGAGGGGGACAGAAAATCACCTTAAAGTGTTTCAGATATGAAAATGTACCTCAAAAGGCCAGTGAAAATGAAAGTTGCAATGACAAATAATACTTTAAGAAGAACTTGGGGAGGGGGAAGAAATGTTTCAAAGCTTGGTTTTTCCCAGGACAAACTTTACCACCATATTTAATTGTTTTGGGGGGCAGAAATGCAAACTCAGTGATGAAATAAAAACCCCAAAATGTACAGTTTACTGTGTTTTTGATACATAGCATAGCCTGTGCAATCAGAAACCTGTCTTCACTGAAGATTTTGCAATAAGAATCCTGACTGTCTCCAATTTGAGCTGATTATTATCAGCAGGCTTGCTTTGCTTACAGAATTTAAGCCAACCTTTAGAACCTTCTGTACACTTTGAACTTTATGGGGAGTCTGCATTTGTTTGAGAGTATTTCTTATTTTTTGACCAAAAATTTAATAAATTTGTTATACTGCAAAACTATTTATTCCCTTCAGACTATAGCTAATGTATACATCATGTACGGTTTTTATACTAACCACTGCATGGAGAAACTGTAATCTAAAATGTGTAAATTCTAGCTTTGGATAGTGGAAGTGTTTTCTCTTCCATCAACTACAAACTCAGCAATCAAAATGCCATATTTCATCAAACCTAAGATGCCAAAGACTGTAATATGTGCTATTATTTTTATGTACAATCAAGAAAGAAAAAAATGTTGCCAATTAAGTTATAACACATGATCAATTGTAAGATACATCCCAATTCCAGAGAAGTTAAAATGTGGGGGAAATGTGCATAACAATGAAATATAGCACTATTCATATCTTCTGGACAGGATTTGAAAACCTACACATTTATAGAAATATGAGTTGTGTGAATTTAGGGACAATAATTCCAGAGACCACCTGCAGTGAAATCACCTGAGAAGCTTATCAAATCCACATCACTGGGCCCCACTTTGGGTCTGCTGATTTGGAATCTTTAGCAGCGGACTCCAGAAATTTGTATTTTTGATAAACACCCTCAAAGCACATTGTTTGAGTAGTAAAGTGTGAGAATTATCAGCAAGCCCAATAATGAACCTGGACCCCTGCCCTTCCAGAGACGCTGGAACCACAGATCCTCAGGCCAGAGGTGTCCAGGGGTAATTAGCCCATTGGTTGTAGCATCACAATCCAGAATAGGCACAGAGAGCTGCTTATTTGCTCAGGCAGTACTAAGGAACTATTACGTGCTGCACAGCCTGCTAAAAACATATGGGTGCATCAGGGATACAATGAAAAATAATGCAAGTCCACATTCCCAGTAAACTACCAACTAAGCCACCCACAAGGAGATGTGTTCTGGCTCTTGGGACTTTGATTTACAATCTGGTATCCAAAGTTCCAATTAAAAACATGCTTATCTTCATAGCCAGGGGGCATGACTGCATTTAAGTTTCTAAAAAATTAGCTCCAGCAGTAGAGAATGGGAGGAGGGCGGTTGGCTTGAGATGTTTACTTGAAAAATACCTGGGGCTTTGGTGGGGGTGGAGAGGGGAGGGTGGCGTGAGCAGAAGACCTTAATTACAGAACGAGTTCAACCAGCACAGACAGACTCTGGGACTCCTGGCAAGCCTCTGTCTCACTCATCTGGTGGGAGCGGAAGTCGGCCGGTGTGTGGTAGAGCGCAGCCAATTAGCTGAAAGTGTTCCTTGTGCCATGGGCATCCCATAATACTACAGGGGGGTGGAGGGTGTTGGTTAAGTGAGCTGAGTTACAGGAGCTTCTGCTGTGTCTGAATTTTTCCATCTCACATCCAAAACCAAGCTCAGCAAACACAGGTCTCAGATGCCTGCCAATTCTGACTGAACCAAAAGCCTTGGCAACGGAAGGCTGAAGAAAAGCACCAGCCTCTAGCTCACCAACTTTTATTCCTGTATGATCATTTAGTTCTTTGGCATGGCAAGAACCATCAACCAGATGGCTTCCTGGCTAATTCCTCTCCTCCAAGACTGTCCTCAATCGGCAGGCAAGGGAAACCCTTACTTTGTACCCACACAGTGCCGAGTACCTGTTTTTCCCTAATAATACTCATCCCGCTCATAATGACTGACTCAGTGTGTCTCCACCTACAAGGGCACAGGGACCATAACTATCTCAATCACCACAATGGCTCCAGCTCCTTCTACCATGCTGGCACATGGTAGAAGGATCCATATTTGTTGAAACAAAAATTAAATTGAAATGGCACTAATCAAAGAACATGTCATAGAGGAGGTAAATTCAGAGAATTTTTGCAATGAGGAACATCATCTATTTAAAGTTTCTGAGATGGGACCAAGAAAGTAAATGCAGAATACCACAGTGGGCTGTTAAAAGAAATCTTGAAAAGGAGCATGAGTCCTTTAATAAGCTTCTTGAAGAGTCCCAAACTCAATGAAACCACTTTTAGAGATGGCTCCTGCAGTGTAGGGCTATGGGGCCCTGTTGGATATTACTGAGAGTTTTCGGTTTCCTCCAGCTTTTTACACACACTCGGCAATTTACACTCATTTCTGAACAAGGCAGACTTGCCAGGGAGATTGAAACTCTGGTGGCAAAGATGTCAAATAGTTTGTTTTCAAAGACTCCTTGTAACAAGCTCATCTTCCCTTTTCCTTCCCTCTAGAGGCACTGTCTTCCTTTTCCTTCTCTAGGTTTTTGATTCCAGGTTAAACTCTATAATTTTTTTTCTTTTCAATTTGCCATGCTCATACCTAGTGCTATTAATATAGAAACTTTGTTCTCTTGAGCTGGGCCCTGGGTGGCTGACTTTTAAGGAGAAGGGGAGATTTTGCCTGGTGTTTCTGCAAGATCATACATGGTGCTGGTCTACTGTTGCCAGGTGGATGTGAAATTATGGACTCAAAAACTTTTTATCCAAGGAAGCCAGTGGGAGAGGAAGGAAACTTCTCTGCTGGCTGCTCCACCAAGGGAAGGTCATGCTCTCCCATCTGGGCCTCCTCACCTGGAGTCTTACAAGAGGTGCTTTGAGAGCTCACTCTGGTTTCAACACAGTACGCGGTGAACAAACCTCATCTGTCAGGGAGTGGGAGGAAGGGAGGGAAGAAGGTAAGAGAGAATTAAAATTGTAAAGCCAACATCATGTGGCTTCCTCCTTGAACTTTAATAACCTAGTGCTGCCTGCAGGCTCAGAAAAACCATATGCAATGGGTAGGTACAAGGATTGCTCTGGTGCCAGGAAAATGCAGCAAGACATAACTTTTATAAGGTAAGCAATGAATAAATGCCCTGCAGGAACAAAACAGCTTTTAAAATCTCTGAAGTTGGCAGCCAGATGCCTGAAACCTTGGTTCAGTGCATCCAAAATGCACAACAGATAAGACCACCTTTAAGATGAAGTCATCTTCCAGGGGAAACAATAGGTGGGGAGGCTGAGTTTTTATGATTCAGAGCAGCAGGGGAATTTGATCTGTATTTTCTTTGCCACAGCAAGACCCATTTTAATGCATGTTAGAGGTTTTCCACAAGTTGGGCAAATTTTCTCGAATGTTTTTCAAGGGAAAACATTTTACAGCCTGTCTTGGTTTCTGAAAGAGCTATCCTTCTCCCTGGGTTAGGGGTGATCTTTTTTTTTGTCTCATGGCATTATCGAGAAGATCTGAAACTACTACTCTTCATCTGGATTCTGCTGTTGTTAGAAAACGCAGTTTGGGGTGCCTCATTACACTTCACCCTCAGAAATGTTAAAGGAAGTGCCTGTCACCAACAGTCAAAAATAAAAATGAAAATGATGCTGGCAGAGCTCAAAAACCAAAGGGATCAGCATTTTGCTTCAGTTTCCTGTTCATAAAACTTTATAAAAACAACCCACCCATTAAAGAAAAAAGCCCACAACAATAGCTCATTATTCTTTTCCTAAACGCTTGCCTCATGCCACTCTTAAATTAGGTGCCATCACATTTCCTGAGTTATGGGCTCCAAACACCACATCCCTTTCCTCCCTTCCTTGCCCCCACCCCACCTGGCATCATTCCTGAATTTAGACACTTCTCCAGTTCACGAGCTCAGCAGAGAGAGGCCAGTGTTCCCCTCCTACCTGCCCAGAGGAGGCCAAGCATCTGCCCCAGCTGGAAGCAGGAATAACAGAGGCTTCCTTCCCCCAAATTAATTTTCATTTCCTAGAGAAACTTTTACATGGAAAGTGCAAAATTTCAAAGTGAAGGAAAAAAATTCCTACCGACTGCTCCAGTAAACTGATCATTACAAATGCATTGCCTTGTGACATTAATTTTTGAAGAATAAGATATTTCCCTTCCACCCTCGTTCTACAGTAAAACTTTATGGAATATTCAACACCCCATCCTTCAGTCCCCAGGAGAACACAGGAGAATACAAGCTCTAGAGTAATAGGCCTGAATGCAAATACCAAGGTTTCCACTTGCTGACGATATGACTTTGAACACTTTATGTAACCATGCCAAACCTCAGTTTAATTGGCTGTAAAATGGGGATATGAGAGTTTCAAGGCTTTAATGAGATAAAACATATGAATAGTTTAATGAGATAATGCATGTGTCAGCAATCTAGGCACAAGGTAAGCGCATAATCCATAGTGTTATTAACCTTTCTGGTATACAAATCACCTTACTCCCTCTTTTCTCAATGAAACAGAGAGGAAAAGATGGAATTTGGGGATCTTTTCCACCCTCCTTGCCTCCAAAGGGGTTAATTCTTTAATTTAAACCAGGATTTCAAATACTGACTTAACTACTGGACATGTATAAAAGAAGTGGCACAGTGAAGAGTGAACTGACCTAAATTTGAAGACGTGGGATCCAATCCTGGTTCTACTACTAAATTTGCTGTGTGACCTTGGGCAAGTCTATTAAACCCTCTGAGGTGCAGTTTCTTGAACTGTAAAATAAGGCAATTTAAAAATAAATGCTTGGGGCTTCCCTGGTGGCGCAGTGGTTAAGAATCCGCCTGCCAATACAGGGAACACGGGTTCGAGCCCTGGTCCGGGAAGACCCCACATGCTGCAGAGCAACTAAGCCCGTGCGCCACAACTACTGAGACTGTGTTCTAGAGCTCGCAAGCCACAACTGCTGAGCCCGTGTGCCACAACTACTGAAGCCCATGTGCCTAGAGCCTGTGCTCTGCAACAAGAGAAGTCACCGCAATGAGAAGCCCATGCACTGCAATGAAGAGTAGCCCCCGCTAACCGCAACTAGAGAAAGCCCGCGCACAGCAACAAAGACCTAACGTAGCCAAAAATAAATAAATAAGAATAAAATAAAAATAAATGCTCATCTTCTGTGATCCTATAAAACAACAAAGACTGAGCTGTATATGAAGTATTATCTCAAATTTATGCCATTTTATTTCAGGGAAGAATATAAAAATGATAATATAACTTACCGATGAAAGCATCCTTATCTAAATTTATTTATTTATTTATTTATTATTTGGCTGCGTTGGGTCTTCATTGCTGCGCTCGCGGGCTTTCTCTTGTTGCAGCGAGCGGGGGCTACTCTTTGTTGCGGTGTGCGGGCTCTAGGCATGCTGCCTTTAGTAGTTGTGGCACGCGGGATCAGTAGTTGTGGCGCATGGGCTTAGTTGCTCTGTGGCATGTGCGATCTTCCTGGACCAGGGCTCGAACCCATGTCCCCTGCACTGGCAGGCGGATTCTTAACCACTGCGCCACCAGTGAAGTCCCAACATCCTTTTCTAAAATCAGCATGTTTGGTGCAGGCAGCCCACATTTTGGGTTAGTTCAGTATGGTAATTTTATTTTTGGCCATACCGCGCGGCATGTGGGATCTTAGCTCCCCTACCAGGGATCGAACCCGTGCCCCCTGCATTGGAAGCATGGAGTCTTAACCACTGGACCACCAGGGAAGTCCCCAGTATGGTAATATTTTATAAGGGCTCATCAGAAAGTTAATTCAATGTCCTTATTTGTCAGGAAATGCAATGAGGAATATAGGTTTTTAAAAAATTATTAAATGGCCAAGGAAACAAGGTTGAAACAGAGGTTAGATCAACTATCAGCAAAGAAACTGAAAGGAAGATGGAGCTAGTCTACAAATGGGATGGAACTGGCCTAAAATATACCACTGTCATTTAAAAATAGGTACTTGGCTACATGGTGCCTATGTTATCTGTATGACAACATTTGGTTCCTACTGTGTCCTCTTCCTACAGGCCTGTTATGACTATGAGAGCTGTCTGTTCCTTCAGTGACCAAGTCTTGCTGCCTTGTGGATTTTCCCTAGTCATAACTTCCTCTCTGCCTTTCGGGTAGGCTGTTTACATCTAAGTAGCAGGACCTCGGCCAGCTCTGTTCTGGATGCAACACACAGACGGCTGCTGGCATGATGCTGAGGACCAGAGGCTTCTGAAGGCTGAGAGCTCTGTGCACCCCTGGCCAAACTTCTGATGCAAAATATTTTCATTGATGTCACACATTTATAAAAAATCAGAACTAAAGACAAAGATACATTGCAGCAACTTTTAAACAGTGCCCTATAAATAACAAATGGAACTAGAATTACTCAACAAATCATAAGCTTCATTATTCTTGAACATCTGTGTCTCTCACTTGACTGTGAGCTCCATACAGGCAAGAAGTGACTCTCTTGTTCAGCATTGTATCTCCAGTGCCAAAAGATGCCTAGCAAGTGACAGGAGCTCGACAAATGACCACCATAGCTGATGCTGTCTAGTGGTTGGCTCTCTGCCAGGCACCGTCCTTTGACTTTCCATGATGTATCTCAGGTAATCCTCACAATAATCCAATCCAACTGAGGTACAGGGAGTTCAACTATTGATAACTTGCCCAAAGTCACAGAGCTGGTAAGTGCCAGAGCTGGGTTCAAATGCAAGTACTTTGCTTCCAGAACCTGCAGTTCCACATATGACTTGGAACATTAATTATCTGTAGACCATTTGCAACTTAGCAGGTGTCTTGATACAGACAATGATGCTACTAAGGGTCAAGGATATGAGCCTATATGATATGATTAAAAGAACATCAAACAAGAGTCAGGAGACCTGGGTTCAGATCTTAGCCTTGGACTCCTACACTGAGTTTAATCAAGTGTGGTGACGTCTTTGCTCACTAGTTTCCCCTTCTGGTCAATAATGGGTTAAATGGTCAATCAGGTCCCTGATGCTTATAAATCCTAAGTGCTAGAGTCATCTTAGATGTAACCTTTTTACATCCAGACAACTGTAGGTCACACAAGTGTGTTCCTGCATCTTCCAACAAGGGAGAACCACCAAAATATCTAAAACAAACAACCAAGCAAGTTAATCTCTCACAGCCTCAGTGCCCTGATCTGCAATTAGAACTTAATAATAGTACCCACTGCAAAGGGTGGAGGTGAAGATTAGAGAGAAGGCAGGTAAGGGGTGCACATATAGTAGTAATTTCATGAACAGTAGTTGGTTTATTATGGTCCCAAAGAGAGCTGGGAGGTAAGTCTGGAGGAAGACAGAATCTCCTCAAAGCCCAGGAACCAACCAACCAATCGAAAAGACCATGATGAAACAAAGATGTTTAAATCATTTCTAAGAGCAGAGTACACATTTGCCACATCCCCAGAGCAAAAATTCTGTATTGGATGTTCTTTCCAAAAATGGAGTAAGGTGGACAGGTTTGAGTTAACTTGGGATAGAACAAAAAGGATCCATTGTGATTGGGGGTATTGACATGTGAACGCTGAAATGCTAGAAAATAGTTAGGTTGCCATTAGCTCTATTGCCAGGCCTGTGATGAGCACGTGCCATGCATTACCTTACTGAATCATCACAACTTGCTGAAGAGGGTGCTTCCCCTGTTTTATAGATGAGGGCATAGAGGCTCAGAAAGGTTAAGTAACTTGCTCAAGGTCACACAGCTACTAAATAGCCACACCATAATTTAGTCTGCCCAGAACACTGATGGTCTTAACCACACAGCTGCACCCCTCCTCAGTGTGCCCAGATCCACAGGTCAGCAGTCTTTGTCCACAACATGGACAGGTGGCTTCATAGGTAGGACATGTGTGTGGGCTCAAGTGGCCTTGGGTTTCAGTCACTGTTTACCCACCAACTCCTGGCAGCTATGGACAAATCGTTTAACTTTCCTGGATCCTGTTTTGATCAAACAGAATATACTGGATTCGAGTTTTTCAACCCAAGTTGTGTGGACCATTAACCATTTACATTTTATACCCAGGAGGTTAGGGATAAAAGAGCCAAGATGTGAGCTGACCCTCTGTGCTGGTATCCTGGTTGGGGGAAGGAGTGGAATACATTTGTTAGCAAATGCAGAACTGGGTGACTCTTCAATTTTCTTTCATCTTGAAGATTCAGAAATTTTACAGAATATTAAGTGATAGGGAAAGAGAAAGGGAACCATGGGGGAGGTAGAGGGGGTCGGGGGGTTTACCTTGAAGCTGTGTTTGCACAGCAACCAGTGTACATACCTAGCCTGTAAGCTTATTTGGGGTGCTTTGGGGTGGAGGGAGCTGTGGACATCATGGGGATGGAAGCTAAATCCCTCCTCTTGAAACGACCACTATTGCACACAGCAAGCACTCCACAGATGCTGGTAGATTGAGTTTAAAGGAAAACAGACCTGGATCAAATTGATAGAAGTTGAGCTGCTGCAGAAGATGTATGACTATGTCAAAAATGCTAACAATGTCTTTCTTTGGTTCTCAGGCATCCACTCCCCATAAGCCATTTTCAATCTCAAGATCAATGCTTTTTCATGTGAATGAGCCCACATTTTCCAGCAGGATAACCACAGGTAAACCTTCCCGGCCTCCATCCCACACGCTTGGAATCTGAACAAAGGTGAGCTGAGCTGTCTGGGAGCTAAAGAATTCTTGTTTTCATTTGTATCCTTGCCCAGGGTAGTAACAAATATTGTTTCATGAGTTTCCAGCTTAGCTTTAGAGCTCAAAGGATAAAGTGCTTCCACAAGAAAGAAAGAGAACAATAATATATATATATATATATATATATATATTTTTTTTTTTTCATTCAAATAGAAGAGTCTTTTCTTCCCAGGAAAGATGACAGTGTGCTACAACCTCAGCCAGACCTGCCAAAGTCTCCATCTGATGATATTAGGGGTAACGAAAACCTCAAGGAGTTCTTTCAGTATTTTTATTCTAAAAACAGGATTTCAGAGTAATTCAGGTCTTCTGACTCCCAGCTCATGTGTCTTTCATGAAATTAGGTTGCCTCATGAGCCATGTTCCCATGCCACAAAAAAGACTGGCACATAATTAATGCTCCATAAATATTTGTTGAATAAATTAAAGAACAAAAGAAAGAAAAAGGTTCAGAAGATAGATACCAAAGGCCATTAACATGAGTGGATCGATTGGCTGACATTTAAAAAGTTTTGTGTATCTTTGAACTCATGTCCAAAATAGCGCCTCCCTCCTCCTTGGCAGCCTTTTCAAATATCACCTATTATACAACTCCTCAATCAAGTGTTTCTTTTGAGAAATCTTCCCAGATCAACCCAGCCCACAGGAGATGGCTTCTTCTCTTGAGTTCAACAACTCTTATTACTACCATGCATTAACCATGTTCTGCCAGGTGCCAATTTTTGAAATTACTTACCAGTCTACAGCCATGTAACTTTTCTGATTATCTTCCTACCTAGAACTCCTGGAGGGCAGGGCCTGTCCACACCTACCTCTGGAACTGCTCTTAGGGCACTGGAACAAAGACAGAATGACTTCCAGAGCAACAACTAACTACATCTGGAGTATTTTTAAGCTAATACAATCACTTATTTTATATTCAACTTCTTCCTACTACTATAATGGTCAATAGAATCTTTGTGCTGCTTTTCTCCTACTGCCAGGAGAGGCCAGTAACCATTGGTATCTGGTCAATTGCACAAGACTCTACAAAGGGAAGGACTGTAATGATGTGTTGTCCCCCCAAAACACCCCATTAAAATTAAGTGAGATACTTATCAAACCTCCAGATCTATGCACCAGTTTACAGGAAACAGGAGGATAGAGGAAAAAGTTAAGCCAGACCATGAGAAAGCAATCCCAGAATCCAGGATAGAAGACAGTCCACAAGACAAATGACCTGGATTCTTCAACAAATCAATAGCATGGGGGAAAAGAGAGGGAGGGGAAGTTTTACAGAATATCAACCATAAGAAATGGGTGGAACATGTTGGGATCCTGATTCAAACAGGCCAACTGAACAAGGACCTGTTTGAGACAAATTAACAAGAATTCCTTAGTATCACCTAAGATGAAGTCCCAAAGACAAATTTGAATTTGGAGAAATTTGAGTTTGGATTTAATATTTGATATTCTTGTTAGTCTTGTTAAGTGTGATAAGGCGTGGTGGTTATGTAAAAAAATAAAATGTCCTCATCAGGTAGAGCTGTATACCGAAATCCAGATGAGTGAAGTGATACGATGACTGAAGTTTGCTTAAAGTATTTCTAAAAACACAGGGGAGAGGTTAACCATTGTGGATGCTGGATGCCGGGTGAGTGGAGGTACTAATTATACTATTCTCTCTCCTTTTACAAAGTGGGCAGATCACAAGGCATCATGTTTAACATACTAAATTGCCCAACTTATAAAATTATAGTTTCCAGTGCAGGTAAGGGTACAGTGAAAACGGCACACATAGAATTGTTTTTTTGTTTGTTTTTTGTTTTTTTTGGCCTCACCATGCAGCATGTGGGATCTTAGTTCTCCAATGTGGGATTTTAGTTCCCTGACCAGCATTCGAACCCATGCCCCCTGCATTGGGAGTGTGGAGTCTTAACCACTAGACCACCAGGGAAGTCCCTAGATATTTTTTCTTTTTTTAATTAATTAATTTATTTATTTTTGGCTGTGTTGGGTCTTCGTTGCTGCATGCGGGCTTTCTCTAGTTGCAGCGAGCAGGGGCTACTCTTCGTTGCTGTGCGAGGGCTTCTCATTGGGGTGGCTTCTCTTGTTGCAGAGCACGGGCTCTAGGCACGTGGGCTTCAGTAGTTGTGGCACATGGGCTCAGCAGTTGTGGCTCATGGGCTTTAGAGCGCAGGCTCAGTAGTTATGGCACACAGGCTTAGTTGCTCCACGGCACATGGGATCTTCCCGGACCAGGGATCAAACCTATGTTCCCTGCATTCGCAGGCGGATTCTTAACCACTGCGTCACCAGGGAAGTCCCCCCCCCCCCTTCTTTTGGCCATGCTGTATGGCATAGAATTGTTGATGACAGTAAAAAACAACTGGAATATCAAGAAATGTCAATATATACCAAGAACAGTATAAATATGCAAATATCTTGGCTTCACAGTCCTACGTGTGTGAATTTACCAAAAGAAAATAATCCAAAAGAAAACATTGCTAGTGCATTGTCATTTAATAGTGATGAATGAGAAATAATAACAGACTAGCTACTAAATATGGAGAATACTCTATGTGCCAGGAGCTATGTTTAGGTGCTTCAGATACATTATTTTCCTTTAAACAATCCTTTGAGGAAAGTATCATTGTTCTCCCAGCAAGATGGTACAGCTGGGAAGTGGCAGAGCAGGAAATCCGGGTCAGGCTAGCTCTGGGGCCCACGTTTTCCAACTCTGCACTAATCTGCCCTGGAATCCAAATGTCAGACAACAGGGAATATTTAATTAAATTATAGACCATCCACTGGATGACACTGTGTAAACATTAACAAGTATACTTGTGAAGTCAAGCAACATGAAAAATGCTAAGTTAAAGAAAGGCAGGATGAGGAATTTCCTGGTGGTCCAGTGGTTAGGACTCCATGCCCTCACTGCCAAGGGCCAGGGTTCGATCCCTGGTAGGGAAACTAAAATTCCACAAGCTGCACGGCACGGACCACACACACACAAAAAAGCAGGATGAAAACTATTTATTAGGGTACCTACGCAATACGTACAAACGTGGAAAAGCTTGGCAGGGAAAATACATAAAATGAAAATGGTTGTATCCGAAAGGAGGTTTCCTAATTATGGGTCATTTGGTTATATTATTTTTATAATGAAAAAATGAAAGGGGAGGTCATTGAATTGAGGTGTCCAACACTGCAGATGGAACTGAGGCATTTTGGTAGTGGTGTTTCCATAAACACTGTAAACCATCAGCTTCCTGATGTAAGTTTTTCTTCTTCTTTGGAAGTCTTCCAAAACTAAAGGAAGAAATATTCCTCTTCTCCTCCCCCAAACATCTTTCCAATGACCTCTGCTAGGAATTCACCTACTTTGATCAGGAAGCAAGAATTATTCCACAGTTTCCTCTTGCAGTAGATGCCCAGTGAAATGTTACCCTATAAGATGGATGTCTAAACATACCACAAGAGAAAACAAGACAACAGCTTAAACGAATCTACAAAGGATGTTTTATGATTGAGGTGCCCTCTGAGTCTTGTGAAATTCTCTCACAGGTCGTTTGTTATTAGCAAGACTGAGAAAAGCACCAGAAAGCAGGAGATCCAGTTCTCCATCTTATCACAGTCCAGCCCAGGCACATCCTCAAAATCCCACCCCACAGCTCAGCATCCCAGATCTACTCTCCTTCTCCTCCCCCTCACCTTCCCTGAACAGACACATTTGCTCGGTTCCCAGAGACAAGTGCACTGAGAGATTATGAACATGGAAGTGCTTTGGAATCTATAAAATGCTCTACAGATGGGAGGCTATCCTGATTAAAAACCTGATCCATGTTCTTGTGTTTCTTTTGCCATCAATGAATTCCAGAGATGTTCCTCGGGGAGGGGAAAAAACAACTAACTAGATCCCGTGTTCTTTTAACTGCCAGAACCAGGTTGCCATAAATAATCAACTTTTTATGACAAAGCTTCTGCAACTGCCATGGGGATCATTATCACCTGAAAAAGGCACTAATCTGTGAGCCAAGCCACGTGACCATCTGTGAGTCTAAGCGGTGTTCGTCAGTACCTGTCACCAAGATAACAGCTTAATCGTGAATGGAAGAGGCAAGAATATTTCAGAGAAAGCCCTGCAAGAGATGCCCTGTAAAAGAGCTAACCAAAGAGAAAAGATCTTGGGGAAAAGAATGAAAACAACGAGTCAGACAGCCAGCTGGAAGAAAAAACTGCACTAAAGGCACCAACCCTTCAGGGAGTTAGTGTAACTTTTGTTGAAGATTATGGAAAAGCTACTGTTTCAAAGCCTCTGGACATCAGAGGAAAAATACACAAAAGAGAGTTTGCTGAACAGAGAGCTTTAAACAATTAAAGTTCACACAAACAGAATTCCAGGAATTAGGAAGAGAGGAAATTGCAAGGTGCTTTGCAAACAGCTGTAGTAAAGAAAAGCATGTTTAACTATTAAACGTCCATGATAAAAATGGAGATATTGGTGCGGTGGAGTTTATTTTGGAGGGGGAAGGAGTGAGGACAAGAAATAATAACAGCAGTTATTGTAATAATAAATGACTGTATTACTGGCACCTGGCCTGTTTTGATCACTTACTGGGGGCAGCGCTGTGCTGAGCACTTTGTAAGCATCATCTCCTTTAATCTCCATATCAGCCCTGTGAGCTCAGACCAACTAACGACCCCCTTTATAGACGAGGAAACTGAGGCTCAGACAGGCTCCACAAATTCTATGAGGTCACAATGGCAGGACTATGATTCAAACTCAGATTTGCTTAAAAGCCCAGCCTTTGAACCATTCACACACAGGTATATAATTACCAGATCTCAAAGACCATGCATGCCATTTTTGGAGATTATTGATAATTATAAAATTCAGAGCTGATGGCCAAGTTGGTCAGCATCATGGCTCCTTGCTTTCCTTCCCAAAGATAAAATGAAAAGAATGAAATGTTATCCATTTTAGCAATTGTGGATGTTTTCTGGGAAAGATGGAAGGAAACCAATTAGAAAAATATGGGGAATTTTTCTTTCTTTGTAGTCTATCATTATTAAGTCCCTAATTATAGGGACTTCCCTGGTGGTGCAGTGATTAAGACTCCACCTGCCAATGCAGGGAACATGGGTTCGAGCCCTGGTCCGGGAAGATCCCACATGCTGCAGAGCAACTAAGCCCGTGCGCCACAACTACTGAGCCTGTGCTCTAGAGCCCACGAGGCACAACTACTGAGCCT
Organism: Mesoplodon densirostris; assembly: GCF_025265405.1. Lineage (NCBI taxonomy): Eukaryota > Metazoa > Chordata > Mammalia > Artiodactyla > Ziphiidae > Mesoplodon > Mesoplodon densirostris. The sequence continues at coordinate 77,662,133 of NC_082670.1, forward strand.
GCGTGCCACAACTACTGAACCCCATGCGCCTAGAGCCCGTGCTCCACAACAAGAGAAGCCACCACAATGAGAAGCCCATGCACCACAACGAACAGCAGACCCTGCTCGCCATAACTAGAGAAAGCCCGCATGCAGCAACAAAGACCCAACGCAGCCAAAAAATAAATTAATTAATCAAAAAAAAAAGCTAATTATACACCAGGATTCTCAGAGTAAAACACTTTAGTGGCATCACTGTTTAAAGATTCTTCTAACAACCCAAGTGTTCACCTGTGAAAAGGAATGGGGGAACCCTGTTAGGTAACATGGTCAGGGTTACATGGCGAGCTAATAACTGAGCACAGTGAGGAACCATACACTGGAGTCCAGCTGCCTGAGGCTGACTTCTGACTCTACCACTCCTTTGCTCTAGGACCCTGAGTGAGTGAATCTTTCTGAGCCTCAGTTTCCTCACCTATAAAATGGGGATAAAAACAGTACATAAGGCCATTATGAGAACCGAACGGATGATGCATGGATGGTATGAGACACTGTGCCAGACACAATATTAGCTACTGTGCTTGGTACAACCAACAAAGTAGCCAGGCCATTTCATTTACAAAGACCCCTACATTTCCTGCCATATTCCTCACAAGCTATGGACTATTCAGGTGTGGAATGAGTACATGACATTTGCAAAAGCACCTGGTTGAGAATCTCGCCCTATTCAAGGCCTTGTTCTCTTCCCAAACCATAGTCCATGGTTGAGAGAAGGAAACAATCTCTCTGCATGTTCTTTTCTGCTGGGTTTTTGTATTTGACAAACACTGATGAGAGGGTTGCAGCTTTTCCAACAAATTCCATTAGAATCCCAGAAGCCCATCCTCAGTAACAGACAGGCAGCAAGTTATCTGTTTGTTTTTTATTTTGCAATGCTGGTGAAAATGGGACAAAAGCTATTGCTCTTATCACAAAACAGCAACTCAGGGAGCCTTCATTTTTATAGGCTTAACTGAGTCCAACTGCTCCACTCAAGACTTTCTTTGCTTGTGTTGTTGGCACCCAGAGTTGATCCTTTAAGAGCTTTGAGAACACAAAGCTCATGCTGTAGGGCACTCTGGGGTTTTGGCTCATTCAGCATCAGTTCTTCCCTATTTTTTTTTTTTTTTTTTCCGGTATGCGGGCCTCTCACCGTTGTGGCCTCCCCCGTTGCGGAGCACAGGCTCCGGACGCGCAGGCTCAGCGGCCATGGCTCACGGGCCCAGCCGCTCCGCGGCATATGGGATCCTCCCAGACCGGGGCACGAACCCGTATCCCCTGCATCGGCAGGCGGACTCTCAACCACTTGCGCCACCAGGGAGGCCCTTCCCTATTTTAATAACAATTCTTTTGGGAAAATGCTCCTCTCTCAGTGCTTGTGGTTTCAGTGGGACTGAGCCCATCATCAGTCCCCTTGGGAGTACATGTAACTCAGGACTGGCCAACCAGCAACTGACCCCTCCTTCTGGCCATAGAGATTGATTCAGAAAGAACCAGGCTGAGAACCAGGCTTGGGATTTTTGCAGGAAGAACTAGGTGAGAAAGGACCTCTAAGTTAGAAGTGGGTAAGCTTGGAGCTGCTGGTGGCCATATTTCCACCAGGAGGGGAGACCATATCCAAGAATGGAGGCAACAGAGAGAAATAAAAGCTGAGAGGTAAAGAAAGAGAAATTCCTGAGGAAAATAAGCACCTGGATCCAGCCATTCCTGAGGCCAATAAGCCATGGACTTTTGTATTACATAAGCAGAAATCCCCTTTTTGCTTAACGGAATCTGAGTTGTGTTTCTGTCGCTTGCAGCTGGAACAGTTTTGACCCAAAGGCATACAAAAGGGCCTCTACCAAATAAATGAGCACTTGCCTTCTTACTCCCTCGCATTAGTCAGAATTTATATTACATATCTAAGTCTTACTTCCCTCAGTGAGACTGTACATTTCTTGAAACTAGGAGACAAGTATGGTGACCTACTGATAAAGTGACACTTTTTGCCAAAACCAAACTTAGGCTGGCTGAGGGATTGTTCTTTAATAATGCCATAGAGAAGAAAGTAGGAAAATGTTAAGGCTGTTCCACAGGTGAGCTTTTGGAAGCTGAGGGCATGAGGAGTCAGGGGTCTCATGAGTGTCCAAAGCTACCTCCAATAGCTTCATTTGTGTGGTTGCCCCCTTCTGAGTCTCCTATCACCTTGCACTTTGACCATCTCAGCAGACAGGAAAACCGCTATCAAAGCTTCAGGCTAATTAGAGGTCTAATTAGAACCACAAACAACTCCCTACTGATCACCTGTGACACAAATAAGCCTGCTTTTATTCTGAAGGAGGATTCACTACCCCAAATACTCTTCATATACAAACTCTGACCACATTTGGACAGGGAAATTTGTTTTGAAGTGTTTTTTTTTTTTTTTTTTTCTTTTTTGCGGTATGCGGGCCTCTCACTGTTGTGGCCTCCCCCGTTGCGGAGCACAGGCTCCGGACGCGCAGGCTCAGCGGCCATGGCTCACGGGCCCAGCCGCTCCGCGGCATATGGGATCCTCCCAGACCGGGGCACGAACCCGTATCCCCTGCATCGGCAGGCGGACTCTTAACCACTGCGCCACCAGGGAGGCCCTTGAAGTGTTTTTTAAAGTTCTTTTTCTTAACCCATATTTCACATTGCATACCAGAGTAAACATCAAATGGATCAAAGATTTAAATGTAAATGTGAAAAACATAAAAGTGCTAGAAGAAGACGGGCAAATTCCCTGGTGTAGAGAAGACTTTTCTAACTATGACTCAAAGTTCAGAAGAAAAGAAAACATTCAGAGATCTTTTTATAATACAATATAAAAAGTAAAATTTAAAGTTTAAATTTAAAAAACCCTTCTACATGGCAAACAAAACATCAGAAACACCGTAAACGAAGTCAAGAAACAAAGGACAAACTGGGAAAATAGGTTTGTAACTTATATCAGTAAACTCTAATCTCCATAATATATGAAGACCTCCTAGAAATCAAGTGGCAAAGGACCAACAACCATCTCTGTATGTTTGGTATGAAAATATTCACAAGGAGCAAAGCTACTTATGATGCATGAGTGTTTTAAGGCCTAGTGGAGTGACTTAAAGGCTTGAATTTGGTGGTCCAGGTTCAAATCCCAGCTCTGCCACTTTCTAGTCTGACTTGGGCAAGCTATTCCACCTGTGGAAGCCTCATTTCTCTCATCTGTAAAGTGGGGATTATAATAGTATCCACCTTGCAGTGCCGTTGCCAGGATTAAACACACGTGAAGGCACACGGTGACTACCTGTCACATAGTAAGGGCTCAATAAATGTGAGTTGTTAATATTCAAGTAAGATTTTAAAATTAAGAACATAATCTAACCTCAGGATCTTGCAGATACTCAGAATGTAAGGTCCATGTGAAGTATAACTAACAAAACAAACATCAACATCGTTATAACTTAGTAAGAGCATACTCTTTTCTATCTTACATATATGATTGTATTTACAACAATCTCCCTAACTTAAAACTAAGAAACAAGTTGTCCAACTAAGCAGTTGCAGGAAAAGATATCCAGAGCCCTCAAAGTTCTAAAAATCGCAGGCCTCAGGTGTACAAAAGGACTCTGGTCCAGGAGTAAAAGTTGCCATCAGTGGGAGCTTGTTTCTGAGTGGGAGGGAGAAGGCCCATACTGGGTTTTAGTGGATCTTTACCACGTGTTGCTTCTTATTGCTCAGAAGACAGAAAGGTTAAAGAGGTCCCTTCTGTGGTTGTGTGTGGAGGGGAGCCACACCGCTGTTTCTCTGGGACAGACTTCCACCTGCCTGGGGCCTGGGAAGGACACATCTGCAGTCAGCAGGGAATGTGAGCTCTCAGGCAGTCTGTGTGGGGTCTGGGTGAGTGTATACCTGGGGGTCCTTCTCACCTCCCAGAGACTGGTCCCCTGGTTCCAGCAGCCAGACCAGGGCATGATGGGAACAACAATGCCCCTGCATTTGACCCAGGCTGTGCGAAGCCCATAGCTACATACTCAGGGGGCCCTAGCTACCCCTGAGGCCCCATAGCTGAAACAGGGTCTGCCTAAGACAGAGAAATGAGAGGATCCCTCTAAGAGGAGACGTCTCCCAAACGACAGCCCTGCCGACGCCCACACAGACACAGCTGTTCAAAACAGGCACAGTGCCCCACACTCTCTTCTGTGGAAAGCCCAGTGCATACTTTTGTTGCCTTTACATCTTTGGAATGCTGATTTAAAAGCCTGCAGCTCAAATACTCTAACAAACAGTGCGGCTGTCTTATCTCCCTGAAATTGCTGATTTTTGGAGGTCAGGGAGAGAGCCCTCCCATCAGCTTCATCAATCAAGGGGTTACACAAAGAGGGATTTGTTTTTGACCTCTAAGGAGTATTTCCACAGAATGCTAGGATTTTAGCAATATTCACCAAATCTCTATCAAGTATAGGGCCATCTACCGGCCCTCAAATAACAGCAATGGTGTTTATGGTTTACAGTCTGGCAGGGCAGGAATATTATGGTACTTTACATCATCCCGTAAGGAAGGTACCCTGATCCCCCCATTTTACAGAGAAGGTAACTGAAACACAGAGAGGATCTGTAATTTACCCACGGTCACAGAGCTTATAAATGGCAGAGCTGGGGCTTAAACCCAAGTAGTGTGGCTTGAGTCTATACTCTTAACCATAATGCGACACTGTCTCTCAAGATGATCATGATGACTGTGGTGGAGATGGTTAACGATGATGACAATGAAGATACTATGTCCCTGGCCCTGTGCTGAGCATTTCCCATACATTATCACATTAAATCTAATCTTCCAGCGAGTTCCATCAGTTTCACCATTATCCATCTACTTCTCTCTACCTCCCTTGCCACTATCCCAGCCCATGCTGCCATGATCTGTCACCTGGACTCGTGCGATAGCCTGATAAATGTTCTCCCTGTTGTAAACCTTGTCTCTACAATCTCACTGCACTACAGCCACCAGGACGATCATTTAGATAGTTATCTCAGATCACAGCACTCACCCTCTTGCCTAAATCCTCCAGTGGTTTCACCACACTTAGACTGAAATCCCACTTCCTTGCCACAACTGACGAGGCCCTATGGGATCTGGCCCCGTCCACCTGTCAGACCTCATCTTCCTGCTTCTCTCCTCCTCGTCCACGGGGCCCTGACACAGCCTCCTTTCCATCCTGACCGTGGCAGTCTTGTTGCCATGACAGGACATGTGAACTGGCTGTTTCCTCTGCCCCCAAATCTCTGCAGGACTGGCTCCTTTTTGTCACTGAGACATCAGCTCACAAGACTGGTCCTTAGAGGGGCTTTCCCTGATCTTCCAGCTATAGTAGATCCCCAACCCCCATCTCTCTCCTTGTTCCCCCGCCTGGCCACAAGACCCAACTGTGCCTCCGTTGATTTACTGTTATTTACCATCTCCCGTCTAGTCTACAACTCTGTGAAGACAGAGATTTTTGTCCCTCATGTTTGCTGTTTTATCACCAGCACCTCAAACAGTGCCCGGCACTGAATGGAGCCCAGTAAATATTTACTGAGTTATCTCATTTACTCTTCTCAAGAACGCTGCTTTAGACGTGAGGTACAGCTTTGTAACCTTCAATGACATACCCCAGGCTGTATGTCTAGTAAGCGGCGTTTAACGCCAGAGTCCACACTCTTCATCCCCGTGACTAACTGGCTCTCTTCTCTGCACCTCAGTGTCATCCTCACTTTAGAATACGAAGATCAGAAGATCTTCCCTGTGTCTTAACTACTTTCCCAGAGCAGGTGGGGTCAAGAGCTCATGTTCTGAACCACTACACCAGGGCCTGGCACACTTTCCTGTAAAGAACAGATAATTATTTTAGGCTTTGTGGGACATGTAGCCTCTGTTGCAGCTACTCAGTTCTGCTGATGCACTACAAAAACAGACACAGACAATAAGTGAATGAGAGTATGGTAGTGTTCCAGTAAAGCTTTATAAAAACAGACAGTAGGCCAGTAGATTTGGCCCTAGCTTGATGATACCTGCACTATAGACCACTAGGGAAGAAGTCTGTAGTTTCCATCTATCATTCAGTTATTATGAGGCCTGGTAATCAGACATGCAGATCTTTTCCCCAGAACACTGTTCTGTATATTCAGAAGAAATAATCAGTGTTTTAAGAAAGGTCCAGGTCTTCCATGCAGCTCCATATTAACCAGTCATCATATTCATAGAAACAGAAATGGATACTCTTCTGCTTTTTTCTGGACCTAACCTGAGCAATCTTTAGGTGAGCCTGGTGGCAGGGGGTTCTCTAACAGGAGGGAGGATTTGTGTCTAGGCTCAAGGAGGAGTTAAGAGGGCAAATGACTGCTGATGAGTCACTGGGGAAATCAAGGACCTTGATATTCCTACTAAATCAGGAGTGTAATGACGACTTTGGTCAAGAGGGGCCAGGGGAGGCTGTATGGAAAGAGTGCACAAACTAGAGGGCCCAGGATCCAAGGGGACCTTAGGAGGCAGGGAGAGGTCTGAGCTGGACAAGAAGGCAGCTCTTCTCATCATAAGTCCACTGTCCTGGGCTTTTTGCATCTGGTTTGATTTTTTTTTAAAGAAATGTAAAAAATCGTAGCAAATGCTATGTTATGGGTAATATGTAATGAATGCTGACATTCTCACCATCCAAAATTAAGAACTCAGTTTTTTGTTAAATGTGCTTCCACTGCTTTATTTTAATAGATAAAAGAAATAAAACATTACTAGGATACCTAACATCCTTTCCCACCACTGCAGTCCTACATCCCACCTCTAGCCACCCCCAGTGGCAACTATTGTCATGGATTGGGTGTATATCCTACCAGTCCACTTATCATTACAAAAAATGTTTTTATTGAATTAAAATTCATCATTTTAATCGTCTTAAAATATACGATTCAGTGATGATCAGTATATTTACAATGTTGTGCAACCACCAGCACTGTCTAATTCCAGAACATTTCCATCACCCAGAAGAAACCCTGTACCTCCCAAGTCTCCTTTCCATGCAGTCCCTGGCAACCACTAATCTTTCTGTCTTTATGGACAGACTTTTTGCCTATGCTGGACATTTCAAATAAATGGAATCATACTCTATGCGACCTTTTGTATCTGGCTTCTTTCACTTAGCGTAATGTGTCTTAAGTTTCACCCATGTTGTAGCCTGTATCAATATTCATTCCTTGTTCTGGGTGTATAATATTCCATTGTTTGGATATACCACATTTTGATTACCCATACATCAGTTGATGGACGTTTGAGTTGTTTACCCTTTTTGGCTATTATGAACAGTGCTATGAACATTTGTATGCAAGTCTTTGAGTACCTATTTTCAATTCTTTTGGGTATATATTTACCTAGGAGTGGAATTGCTGGGTCATACGGTAACTCTATATTTAACTTTCTGGGGAACTGTCAACTCTTTTCCACAATGGCTGTACCATTTTACATTCCCACCAGCACCGTATGAGGGTTTCAATTCCTCCACATCTTCACCAATGCTTGCTATTTTCCAATCTTTTTTTTTAAATTACCGCCATCCTAGTGGATGTGAAATAGAATATTATTGCGGTTTTTATTTGTATCTCCCTAATGACAATTGATATTGGTCATCTTTTCATGCTCTTATTGGCCATTTGTATACCTTCTTTGGAGACCATTTATCACTTTTTTTATTCCACAAATAATGCATAGTATTGTTTTGTGAGTGTAAATCTAAATATTTTCTCCACTTAGCATTGTTTTTGAGCTCCCTCCATGTTACTTTATATAGATCTAGTTCAAAGCTTAACTGCATTTGGCCTTCCCTACACCACATTTTATTTATCTATTCTCTTAATTATGAAGATTTTTCTTTTCTTTTCTTTCTTTCTTTTTTTTTTTTTAACTGTTATGTTACAAAAAGCATTGCCTTTCACTTCCCTGTACATGCCTCCTTTTGTACCCCTGGGATTGGTTCTCTAAGGCTCAAATGGGGATTGCAGGATATACACAATTACAATCTTACCAGATGTTCAGTTTCTTTTTAAACATATATTTGGAAAACCAAATGTACCTTTGGATTACACTTCAGGAGACTCCTCAGACTCCAGGGTATATCACACCCACATGTTCGTCAAGCTGGATAATCGTTCGACTTTTCTTAGTTTTCCATATTCTTAAGTGCCATTGCAAGCATTCTGATCAGAGGGTAGTGTAATGAAACAAGTCTTCTGCGTCATATCTGTCAGAGCAGTGGCTCCCAAAGTGTGGTCCCTGTAGCAGCAGCCTCACCTGGGAACTTGTTAGGAAAACAGGTTCTTGGGACTCAGCCCAGACCTGAGTCAGAAACTCTGCAACTCCTCCAGGTGATGCTGATTGCAGTTAAAATGTGAGAACCACTGTATTAGCACCTTCCCATCTTACAAGTTTGAAGCAGAGGAAAAGAACCAATCATGATGCTAAAGTAAACAGGCTAAGAAAGGAGTGAGCACTTTTGTACACCAGAGTCTGAAAGGCCATGGGGAGACAGCATGGGACAGTGGGATGGAATAAGGCTTTGAGACCAGAGAGATCAGCACTCAGGTTCTGGTCCTGCAGGGTGGGAATCCCTGGCAAGACCCTCAAGCTCCCTGGGTCTCACCGCACAGGATTTGTGAGGGTTAAAAGAGATGTTACACAAACGGTGACACGCTGTATGATTCCATTTATAGGAAATATCCAGGACAGGTAAACCCACAGAGACAGAAAATATTGATAGATTAGTGGCTGGATTGCCAGGGGCTGGGAAGAGGGGGATGGGGGCAGATGGAGTAATTGCTTACTGGGTATAGGGTTTCTCTTTAGGGTGTTGAATATTTCGAAAACTAGATAGAAGCAGTGGTTTCACAACATTGTGACTGTATTAAATGCCACAGAATTGTACACTTTAAAGTAGTTAATTTTATGCTATGTGAATTTCACCTGAATTAAATAGAAAAAGAGATGTTATATAGTAAATGCATCACTCAGCACTGGGTATGAAGTAGAAAGCAGCTATCATTATTAAAGAAGTTGAAGTTTCCAGTAAGAAGAAATGGAAGCAGGCTATACGTCCAACTATAGTGGATTAATTCAGTAAAGTTATGTCCCAATTGAACAATTCCATACTATGTAGATATTAAGAAAAATAAGGTCGAGGTGTGTGTATGAACAAGTGTAATGTTCTCGTGTACCAGAGAGTAGGACAAGTCACAAATCAGTATCTGTGCATCATGTCACCCTATTTGCGAGTGCACATAATTATACATTTGGGAGAGCTATATGTCAAAATATGAAGAGTAGCTCTCTCCTAGTAGTAAAATTATGATATAATAATCTTTAAGTTTTCCTTTATTTTATAATTTTCTACAATATCCATGTAATGCTAGTACAAGAAAACCCCAAAATTTGAAAAATGTGAAAAACACATTGGGGTGCTTTTCACTTAATGACTATCTGCAGCAAATCCTTACCTAAAAGTATTCTATTAATTCCCTAAATTATCGGGTTTTGGGTCCACAATTTTAACATTAGGCTTTTTTGAAACAGATATTCACCCATACTTCATGCACTAAAATGAAACAATTACAAGACATGGAAATGTTAAATAAAAGCATTAGTTCAGAGTAAGATTTAATTAATTGTTTAATTAATTGCTACTTCTCCTTCCAAAGGTCTAAGCCACATGGAAGGACCATATTGCTCCCTTGAAAGAACTGTTTAGCTTTCGCAGAAAGGCTTAACTGCACAAACCTTCTCCCCATTTTCATACACACAGAAGATGATCTGCAAGGTCCAGCACCCCCCAGGCCAGATGACTAAAACGGGGCCTGATAAAAGTGGCCTGTGGCTGAGTCCCCACAGTTCCCTCCTGACCTCTGGGAAAAAGAGGGTAGACAAACTGAATCACACATCTTCACAAGGACTTTCTATGCAAAGAAGATTTCTCAGAGTCAAGAAATGACTTAAGTCTGTGTTTCCTCAGTTTCCCCAAAGGAAGGAAAATCGCATCTCTTAGGAAAACTGCTGGTGTTAAGCAGGAGTGCTTCTGCAGCGAAAACTACCTTTGTGATACAGTTTAGCAAGCAAACGTATCACATTTGCATCTGATTAATGCAAGCTGATTTATCATTTTTCCTTACCCCTCCCCCCATATTCTGTACTTAAGAGATAACTCCTGACGATTGCACAAGGCCAAGTTAGCAATTTTTGGAAGAAATAGGTTAAAAATAGGTTTGTTTTTGATCAATAGGTGATGAAAAGCTTCTAAAGGAATAAAGGCCATCTATTCCCTTTGGGGAAGGAAGCCTTCTTTAGAATGCTTTTTTCTTTCTTTCTTTCTTTTTTTTTTTTTTTTTTAGGATCCCTTCATACTTTCTTTGTGCATAGAAATGTTATACAAACTTCAACCTACTACTATTTTTTGGGAAATCAGAGATAGTTGACATTTTAAATTAAATTTTGTGAAGCATTATAAATCCCATTATAAGATTATTCTAATTATCTGTGTCATACATTCATTTATTGATTCAGTTCATTCAGGGGTTAATTTATTTGATATTTCCTTTACTCGCTGACCCAGAGTCCCTTCGTGGACACAACACCAGCCTGTGCCCAGGGATACAAGCATGATTTCAACTCATTCTTGTTCTGACCCATTCTGAATGACCCAAACCAGCTCTGAAGACACTTATATAAAAAGACAATTGCGTAAGAACCAACAATGATGTGAAAGAATTAGTCTGTATTACGTGGTTTTTTACTTTACTTGTTCCCAGAAGGCTCATCCTCCAAATATTCAACATGAATTCGGGCTTTCAGAGCCTGCAGAAAGTGTGCTTTATTTGATAAACAAATAGTTTCCTAAAGAAAGTGAAGAGTCAGGATCAGAATCAGAAAGTTCAGAAAATTTATTTTTAGCTTTTGAAACGACTAGTCCTAAATGGTTGATTAAAAAGAATGGTGATGCCTATATCCCAGAGAAGAGTCTAATTAAAAGAGACCTCATTTAAAAGGAAGGAGAGGGAGCAAGCAAAGAACCCAGACGTTTTCCTACTCTGCTATCATACTCTGAAAAGAGCATGGCCAGTTGAGTTTGTGGGGAATCATACCCTTGCCTTCTCGGTCCAGCATTGTCACGATCCCACCAGCCAAGCTAATTGGAATTGACTGCTCATTGGAATTAGTCTTCCATTTTTACTTGGCTAGAAAACTTGCCAAGAAGTTTTGCCTGACAGTCCACCAGGCAGAAAATATGAGGATAAAAGATGGCCCAATAATTACCAATGGGAGTTGAAGAGGATGACTATTCATTAAAGAGGCTATTTTGTGAAGCTGCCTGAAGTTGCAGGGAAAGGAAATGCTGTGGGGGGCAGAGCCTGGGGAAACCTGCCCTTTGTACATCCTGGACTCCAAAGCCATCACCTCCAGTGGATAAGGTCACAGCAAACTGCAACAAGTCTTGACAAACAGTCTCCTCTTAGGAGTCATGCACTCCTGAACACTGGGGTGCATGTATCTTTGAATTATGGTTTTCTCAGGGTATGTGCCCAGTAGTTCGTGGAGATGTGGATGGACCTAGAGTCTGTCATTCAGAGTGAAGTATGTCAGGAAGAGAAAAAATATATCATATATTAACGGATGAATGTGGAATCTAGAAAAATGGTACTGATGAACCTATTTGCAGGAACAGAGACGCGGACATAGGGAACAGACGTGTGGACACGGGGGAGGGGGTGGAATGACTTGGGGGATTGGGATTGACGTATGTGCACTGTCACGTATAAAACAGATAGCTAGTGGGAACCTGCTGTATAGCGCAGAGAGCTCAGCTTGGTGCTTTGTGATGACCTAGATGGATGCGATGGGGGTGTGGGTGGGAAGGAGGTCCAAGAGGGAGGGGGTATATGTATACATATAGCTGATTCACTTCACTGTACAACAGAAACTAACACAACATTATAAAGCAACTATACCCCAGTTAAAAAAAAAAAAGTCACCTGAAATGGCTTATTAGTTCTAACCGTCTGAATTCACCCCACAGTGAATAGTTGACCTGTGATTTGGTCGAAGCAGAGCTGATTCCTTTGCTATTGTGTGTGCACAGCCTTGTAAACAACTCTACTCTAGAACTTCAGGATTATAAGATCCCTTCAGCAGCCGGAAAATCACATATTTCTACCACTCTGCTAACTGTGAGAATGGTCATCAAAAGCCAGTTAAGTGTATGTTTTGACTCAATAATTTCACTCCTGGGAAGACAGCCTCTTGGATGTGTGCAAAAGGGCAGCTAAGACTGTTCATCGTAGGACTATTAATATAAAAAAATATATAAAAACAACCTAATAATATTCCATATGTGCTAAATATAGCTATATACGGAATATTATGCTACCTTTCAAAATGATGATATAGAAAAAAACTTATATATTTCCCAACCTTTCAACAATAAACAAATATTTCTGTAAAGCATATGAAAAACACCATGGGGGGATAAGTTTTAAATTTTACATAGGTCAATGTTTACAAAGCTAAATGATAATTTAAATATATTGGAAGAACATACTACTAGGTTGAATTTTTTGGTAAAAATCTCTACATAAGACAGGTAGTCACCTCCATATTTTTAGCAATTAAAATCTAGATTCTATTTCTTAAATTATCACTGAACTTTTGCATTATTTGTCAAAATCTGGTGAAAAATGGGGAAATAAAATAATTAAAAGGCTTCTGAAAAAATGTCATCAAATCCATACACTAATATAACCCACATATCTCATTTACAGGCATTCTTACTTCCACAATTCTAAGAAGCCCTAGTTCACAGTTATAAAACCTTAACAGGTTAGCAACTGAAGCGTAGATGTGAGAAGGAGGTCTGCCACAGACAAAAATGCTGACAGCAGAGAAAAGTAATAGCTGGCAGCTTGGTAATGTGAGAGGAGCTAGAAAAACTGTGATGAGCTGACCTGAGGACTCAAAAAGAACAAATTCCTGGGGCCAAACAGCCCTAAACATCAACAGGCCAATGCAATATAGTAAAGCATAATGGCTGATGGCCATCTGAAAATGGCAAATAATAATGTGTATAACCTGTTAAAATGCAGGAGAACATAATATCTATTTACATAAGTAGATAAATTTGTGTATTTGCATATATACATTTTTTTTTTTTTTTGCTGTATGCGGGCCTCTCACTGCTGTGGCCTCTCCCGTTGCGGAGCACAGGCTCCGGACACACAGGCTCCGCGGCCATGGCTCGCGGGCCCAGCCGCTCCGCGGCATGTGGGATCTTCCGGGATCGGGGCACGAACCCGTGTCCCCTGCATCGGCAGGCGGACTCTCAACCACTGCGCCACCAGGGAAGCCCGCATATATACATTTTAAAAGTGGGATCTTATATATATTAGGTATTGGTGTATGTATGTGTGTGTGTGTGTGTGTGTGTGAGATTTAGTTTTTTTTTTAATTTTGGTTTTTAAAGAGGAATGTGTAGTGAAGTCCAAATAGAGTGTCGTTTTGTTAGTAGTACTATACCAATGTTTCTTTCTTGATTTTGACCAACTTGCCATAGTTATGTGAGATATTATTAACATGAAGGGAAGCTGAGTGAGGGATATACAGGAACTCTCTCTATATATTTGCAACTTTTCGGTAAATCTAAAATTATTCCAAAATGGAAGTTTATTAAACATATGAAAGAAAACAAAGAAGAATGAGGGCTTGGTTATTTAAACATATTTTTCACACCTGGTACCCTCACCCCACATCTCAAGGGATCTGTTAGCTGAGGTTTTAACTGATTGGGTTTGCCGAGCATCAGCTTTAACCCTAGAAGGCTACCTTTCTTTAGAATCTGACAGCTCATGGTAAAGAATCATGTTTACCCCTCTCCCCTCCTGAGAAAGAGTAGTAAGAAAGTGGGCCTGGTCCCTAGGTCTGCAAACTCTTGGTACAACCCCGCAGGGCCCGGTGCTCTCAGGCCCGGAAGTGTTTCATCTGACAGGAAGCCCCTTGGGGATGACTTTAGCCGCCAGATCCCAGGCAATATCTCATCTTGGCAATGTGTCATCCTCTGCATTTTCCCTCAAGGCACTAAGAGGAAATGGGGGATGAGACACAGCTCCAGCAGCCCACCTTGTTTTTGGATGGATATTGTTACCATGTTGAGGAGGCAAATAGGTTACTTTTAAAGACCACCCCAGACGTTCTCACGCAAAGGTGAGGTGGAGACAGCCTGCTACACTCTAATGAAAAACCTATGCTGTGCTCAGGAGAGCAAGTCAACAATGCCACCAACAGGAAAAAACACCCCACTTCAGGGGGCCGTAAATATTTACTGTGTCTGACGGTATATTTACTATTCAATGATCAAGCAAAACAAACATTCTAGGACAAGAGGCAGTCTGTGTTTCTATAAGTTTCTAGAATTTCAAAGTTGGAAAGGAGCAGAGATGTCATCCAGTTCCCACATTTTACAGATAAGAAGGTTGAGACTCCAAGTATGCTTCCATCAAACGTCTCCTTTTTAAAGTATCTCTATTACAACACACATTCCCAGAGGCACAGTTCATTGCTTACACATTTGTTTCTTACATAAGATTAGAAGTGTATGTTTGCTGAGGGACTTGGCACAAGTGAGCATCCTAAGTAGTCAATAAAAAGTTTGAGACACCAGAATGGAAGCCCAGCTCTGCCCTGACTCATATTCTCTGGGAGCTCTTCACTGAACTTAATTTTTAAAGTGAGAAGACAAATCCCACTCCTGAAAGGCTGAAATGGAACCCAGGAGTACATTGGAAATTCACTTGCTGACATCTTACAAAATTAATACTATGTATTCAAAAAAATTTTTAATGATTTTTTCACTTATTTCATCAAATATTAAAATGTCCTTTTTTTTTTAAAGGTAAGAACTTATAGGATGTTGCTTTATTAAATTTCATGGGTAGGAAGATTTACTGAGATAGAAAAGGTTTTCAAAAATGGTAAGATGTAAATAGAAAGGTTCCTTTTATTAGCATACACACAGTTAAGCCAAAGAAAGCCTTTGGCCCCAGAATACATCTACCTGATCTTAAGAACATTTAAAGTAGCACGCCAGGGTACAAAACTACTGAAAACCCCTTCTCTTCATCCCCAAGACATGAGTACCTCAGCTCCTTATCTGTACTAATCAAGTTCAAAGTAAAACAGGATGGCAAATTAAGATCCCCAGATGTGCTCATTTGGCATCTCAATGTAAGAGTAAGAAGGTTCGACCGTGGCTTGGGGCTTTGCCTATAGTAGCAAACGCAACAGTGGAAAAAGCTCAGTCAATCCCTCCAGCTAATCAGGCAGAAGCTCTAAAAAAGTGACAAGGAGAAGGTGGGGGCTTCCTAATAGGTGGGCTTGCTGAACTGGATCACCTTTTTAGCTACGGCACACTCCCATTGTGTGACGTGAGATCTCCAAAGGCTTCCACTTAGGCACAACTTACCCAATTAGTTGCCATCAACTCTGCACGGCTCACACTGTCCCACTTTCTCCATCAAGGCTGCCACTTAAACGCCAAGTAGCTGAGTTAACTTCACTTTTCTAAGTACAAAGTTAACAAGCAAGCAGAGAGCCAGAGCAGATGTATTTGATACAAAATTTAAACATAAGCACCCACAATCTGATGAGATGTTTCTAAGGCTTTAGTTACATAGTTTCATGCTAGAGACTTCACCCCCACAAAGACTATTTAATGAGAAAAATTCTTGGGTCTGATTCTATGCATTTCAGAGTAGCTATGTAATCACTTTGATTCTGTGTTTTGCCTCTTTCAGCCATCAGATTGATTTGAAATAGGTAATTTTGTGAATTACAGCCAAATGAGGACCAAAATAAAAAGAGGACCCAAAGGGAACAGTTTAGGGGGAAACCCCCTACATACATACACAAATTTCCAAAACAAGAAGTTGAGCACTGAACCATCACCAACGGATGACAACATCTTTTACAGATGTTACATTCAATCACGATCTGAGCATTTGTCTTATTATTTGCAAAGACCTTTTTCTTTTGCTAGCAATTTGTAAAAACTATACATTATGCTTTATAGACATTAGCTCAGATAATCCTAACAATTGCCCCATGAGGTGGGAACTACTAGTAAGCCCACTTCAAAGTGAGGAAATTGACGCTAAGAAGGTTAAGTCCCCATGTTACTAAGTTAGTTGTGGAGATGACATTTTAACCTAGTTCCTCCCCAAAGCCCAAGCTCATCACACTTCCAGCAATGTTTCCCCAAGCATGGCCCATGCACCACTAGTAGAGATTTTAAGATGCACATGGATAAATAAGTTGTTATTTTAACAGTTATTTTTAATAGTTTAATATATATTTATTTTAATGTGGATTAGAAAAAAATTATTCAACTAGCTGATCTAACTTGAATCCTATTGCTGAAGACCTGGCTAATTCAGCATCAGTTACATACTTTGCAAAAAGTAGAAAAATAGTCAAGAATTCTCATGACATTTCTCCTAGGATTTAAGTGATCTGGCTCACCAAAGGATGGAGTCTATACCAGTCTCATTAGACTGGTACCTAACTGAGTTAAACAGCTTGGACATTATGTATAGCTGATTCACTTTGTTACAAAGCAGAAACTAACACACCATTGTAAAGCAATTATACTCCAAAAAAGATGTTAAAAAAATCACATTATAACATTAATGTAAAAAATAAAAAAAGATTCCTAGTAGATGCCTAGAATCCAATGCTTTTACCTTCAAAGAGGAGTTTCTTTTCTTATACCTTTCTTCTCCATCAACTAACTCCCTTGCCTCTCTCTCCCTCTCCCCCAGTCCCTCCCACACTCATCTGGCCCTGGAAGATTATCCAACATAAGGTGAAGTGATGAAGAACAGAGATGTCTGGAAGGAAACAGACCTGCTCACTCATCCCCCTGTCCCCAATATGGCTCACCACGAACTCTCCCTAGGGTGGCCATAGCTGACTCCTGAGCAAGTGCCCTATTCAGACAATGGCCAGACATCAAAGCCCTAGCTGATTTAGAAATCTCTGGGGAGAAGAGTGTTCTTGGTGACATGGTATTTTTAGCTCATCCTTTTTCTTTATTGTTGAAATGACATAAATAACTGCAACTTTTGGCTGTGGCTATTCATGAGGTGGGCTGACCTTGTGTTACATATTTTACTTTTTAAAAAATAACTTCTATTTACACAAGTAACACATGAATATTTTCTCCTTGTAAAAACTTAAAATTTTAAAGATTAAATTTCCTCCAGACTGCCACTGGGGCCAATACCAGACCCCATCCTCAGACGGAATCATTTTAATGAATTTAGGGCGTTATTTTTTTCAGACTGCTTTCAATGCATTTGTGTATTTTTGAAAAATAAATAGAATTCCTTTTTATGTAGTTTAGTGTAGCACACAAATGGCATTATACTCAAATTTCTGTAACTTGCTTTTTAAAATCCAACAATATACCTTAGCAATCTTTTCCTCTTAGGCCTTCCTCATTTTTTCCTCTTTTCTTTTTTTTTCTTTTCTTCTTCTTTCTTCCTTCCTTCCTTCCTTTCTTTTTCTTCCTTATCACTGTATTGTATTCATAGTGTGGATAAGTATTTTATATTTTGGACAGTGAAAATATCACACAATTCAACTTTTAAAAAAATATATTTATTTACTTGGTTGCACCAGGCCTTAGCTGCGGCAGGCAAGCTCCTTAGTTGCGGCATGTGGGCTCCTTAGTAGCAGTTCAAGGGCTCCTTAGTTGCAGCACATGGGCTCCTTAGTTGTGGCATGTAAACTCTCAGTTGCAGCATGCCTGTGGGATCTAGTACCCTGACCAGGAATCGAACCCGGACGCCCTGCATTGGGAGCACAGAGTCTTAACCACTACACCACCAGGGAAGTCCCCAACCTTTGGTTTTCTATAACACTTTTTCTTTGTGAGCAATGACACACAAGTTGAAACTCCCTTTTAAGTTCTGCCTTTTCTGGCTTCTGGAAAGCTGCCACTGATTTCAGTAAAAAAATAATACACGAATGGCAATCTGAGTTAGGGATCAACCTTAGTTCCATAATTCCTGGCACAATGACCCCAGGCAGAATCTCAACTCATAGATGTGTGGCCTTGGACTTGTTAAGCAACATCTCTGAATCTCAGACTCATCATTTGCAAAATGAAGATAATATTTACCTTTTGAGGTCACTGTCAAGACTGTGTAAGACAAGGAAATGAAGACAACAAGCAGAGTACATGACACATGGTAGGCACTTAGTGCATGAAAATTATTTAAAGCTCATGGCACAGTTATGCTCAATGGTGCAGAATGCAAATCAATTTCTATTGTGTAAGATTTCTAGTTTATGTTAAAAAAATTATTGGTTTCCCTAGGAACATCTTGTTAGTATGGATATGGCATCCCGTGGATTTATAAGTAGAGGAATTGAGACAGAGAGATATGCTCAAGGTAGATCTATTATGGTGCCAGGATTAGATTTTAAGAGCCATTAAGCTCCTTTTCTTATGATTTATCAATTGATAAATAAGCAAAATGCTTGAAGTTGCTACTGAAACCTTCTAAGCATGTTGTGTGTAATCCTGCCTGCTTCAAATGACTATTATTCAAATCAGTTGAGCTAAGCAAGTTAAATTAAAATCAACTAAAAGGAGCAAAATCTTTCAGGCAAAGAAGATAATATTTAATGGAATGAAACACAACAAAAAAGGAATAGGAAAATAAAACCAACACCAACTGTTGCTGCCACCAGGATTCCAGAACACAGATAATGTAACAGATTTTGTCTTATCCTTGTAGTGGGGCTAAAATAATCAGCCTGAAGGATTCAGTGGGGATTCTGGATCAATTTCCCAAGATTACATGGAATAAGAGGAAATCAGGGTGGTTTTGTGATGGCAACAATGTTTTCTGGGAGTGCTACAGGCTCTGGTCTTTTTCACCCTCTTATCCATTCTATCACCTCCACCAAGTCACTGAACATCACATATGGCAGACAGCCTACTAGGGTGGCCCCCATGACCTCTGCCTCCTTGTGTTCATGCTGTTTAGTGATCCCCTGACCTTGAGTATCTGCTGGTCTAGTAATTCACTTCTAGCTTTATAGAATATGGCAAAGTGACAGGATGTGCATGATTATGTATGTATACTTGATTACATAAGATTATAATACCCACATTTTAAAGCAACTCTCTCCTTTGCAGTAAAGATATAAGAGGTCATGTGGGGAGGCCCATGTGTTAAGGAGTTAAGGGCAGCTTCTAGGAGCTGAGGGTCACTTCTGCCAATAGCCAACAAGAAGCCTTCAGTCCTACAACCACGAGGAACTGAATGCTACCAACAACCATGTGAGTTTGGAAGCAGATTCTTCCCCCAATCAAACCTCGGATAAGACCACAGCCCTGGCCAACACCTTGATTACAGCCTTGTGAGACCCACAAGTAGAACACCAGTTTAGGCAACTCTGACTCCTGACCCACAAAAACTGTGTGATAATAAATGTGTGCTGTTTTAAGCTGCTAAATTTGTGGTAAAATTGTTATAGATAACTAATGTATCACATTTGCTTCCATTTCTCCACCTGAATCAAGGGGAGAAATCATATAAAGCTCATCCTCACCACTAACGAGAGAGTAAAAATCTATAGCAGCACTGGGCCACCAGGTCTATATGATGATGCCTAAATTGAAATGGGCCTTATTCCAAAAATTGGTGCTATATTTTGTGTTTCTTTCTTCATTGATTTTTCCTTTTTGTTCGCAGTGAGAGAGAACAACATGCATTTGACATATAATAGAACTCCATGAACAGATGATCTTCCTGAGACATTTCCCTGACTTCCTAATTGATTTACCAGGTGCCAGGCCCTGACTTCATTAAGCCACTCTTTCAGTTCTTGACCTTCCAAAAAGACCATTCCAATCACATCACATTCCTTTTCCAAAACCTCCACTTCCTGAAGAATCAAAGCCAAAATCTTTAGCAAGGCCCCAAGGCCAGGTTTGTTGAGTGAATAAAGAAATGAATAAAGGCATGTGGTAGAACACTTATCACATTGCATTGTAGTTGTGATTGCTCAGTGTCAAAAACTGTGTCTCACTTATCTTCACTTCCCCAGTTCCCAGCACAGGGCTTGCCATGTAGCAGCTGCCCCTAAACTTCTACTGTGATGCTGAAACAAAAATGAAGCATCACCCTCCACTGCTCTTAGGATCTCTGTGTAACCTTAGTGGCCTTGGTTCTCATAACCTGCACTAGTGAAAATGAACCCAGCCTTCCCAAGGTCAACAATCTGTCCATTATATAGTAATGTTTAACAGCTAACAATATAACACATAATCTGTTCAATGGTTCTAAAATTTCCACTTGGGCTCATAACAATTCCTTCCTCACTCCAATCCAAGGGACTTTTGTTTAGGCCTTTTCTTGATATAGTTCACTCTGCTTCATCCTCAAAGGGGCACAAAACACAAACACAGTTGTACAGAACTGTAGACATTAGAAAATGAGGCTGGAGGAAATAGGGGTTGAATTAAAAGACCAGGTGATGGTCTTATAGCTTATGGAGATGTGTTGGCACTGCAAGTGGGCTGCTAGTTCAGCAACAATTAACAAGAGTTAATTGTTAGAGAGGTAAAAATGACTACAGAACTTTCAGGCCCAGGTGTTGCTTGTTCCAAAGGGACATATTTGTAGAAACTGCTGTGAATGGGCTCAAAGTATGTGTAAACTGTTTGAATTGCTGTTTTTGTTGCTCTGAATGCTCTTCAGTACACCACAAATTATATGGTGCTATTTTATAACAGGGCTTGCTCATGGACTACTTTCACAACTTTTTGCCCATCAATTGCCCCTCCTCAGATCCATTCTTTGATGAAATGTATCTTTAGTGAGCCCAGGGCCTTGAATCCTGCCTCCTTCCCCTCCTGTCAAAGCTCTAAAAAGCTAAGAATTATTCATAAGGACAGATTCCTATTCAAAGTGCTTCCTTCCAAAGGTACTTGCATTTTAACAAGGAAAACATCAATAATTATTACAGAATTTATTTACAACACCATCTTATCTAATGCCCAGTGCCCAGCACACAGTAGGCACTCAGTTGTATTTACTAAATGGATGGATGAAGAAACAGAGGTCAGAGAGGTTAAGTTACCTGCCTAAAGTCACACATGAAGTAGAGGCAGAACAGGGGAGAGGAACACAGGTTTTCTGATTCCACATCCCAAGCTTCCTCTATTCCCACAAGTCATAAACTACAGACAGAAAGATTCACAAGAATAATCTCAATTTGGGGGGAAAGTGTTCTTCCCGACTCCCCAGAATTTATTTCACAAAAGCAATTTCTTCTGCTCTGGAGCCAATTCAATCCTACCCATATTGAGGCCTAAGTCTAAGAATCAAACTCACAACATTGTACCAGAATGCAGCCTCATTTTGTACCTCCAATCCAGTTCCCCAAGCAGTTAGTGGCCAACTGTGCTGTACTTGTAAGATGCCTTCAAGGTGGGAGCAGTGAGTTTGGGGTTCTGAAGGAGCATTTTCTCACCTCTTCCTTCAAAGATTGTCTTGTTTTCCTAAGCCTGCTTGAAAATAGTGAACCTCCAATTTTTAAAAAGTTGAGAAGTCTTTAAGAGCATTTACCCTTCATTTTATAAGCAGTAGCTGGGTCCCTCCGATTCAGTGCAGTGTGTGGGAGTGAGTGCGGGGGAGAAAGATGGCACAGCTGCTGTCCCCACGGAGTTTATGAGGCACAGGAAACAACTGCATAGAGATGGTGATATCTTAAGGGTGGTAAGTGCCACGAACCAGAGAAAAGTTCATTGTGGAGCAAAGCAAGCCTTGAGCTGAGTAGAAAGTTGCTTTAAAGCAAAAAATGATAATGTGACATTTTAACTACACCTTAAAAAATTTATGGACTAAATGATATAATGCCTGGGGTTTGCTTTAAGATACAAATAATAATAATAAAGAGTGTGTGGATGGGGGAATAGGTAAAAGAAAAATGGTAAATGATGGATAACTGTTAGAGCTGGGTAAACTGGCATATGGGGGCTTCATTATACCAATCTCTCAAATTGCCTGAGAATTTCTACAATAAACAAAAATAAAATATTTGGGGAGTTAATTCTAAGCTGTGCCATTTGCTATCTCTGTGACTTTGGGCAATCCACTTAATTCTTCAGAGACTCAATTTCCCCAAGTGTATAATGGCTATGATACCCCTTTCCTCAGAGTGCTTTTTTGAGACTTCAGCGATGATAAAATATATGTAAAGGGTATGGTACTGTTTCTGAAGAAAGGTAGGAGCTCAACAAAAGGTAGTTTATTACTGTAATCATGATAAGAGTTACTGGGGGCAGGGTGTGGAAAAGAACACCCTCCCACATACACGTACAATCTCCATTCACCTCTCCCTTAATACACTTGATGTGCCGGTAGCTTTTTTTAAAAGGCTGAACACTAATTATTATCAGCAGGTATCTAGTTCTTTATTTAGTAAAACTACTAAAAGAGCTTTATTTTTATCTTTATTGCAGTGAATCAAGCCTCATTCACCTCCTGCCAACGTTGAGTGCCGGCCTTTTGCAAAAACCACTTCATTGTGTACTCCTGGAGATTACAAAATAGCACCCAGGTGTTCTGTCACTACAGAATCAGAAGGCCTTTCACCAGGAACTTACATAATTCTTCTTTACAAGTTGGCATGAGAAGCTCAAACTCTGGGTTATTTAAAATAAAAATGACACAGGCTGAGGAGGTTTTTCCATATGTACATACAATATGGTTTAGTGAGAGTCTCTGGATTCATTCTAGCAATATAGAGTTATAGCCTTGATGAGGTTTCTTCATCCTTTCAGCCTCATTTTTTTCATCTGTAAAATGGGGACGGGGATAGTAGTTAACTTCTCAGGGTTGTTGAAAGGATTAAAGTGAGAAAACCCATGTTAAGTTACATGGTAAAAGATCAATAAATGTTAGCTGCCTTTATTATTTGAGTGCCATGATCTCATCCAGAAAGCTCTCACACTGATATCATACTTCGCTTCCACAAATCCTGTGGCCTGTGGCCTTAAAGATGATGTTTTATCAACTCCAATAGACCAAAATAGATGGTTCCCCCCTTCCCCGACCTCTGGGTGAAACAGCAAGAAATTTAATTACCAAAGAAAACATACTTTGTTTTCTATTTCTAGATACCAATCTTAAAGTAGCACAAAGAGTGGAAAAGTGTGTCTGAAAACACATTTTCATCTTGATTGGCTGTTCTAGAGTTCAGAGAACAATGAAGTCTAAAAATACTGTGCCTGCATCTTCCCCTGTCTCCCCCCTCAGAGTTCTGCCTTAACACTCCAGCCAGGACATGACAGCTGAAAGGGCCTTTTGGAAAACATACCTCAGAAAATGTAGTCCCCGTGCCTTAGATCTTATCAATTTTGGCTCAAGATCCAAAACTAAGTTGCTTTATGCATTTTCTAAGTTTTAAGCAGTGCTTCTTAAACCCAGCCCACCCCCCGCCCCCGCACCCACAGTAACACACTGCCAGACACCTAGCAATGTTTTTAAGCCCCATTTCTTTAATTGATGCTTTCCCGCATCATCCATTATATGCAGGTACAAGGCGCTGCAGTTCCTGGAATTTCTGTAAATACAGGCAGTCCCTATCTGATGAAACAGTGTACCAAAATTTCTTTGTAAATCTGGTTATTTGGAACTTGAAATCAATTTTTTTTTCTACGCATGGAAAACAAAGCCATCTGAGGTCTATTTAACTCATGATATAGCTAAACAATTATTTAAAAACCTAACTGCCATGTGTATTTATTTGACAACTATATGCATAGTGCTTACAATATAACTGCCTAGCACTATATTGCTAGGTACTTGCAATATGCTATATACCATATTGTATAAAATATACTATATTTTGAGGTATATGGATAGAGACCAGTTAAACACACATTCCAGGTCCTCAAGGGGCTCAAACTCTAGTTTCTGCTTTTATCCGTCAATCATTACATAGAGCTTACTAATTAATGCTAGTTACTGTGCTAACCACTTTACTCATATATTAACTCATCTAATCCATATAACAACCTTATGAGGTAGATATTATTATCCCCACATACAGATGGGGCAGCTGAGGCACAAGAGAGGTCAAGTAACTTGTTTAAGGTCATGCAGTTAGTAAGTGATAGAGTGTAGACTGAAAGCCCGGTGGCTCCCAGGTTCGCCTATTTGCTTGTTCACCTTGTTGCCTTTCGGTGGGAAAATGATGTCAGATTCTACCTGAGGGCACCAGCTGTGTGCTGGTGGGTGCCTGTGTTCCCCATGCCTCCACCTCCTCTGTGTCTGAGGGTACTCCGTCTCCACTTTCCTCTTCCGTCCACCTGCGCTCCAGTTACTGATACAAGGCGACTGAGTCCTCACTCTCCCCTTCCCATGTCCCCTCCCTCCCCTGCCTGGATCCTCGCACTGTGGATCCCACTTTATCACCTACTTCTCTCCTGCCCTCCTTCTGCACCCCTGTCTCCTCACCTGGACTATTTCAATAACCTCCTAATGGGTTTTCCTTTCCTCAGTTTTCCCTGCGATACTCTCTTTTCTTAAAGAAAAACAAAAACAAAACAAAAACCTGTTATTCTGTATTTGTTTTTAGTGTATAAGTAATACATGATCTTGGCAGAAAAAGTAGAAGATACAGACAAGCGAAAACAACAAAATTGCGATTACCCAAAGCCTATCCCCAGAGATAAACTTTTCATCAGGTTATTTCAGATCTTGTCTGTCTCTATATAATATACATACTAACGTCAGTCTATCCATCATGTATCTATAAAATCTGTTTTTTAAGAATGGTTCAGTAGGCTGATTGGGTCACATCACACATGGGACAGAAAACTTCAGTGGTTCTAGGTAGAGTCCAGCCTTGTCAATTTGGCCCGTGTGCTTCCTGTCACTGGACCGTCCCCCTAGGAGTCAGCCCTGGAGACCTGTGAGTCTCTCCTCACCATCTAACTCATTCTGCTCCCACCTCCCAGGCATTCCTTAGGGCTCCTCCTTGTGCAGGGAAAGCCCACCAGAGCAGAGATGTGTGTCACTGCAACAAAAATGCTGAAGTGTTGAAACAGGAAACTTCCTCTTGAGTACACTCCAGGATGAGGTCTTGAGGGCCTTATGACCAGCTCCCTGCAGGCCCTAATGTTATTTCATTATTCACTGCTCTCTTTTTATCTAAAGGGCTTTTACCTCACAGGAGGAAAAATCTGAGTAAGTGTTCTTCTGGTTCTTACCCTTGTAGTTTCTTTTTTCCAGAAAAAAAAAAGGACCTTTGGACCTACCACACTGACCACCAATGACCTGACCCCAGGAGGCACAGCCTGGCAAGTCACCTGAGCCCATACATGCTGATCTCACCTTTGGAGGTCACACACACACACACATACAACACAAATTGCTGTGTGACACCAATTTTCTCAAATGCATCAGCAGAAAGCTATAGGCCTGGGCCCCTTTCTCCTTACTTCTGCAGATCAAAATCATGGCTAGTTCTCTTTTGTTTCACGAGATTAAAGGAAAAAACCCTACAGAACTGTCACAAGCTGGTTCACATGCTGCAAAAAATCCATTTGTATAATATGCCATTCTTAATGGTCAACCTGGAGAAGGAAATGTGAAGTATGCAGCTGGTAATCTTTCCAGCTTCTGGCTTGGCTGGCTGATTCATCAAACCCTGATATGAAATGTCTACTTTATCCTCTCAACCATTCCCTTGACTCATCAGAATTATTACTTCCCAAAGAGGAAGCCAGACTGCTCAATGGATGTAGAGATCATGCACTGCCTTGAAAAAACAGTAAAAGCAAGGGCTACGAATAGCCAGAGAGGGCTTTAGTTGAGAGCCCCCATTTGAAGTTTAAGGGATTTTGTGTTTAAGAAAATAAGACCTCCCAGAAACAGCAGATTTTTAAATACTGAATTTGATCCAAAGATGGAAATCTGTACTTACGATGAACCTCATTTCTCATGTCTTTCGATGCAGCATTTTTGTCTAGCACCTGAGCAAGGGGTGCAGATAGAACAGAATGGATGACATAGCATTATCAGAGGAAATTTCAGGGAATGAGAGAACCAGAAGTCTACAAACAAAATGATCTGGTGATTGTGTAGAAGAAAACTCACATCTTCCACCCTCAAAAATATAACTTAGTTACCTCATTATTCAAGGTTTTCTTGCTAAATTTTTATTATGATTTTGTAATGAATAGAAATTAAGGGAATGCTTTAGAATTTACAGAGCCTCTTTCGCATGCCATGAATCCTCAGTTTTGCTTTTCTTTGTTGAGTATTTGTGAAACACATACTATGGGCCGAGAGTTCTGCTAGGCGTTGCAAGGAATTACACGACAAGTAAAAACACAGGCTCCTATGGAAGCCTCCAGAAGGAGCACCTCACACTGCTTGAGGGTCAGGGAGGACTTCCCAGTGGAAGTTACAGTGAAAGCTGAGACCTGAAGGACAATCAGGCAAGGGTAGGATGAAGGAAAGAAGAGTACCGGCAGAAGGACCAGCAAGTGGAAAAGACTACGGTCAAGGAAGCTCAGAGGGAGAAGGGGAATAGGGAATGACGCAGAGGCAGGCAGGAGAGGGGTCTTGAATGCCATATGAAGAAGTAGGCTTTATTGTCTGGCTTTCTCTAGAGGGAAGAGGAAGAGGCAGCAAAAGGTGTAAAGTAGCAGAGTGACAACCCAACTTGTGTTTTAGGAAGATCCTTCTGGCTTCATGTAGGGAATGGATCTGACGCAGAGAAAGGAGGCAGGTTGATCTATTCGGCAGAGGAAATGCAGGTAAAAGGCTGAGTGGTCTCAGCAAAGGAAGAGGCACTGGGGCTAGAGAAAACTGGAAGATTCCAGAGATATTTTGGAGGCAGACAGGTTGAGACTTGGTGACAGATTCACTGTGGGAAATGAGGGAAAGAAAAGAGGTCATGTTACCACCCAGGTTCCTGGCTGTGGCAACCGAGAGGTACTATTTAGGGACACAAATACCTTGAGGGGCCATGGATTTGGGGGAGGTGGGAGAGGGGAGGCACTGCATCTTAGACACATTAAGTATGAAGTCTGGGGGAGACATTCAAATATAGCTGTCCAGGAAGCCTCACTCAGAGCCCTGATGGACGTCCCCCTTTTTTTTTTTTTTTTCTTCTTTTTGCGGTATGTGGGCCTCTCACTGTTGTGGCCTCTCCCGTTGCGGAGCACAGGCTCCGGACGCGCAGGCCCAGCGGCCATGGCTCACGGGCCCAGCCGCTCCGCGGCATATGGGATCCTCCCAGACCGGGGCACGAACCCGTATCCCCTGCATCGGCAGGCGGACTCTTAACCACTGCGCCACCAGGGAGGCCCGGACGTCCCCCTTTTAAGGGTTGGCCACAGGAAGAGGAATCTGCAAAGGGGTCCAAGCAGAGTGGCCAGAAAGGTGAGGGTGAAATAGGAGAGTGTGTGATCACAGAGGCCACACAGGGGGTGAGCTGGATCAGGAATGGTCAACAGAGGTAAGGATGGAAAAAGAGCCATTAGATGTGGTCATGGCAAGACCTGGTGGCCAAGGCAGTTGGGTCATCTCTTTGACACTTGTGTATGGCTACAAGGCCAGAGGAGGGGTAAGGGAGGAATCCAGACTGGAGTGGATCCAGGAGTGAATGGAGCTGATGAGAGTGGGGAGGAGAGAGACGGAGGTGAGGGACAGGACGGAGGGGTGCCTGCAGTCACCAAAGGGTTTTCATTGCAGTGAGAAAGACGTAAGGTTGTCAAGAAATATTACTGTTCCCATTTTCATGCAGGGGGTTAAATGACTTTCCCACAGAAAAGGAGGAAAAGGAATCCAAACATGTGTCGGATTCCTGACTCTTTACAAAATATCTCATCTTGGTAGCAATAAATGGACCTTTACTAATATAAAAACAGTGCTCTCGGCTGCCTGCCCCTTAAATGACTGCAGCATAAAACTACAGACAATGAAGGGGGGAAAAGCCATAATTAATGCGGAACCACAGCTCTCCCGTATTTGTGACATATATGGTGCAGATGATGGATGAAAGTTGCCATCGGTAAAGGTATTCTAAATATTTACCCTTAGCCCTAAAATAAAAGGAAACTTAACTTCTAAAGCTACACCCCAAGAGACAAGTGTCATTTTTCAATTCCACTACTTGGCTTTCAAAGGGCTCTTTTCCTGTCCCAATTGTGTCATTTCACTAAGTTTTGTTCCCACAGGAGCAGAGGGCCTGCAGATCACTGAGGGGCTTGGAGCTGAGGAGGGAGATGGAGGGCTGGGGGCCTGATCTGGTGTACATCAGGGAGGTCTACAGAGGGGCTGGACACGTGAATCTATAACCAGCCAATCCTAGGAGGTAGCATCATTGAAGAGCACCACGTAGCATGAAAATATACATTACAAAGGAAGAGCAGGGGAAACAAGGGACGGAGGGAGAGAAAGAGAAAGAAAACAACTTCAGTCTGTAAGAGTAATGCCTCAACATTTGTAGAAATCTCCACCTCTTTTCTATAGTCTTTTACCCCAGAGCCTGAAGATACCAACACGGGACTAAAGGATTCTTAAGCCATCAAATCTAACTCTGCAGTTTCACTTGTCTAGTTATTGTGGATAAACTGACCCAGTTTTTTTATTAATGTTTTATAACACTACTAATTCATGAATACACATCCTCCTTACAAATACGACTTGAGTCCCCTCAGGCTCCCCTACCTCTAGGTTATGTCCTAACCTCCATTCTTTCCCTTCACCCTTGGGGAGCTCCCTTCTGTGCTGCAGGCTGGCTCACTTTCCAGACCTTTCTCTGCACATTTGCATATTTTTATAATATATAAACATATCCCCTCATTTACTTGCATCGTTTGTTTTATAATTTTCCTAAAGTGAACCAAATTCTATTCCGCCTTGAGATTTTTCTTTTTTACTTTCATAGGATCCATCACAATAGCAGCTGACACTTCTGCTGTAATAAAACTGGAATTAAAAAACAATCATAGGCTTTCCAGAGCTCGGTTAGAGGCTCTGCTCTGCCTCCCAAGATCAACTGACTTGCTTCTTCAGAATCTAAGTAAGGTCTAAGAGATGTTATTTCTTTGAAAATTTATATTAGAGCTTTTCCAAATCACTGGCACACATGTTCCCTTTAAAACTATGGAGACCAAAGCCTGTTACATAAGCATCCAAGTCTATAGCCATGGGCCGTATTTCTTCAGTTGCCAGATCACATGACTGATAACAAGGCCAAGATAAAGGCAATAATTAAAAATTTTTTTTTCTCAGAGAAAAAAGGCCCATGCATTTGAAAAAAATTAAAAGATTAGAACTGTCTCCATCAGAACCCATTCTAAGTGGTTATTCCTCAACACTAAAACAAAAAAAAAAAAATTGGATTTTTAAAAAAGCTATACTATAGCGGACACTGTGGGGTCCACAATACGAAGGATATTGCCTTCCTAATATCTATTGCCTTTTTCTCCTTCCTTTCAGAACCCCTGTTCTATGCAAATATTCACCGTGTGCCCGCTGCGTAATCTGAATCAATCTGCATGGCATTCCTCTGGGGGTTGTTACTGGCAAAGGGATAAGCATGTGACTTAACAAGCCGAATCATAAAGAGAAGACTTATTTTTAAGAAAATAAGCACATTGCCCCGTGGCTACTGGCAACCATCTTGCAACCATAAGGGGCATCAACCTGAAGAGTGTGGACAGTCCAGGGAGATGGAAAGAATCTGAGTGTTTGGTGAGAGCTGAGTACCTGAGTCCATCAATCAGGAATCAACCTATGTCTATACTTCTTATTCTGTGAGACATCCTCACTGTCTAAGGTTCTGTGAGACAGGATTTCTGCTGCTTTCTCCAAACCAGTGTTAACACCAAAGAAGGCGGAAGGGGAAATCTAGTGCCATTTTCTGACCAGTAGATGATATTTGAAAGGTTTCTTCTTTCCTTCCCTGTTGGTTACATAACATTCAGTGTATCCACATGCATTTTTAGAGTTGAATACATTTTCCTAGGTTTTGAAGGAACTATTTTAATTGTTTTAAGTCCAGTGATTAAGCATATATTAAAAAAAAAAAAAAAAGGAATTCCCTGGTCGTCCAGTGGTTAGGACTCGGCGCTTTCACTGCCGTGGACCTGGGTTCGATCCCTGGTCGGGGAACTAAGATACCGCAAGCTGCATGGCACAGCCAAAAACAACAACAACAACAACAGACATATATGATCAACTGGCTGCTACCGTGGAAAGTTCAAGAGAAGCAAACTCAGCCCTGAGGATACTGAGCTCCTGCCAGTGCCCGTCAAGGTGCTAGGGGCTGGGGCTACAGCAGGGGTTAGGACAGCGGGAGTTTGGTCTGTGCTTATGGATTTACCTTCCAGGGCAGGGAGGTGACAGTAAATAAGAACAATGGATGGCTCCATAGCAATACTTACCAAGAGGAAACACTGTGGGAGGGCGGGCCTAACTTAGCCAGGGATATGAGGGATGGACCCTACAAGGAGGTTGCATTGAAAGCTGAGATCAGAACAAGAGGGGAGCCAGGTCTGGGGGAAGAAGACAGGAATGAACCTGGCATTCTTGAGGAGCATCGGGAAGTTCTAATTTGCTAGAAGGTACCAAGAGAGGAGTGAAGTTGGCAGGTAGGCAGGAGCCTAGGTATATAGGGCTCTGTAGGCCAAGGAAGGTAGATGTGTATTTTATTCTCGGTCAGGGATTCTTAATTGTTTTTGTGCCATGGATCGCTTGGGCAGCCTCCTGAAGCCTGTGGACCTCTTTTTACGAAATATTTGTAAATGCCAAAAAACAAAGAAGAAAGAAACAAATGACAAATGAGAAATATGAATGGGTGTGGGGGCAGGAGGACGATGGGAGTGGCTTATCCTGGCAGGGAGGAGTATAGTACCACTGACAGTGTTTCGAGTTACCAGCATAGAGTGAAAATAAAAAGCAGACAGACTTGAAATTGGCTTTTCATTGCTTTTAAATTCTTTAGCCAATGCATCGCCTGAAGTCGGGTGACTGCTCCCATTACTCCCCTGCAACCCTACCTTGGTACATTTCTGATTAAGGAAACCCATTATATAAAAATGTAGTTATCAACATATTAGAAAATTAATTTATGTAACTATGGTAACATACGGTTTCTTTGTTCGTGCTTTAAATAACAAGATCTGGTGGTGGGTCTAATAACTACTGTCATTTTGAAAAATCATGGGCATACATGATATTTAGAGATGTATGCAACCAGCGTAATGTGAAAAGAAAATATTAGGGTGTTCTTTCGGTGACAAAGTCACAGGTACTTCTGTGGTTTGTAGCCCTCATTTATAACAAAAGAAAATGTAAATTTCAGTTGGAGGTTAGCGAAAATGAAGATGTTTTTCAATCCAAATTTTCAGACCCTATGGAAGTCACTGCAGGGTTTGACTAAGTAACATGATCTGATTTATGTTTTTGAAAAGATAAGCCTAACGGATGGTGGGGGGGTGGTGAGAAAAAAAAAAAGCACCAAGGTCATTTCCTGTTCAGAAGCTGGCACTGGTCAGCTGTGGGGAAGGGCTGCACCATGGCTTCTCTTGCCGGGAGGCTGCTGAAGAACAGAAGATCTGTCTTCATGAGTGTTCCCTGGGCTTGGGAAGAAAAAGGCTAACACTGCAGAAATAAAGTGCCTCCGGCCCTCTGCCACAGGGAAAGGACAGGAGGTTCATGGCCAGGAACGACCCCTGTGTGAGTCAGTTATGCTCAGGGGAAAGATACCACGTCTGCCTGGGTTTCCTGTAAGATGGGTCTGATGACCACGATGACCTCGCAGCCTGGCTCTGCAGATGAGAGGAGCCGCCGACCACAGTGCCTGGCACCCGTGAGCCCTCAGTAAGTGGTGGGACCTTCCCCTTCTGGTGCCTTCTGTCTGGGACCTTGGTCATCATCCTCAGAGGGAGGGTGGACCACAGAGGAGTCTCAGGGGCCATCTCACCTTGCACAAGTCAAGGGATGGCCACAGATGACCTAGAAAGCCATGGCTGGAGGGGACTGGAGCCCAATTCCATTATCTAGGGTTGGAACAAAACCAACTTGAGATCCTCAAATACTGAGAATTAAAAACCTAGATTGTCCAGGTGAAAACATACAAAAGGAAACCATCTTCCTAACAGGGAAAGCAAAGAATCCTGAGACCAAAAGAAAGCAGTGGCAAAAGCAGGGGCTCCACACAGTTTTTCAGACCTGTGTTTTCCTCTCCTGATGCATTTGCACAAGGGGGCCATGGAGCACCCACTTTGTAAAGGGAGCCTGTGTTTGTAGTGCACTGGGGCTGGGGGGCAGTTTGAAGAGGCCTAGACATGCTGGGCCCCTGGGAGGGGGGCTGCTGGAACCTTGCAGGGAGCAAGGCATGGGGTCCACCACTGCCCAGTCCTGTGCTCGGCGCAGAAGCTCCTGCCAGACAGCACTCCCTCTGCCTAAAGCTGGAGGATGTGCCTCACTCAGACGCCTCCTCCTCCCTCTTTTCTAAGGGTCACTGAAACCTTCTAACCTGGTTTTTGTGGATTTTGTTGGTTTCTTTTTTATTCTTTCTCTTCCAAATGTCTCCAGTCCAAGAAGCAGCAGCTTTACTTCCACTGGTCTATACCTATAATAATTCTCAAGGGGCCCCCAAAACCCATACACAGTGACAGGTGCACTAAAAAGGGGGCTTCCTCTGGCCAAGCTGATGCAAATTAAGAAACATAGATTCTCATTCACAGCTTGAAATGGGGGAACGTAAGTCCCTGACCTCCTCACCCATCCACCATTTGGGAATTTATAAGGAACAGTACAAAGACAAAGGTATGGGGAGGGGACTGGGAGCAGGAAACAGCTGTCCTTCTTTAAGTGTGAGAGATGCAACAAAAACCCTGAAAATGACTAAGAACCACCTAAAAACCTCTATATTCCACAAATCCCCCCCACCCCCATGCCCACTTTGAACTCATGTCTGCCAAACAGCTATTGCTGGGCCAACTTCCAAACTCTTTTTAAAAGGGTAGGGAAATACTCCTTCCCCAAATCCCTGCTCTTGTTCCAATGGCTAAACAAAAAGCTTTTATTTAGGATTATTTTACTGAGTGACATGCCATAAGGAAAGCAGTCCACTTGCAGTCTGAAGGTCGACAGTGCTGCTCTTGTTTTAATTTGTGGCCCCTCTATGAGGCCAAGGCTGAGCTGTACCCCCCCTCCATGCTCTCCAGGGATCTCCGTGGCAATGTGCATTCATTTAAAGACTTACACAGGACAAGGCTGCTACGGGAAGCTGACCAAGGCTGACCAGCAAATTACACCTCCTGCCTTTCCTTTGGCCCTGTCATTAGATTTTTTTGGGGGGGGGTGGTCAGTGAAAAATGTTATCACCACTCCTCCACTGGAAAATGTTTGTGGTTGCAGCTGAGGACTTGTTACAACTGCTGACAAAGGATTCCAAAATCACAGAACACAAGAGTCAAATGAAGCCCCTTAGCAAAAACTCCTCTAGCTTTTTCCACTTTATTTAGGCTGTGTACACTGGGCTGCTTCATTAGAATCCCTGCTTTCACTCCTACTCATATGAAGGGTTTTGTTTTTCTATGAATCACATCTGGTGTGTTTTAAAAAGCCATCTGCTATGGACTGAATATATCCCCCCAAATTCATATGTTGAAGCCCTAAACCCCAATATGATGGTATTTGGAGGTGGAGCCTATGGGTAGTTATAGGTTTAGATGAGGATGTGAGGGTGGGGCCCCACAATAATGGGATTAGTGTCCTTATAAGAAAAGGAAGAGAGACCAGAGCTCTCTCTTTCCACCCTGTGAGGACATCGGGAGAAGGAAAGAATGCAGTCCTCTGCAAGCCAGAAAGAGGGCCCTCACCAAGAACCAGATCTGCTGGCAACCTGATCTTGGATTTCTCAGCCTCCAGAACTGTAAGAAATAAATGTCTGACCCAAAATCACGGGGTGGGAGTGGGGAGAAAGAAAGAAATGTTATTTGTTTAAGCTACCCAGACTATGGCATTTTGTTATAGCAGCCTGAGTTAAGATTAATTAAAGAATAGTCTAGTGTTTGCTATAATAAGAAATGGGAAAGTATGCATTAGTGTCCCTAACTGCTCATGTCTTCTTCCATCATCCAAGGAGTTGGGGAGAAGGACTTGAAGCCAGAAGGTTATGTGAGCAAACTTAGATATTGGTCTACCATTATTAACTGACATCTAATGTATTTACTTTATAATCATCTATCTGAAAAACCCACAGTACCCAAAACATCGTGGACACCAGGAATTCTGGCACTGGAAATGATGTACACTCATTGCTTTACTTTAGAGATGTGGAAACTGAGACCCGGAGAGGTGAAGCAACAAGTACAAGGTCTGCAAACGTAAGGTAGATAGCTAGTGGGAAGCAGCCGCATAGCACAGGGAGATCAACCCGGTGCTTTGTGACCACCTGGAGGCATGGGATAGGGAGGGTGGGAGGGAGGGAGACGCAAGAGGGAAGAGATATGGGAACATATGTATAACTGATTCACTTTGTTATAAAGCAGAAACTAACACACCATTGTAAAGCAATTATACTCCAATAAAGATGTAAAACAAAAACAAAAACAAGGGCTTCCATGGTGGCGCAGTGGTTGAGAGTCCGCCTGCCGATGCAGGGGACACGGGTTCGTGCCCCGATCCCGGAGGATCCCACATGCCGCGGAGCGGCTGGGCCCGCGAGCCATGGCCGCGGAGCCTGTGTGTCCGGAGCCTGTGCTCCGCAGCGGGAGAGGCCACGGCAGTGAGAGGCCCGCGTACAGCAAAAAAAAAAAAATTAAAAAAAAAAAAAAACAAAAACAAAAACAACTCAGCTCAGGGTGGTGGTGGTGTGATGAATTGGGAGATTGGGATTGACATATATGCACTAATATGTATAAAATAGATAACTAATAAGAACCTGCCCTATTAAGAAGAATAAGATTAAAAAAACAAAATTAAACTCAAAAAAAAAAAACAAGTACAAGCTCTGATAGCTACACAATGACAGAAGTCAAGATAAAACCTAAGTCTTCTAATCCATGCTGAGACGTGCCCATCCAAGACAAGGTAGTAAAGATGCAAAGCTTCTACACATGTCCCTCAAACCCATCTACTCCACAACCAGCTAAGTTGTAGACATCATCATCAGGAAAGTGAGGCAGCCTCCTACTGGTCATCTGCATCTAACCTTGGCCTCCTCTGAGCCATCCTCCACTCAGCAGCCTGAAGAATGTTCTCAAAATGCAATCCATACCCTTGCTTAACCTCCCTGCAACTCGCTAATGATTCTCTACTGTTCTTAGGATAACAACCTAAATCTTGAGCATGTTCTTTGAGACTCTACATGGTCTGGTTCCTGTTGACTGTTCTAGTCTTATTATATACCACCCCACCAGCCACACTTGCCTTTAAAGCAGAATGCTCCACACCACCACAGGACCTTTGCACATGCTGTTCCCATGCTGCAACTCTTTTATTCTCCCTTTTAACCCAGTTAACACCCTCTCTTCTTTCAGATCTCACTTCCCCAAAGAAGCCTTTCTTGACCTTTCATGACTAGATCAAGGTCCTTGGTTAAATGCCCTCACAGCAACATACGTCCCATGCTTTTATTTCCACTTTTTATTATATCCTTGTTACTGTGATTTTTAATTAATGTCTACCTCATCATTGGACTGTAAGTCACCAGAACCTTGCCTGGCTTGTTCACCATTTTATCCTCTCACCACCAACACAGTGTGAGTGTAAGAGATGCTCAATCAACATGAATATGAATAAAAGAATAAACAAGGAAAAGATTTTTAAAATACACGTAAGACCCTCAAAGACCATAGAGTCTAGAAATGGCTTCCAAGTCACCTGTACATCAGGAAGCTATTTAATGATCAAAGCCACTTAACATAGGCCTTTCTAGGAGAGAGGGAAATAACTCAATATCCTTCTCTCAGAAGCATGCTTGCTTCTTTAAGACCACATCACATAAAATATAATAACATTTCAAAGTCTACTCAGTAAAATGTCACTCTTCTGCCAACAACATAAGACCTTCAGGCAAACATAAGCTCCCAAATTAAACAAAACCTCCGGGGTCCCAATGGCAATTTTGCCCCTAACTGTGGTTTCCCAAGACCCCATAAATCAAGCCTTTCATTATATAACACACGGAGATAACCCTCCCTTCATACCATCCCTGTTTTCAGAAACATTCTTCATGCCTGTCGCCAGCAGCCGGCTCATTTCTCATTTCAGACACTCCTCCACTTCCCCGCAGGGACAGCAAGCACATGGCAGGCCTATTTCCGCAGTCTGACAATAATTTAAATTAAATTTCAGCATCAACTGCTGGCTGTATTACAGAGAGAGACCATCATTGAGGGACATAGCAAAATTTAAAGCAGCAGCGAGGCAGAGAACACAATGTGGCAGAGCTTGGGCTGGCCAGAAAGAAAGTATTCTACTATGTCAAAGAGAGCAAGGCAAAACATGGCAAGTTGTCAAAAGCTATGAAAAAGGCACTTCAGAAACATAATCACAAGCAAACTCCCTTTGAAGGCAAAACAACATGAAACATCGACAGTAAAGGAAGACAATGTACAATACTTTAAAGCCAAAGTTTTTTCAGCTAAACATAATATTCAAATGTGTGAAAACCAAACCATGTTAAGAAGATGTTTTGTCTCTTCTATCTCCTCTATGGAATCTAGTCAATTCCTGTGGCTTTAACGACATTTAGACAGGTGACTGGTAAGGTGCCATCTGTGAACGTGGACATCTTGTTTAAAGTGCAGTTGCCTCTGTTAGCCGTAGGTCTAATCATCTGCCTTTTGGGTTATTTGCAAATTAAAAAAAAAGCCATCTTTCTTTTAAGTTATTAGCATGAATGAGCTGAGTAGATCATCAGGTCCATTTTTGGGTCCATTCAGCACCTCTTATTTAGTTTTCCACTGTCTCCGAAGCTTATGGTCAATAAAAGGCATTTTAAACCACAATCTTATTTACCTTCTCCAAGTAAAATAAGCTAAACACACAAGGCTAGAGGTGGTAGGTCAGCACGGCAGGTGCCCTGCATCACTTTCCCAGGTGAGGCTCCTCCACTAACCCTGGAGGGAGAGTGGGGAAGAATTCCACACAGGCCCAGCTGGGATAACCCATCACATTTCCAGTTCCTACAAAGCCGGGCCTCTCCAAAGTGGCTCCCTTATTTTCTTCACAGTACAGAGAATGTTCAAGAAGGCAAGACACACTCACACTTCAATGTCACTGCCAGAACACAGTCTAGGGTAAGATGCAATTATGTACTGGCGGTCCACTGTTTTTTATTGGGGGGGGGTTAATATCTTTATTGGAGTATAATGGTGTGTTAGTTTCTGCTGTATAACAAAGTGAATCAGCTATACATAAACATATATCCCCATATCTCCAGTCCACTGTTTTAACTGACCTGGAACACACTCCCTTCCATTAACTCGGATCATCCAGAGATGAGTGTGTTTGACAACTCCTTGCATGCTTCTTTCCTCCTGTCACCACATGGTGGGCACCAGGAGCAGGGCTCTGCACTCAATAAATACCAGTTAAATGGAAAGGAATTAAGACTTCAAAAGGGGAATGTTTTTCATTTTAACAGAAAATTTCCATTTCTACCATTATCCTGAGAGATTCCCGCAGCACCAAGTGAGTGAAATGAGAAAGCATTGGCATCAACATTTCCACATCTGTAGAAATCATGTGTACATTCCACACTTCTTATATCCTCTTATCTTCAGGCTGATTTATTTTATTAGCTCATAAAAGCCTGGCATTATGTTCACTTAAGTCGCTTTGTACAGCACACTGTCTCTTCAGGTAGGCCTTGGTTTTGCCTCTTGTTTTATGGATTTTCTTCCAAAATGAGGGGATGCAAATATGTTTACAGAGGAAGACAGACATTCTTACAATGTTGCTGAGATAAATCCAGTTCATGTTTACGGTAACCTTCCAAAGACAGCACAAAACCTGAACAATGAAGTGGCCACTCATTCATTTATCCAACAAATATTAGCTGGATGCACTCTGTGCCAGACACCATACCTTATGTTGGGAATATGTCAGAAAACAAAATGAGAGTCGTATTCTAGTGTGGACAGATACTAATAAATAAAAAAATACATAATGTGGCAGGTGATGATGAATACTATAAAGGAAAAAATAAAGGCAGGTAAGAAGGACAGGGAGTGCCAGGGTGGGCTGTGGGTGGGGAATGAAATGCTATTCCACACGGGGGTGGGGAGGCAGCAAAAGCTGGTCTGAGAACATTTGAGCAGATACCTGAAGGAAAATGGGAGGTAAGTCACATGGGTATCTGAAAGAGCTTTCCAAATGGAGAGAAACAGCACTTGCCGAGGCTCTGGGGTATGAGTGTAGAAGAATAAGAAAAAGTCCAGTGTGGTGGGAGCACAGGGAAATGAGAGGGTGGGAGGTGACGAGGTCCAGGAGTAGCTACATGACCTCATCGTGCTGGGCATGCTGCTAAGTGAGGAGGGAGACATGAGAAAAACAGCATGTGATTTAGGCTTAAAAGAACCCCTCTTGCTGTTGTGTTGAGAGTAGACAACAGAGGGTCAAGGGTAGAAGCAGGGAGGCCCCTGGAATCATGCCGACATTGGAGATGATGGGACCCTGATAAAGGTGGTCCAGCTGGAGAAGGTAACAATGGTGTGGTTCTGGCTCTATTTAAAGGCAGAGCTGACAGCGGTGTTATCACTAGTCACCTGTTGATCATGACTGCTGGGCTCTGAACAAAGCTTTGCAGAATAAAATCAACAGTTGAGGCATTTGGTTAAAAAGTCCTATTAATTATTCTTTACTCATTTAAACACATATTAAAACACTTTAAAAATACACTGAGCTTCCCTGGTGGTGTAGTGGTTAAGAATCTGCCTGCCAATGCAGGGGACACAGGTTCAAGCCCTGGTCTGGGAAGATCCCACATGCCGCGGAGCAACTAAGCCCGTGCGCCACAACTACTGAGCCTGTGCTCTAGAGCCCGTGAGCCACAACTACTGAAGCCCGCGTGCCTAGAGCCTGTGCTCCACAACAAGAGAAACCACAGCAATAAGAAGCCCGTGCACCGTATCAAAGAGTAGCCCCTGCTCACCGCAACTAGAGAAAAGCCTACACGCAGCAACGAAGACCCAAAGCAGCCCAAAATAGATAAATAAACAAATAAATTTTAAAAACTACATTAAAAACAATGAAAATTTAAATACATTTAAAAACAAACTTGTTCCCCCTAAAAAAGGCATAGAACTCCCCAACCCTCTTGTTCTAAGCAACACATGAAATTCATCTTTATTTTCTCCTTCTTGGTATCATTTATCCTCTATGAGAATTACCAGTTGTACATATGAAAAAAATCCACTCAACAAATCTGGATTGAGGGCTGGGTATATACCGGCACTCTCCTGGGTACCAGGGAGACAGTAGTGCCTAAAACAGACAATGTCCCCACCTATGTCCTATCCCACGCTCCTGGAATATTTTACAATATCAACAGTAATTAAGTGCTCAACTGTGTTGGGCATTGTGCTGCTGCCCTACATGCATTATCTTATTGAATCCTTAGAGCAACCCTATTATCATCTGCATTTTCCAGCCAAGGAAATCATAACACAGAGAGGATGAATACATTGTGCAAGATCACACAGCTTGGAAGTGGTGAATCAGAGCTGTTACCTTCTAACTTCTCCTGGATTTAAGGTACAACCCAGAACATGAGTCCCCAAAATTATATTCTCACTCTTCCTTGGTCACTTTGGGCTGGATGAACACTTAATATTTCTCAGCTTCAATTGCCACATCTACAAAATGAAATGTATTCAACTGGATAATCTCTAAAGTCCCTTCCAGGTCTAAAAATTCTAGAGCTCTTGCTTTGAAACCCAATGCTCCCTCACTATAAGGAGAGCACAGATGCAAAGACCATCTGCCATAGAGTATAATTTCTCAGGGTCAGTTTTTGCCTAAAATAAAGTGAAGCACATCCTCAGGTGAACCTTTGGGCTGACCAGCTACAAGAAAATAGGTCAATTTCAGGGATACTCTAAGGGAGAAAAATGTTAGCAGCAGAATCTATAGCAAATTTCTTTCTTTCTAAACCAATCGACAATTGGAATTATTCCCTTACAGAAAGGAGAAAACCAATTCTGGGGACAGCTAAAATGTGCTTTTTCTGTGCTTGGTTAACTTGTAACAAAACAGAGAGCAATTCCCACTTGTCTGCAGATGAACGAATCTTTAGTTTCACTTCGTTCAGTGTCCTTGTGCCTGACATACAGTACAGCCCAATAAATATCAGTCAATTGAATTAGTACATGAATGACTCAATGAATGTACTAAACAATGAACAAATAAACTCATTAATTCTACAGGAATAAGTATTTCCTTGGATAGAATTTATATAGACCTGGCTAGGAAAAGCATCACTTTGGCAAATAAAGGTAAAGAAAACACTTTAGATTTATTGATTTTTGTGTTCAGTACAGGATTCCAATTTTAGAAGTTGATATTTTGAGGTGTGTGGAGAGTAAAAGAAATCTCATTTAAAAAACTAAAAGAAAAAGAAGTCAGTCTGCTAAAGAAAACCAAAATAAACACCTTCAGTTCCCTGCAGGATTTCTAAGGAGTTAACCCAAAGCTTGGCATTCCGACCACTAAAGATAATAAGCCTGTGATTCAGCTTCAAACACTTCACCTTCAATACCAGCTGTGAATATAGCTTATAAACCACCTGCTCATACTGAACCCACTCTCCACAAAATGAGCCACACACAGCAGTGTAAGTTAGAGAGCAGGGTGGAGGAAGACATGCAAACCCTGAGTATTCTCCTGGATCTTTCATTCTTTAGACATTTTTCAGAAGTTACCCCAAAATTTAAGTAACAATCCAGTAATGTAAAAAGTTACCCCCAGTAAATGTCAAGGGAAAAAAGTCAACCCACCACCTTTTCTTCACAGAGAACGGACAGCAGACACAACCAAGAAAAGTAAGAAGAAGGAAAAACAGCTTCTGCTACTGAAACCAGGAATATATAACCAGATCAAAGATGAGGCTTGATGCAATTACATAAGTCATTTGTGGGAAAAACTCAATTAGCTGGGAATGGAAGCCCGATGGTACTGTCTAAGATTATTTACATAATTTTCAGGTGGACAGACCCAGGCTATGTTTTAGGAAAAAAAATCATAAGAAAAGTATTTGTAAACAATTATTTTCTAGTGACTTTTTACTGCAAATAATCTCAGTCAAAATAGAATTAATGGGCTTCCCTGGTGGTGCAGTGGTTGAGAGTCCGCCTGCCGATGCAGGGGACACGGGTTTGTGCCCCGGTCTGGGAAGATCCCACATGCCGCAGAGCGGCTAGGCCCGTGAGCCATGGCCGCTGAGCCTGCGCGTCCGGAGCCTGTGCTCCGCAACAGGAGACGCCACAGCAGTGAGAGGCCCGCGTAATGCAAAAAAAAAAAAAAAAAAAAAAAAAGAATTAATGATAAACTACAAAATTTTAAAAGCAGTTGAGATGCAAACTTTGTCAATATAACAAGACTTATCCTGTGAATTTACAACTATAGTTCTGTTTTTTTAACCATGGATGATACAGAAGGAATATACTTCTGGATATATAAGTTTAAAAGTTGCACAGCCTTTATTTAATTGAAGCCTAAAGACAGAAGCCAGAGGCGATGGGAGAGTGTGTGTGGAGCCACAGTCGGTGCTCTGGGGGGCTCACCTGCCGAGGAGTGCTTAAAAACAATATGGGGGAGGGCCTCCCTGGTGGCGCAGTGGTTAAGAGTCCGCCTGCCGATGCAGGGGATACGGGTTCATGCCCCGGTCTGGGAGGATCCCATATGCCGCGGAGCGGCTGGGCCCGTGAGCCATGGCCGCTGGGCCTGCGCATCCGGAGCCTGTGCTCCGCAACAGGAGAGGCCACAACAGTGAGAGGCCCGCATACCGCAAAAAGAAAAAAAAAAAAAAAAAACCAATATGGGGGAGACCTTCAAGATGGTGTAGGAGTAAGACGTGAACACCTTCCTCCCCACAAATACATAAGAAGTACACCTACATGTGGAACAACTCCTACAGAACACTTACTGAATGCTGGTAGAAGACCTCAGACTTCCCAAAAGCCACGTGGCTGACAGGGTCTTGGTGCTCTGGTCGGGTGTCAGGCCTGTGCCTCTGAGGTGGGAGAGCCAAGTTCAGGATATTGATCCAAGAGAGACCTCCTGGCTCCACGTAATGTCAAACAGAGAAAGCTCTCCCAGAGATCTCTATCTCAACGCTAAGAAAGAGCTCCACTCAATGACCAGCAAGCTACAGTGCTGGACACCCTATGCCAAACAACTAGCAAGACAGGAACACAACCCCACCCATTAGCAGAGAGGCTGCCTAAAATCATAATAAGGTCACAGACACCCCAAAACATACCACCGGACGTGGTCCTGCCCACCAGAAACACAAGATCCAGCCTCATCCACCAGAACACAGTCCCCTCCAACAGGAAGCCTACACAACCCACTGAACCAACCTTAGACACTGGGGGCAGACACCAAAAACAACAGGAACTACTAACCTGCAGCCTGCGAAAAGGAGACTCCAAACACAGTAAGTTAAGCAAAATGAGAAGACAGAGAAACACACAGCAGATGAAGGAGCAAGGTAGAAACCCACCAGACCAAAGAAATGAAGAGGAAATAGGCAGTCTACCTGAAAAAGAATTCAGAGTAATGATAGTAAAGATGATCCCAATTCTTGCAAACAGAATGGAGAAAATACAAGAAATGTTTACCAAGGACCTAGAAGAACTAAAGAGCAAACAAGCAATGATGAACACCACAATAAATGGAATTAAAAATTCTTTAGAAGGAATCAATAGCAGAATAACTGAGGCAGAAGAATGGATAAGTGACCTGGAAGATAAAACAGTGGAAATAACTACTGCAGAACAGAATAAAGAAAAAAGAATGAAAAGAATTGAGGACAGTCTCAGAGACTTCTGGGACAACATTAAACGCACCAACATTCGAATTATAGGGGTCCGAGAAGAAGAAGAGAAAAAGAAAGGGACTGAAAAAATATTTGAAGAGATTATAGTTGAAAACTTCCCTAATATGGGAAAGGAAATAGTCAATCAAGTCCAGGAATCACAGACAGTCCCATACAGGATAAATCCAAGGAGAAACACGCCAAGATACATATTAATCAAACTACCAAAAATTAAATACAAAGAAAAAACATTAAAAGCAGCAAGGGAAAAACAACAAATAACATACAAGGGAATCCCCATAAGGTTAACAGCTGATCTTTCAGCACAAACTCTGCAAGCCAGAAGAGAGTGGCAGGACATATTTAAAGTGATGAAAGGGAAGAAACTACAACCAAGATTACTCTACCCAGCAAGGATCTCATTCAGATTTGATGGAGAAATTAAAACCTTTACAGACAAGCAAAAGCTAAGAGAATTCAGCATCACCAAACCAGCTTTACAACAAATGCTAAAGGAACTTCTCTAGGCAGAAAACACAAGAGAAGGAAAAGACCTACAATAACAAACCCAAAACGATTAAGAAAATGGTAATAGGAACACACATATCGATAACTACCTTAAAGGCAAATGGATTAAATGCTCCTACCAAAAGACACAGACTGGCTGATTGGATTCAAAAACAAGACCCATATATATGCTGTCTACAAAAGACCCACTTCAGACCTAGGGACACAT
Organism: Mesoplodon densirostris; assembly: GCF_025265405.1. Taxonomy (NCBI): domain Eukaryota; kingdom Metazoa; phylum Chordata; class Mammalia; order Artiodactyla; family Ziphiidae; genus Mesoplodon; species Mesoplodon densirostris. Next base: position 77,706,022 of record NC_082670.1, read on the forward strand.
ACAAACTGAAAGTGAGGGGATGGAAAAAGGTATTCCATGCAAATGGAAATCAAAAGAAAGCTGGAGTAGCAATTCTCATATCAGACAAAATAGACTTTAAAATAAAGACTATTACAAGAGACAAAGAAGGACACTACATAATGATTAATCCAAGAAGAAGATATAACAATTGTAAATATTTATGCACCCAAACATAGGAGCACCTCCATACATAAGGCAAATGCTAACAGCCATAAAAGGGGAAATTGACAGTAACACGATCATAGTAGGGGACTTTAACATCCCACTTTCACCAATGGACAGATCATCCAAAATGAAAATAAATAAGAAACACAAGCTTTAAATGATACATTAAACAAGATGGACTTAACTGATATTTATTGGACATTCCATCCAAAAACAACAGAATACACTTTCTTCTCAAGTGCTCATGGAACATTCTCCACGATAGATCATATCTTGGGTCACAAATCAAGCCTTGGTAAATTTAAGAAAACTGAAATCATATCAAGTATCTTTTCTGACCACAACACTATGAGACTAGATATCAATTACAGGAAAAAAGTCTGTAAAAAATATAAACACATGGAGGCTAAACAATACACTACTAAATAACCAAGAGATCACTGAAGAAATCAAAGAGGAAATCAAAAAATACCTAGAAACAAATGACAATGAAAACATGATGACCCAAACCCTATGGGATGCAGCAAAAGCAGTTCTAAGAGGGAAGTTTAGAGCAATACAATCCTACCTCAAGAAACAAGAAACTTCTCACATAAACAACCTAACTTTACACCTAAAGCAATTAGAGAAAAAAGAACAAAAAAACCCCAAAGTTAGCAGAAGGAAAGAAATCATAAAGATCAGATCAGAAATAAATGAAAAAGAAATGAAGGAAACGATAGCAAAGATCAATAAAACTAAAAGCTGGTTCTTTGAGAAGATAAACAAAATTGATAAACCACTAGCCAGACTCATCAAGAAAAAAAGGGAGAAGACTCAAATCAATGGAATTAGAAATGAAAAAGGAGAAGTAACAAATGACACTGCAGAAATACAAACAATCATGAGAGACTACTGCAAGCAACTATATGCCAATAGAATGCACAACCTGGAAGAAATGGACAAATTCTTAGAAATGCACAACCTCCCGAGACTGAACCAGGAAGAAACAGAAAATACGAACAGACCAATCAGAAGCACTGAAATTGAGACTGTGATTAAAAATCTTCCAACAAACAAAAGCCCAGGACCAGATGGCTTCACAGGTGAATTCTATTAAACATTTAGAGAAGAGCTAACACCTATCCTTCTCAAACTCTTCCAAAGTATAGCAGAGGGAGGAACACTCCCAAACTCTTTCTATGAGACCACCATCACCCTGATACCAAAACCAGACAAAGATGTCACAAAGAAAGAAAACTACAGGCCAACATCACTGATGAACATAGATGCAAAAATCCTCGACGAAATACTCACGAACAGAATACAACAGCACAATAAAACGATCATATACCATGATCAAGTGGGGTTTATCCCAGGAATGCAAGTATTCTTCAATACATGCAAATCAATCAATGTGATAAACCATATTAACATACTGAAGGAGAAAAACCATATGATCATCTCAATAGATGCAGAAAAAGCTTTTGACAAAATTCAACACCCATTTATGATAAAAACCCTCCAGAAAGTAGGCACAGAGGGAACTTTCCTCAACATAATAAAGGCCATATATGACAAACCCACAGCCAGCACCGTCCTCAATGGTGAAAAACTGAAACCATTTCCACTAAGATCAGGAACAAGACAAGGTTGCCCACTCTCACCACTCTTATTCAACATAGTTTTGGAAGTTTTAGCCACAGCAATCAGAGAAGAAAAGGAAATAAAAGGAATCCAAATGGGAAAAGAAGAAGTAAAGCTGTCACTGTTTGCAGATGACATGATACTATACATAGAGAATCCTAAAGATGCTACCAGAAAACTACTAGAGCTAATCAATGAATTTGGTAAAGTTGCAGGATACAAAATTAATGCACAGAAATCTCTGGCATTCCTATATACTAATGATGAAAAATCTGAAAGTGAAATCAAGGAAACACTCCCATTTACCATTGCAACAAAAAGAATAAAATATCTAGGAATAAACTTACCTAAGGAGACAAAAGACCTGTATGCAGAAAATTATAAGACACTGATGAAAGAAATTAAAGATGATACCAATAGATGGAGAGATGTACCATGTTCTTGGATTGGAAGAATCAACATTGTGAAAATGACTCTACTACCCAAAGCAATCTACAGATTCAATGCAATCCCTATCAAACTACCAATGGCATTTTTCACAGAACTAGAACAAAAAATTTCACAATTTGTATGGAAACACAAAAGACCCCGAATAGCCAAAGCAATCATGAGAAAGAAAAACAGAGCTGGAGGAATCAGGCTCCCTGACTTCAGACTATGCTACAAAGCTACAGTAATCAAGACAGTATGGTACGGGCACAAAAACAGAAACATAGATCAATGGAACAGGATAGAAAGCCCAGAGATAAACCCACACACATATGGTCACCTTACCTTTGATAAAGGAGGCAAGAATATACAATGGAGAAAAGACAGTCTCTTCAATACGTGGTGCTGGGAAAACTGGACAGCTACATGTAAAAGAATGAAATTAGAACACTCCCTAACACTATACACAAAAAGAAACTCAAAATGGATTCAAGACCTAAATGCAAGGCCAGACACTATCAAACTCTTAGAGGAAAACATAGGCAGAACACTCTATGATATAAATCACAGCAAGACCCTTTTTGACCCACCTCCTAGAGTGATGCAAATAAAAAAAATAAACAAATGGGACCTAATGAAACTTAAAAGCTTTTGCACATGAAAGGAAACCACAAACAAGACGAAAAGACAACCCTCAGAATGGGAAAAAATATTTGCAAATGAAGCAACTGACAGAGGCTTAACCTCCAAAATATACAAGCAGCTCATGAAGCTCAATATCAAAAAACCAAACAACCCAATCCAAAAATGGACAGAAGACCTAAATAGACATTTCTCCAAAGAAGATATACAGATTGCCAACAAACACATGAAAGGATGCTCAACATCACTAATCATTAGAGAAATGCAAATCAAAACTACAATGAGGTATCACCTCACACCAATCAGAATGGCCATCATCAAAAAAATCTATGAACAATAAATGCTGAAGAGGGTGTGGAGAAAAGGGAACCCTCTTGCACTGTTGGTGGGAATGTAAATTGATACAGCCACTATGGAGAACAGTATGGAGGTTCCTTAAAAAACTAAAAATAGAACTACCATATGACCCAGAAATCCCACTACATAATTCAAAAAGAGTCATGTACCACAATGTTCATTGCAGCTCTATTTACAATAGCCAGGACATGGAAGCAACCTAAGTGTCCATTGACAGATGAATGGATAAAGAAGATGTCGCACATATATACAATGGAATATTACTCAACCATAAAGTGAGTTATTTGTAGTGAGGTGTATGGACCTAGAGTCTGTCATACAGAGTGAAGTAAGTCAGAAAGAGAAAAATACTGTACGCTAACACATATATATGGAATCTAAAAAAAAAATGGTTGTAACGAACCTATGGGCATGACAGGAATAAACACACAGATGTAGAGAATGGACTTGAGGACACGGGGAGTGGGAAGGGTAAGCTGGGACGAAGTGAGAGAGTGGCATGTACATATATACACTACCAAATGTAAAATAGATAGCTAGTGGGAAGCAGCCACATAGCACAGGGAGATCAGCTTGGTGCTTTGTGACCACCTAGAGGTCTGGGATAGGGAGGGTGGGAGAGAGACGCAAGAGGGAGGAGATATAGGGATATATGTATATGTATAGCTGATTCACTTTGTTATAAAGCAGAAACTAACACACCATTGTAAAGCAATTATACTCCAATAAAGATGTTAAAAAAAATAAGGTGGCAAAAATAAATAAATAGATAAATAAATAAATGAACAAACATGTAAATAAATAAATAAATAAAGCCTATATGATGGAGACAAAATAAGTTTCCCTCTCCACTAATTTTCACAGCCTGTTCAGATCTGCATTTGGTAACAGTTTGGTTTTTAATTGTTTGCACAAGAAGCTGAACTGTAAAATGGCAATTTAATATTTTTCACACTAACATTAAAATAGGAAGTGTCCACAGGTACTTTTTTGCATCTACCTTACTACTTGCTCTGGAATATGAGGAGGGTCATTGTTTGTAACTTGGAAATATTGGAAACAACAAAAATGTCCCTCAATGGAGAATCACGTTAAAGTAAACTATGACCCATTTGTCTTATGCAAAAATAAGCAGCAGCTAATACAATGAGACATATACTTCACTAGGCAAATGGATAAATAAACATGGTATATCCATACAATGGAATATTATTTCCATGATTAAAAAAAAAAAGAAATGAGTTCTCAAGCCACAAAAAGACATGGAGGAAACTTAATGGATATTACTGCATGAAAAAAGCCAGTCTGAAAAGGCTACATACTGTATAACATTCTGTAAAAGGAAAAAAGATCAGTGGTTGCCAGGGGCTGGGAAGAGGAGATGAATATGCAGAGCACAGGGCATCTTTAGGGCAGTAAAACTATTCTGTAAGATACCATAATGGTGGATATATCATCACACATTTGTCATACCCACAGAATGCACAACACTGAGTGAACCCTAATGTAAACTATGGACTGTGGGTAATAATGATGTGTCTATGTAAGTTCATCAGTTGTCACAATGTACCACTTTGGCAGGGGATGTCAATATTAGGGGGAGGCTGTGCAAGTGTGGGGGCAGAGGCTACGTGGAAATTCTCTGTACTTTCTGCTTAATTTTGCTGTGAACCTAAAATTGCTCTAAAAAATAGACAATTTAAAAGAAAAAAAAAGCAAATTGCAGAGTAAAACAAAAAATGACAACACATGTCTTTACAAAGCCACCACAAGCTAATTTTTATAGCTGTATCTATCTATATATCTAAATATATTTAAATATCTGGGAGGAGACTAAATTGATAACCAGGATTATACCTAAGAAGGTAAGTGGGACCGTGGATGGTTAAGGGGCAGTCAGCTCTATCTCTGTTGCCTGATTTTTTTAAAATTATGCAAATATATATGCAGTGTTGCTTGTGTAATTAAAAATAATTTTTTTCTTTTAAAAATACTCACTTTATAACTTATGATAAAGTATTCAAAAGTCAATTACAGGGCTTCCCTGGTGGCACAGTGGTTAAGACTCTGCCTGCCAATGCAGGGGACACGGGTTCGAGCCCTGGTCCGGGAAGATCCCACATGCCGCGGAACAACTAGGCCCATGCACCACAACTACTGAGCCTTTACTCTAGAGCCCGTGAGCCACAACTACTGAGCCTACGTGCCACAACTACTGAAGCCCGCGTACCTAGAGCCTGTGCTCTGCAACAAGAGAAGCCACCGCAATGAGAAGCCCACACACCGCAACCCCTTGCAACTGCAACTAGAAAAAGTCTGAGCACAGCGATGAAGACCCAACGTAGCCAAAAAACAATAATAATAATTAATTAATTAAATAAATTTTTTAAAAAAGTAAATTACAGATATCATGACATTCTAAATATTTCAGTATTCATTTTTAAAAAATAAGAACATTTTTCTACCCTAAAATTATTTTCCAATCACAGAAAAAGCACAAAAGATCTTCTACTAAACTACTGGGGTGATTTAAGTCATCTATTTCAAAAAGCCAAGCTGGTCTCAAAGAAAAATATAAACACCAAGTAGAGAGAATTGATTTAACGGTTATTGCAAGGTCTTCCTAAAAACATTATCATCATCATCACCATCCCTTGCTTTTATATAATGTTTTACATTCCCCCTTTTAAAACACTAACAACCTCGTATATTAACAGGTCAAACTGATTATATTTGTTGTATTTTTAAAAAATTTTAGTCATTTGAATTACGAAAGTAATATAATACAAAGCTTATCATAACAGATTGAGTATCTTAAACAGGGATTCTTAATCTAAAATCCTCCGGGGCTTCCCTGGTGGCGCAGTGGTTGAGAATCTGCCTGCCAATGCAAGGGACACAGGTTCGAGCCCTGGTCTGGGAAGATCCCACATGCCGCGGAGCAACCAGGCCTGTGAGCCACAATTACTGAGCCTGCGCATCTGGAGCCCATGCTCCGCAACAAGAGAGGCCACAATAGTGAGAGGCCCGTGCACCGCGATGAAGAGTGGCCCCCACTTGCCGCAACTAGAGAAAGCCCTCGCACAGAAACGAAGACCCAACACAGCCATAAATAAATAAATAAAAATTTAAAAAAAATAAAAAATAAAAATAAAATAAAATCCTCCGGAGTCCATGGATTCAATTCAGTGAGCTTGGATGGAAAAAAACACATCTTCAGTTTTACTAACAAGCAAAATGTAGCATTTCCTTCCAAGTATGAGTGGAGACCACAAATCACAGAAGCATTAGCAGACCTGTGACTTTGTCACCACGGAAATCACTATGTTTTCAAATCACAGTGTGGTTGGCGTGGGTATTTCAAAATATCATTTACTCTTATCATCTCATGGAAGGTATATTAGTTATTAGATTTGTTGCCAGATCGATCTTGTTACTTAACGCATTAATTAAGAAGCACACATGTAACTCTGACCACAAATTTGTTTTTAAATATTTTGATAACTGTATTTCAGTACAACTGGGTTTTGTTCTAATCTTATGTATTTTAATTTAAGCACATATAAATAGTCTTGAGGGGGGGAGGGTTCATAGCTTTCACAACATGCGAAAGGTTAAGAATCCCTGGAACTCAACCACCCCTTCCTATAATCCCTTTCTCCCAACATAACCACTATCCACAATGTACTGTATGTTCTTCCATGCTTATTCCTTCATGTGGACAAATATATATGAACATCTAGAGGCATAACTTATATAGTAATGTGCTCTGTAATTGTGTTTTACACTTATATTTTGTAATATATTTACAAGTCTCTATATAATTTGGTCATTCATGCTGTTTCCAGCTTTTGGCTATTATTTTTTTTTTTTTTTTTTTTTTTTTTTTTTTTCTTTTTGTGGTATGCGGGCCTCTCACTGTTGTGGCCTCTCCCGTTGCGGAGCACAGGCTCCGGATGCGCAGGCCCAGCGGCCATGGCTCACGGGCCCAGCCGCTCCGCGGCATATGGGATCCTCCCAGACCGGGGCACGAACCCGTATCCCCTGCATCGGCAGGCGGACTCTTAACCACTGCGCCACCAGGGAGGCCCTTGGCTATTATTTTAAAATGCTGTAATAAAACTCCTCATATACATCTCTTTATATCCTGGTATTTTTTTTTTAATTTCATAATCAGTTCTATGTATGGGACACTTGTACCAACAATAAACACCCTCAAATTTAACCATAAAATCAGTTTTGTATTATGAAATCAACAGCAACAATAGCTAATATGTTTTGTGCTTGCCCAGGGGCCAGGCACTAAGTGCTTTACATGAATTAACTCATTTTAGTCCTTACAACTCCAAGGCAAGGCACTGCTACTATTTCAGTTTATAGGTGAGGAAATTGAGGTACAGACTGATGCTTAGTCCCTAAGCTCCAAAGTTTGTAATTCTGATTACAAATTCTAACAAATAGGTATTCTCAGAACACAGGAACCCTCAATAATCATGGGCCCCATGGGGGTCACTGAAGGGGAGCAATTAATGATGATGGACACTTTGTTACATCATTAACTTCTGAGAGTGTGTCCTGAAGTTCCTTGGAATTTTTTTGTCACTGTGCTTTTCAAGAGGTGGATCACAGAGAAAAGACCACAGTGAGTACACGGCGAAATGATTACAGTCCACAACCTAATCAATTAGGCCAAAGGCATGATAAAATGTGCCTGTGTCAACAATAAGCACATCTGCCATCAGAGACTTGGGTTGGGACTCAACATAGGGTCTCCACTACCTTAGGCCCAAATAATTTCGTAGGCAGCAAGAGCAGATCATAAATCCCAAATAGAAAAAATGTCATCAGGTTAAACACAGGTATGCGCTACTGACAACCTAGTCTCAAGGGCAGGCCTGGTCTCCTCGGCGATAAGAGCATTATTAAAATCTTCCACATAATTCATCAAGGCCTCACACTGGCCAGGGCAAGGCTAATCTCCCCAGTTAGCAAGTTCCAGGACAGACCAAGAGAAACAAAACCACAGAAATGGTATCTTTTTTAATTATCTGGACTCTGCTGAGCAGAGATAATATAATCCTGCTGCTGTTCCATGTCTAGTTTAACATATCCTAGCGATGAAATGTCATTTAGCTTCATCGAGACAGGAAAGCTTGCCCCTCTATCAGTATATCAACTCTTGCGCTTTGAGCATCCATATAACAGGGTAAGTAATTGGAAAGCACAGGCAAGGCCTGGGCCCTGCCAGGGGCAACAGAAGGGGCTCCTCCTGAAGAAGGGGTGTAAGCAAATGTCCCATCTAAACTTACACTTAGCAAGGGACCAGCAATATAGTTGAAAGAGTGATGTGGGGGAGAAAACTGAAAACAATCCCCCATTCTGAGTTTCCGTACAAGACACTCAGCTGCTCTGAACTGCATTTCTACCTTTCACTGCCAGAAGGGGTATAAAGCTGTTCACAGGTTTAAAAAAGATTCATTCCCTTTTAGCCAGGCGTTTTATATTTTATCCTACTGATAAAAGATCACACAAAGATATTCTTGGATGCCCAACAGTGTTACTTATAATAGTGAAAAACTGTAACTTATCTAAATATCCAAGGAAGGACTGGTTAAATAAATCTGATGCATCCATTTGACAAGGTATGGTTACTTAAAATAATGTTCTTGAAGAATATTTCAGGATGTGGTGACACGATCTCAATATAGTAAATGGAAAATACAGGAATAAATTAATATGTGTTATGATATCAATTTCTTAAAACTGTGTGCTTATATAAACTTTAAAAGTCGGTTGAGGGCTTCCCTGGTGGCGCAGTGGTTGAGAGTCCGCCTGCCGATGCAGGGGACACGAGTCCGGGAAGATCCCACATACCACGGAGCGGCTGGGCCCGTGAGCCATGGCTGCTGAGCCTGCGTGTCCAGAGCCTGTGCTCCGCAACGGGAGAGGCCACAACAGTGAGAGGCCTGCGAACCCACAAAAAAAAAAAAAAAAAAAAAAGTCGGTTGAAAATATATGTGCCATTTAGGGATACATGTACATAGCAAGTTTATAGACAGGGAAGGCAACAATTAACATTAAACTCAGCAGAGAAAGTGGTTTACAAGGGCCTGTGGTGTTGTTGTTAAGGGCGTATTTCTTCATTTGCATTGGTAGCTACATGGAATTTTATATTATCCTTTATACCATTTTGTATGTCTGCAATGAAAAAGTTTTAAGTGAGTGTGTGTATAATGTCAGGAAGGTGGTACATCAAAATGTAGCCACTACTTTTGAGGTGAGAGTATCAGTGAACTATATTGTTCACATTTTCCAAATTTTCTACAGAGAACACATATTCCTTTTTTATCTTTTATGTTGTTTCTTCACAGGAAACTATTTTTACGTCCACACCAAAACTCATATGTTTTTTGATAAAGGATGCTTGGTGCTAAGCAGTGCCCTGCGTCAGGGGCACACCTGGCTCCTCTGCCAAGGGCCTTTCTTGAGGGAACATGAAACCCAGCTCTTCCCTCAGGCATCTCTCACCCACTAGAATTTAAACTGGAAAAGTGCTGTGGGGGAAGCGATGTCCCTGAAACCATCCCACTCATATCCTCTGATGTGAGAGGAGATTTGTAGGTGGCTGCTGGGAGCATTCTCCACTCTGCAAGTTGTTTTCAAAAGTACTCAAAAATATAGTTTGCTTTTTTTTTTTTTTTTCCCTGTAATAGTTTGCGTTCTATCCTGCCAGGAAGCTGGGGGCTCAGCCAGCGGATTGGATAAAGTGGTGGGAAAAAATAGACACCAATTATATTGTCAACTACTATGGACTCTCCAGTCACAATTCATTTTTCGCCAAGTGCTGGAGGTGGAGGGTGGGAAAATAATTCTGTGGAGATACGTCACCATGCCTTAAGACCCTTCCAATTTCCTTTTTAAGAGGAACTCTTAACGTGGGGTCTTGGCTGGGCTCCCTGGGGCCCATGACGTCACACACCAATCCTGTAAAGTTTTCTGGAGCCCAGTGTTATCACCAGATTCTCAAAAGAGTCCATAACACCCCCCACCTCAAACAATTGAGGATCCCCTTTCTGTAAAGATAAGCTCTTTTCTTAGCTTACACACTCCTGTTTGGTCTCTAAGCCCAAGTTCAATAGGAGGTTGCAGAGGAGTTTAGAAGGAAAACTCCCTTCCAGGTACCTATCAGAATTGCCATCTGACGCTTTAAAATAAAGCAAGATGTCAATGGGAATGTTTGGTGTTATCATCACTCAGACACCTATATATGCTTTTTAATCAAAGGGGGAAAGTTTCTGTGTTAACATTTCCCAACTTTACGTCACAGATATAGTTCTTTAAGGGGGGTATGTGTGTTGAATTCCACATACACACTAGGAAGGCTCACTGGTTTTTTTTGTTTTTTGTTTTGTTGTTGTTAAAATTCATCAACCAATAGTATTTACCAAGAGCTCACTGTGCAGCATGGGGCTAGGACTCAATGGAAACCTGACCATGATCCCCCAAAGACCCCCATCCCCCATCTAGCAACTTCTTGTTCAAAGCACACATATGGTGAACATCTTTCCACTTATTAAGTGGAATCAAAATTGAGAGTTACTAATATTACTTTCCCAAACCCTCACATCCTCCAGTATGAGTCATCCATTGGAACCCACCTTTTTTTCAGATACTTTCCACTACACTAAGAAACAGGCTCAAAACAACTCTTCATTAATGCTGCTGGTTAGTTAAGGGACTGTGACTACTGAATATCACCATTTAAAAGCACCTTTAGGGAGACTACAAAGCCATTTATCTATTAGAGAAGTTAATTTATTGGACTCAGATATTTATTTAGACATTGTAGCCTTTATGGCTACAATCTTCTCGTGAGTGGTTCCACCCACTACTTCATTCAATTCAAGTCATCTCTAGTGAGTGCCTGTTAGGTGCAAGGCACTGAAAATTAGTGACACTTCCTCCATGGCCACATTTGGATATGTCACACATCCTGTCATCTCCATACAGCTTGGATTGTCAGTAAAACTGCAAAACACCATTTTTCATGTCCTCCAACAACTTCTAGGATTCTTCTAAGTTTTATAATGATTATAATACTATGTGACAATATTTGGAGGAAATTCTGCCCCGGTTCTGGAATCTATTTGCCAAGATTCAGGAAAAATGTCAGGCAAATCAGAAAGGAGTTTGGCCATAGCTGACTCCTTGAGCACAAAGGCAGACTTCTTTTCCATAAAAGTCTCTCTCTTAACTGTGACAAAACATGATATGAGATGGTTAGAGAGAGAGGGAGAGAGAGAGAAGGACAGAGAGAGGGAGAGAAAAAGAGAGAGAGAAATACCTTCTGCAGCTGCATAAGGAGAAAAGACATCAAATTATTCATTACATGAGCTTAGATGACTTTGACAAGAAGGCAAGGTCATGGATGCCAATCAGCACAAAAACCATATCACAACAAGTGGTTGCAAATAATCCTTTCATATAAGAGAGTTTAGTGGTTCTTTGAATAAAGCTTCTAGAGACATGTTTTACTAAAAAATAATCATAGTTGAGGAAAAGCGTATAATAGGCATGATCTTAGAAATGACCTAGATTAAGATCTTATTAAATCACTACACCTCCCTGGGCTTTTACTTCTTCATTTTCAAAGTGAGGGGATTGGACAACATGATGGCTAAGGGCTCTATATATTCTGAACATCAATGATTCTAATAATTGCCACAAAATTGAAAACATTCAAACACCAAAAAGTTGTTGCCAATAAGGGAAGTTCCAAAGACTTCACTTGTCAACAATAAAACATTCAGTGAGTAAAGTAAAACCCAGAAGACCATCATCTTTTTTGTCCTGTTACCATGGCAACCTAATAACTGGTCCAACTCCATCAACCTGATGGTCTAAAGACTGGAACAAACACCATATGGTAAAATAAAGATGTGCAAGTACATTAATGCTAGCTCAGGCTCACTCCATGATGGCTGTTTGCATCACAGAAAACTCTGCCACAATTAAAAATAACTAAGAGAGCACTGTTATATTGGTAAATAAATGTCATCAGATGAGAACCCAATAATCTGTGTTCAATGAAGTTTCAAATTTTCACCATGGTTTTAGAAGACTTGATCTCAAATCTATCTTTTTAACAGATGAGGCCCAGAGAGTGACTTCCAAGGTTACATCATTAGTTATAGGCAGAGCCAGGACAACGACCCAGTTCTTAATTCTTAGCATAGAAGCCTCATCTCACAACAATGACTTTTGTGGCCTCTGTAGAGGAGAAAGACCAGGGCCTAATGTTAGATGGATCCACTGTGCACAATGATTAAACTTCAAGGGAGTGTGAAAGGTGAATAGACATGGGGAGCCTAGGGAGGGTTCCCCCAGCCCCTGGTGATGGGAGCATCAGAAGCCCAGGTAGGCTTCTTAATTGTGTCAGTAGGGAGACAAGGAGGCCATGCAAAGAAAGCTACTAAAATTAAGCATCCAAGGATGTGGGCCTGAAAAATCCAAGAAAGCTTTTAACCTCAGTCATCACTAGCACACAACTACTAGGTCACTTAAACAACTCTTGCAAACTTCTGCTTTTAAAGGAAAACACAATGAGGTTAGCATTTGGTGGGTGCCTAGTATGTACCAGGCAATGTGCTTGGTAGTCTCACTTTTATTGTTTTGTTTGATCCTCACAACAATCCTGTTAGGTTAAGTCTTCTCCAGATGAGGAAATAGAGGTGAGGATAGGGGTCACACAATTGTTAAGTATAGAATCTTGATTCAAACTAAGAGCTGTTGAATTCAAAGCCACTCCCTCAGCCATGTTGCTAGAGACTTCTTCTGGCCTTTGAGCCACCAGATGCCTGAATTGGGCCAACCTGCCAACTTCCCCCAAAGGGGACAAACATCTGGTCCATGTTCTGGACCAAGCCTCTAACATGGCACAGCAGCATTTATCTAGATTCTACACAGATGTACTGACTTCATAACTCATTTTATGAGAGAAAAGACACAGGCAATAAACAGCTTGGCTTTGAAGTTTAAGTTGGCAACACAGCTTTCTCCAGTAAAATGAAATGTTTTTTTTTAAAGAGTTTCCTCCCAGGTTGCAACTTCCACAGTTGGATCCTGGAAGCCCACTTAAAGCACACAGCATATTAACAAATACATTCAGAGATGAAAAGTATTCTCATGGCAGGGACACAGGAAGGACTGTACTTACACTTATATCAAGACTACAAAGGCTAACGGCATCTTCATCCTGGGCGCTCTGCTTCCGTTTTCGCTGTGAAACAAACGATAAAACAAAGTTCAAATGTAAACAAGGATTATGGCTTTGATTAAGGAAAGAAAAAATGCCATCAAATAGCACATGTAATCCTTATCATTTCTACCATGTTATGCAAAACCTTTAACCAAGCTATGTAAATGAATAGTTCTAAGAAAGCCTAAGAAATTACGGGAAACTATCAAGCTCTAGGATAATTGGTTTGCATTATTGTTCTTATTCATGCTGCTACAGTTTGTTTCTCTTTAAATTTCCTTTTTCTTTTTTCCTAAATGTCTCTGTATATCAAGGCTTAGAAATTTAGACACAAAGTTCAGATTTTTTTTAACTTGGAAGAAGAGATTAGACTGGAAAGAAAATCTAATTCATTTAAAGATATTCCATTTTTAGAGCTGCTTTGTACTTGGGTAATTTAAATTTGTTCTAATCGTCCAGGGTGCTGATGTAATCACAGAACCAGAATGCTGGAAAGAACCTTAGACATCTTCTCCAACTTTCCTATGTTCTAGCCATAAACACCGAGGTTCACAAAAGTCATTATTTGAACTGAAGAAAATTATATTTGAAATGAACTTATGACCAAGGAAGTCAATGAGGTTGGGTATGGAAAATACATTATCCTCTTTATAGAAAGAAAAGAAACTCCATCCACAGACACAATAAAGCTCTTCAAAGATACATTTGCCTCTCTTCTATATCCCCTGCTTAATCAATCAGGCGAGTATTTCTTGAGTCCCTAATTTGTGACTTGCTAAGTCTCCTGATTCTACTTGGCAGAAAGCCACCAAAGGACCAGAATCACTGGTATGAGGTTACAGTGGAATCCAGAGATATCTGGAGTCTTCAACCCCCAAAGAAGTCCACCATCTCCTCCTCTTCCTCCTCTATCAGATGATGAGTGTGAACACAGGCAGAGACTGGAAAGCAACCAGAGCTGTCCTTGTCTGTCTCACTATAACTGTTCTATAATTTCTTCACATCAACAAAAATTTGTTGAGCATCTGTTATGTGCTAAGTCCTGTGTTTGCTCCCAGGAATGCCAAGATCAGCAACTTCCACAGTTAAAAGAACTCACATTCATGTAGGAGACACAGACTCTGATGTGATTATAATGCAGTAAGATCCAGTTATCCTAGGGAAAGTCACTTCACTTGTCTGAGTCACCCTTTCTCAACTCTAAGCTGGAAGTGATAACATTAGCTTTTATTCTCTAAGGGGGAGGAGTAAATACAGTAATGCATTTTAGAACTTAACAGAGTGCCTGGCACATAGTAGGTGCTCAGAATGTGGGTTGGAGGACTCTGGAAGCACAGTGAGGGAGTAATTAGTTTGGCCTTAGTGGGATCTGGGTATATCTTCTTAGAGGAGAAGGCATCTGAATAGGTCTGAAGGATGAATAAGAGTTTGTCAGACACAGATGTGGAGGAGACTGGGGCCTCTTTCTGTTATCAGCTACACAGACATTTAAAATTCCAAAGGTGAACATGGTTCTATCTAGAGTATGGAATGCTAGATCCTATATATTATTCTACTTGAGCAGTATAAGAGTTTAGAGATCCAATGCCAGGAGCCAGGATCCTCAATCAGCCATTCTGAGACAGTGTCCAAGAATCTTCATTAACAAGTTCACCATGTGATTTTTAGGGAGTCAAATACTCTGCTCAGGGGCTATGGGAGGAGTCTTGAGAAGATGCTGATAGCCGCTTGCCATTTTTGAGGATGCTTCATGTTTGTGTAGGGACATGACCCATACTGCCTCATCATCCAGTTACAATTAAAAGCAGCACTGTGGTGTCTTTGAAGCCAAGTCACTGGCTTATATTTATATGGTGACTTTTGGAGGCATGTATGGCAAGGGATAGTTCCCATTCTATGGATAAATAATCTGAGGTCAGAAGAGATAAGCAACCTATTCCAAGTTACATGGCTACAGTGTAACACTCTGAATCCAGGATTCTAATTCCTAGGGCAAAACCCTTTACACACACACACACACACACACACACACACACACACACACACACACACACACATTTAAAGCATGCTTGGCAAATAGGTTACAACTCATTTGCCATCTGGAATGTCTGGTAGCATATGCCTGGAGTGCTGTACTGAGAAGGATTCCACAGCATAGCAAATGAGAGAAGGCTGCCATCAATTAGTAACATGTGCTGGGGTAGAAAAGTGGGGAACAGCTGCGTTGGTGACCTGCCGCCCGGGATAACCTGTGCCCTTTCCTGAGTCTGGCTTCTCTTGCCTTGAGAGGCTCCAGAATTATACCTGGAATCTTGGAAAATTCCATGAGAGGGCAGAGGCTCTGGGATGTTACCTGTAAAGTGGAAATAATGCCCACCAGGTCTGGCTGTCCTGAGGATCATAAATGATGTGTATATGGCACCTGGAATGAGGGCTGGCACATAGTAAGGGCACAATAAATGGTGGCTCCCATTACGTATTACCCAAACTGTAAGCTACAAAGATGAAAACCGCTACCTGGTATTGTCAGATTATGGAATTTTATGATGCTACAATTCCATTTCGAGCGCTCATTGATTTTGTCAACATGACATGTTAATAGTAGCCTGTTACCCCAAGAGGCCCACTCTGGTGAAGGAAAGGGGATACTAAGAGAGGCTGTTTCCCTCACGGGCACTCAGCCCTCTTGAGACCAACTCAATACATCACCCAGGGCTTGAATGCAGCCTCCTAAGCACTAACCTGAGATGTTTCCAGGCACCCCAAGTGTCAAATCCAGAAGACAAAAGTCCTCTAGTGGCCTTTTAAATTAAACCACAGCCAGTTAATCTGGGATAGAATGATCTCCTTAAGAAACCCACATATTTTATAAAATATAGTCTGCATGGATTATCAAAGTGGATTTTCTTTTCAATTCCCATTACATCGGGTGGTGACTGATCATGGCCAGCAACACAGAAGGAGCCTGAAGTTTAAACTCTGGGCCCAGGCAAACATTTCACAGTGTCACTTAGTTTTTGCTCATTCGCTCTACGTTCACCGAGCACTTCTGATGTGCAGGGCCCTGCTCTGGGTCCCGGGATCCAGCAGTGAATGAGCCAGGCATGCTCCCTGCCCTCTAATTGGGAATAAAAAGAAAACAAAATAATTACAGATTGTGATCTCTGCTGTGAATGAGTCAGATAATATGCTGAGACAGAGACTAGCAGGGGAGACCCGCTTTACAGAGATACTTTAATTTTTTGTTTTCTAGTTTTTGGTTGACCTTCTAATGAAGGTCAGGATATAGTCTGTCATGATCACATTCCCAGAACCCAGTACAGTACCTGGTACCTAGCCAACACCCCCAGAAGAGTATTTCTTGATTTTTGTTGTTGTTGTTGTTGTTGTTGATGATGCCCTTGGCCCTGCTCCCTTTGAGAAGCTTGTCTTCCTTACCAATTACCCAACTTCAGGGAGGGGGGCACAGGTAGAAGGAATGGAGGGAACCAAACAGGCACCCATTCTGCCAGCCCAGCACAGCCCTTCCTCTGTACATCAGAAGCCATGGACAGATGACTTGGGGGAGTTCCTAGACAGGAAGGACACTGTATGTGAAACATCTGCATTTACATACTTGGTTTCACGGGTTCTTAGCCTATTTGAAGACCCACAGACCCACCATGTTATTCTTGTCAAATTTACTGAAGTGAATGCACAGTCCACTCCTCTTTCAACCATGAAAAGCAAAGCGCCTTGGGTGAGCTCAGTGACTGTGCTGTAGTCTGGGCTCTCTGATTTGGGCACATAACTTTAAACCCCAGTGCCCAGTGCTGAGCAGTAGGTCAATGAATAATTTCTGAATGAGTGACTAAAAAAAGAATAAATAAAGGAGGCCAGTGTTCTTGAGGTGACACCCTCCCCTTCTGCTAACCACCTGGCTGCCAAAATTAAATCAAAACCTCAAAAGCAAAGATCACTGAAGGCTGAAATTCTTCAACCTCAAATTTCCTTGGAGACTCAAAACATACAAGTTCAAGCTACGATTTTTGCTTTTCAAATAAGAGAGTTTTTCCTTACCAGCAGGGGAATTTATTTTCCTTAAAATATATAGACACGTTAAAAAAAATTACAGCTGTTCAGACATTGGTCCAAGTGCGATACTGGTGATTTCCACTCCTCCTATGAGAAGAAATGTCTGTTCAAGGGTGAGGCACACCCATGACTAGGCAGCATCCATGCACTGCCCTGAACAACAAACAGCATGAGCACTCAGCCTCTGTGGTTTAGGAGCAAGGAATCCAGGATTGATAATACCTCAACTGAAATGAAACAGCCTGCTGAACCAAACCATAAATGAACTTAACAGGCACCTGAACCCTTTGTCTGAATACCTATCTGAGGCAGGGAGGAAAGGCAGTTACAGAGGGGAATGTACGGGAACAAAGGGTGTGAGTGTACCATCTGATTTCTTCGCCCCGTGGGTTTCATATTTGATGGAGACACTTTCTAGAAGTGCTTAGGTGCTGGAAAAACCTTCTCATGCTTCTTGGATCAAAAAACAACCAGGAGGCTCTTTGTTAATTTGCAACAGGACAAAGTCTTCTGTATATATGGATATGAGTTCTGATGGAGATACAGGTATCTCTGGATGGATGAGGCGGACTCTGTCTGAGACTCATTACTGGTGACACCATCCACTTTCACGATGCATCATTGTTCTCCAGGCCACTCTATGACTATCTCCTTTTAGGCTTGCCTACCTCCTGATAGAGCAAGGCAGACATCTAATTCTCATCAGTGGGACTTCCCTGGTGGCACAGTGGTTAAGAATCCACCTGCCAATGCAGGGGACATGGGTCCGATACCTGGTCCGGGAAGATCCCACACGCCGTGAAGCAACTAAGCCCGCACACCACAACTACTGAGCCTGTGCTCTAGAGCCCATGAGCCACAACTACTGAAGCCCGTGCTCCACAACAAGAGAAGCCACCGCAATGAGAAGCCCGCGCACAGCAACAAAGAGTAGCCCTGGCTCGCTGCAACTAGAGAAAGCCCGTGAGCAGCAACGAAGACCCTATGCAGCCAAAAATAAAAAATTAAATTAAAAAAAAATAAATCTCATTAGTAAATGGTCTGGGAACAATTACTTTTTCTGTGGTTCTGGGTAACGTTCTCTGCAAGGAGAACTGACCCTACCTGTCCTCAGCTGATGGATTTGCAGAAGAGCTGGCCCTGGGTCCAAACCTATCCTTATTCCTACTAGGCTCAGGTTCCATTCCCTCTAGACCCAAATCTTGGGATCCTTTGAGGTTTTGAGTCTTAGAATCAAAGGAGAATCACCTTCCAATATACAGGTGGAGGGAAGTGGATGCTGGAAATGGGTGTCTGCTATGAGTCAAGCACTGTGCTCACTGTTTAAAGGACTGTTCCTTTTTAGCTTCTCCTTAGCCCAGCCTAAGTAAGCATGGTGGTGTTCATTTGTACAGAGAAGAACACTGAAGCCTAGGAAGGCTTTAGTGACTTGCTCACGGTCACAAAATCAGTAAATGCTGGAGAGGGAAGTTTTCTCTACGCCAGCCTGGTTCCCAAACCACTGATCCTCCTGTCATCCAGTGCTATTTCTTTTTTAATATTGTTTAAAAACAAAGTGTGTTTTACTTAAATTAATATAATAAATAGTATAAAATAAATTTAAATATTTATTTAAAACAATGTGTGTCTTACAACAATATAAAAAGGCTCACAAGGCATTTACTACATACCTCAAAGAAATAAAGAGCTTAAACGAGACAGACCTGAGTTCAGAATCCAGCTCGATCATTTCTCCTTGGTGTGACCTTGGGCAAGTTGCTCTCTATCCCTTCATTCACTCAACAAATATTTATCTAGGATCTACTACGGGCCAGGCAGGTTCCAGGTGTGTGAGATATATAAGTGTCTATAAAATATTTCTGTAAACTTTGATTTCTTCATCATAGGGTTATTTGAAGGATTAAAGCAGAAAAAATATTTAGGACAGGGCTGGGCATATGGCAAGAGATAAAAAAATGATAATTATTATTGCTACTGTGGTTATTACCATAATTACTATTACTACTATTGTCATTGCTGCTTTGTAGTTACGTTGAGAGGCAGGCGGGGGGGGGGGTGGCATTAGAGATGGGGGATCCTGCAGGATGATGGATAAGAGGTTTGGGATGCAGCCTGACCCTCCTCTAGCTACCCACATCACACAGGGTTATAAATGGATGCTCTCTGGATACCTTCAGTCACGTTTGCAGTGTGTTGTTCCCACTTCTGAAACAAAGACAGGGCAAGTGCAAGGCCTGACTTAATTTTAAATGGCTGAGATTGAATTGATTAGTGTCAGAACAGCCCTGTGATTTAATCACAGGGCTTTTCTATTTAATAACCAAGTGACCAGAGCAGCAAAAATGCACTGATGGAGAGAGTGCAGCTCCTGACTTGACAGCAAATGGCCCCTGATTAGTCATTTGTGATTATTAAATTCAAACCAGATCTCAAACCTTTCTGATTTATCTCTGCTGGCAAACAGCTTTGGTGGTTTCAGAGGCTCTGATGAGGCCTTTCATCTGTGCCTTCTTTAGGGAGACCTTAGCAAAAGGATTTTGTGTTCTTGTACTTGCCCTTAGCTGGAACTTGACTCACTAAACTCATGCTCGAGCAGGGAGAGGATCTACATTTCATCTCTCCTCTGTCTCAGCTTCAGGGCTGAGTAAGAGAATTGAGAGGGACCCCCTACTCCATTTTTAATACCTTAGTTTTAAAATATCCTCCCTTTTCCAGCATCCAGGAACCATGATCCTTTTTTCTAGACTCTTTGATGTGCTTACGGGGTAGAAAACCTGGAAACCATGGTGTTCTCTGAGCTGCTGGTAAATAAATCTTAACTAACATAATATGCAATTTTGTGCTCACATGCCACTAACTGTGGTTTAAAGATGCTAGGTGGGTTCTAAGGTTATATTTGTGGGTTCACATCCTCATCATGCCACTTATTTGTTATAGAAACTTAAGCACATCACTTCGCCTCTCTGAACCTCAGTTTCCTTGTCTATAAAATAACTAAGGTTATCGTGAGAGTTAAATAGATCACAATGCCGGGCACACAGTAACATCTCAGTATTAGCTATCACTAGTAGTAGCAGCAATAACAGCAGTAATGGCAAGTGAGAGCGGGCACCAGAGGGAAAAAACCATGGAGAAAATTCCTATAATGTATAAAAGTGTACCCATTAACTTGATTTTGGCAAATCAGGAAAAGCCCCAATGATTGCTTTTGGCCACAGAACACCTGGCCTTTAGTTTATTGGGAAGCAGAGATGAGGTCACCTTGGCCAAGGAAAGGTCTCTCTCTCCCATGGGAAGGAAAAGATGCTCAACCAGGCAGGTGAGAGGCTGGGGAGACCCAGCCAGCCTGCCAGTGCCACCACCAGCCCTGAAATCAACAGCAGCCAGATTCACTCTCAGCCCACAAACATTTACAAACCACTTTTCCCTCTAAAACACTCAAGGCCAGAGGAGCAGTAGAGAAGACAGAAAACTTGTCTGTCCAGGGCAGAGCCCTGGCAAGTATATTTTCCAGAAGGACTGATCCAGAAAAATTCCATTATGGGCACTCATCTAAAGTGGGAAAGGGGGCTCACCTTCACAAAGGTTTTCAACAATGGAATTTGACAAGAAGCACAAAATCTAATTAAACAGAGCACTTTTTTCCTAAGCCTTCTAATAATTACTATTAATTATTTTACATTGTTTTCTTCCAATCTCAGGTGCACTGAACTGGATTAATCACAATCCTTGGTTCATAACACACTTATCACTGGTGCTTCCCTGGCCCTCCTTTATTTGCTAACACTTATTTTTACCAGCATAATGAACTCTTATTTATTAAAATTATTCCCATACAGAACTGTCTGAGGCCCTTATCAACAAAAATATTACCCATATAGTTTAGGGAATGTCCAAATAATTGCTTAATTTCTAAGGAATTATTCCATGTAACCAAACAGCTTAGATGGTCCAAATGTACAATTCAGATTCAAATGTGTTTATTGCCCATGATAATATCGGGAACCTGATTTTACAAGGAGAGTTCTTAGTTCTTCACTCACGTTTGGCTGGGTTCCTGCCTTTTCTTATCTAGAGAGACCCCAGTGCTGGTAATGCCTCAGCAGCCACAGCACCCCATGCATTCCTGAGCAGCACCCCAAATACTAGCAGGCAGGCATTCATCCACAGGAAGAGAAAGGCTTCCCTTCGGCCACTGGTCTCTGGATCATCTACTCCTGGGGGCAACTTGCCACACAAAGCAGAGATGGAACATGCTGGAGAAATGGACTGCACCTGCTAAGCCACTCTGTAAATCCTGACAACTGATCAGGACATTCCTTTAAATAAAAAAAAGATTCCCTGGTAGAACTATTTGGGGTTGTCTAACCAGACTAGAACTCACAACCTGAGTTGCTAAAGCTTAGTTTCTTTACGGCATATTCTGGCTGCTTGAAGTAGTCGCTTCCTTCCCTCCCTCCTCCCCCTTGCTGGGTTTAAAACAACGATCTATTAAGAATCCACTGTATGCTGAGTGCTTTCCGTATATTATACCTAATCCTTACAACTTGGACAAAGAAGTTATTACACACGAGGAAACTGAGGCTTAAAGAGTTTAAATGACTTGATTAAAACTGCTCTGTGAGTGGGTGAACAAAGCCACGATTTGATAGCATATCCAGCTAATTGTGTAGCTGATACGGCTGGCCCACATCGCCTGAGCAGTCACCATTCCCTGGCATGCTTCGGCTTTCTACAGGCCAGAAATGCTTGGGTGTTAGTGTCATCAGGAGCAGCCCTCAACCCGTGATGAACTGGAGTTGGTAGGGAAACACCCCAGCTTCCTAAAGCTTGAGGGGACAACTCGGAGGTACAGTCTCTCAGCCTTGACTATGCATTGGAATCACCAGGGGAGTTTAAAATGCTCCGGGGTCCTGACTCCTGCTAGCCAGGGATTCTGAACAACAGGAGTTCCGGAAGCTCCCCAGGTGAGTCTATTGTGCAGCAAAGTTTGAGAATCACTGCCACACAGTCTCCTAGAAGTCCTCAGCAGGATTAAGCCCCAGTTGCCCACAGAGCTAACCTGTTCATGATCACACGCTGTAGTGGCTTCCTTCCCTTCCCTGTTTCTCTTGCCCACTCCCTCACCAGTGCTTCTGGGGATCACCTCCCAAATAAACTACTCACACTTGTATCCGGGTCTGCTTCTAGGGCACTGAACCTAAGACAAGCTGAACCTGGCTCTGTGCTTCTAAAACTAGCAGTGTACTAGGAGGCAGGTAAAGCCACAAAATAAAAATGGCCTGTCAACTTGACTTTGGGGGAAGCCATGCAAGCCATTATTTGTATATTTGAAGAAGAATGTAATGTCAATTTACATGAGTGTTTAAAGATAAGGCTGGGAAGAAATTTAAAGTTGAACGACCTTCACATTGACTGTCCCTTGTGAAAGACACAGAAAGGGCTGAGTCAGCTTCCTTTCTGATCAGAGGTTGGGAAGAGTCCAGGAAGCCAGAGAGAGTCACAGCTTCTACTTCTCCAGGCTTCGCTTCACAGTCTATCCACACATTCCTCCAGCAGAAAGGAGTCTCAACAAGACTAATAGGAGGCTTTTGTCATTTGGTTACTAATCAGAGACCAAATGC
This sequence comes from Mesoplodon densirostris, assembly GCF_025265405.1. NCBI lineage: Eukaryota > Metazoa > Chordata > Mammalia > Artiodactyla > Ziphiidae > Mesoplodon > Mesoplodon densirostris. Next base: position 77,729,218 of record NC_082670.1, read on the forward strand.
TTTAAGCACAAGCCCTCAGGGCTAACAAGAGCAGGACCATTTTTACAATATTACTTTTTTTGTATCTCTATTCACCAGGTGAGGTTCATCCTTGCATGGAGAGATTAGGCCTGCAGATTTTAAATTAAGGTGAGAAACAACAACTTAAATAGGGATTTAATTAGAGTTTTAAGATGGAAGGTTGGTTTGATTTTTTTTGATCTCCTTGACTGGGTGGGAACATCGGTACTGCTGGAGACTTGTAATCAAGAGCCTTAGAGGTGTCAAGGCAGAATGTCATCATCATTTAACCTGTCCCTAGATACTGCAGGCAGAAGGATTAGGTTATTTGACAAAAGAAAACTTTCTGGAAGATACTCTGACAATATCTATCAGTAAAATAGTTGGTAGGAATAATGGTGGGATATACTTTCACCAAGATCCACACACAAGGATGTTTACTGTAGCACTGTTTATAAGTAGCAAAACACTGGAAACAAAATGTCCACCAAAAGAAACTGGTTAAACAAAACTATGGTCCATCCATATAATATGAAATACTATGCAATTAGAAAGAATAGTGTAGAGCTACACAATGTATGGAAGGTCCTCCAGGATATATTGAGTAATAGTAATAATAATAATAATAATAATAATAAAATTGTATGCACAGCACGTTTCCTACTGTGTCAAATTCTTAAAATTAGAAGAGGAAAATACATATATATCTATATCTATCTATTTACATATAAATACATACATCCCGATTGTATGAATCAAATTTCTTTCTGTAAGGAAGCACATGTAGTGTTCATTGGAGACAGAGCCTGGGGTAGGAGGAAGGAGACTATCACTTTTTATTTGGTGCTATCATATACTTATATACCCTAAGCATGTGTACACACACACACACACACACACACCCCATTATAGGCTATCTAGGTACTGGGACAACTGACTTTTTATTTAGTGGCTGTTATTTCCTTCTTTATATCTCTGTACTAAAGAAAGAAGGCACACCTAAAGTTTTTTAAAATAGATGCATATAGGTAGATTGGAATTGGAGGCATCAGAATGAATTCATGGTTACACATACACACATATTTGTGCAATGACACCCTAGTAGCAATGAACACACCAAGTGCCCAGATCTTGGTTTCAAAGTACCAGTCTCCACTAAAAGGACCCAGAGCTCTTTGGAGAAAAGGCTGATTTTAGGGCTGGGGTAGGGAAAATACAAGATGAGCCTGGAACATGCTGATGTATCAAAAGTAATGAAGTACTCTAAGAAAGATGGATGAGGCACCAGCTTATAGGGCTCTCACTAGCCAAAACAGAGCTCCATGACCCCATAATATAAATATAATATATATGATTTAAATAAATGAATAAATAAATGGTGAAGGGACACCTCTTCTGTATAGAACATTAATAAAACGTAGAATGGATGATGGAGTTAAAAAATCATTGATGGATGCTAAACTAGTGGGTTAACATTTCATGAGGGATAGGACTCTTCCACAGTTTCAATTTACTTGTAATTTAAAAAGGGAAAAATTGTAACTTTACAATAGAGAAATTTAGAAAATGCCCCCTGAACTAAGTAACCAAAGCTAATGTCACCAATACTGGTACAAACTGATACCGTGTATCCTCTGATGTGATACACAGAGAAAGACACCATATCACTTCTGTCATATTCCTGTGAAAAATGCACAGCTTAAAAAAAGTATTCTTGGGCTTCCCTGGTGGCGCAGTGGTTGGGAGTCCACCTGCCGATGCAGGGGATGCGGGTTCGTGACCCGGTCCGGGAGGGTCCCGCGTGCCGCGGAGCGGCTGGGCCCGTGAGCCATGGCTGCTGGGGTCCGGAGCCTGTGCTCCGCGATGGGAGAGGCCACAACAGTGAGAGGCCTGTGTACCGCAAAAAAAACAAAAACAAAAACAAACAAACAAACAAACAAGTATTCTTCCATCACTCCAGATATTTTTTTAAATGCATAATCAGAAGATAGTAATGGAGAAACATCTAATAAACCCACATTGAGGGAAACTGTACAACCTAACCGGTTTCTACTCTTCAAAACTGTCAAAATCAAGAAACACCAAAAAGGCCTGGGGAACTGTTCCAGATTGAAAGAGACAAAAGAATATGTGACAATAAATGCAATGCATGATCCTGAATTGGACTCTAGACAAGGAATAACAACAGCTATAAAATACATTATTGTGACAGTTGACAAACTTTAAAAATGAACGGTGGGGACTTCCCTCATGGTGCAGTGGTTAAGAATCCGCCTGCCAATACAGGGGACACGGGTTCGTGCCCTGGTCCGGGAAGATCCCATGTGCCGCAGAGCAACTAAGCCTGTGTGCCATAACTACTGAGCCTGCGCTCTAGAGCCCGCGAGCCACAGCTACTGAGCCCAAGCACCGCAACTACTGAAGCCTGCGTACCTAGAGCCTGTGCTCCACAACAAGAGAAGCCACCACAATGAGAAGCCCGCTCACTGCAACAAAGAGTAGCCCCTGCTTGCCGTAACTAGAGAAAGCCCACATGCAGCAACGAAGACCCAACACAAAAATAAAATAAATAAAATTAAATTTTAAAAAAAGAATGGTGGAGGAGTTAATATATTTTGTCAATGTTAAATTTTCTGCTTCTGATAATTATACTGTGTGAGGATGCTCTTGTTCTTACACTGAAGTATTTGGGGCTAAAGGGGTGTAATGTCTGCAATTCATTCTCAAATAGGAAGAAAAATAATTTACATTTATACGTTAAATATATATATTCTATATCTCTATCTATCTTTAACTATCCATATCTATCTATCTATCTATCTATCTATCTATCTATCTGTCTATCTACTGAGAGACTGATACACAGAGAGAGACACAGAGAAAGCAAATGTAAACAATCAGTGAAGGTGGGTAAAGAGTATTCAGAAATATCTTACTTTAGACTTGCAACTTTTCTATAAGTTTGAAATAATACTAAGTTGCCAAAAGTAAAATAAGTTCACAAATAAGCTGCACACTCTCACGCTCAAGAAAAACACAAGCCCATAAACACTCATTCCTCTTCAGGGCATCTGATATCCACCCATTGCCCAACTCCAGGGGGCCTTAGGCCCTCAGGGCTCAGCTCTGCAGGATCTGCTAACCCTAGGTGCCTGCAGGCTCCGTGATCCTACAAGGGAGTCTGCCCAGGCACTTCAGCAGAACTTGGTTGGGTATTAGCTGGGACACAATTCCTTAGGCCTGAGAAGAATATAATTTAAGGCTTGTTTGATCAAAATAGCTCTCTTCCAAACAAAACTGGAAATTCTCACAAGAGGCTCTTTATTTATTTTGTTTTTTGTTTATTGGGGTTTTTTTTGTGGTACGCGGGCCTCTCACTGTTGCGGCCTTCCCCGTTGCAGAGCACAGGCTCCAGACACACAGGCTCAGCGGCCATGGCTCACGGGCCCAGCCGCTCCGCGGCATGTGGGATCTTCCCAGACCGGGGCACGAACCCGTGTCCCCTGCATCGGCAGGCGGACTCTCAACCACTGCGCCACCAGGGAAGCCCTACTTTTTTTTTTTTTTAAAGGTTGGAAAAATTACTTTATGAAGGCTTAAGAAGTACTGAGTATAATTAAACTGTAGTCCAGAGTTAGATACAATTTAATATAGTTCAATCCCAAAATAAAAGTTATTGTAGGTGAGACCACGAAATTTCCTAACACGCGACTTTAATACGTTGCGCTAAATTTAAAACAACTCAGAGGAACCAATATTTACAGTAGATGGTGTACTTATGAAAACTCTGGCATCACCTATATTATATACATGTATATATGTGAATATATATAGAGAGAGAACCCAAGATTATATGAACTAGGAAACAGATGTTGTATATTTCAACAGCAATACTAGAGTGCAGAGTTTGAGACTAGGATTTATAACATGGGATTTGGAAAAGGAGCAGACATCTTGTTTTCAAAACCTGAAGTTTTTCTCAAGACCCAAGTCAACATTGTAACTGCCACAGAAAAGGAAAAAGGGAAGCTTTTCTCACTTCAATTGTTCATCTGCACCAGAAAGTCCAGTATCCCTGAGACAGGAACCACTGCAATAAGAAGGGAGTGAATAGGTTCTCCCAAAGGAATACTGTTACTTCATTATGCCTCCTGCCCTGGTCACCAGGAGCAAACTTTGCATTTCCCAACCTAATGCTTGGCAGCACCAAGACATTTCAGTAATGGTTCATCATAAACCCTGCATTCTCCATCTTCGTGAAATAACCTTGTCTCCCATTGAATTTCCTTTTCCTTCCTTTCTCGGGCTTCTGCTCTTTGTCTTTCTTCAAGTCTATGCTTGGCTTCAGTTGCTGCATCAATGTCTCTGATCTTTAAGTTGAAAGTGACATCCTTCCAAAGGCAGTGGGATTCGTACTCATTCTGATCTTCCAACTTCCTCACTTTCTTCTTGATTATAGGCAACTTGTTGGTATCTATAAAAACTACATTTTCCCCTGTTGAGTATTTTGCATACAGTACACCATTCCATTCCCCTTCAACTGAGCAGAAAGACTTCCTGTCATTTGGAGAAAAAATCTCAGCAGTAATTCTGTGCTTCTTGCCCCCATAGAAAGGTTTAGTGTGGAAGATGATATTGGCACTTTAGCCAGTTTGGGAACAATTAATATTGCATTCTCCACCTAGTTCTACCCAGGGCACTGTTAAGGATAGACCTTCCATAACCATTGGGGAATGTGAGAATGTAATGTTACATCAGGGTCTAGACACAAGACACAGCCCTGTCCTATGTTGTGCACCCCAACTGACATCCCAAGGAATTGTGATTTGGTCCAGATATGAGCATTGAATTGTATCTTCTTGTTAAAACACTCAGCATAAAAGGCTGAAACTGGTGGATGATGGGAAACCTGCTCAGCCACGAATGTTACGCTATTCTTGGAAACCCAGGGAATTGGTCCTTCTGAAACTAGCTCCAAATTCTCTTCAGTATCATTGGTAATGTCCAGTGACACTGAAATATCTCACCCAAAATGGGGTTGTATGGCTTTTTGGCAACCAATCCTTTCCTTCCTACGTGAAAGGTTGAGAGGTGCCATTTTACAACCTGAACCATTCAGTCTCTGGCATCCTTCTGGTCACTAATACTCACAAACAGGTTCAGATGTGCAAAAAAGTCTGCATACATTTCTAAAAGAGATCTTCTTTCAAGAGTAAATGTTGGAAGAACTACCTTAGTAAGATCCATTCCAAGCCTAACCTGTGACAACAGATGCACGATAACACTCTTGTGCTCTTCCACCGACCCTGCCTCCCCTTCATCATCTCTATCATCATGTGAATAGAAGAGGTCAGCATCACTTGTTCCATTGGACATGGAAGAATTAAGTGATTCCATGGTATCTGGGCGCTTTAGACTATTTCCTGAGCTGCTGTGTGTCCAGACTGAGGCAGAACCAGAGGAATCTATTAAGTGCTTTGGGGATGAGCCACTCTGATGGAATTCATCCGCATTATAGAATTCATCTTCACTGCTGGAATAAGAGAACTCTGGGACTGTGTTTGGAGACAAGTTGGCATGGCTTGGAGAAGTTAGACTGCTACTAGATGGTGAGTGCTCACTGCCTGTACTATTTGGTGTTGGAGTCTGATGATGTCCCAAGGTAGGAGCTAATACAGGTCCAACTGGTAGAGAAGATGGACACTGCTCTGATTTACACAACTGAGTGGGTTCTGGAGGTAAGACAGTCTGGGAGGGCACTGTGTTGATCACAGGTTCCAAGGGACTAGGTTGATATATTGCATCCATAGGATTAATAGTACTTTTAGCGATCTGCAGCAACACAATGCAGTGTTTAGTTGATTCTACCATGCTATTTGCTGTCTCTTTGAGAGTCTCAATTTTCTTTCTCTGTTCATCATCTTTGCAGTTTTGAACTTTGTCATCAAAAAGCTTTAACTTGGGCTTCCCTGGTGGCGCAGTGGTTGAGAGTCCGCCTGCCGATGCAGGGGACACGGGTTCGTGCCCCGGTCCGGGAAGATCCCACATGCCACAGAGTGGCTGGGCCCATGAGCCATGGCCGTTGAGCCTGCGCATCCGGAGCCTGTGTTCCGCAACAGGAGAGGCCACAACAGTGAGAGGCCCACATACCGCAAAAAAAAAAGCTTTAACTGTTCTATCAAGATCTGTAGGTAAGCATCAGCCTCTGTAAGTTTCTTATCAAAGTCTTAGACACTAGGAACAAATCCTGAATCTAAACCTCCGCAAGTAGCCGTCAAGCCAAGGCCCCCACCCTCTGTGCCTCCAGGGGAGGGAGCCGAGGGCTGCTTCCGGGCACCCCCTCTTCTCCCCACTCTGCTGGATCACAGGGCTGATGCCTGGTCTACTTCTCGTCTCTAAACTCATTCCCTTTGCTCTGCGCTCCAACCTCCCATAATCCCAGTTCCTCTTTCCCCATGTTTCCTCTGCCTGGAACCCTTTTTCCTCCCCCTTTTCTCTCAGCCAACTCCTCCTCATCCTTCAGATATCAGCCTGACATCCAAGATAGCTCCAAACCACATTAAATCTCCCAGTTATGGCCTCTCAGCCTCATGTGCCTCCTCTTTGTTGTACTAACCCTATTAAAATGTTACCCTTGGGGCTTCCCTGGTGGCGCAGTGGTTGAGAGTCTGCCTGCCGATGCAGGGGACACGGGTTCGTGCCCCGGTCCGGGAAGATCCCACATGCTGCAGAGCAGCTGGGCCCGTGAGCCATGGCCGCTGAGCCTGTGCATCCAGAGCCTGTGCTCCGCAACGGGAGAGGCCACAACAGTGAGAGGCCCACGTACAAAAAAAAAAAAAAATTTTACCCTTTACTTGTGTGATAACTTGGTTAACGTCTGTCTCCCCCCTCAAGGTAAGTTCAAAGAATGCGGAAACCAGATCAAGTTCACTTACTGTGGTACTTCTAGTGCATTCTATTATGTGGGCACATACAGTATAAAGCTTTGTCATCACCATCTTGAAACTCTTAACTTTTTTAACAAGGGACCTGAATTTTCATTTTTCACTGGCCCCTGCAAATTACGTAGTCGGTCTTGGGAAGGGAAGAATGTATAGGGGCTCTTCTGTGATGAATACTCATTCTGAGGCCACCATCCCTAAAAACCCAAAGCAAGTTTGACTACCAAGTGTTGATTTGTTCAAATATTAAACAAATATTTATTGGACGTTATGTGCCTACACAGTGGAGCCCTGCTGAGTGCAGAGCTCTGTCCATGAAGGTGGCCCTCTTCCTGCCTTCCTCTTGGATTTCTTGATCCCATGCCAATTAAAGATGCTTCTGACTTCTTGTGGGCTATATCTCACCCTGGACTTCACCACTCTCTGAACAATCTATTGATAGGTTTCACAGGACAGGACTTCCCTGGCACAGGCTCAACCCTGAAGATAAGAAGTACTTTCCCCATTAGAACTTCAGTCCTGCCTTCAACCTGCCAATAAGACTCAGGCCAAAACAGAAACTTCATCTTGCAGAAGTACTTTCTTAATCTCCCCAATTTTAAAGCCCTGGTTCACCTCAGGATATTGTGAAAGGTTTGCCAGAAAGTGGCTCTCTGAGTTTGGCAATACTTGGCCTGCTGCATTTTAGCCCGGGCTCATCACTGATGCATCAACAAACATTCACTTTCAGTAGCCACAGACTGACAGTGCTGCTCCACTCACTGGATATCTCAGACTGACAAACAACTGACAAATGTCACACAGTAAATTAAATTCACAGGCAAATTTGGAAACACTAAGTTTGTTAGCAAATTGTAATACCATATTGAAAGAGGAACAGCAAAAATGGAAAACGATGTTACTCATCAGAACAGAGTATCGCCAATATGTTAGGGAAAATGGCAGAGAGAGCTGAACGCCAAGAATTTCAATATAGTTTTGAACTTTAAAGAAAGAAAAGTGATGTTGCTTTACACCATTTGGATATATACCTCGGGGTACTGTTTCCCAAAGGATCAGTCTGGTACCTTGTGGTTTGTAAGATCATTTTAGGCAGTATGCTTACCAGCTGCCTTGGTTTGGGCTCCCCCAAAAGCAGATCCTGGGTAAAGATTTAGGTATAAGCTGTTTACATGGGAGGTGATCCCCAGGAAGAACTGGTGGGGAGTGGGAAAGTGAGGTGGCAAAAGGAGGGAGGCCACAAAAAGCTGTAAAGCCACCAGGTTACAGCTGTGGGCAGCCGGAGTAAAACCCACTGGGGCCCCCCTGAGAGACTGTGTAAGACACACCTCATAATTTTCCACTAAGGGGTGGGGAGGTGGAAGTATTTAATCCACCAACTCCTGCCTCTCACTGATGGGGAGGGGCCCCTCGGGATGTTAACCCCCTTGGCTGGAAACCCCTGCATGTTGAAGGACACAGGAAGTCATAAATGGGTCTAGGGGACTCTGGAGGTGATTTCTGGAGTAAGCCTAGGCAATATGAGTGGGGCACTGGGAGAGTCTGCTCTGACAGGCTTTACCCAGCAGCAGATCACATAGGAAAGTTATCATGTTTTCAACTCACTGTCCATTCTCAGTCCATCAGACTGGGGCTACCTCACCTTTAACACCCACCCAGTGCCTACTAACCTCAATCTTTCTCTCTCTCCAGGGTGCGAAGAGACTCGGGCAACAGCCATCTAGCTAGAATTTAGTTACTCTGTTTTGTGGGTATCTATTTATCTTAATACTTATATTCAAATTTGGGCCAGCATACTGGTTTTATATTATAATAATATAACCTTTCCATTAAAGATAACTATAAGGGAAAAACTGTCGGTCTGTAGAAAACTATTAAGTGTTTTACAATGTTAAGGGCTATGGTAAAAGATGATTCATAAATGACTGAGGTTTAGGAAACACTTTCTTTGTGGAAACTCCCTCTCATAACTGTCACACAAAGTAACTGGCCCACGATCTTGCTGCTCCTGACAAGTACAGAAAAAGTGACACTCTGTTGCCCTCTTCCCTGGAATGAGTGAAAAGAGACTCCTACCCCACCCCCCACCCCCAACACATGCCCGTCCTTTCTGGAGAAGATCTGTAGCCCTCCGTCTGCCCAGTCATGGATTAAAAATGAAATTCGTATCTAACAGGTCTAACTTTAGCCACAGGAAACAGGAGCACTTGGGGGACCCAAAGGGTTAGCCAAGCTTTGTTAAAGGACGGGCACATTATCTTTTCTGAACCTTCTTCCTTCCCCTTTTTGGGAGGGGAGGGGTGGAGGCTTAGCTTTGGGGAGTGATCAGGAAGTGAGGCCTGCTGGATCTGTTTCCTGGTCAGCTGTGTGGGAGGTTTCACTGTTGTCACTGTTTGGCTCTCAAACTTATGCTACATATCATTAGGACCAAGTGATGCCCACTTTAGAGTATATTATAAAAAATATTTTGATGATGAAAATCACTCAAATGAGGAATTAAAAAACCCTCTATGTTGAAAATGTCTAGACACCTTGACCACAAATAAGAAATGCTTCTGTGAAGAAAAGAAAGTTTAAACCTAAGTAGTTTTGTTTTGTTTTGTTTTGTTTTGTTTTTGCAGTGCGCGGGCCTCTCACTACTGCGGCCTCTCCCATTGCAGAGCACAGGCTCCGGACGCGCAGGCTCAGCGGCCGTGGCTCACGGGCCCAGCCGCTCTGCGGCATGTGGGATCTTCCCGGACGGGGGCACAAACCCGTGTCCCCCGCATCAGCAGGTGGACTCTCAAACACTGCGCCACCAGGGAAGCCCATAAACCTAAGTAGTTTTTAAAACTTACATTCATATATATTTTCTAGCTTACTTACAATGTGCATAATTTATAGGTCTGCTTTATAAATTTTCATCAGAAGTTGCCAGATCACAAGTGTTGTTACTCTCTTATCTGATGCATAAGTAGCAAAATAGAGAACAATTACCCACTGGTTACCTATTTTTTAAGGTCACCAAACTAACTGTATGACCTTAGGCATTTCACATTCCTGCTCTGGATCTCAGTTTCATTATCTGTAAGATGAGGGCACTGGACCAGGTGACCTCCAAAGTTTGCTTCTAACATCGTATGCGTGTATGACAACACGTAGCCAAGGAGATTGCTGGGTAAGGCGTGGGGGGAATGAGAATGGCAGAGATTGGAAAACACTTTCTAGAAATAGATATGATATTCTGTTTTTGCCTCAAAGTCACAGATGACAATGATCCTAGTTGTAAATTATGTTTTTGAAACACAATGTCTGTGTCCCGATTCCAGCATAGCCCAGAGCACTACACAAAGAAGGTGATCCACCAATGTGTGTTGAATGAGTGGACAAAGGCACCTTCCCTGAATATCTTTTGAGGACTCAAGGCTAATGCCCGATTATTTACAACAGCCAAGATATAGAAACAACCTAAGTGCCCATCAATGGATGAGTGGATCAAGAAGATGTGTGTGTGTGTGTCTGTGTGTGCGGTTAAAACAACAAGATGCCATTTCACATCCATCCATCAGATTGGCAAAATTAAAAGCCTGACAATACTAAGGGTTGGAGAAATGAGGCTTCTCATCCAAGGCTACAGGGAGAGTTACAGACTGGAGAGTAACTTGACAGCTTCCAGTCAAGCTGAAGATAGGCATGTTTTCCTGCCCAGCATCCCACTTTTAAGGACATAGTCTAGCGTAATTCTTGGAGGTGGTGGGCACTTAGAGGTCTGTACTTGAGGGATGCTCAGGATGTTTATAACAGCAAAAGACTGGACATAACAGAAATATCTTTTAGTACGTAGATGGAGTATAGGACATGCACCAACATTTCCATCAGTCAAAACCCATCCATCAATCAGGCTCCTCCTCTCATACATACCTGCCCAGACCATTACATTGCGCTTGGATATGCAAAACACACATCAGCTCCAACACTGCTAGTTCATGCCTCCTACCTGACTCATGTTTGGATAGCTGCATTTGTTTCCCTATAGTTTATTTTGATCCAACCAGAATTACAAGCACACAGGGCCTCCTTGCTTCTAGACTAGTGGTTCTCAAAATTTTTGGTCTCAGGACCCCTTTATACTTTTAAAAACTATTGAGGGCCCCAAGAGCTTTTGTTTATGTTGGTTATATCAATATTTGCAGTATTAGAAAATAAAATTAAGAATTAAAAAATTTCTTTCTTTTAAAAAGTAATGAGTGTATTATTACTTCTTAATCTAATTATCACATTTTAATGAATATTAACTATATTTTCCAAAACAGAAAATGTAGGGAGAAAAGCAGCATTGCTTCAAACTTTTATAACTTTTATAATCTTTAATGGCTGGCTGCACAGAAGACAGCTGGATTCACATATCTGCTTCTGTAATGAATCTGTTGTGGTGTGTTATTTTGGTTGACGCATATGAAGAAAATCTGTTCTGTAGTTACGTAGTTAGTACTTTCTAGGTCTCAGGAACTCCTTGGATCACACTTTAGAACCACTGTTTTAAATCACCCTACATTCTGCCAAAAGTTATCTTTCACACAAACACAATCATGTCATTTCCCGCTTCCCTCAAAGCGCGAATGGCTGCCTATGGCTCATAAAGTTAAGTCCGAATTCTGCACAAAAACCCTTCCCATTTAGCCAATCTCGTGTCTGTCCAAACTCCATTACTGCTCTACTTTATATACTGGTACTCTACCCACCTCCGGGTACACACGCATGCTTGTCCTGTTCTGCTTGTTCGTGCCTCTGAGCCTCAGCTTTCCTCCTGCTAAGACTCCTGTGTATCTCTTGTAACCCTGTCCAAAGGTCACCTCCTCTAGGAAGCCTTCTCTGATTCACCCTTCCCTTGGAGTTTACTTTTTTGTGTTTTAAATACTTATTTTTTGAATAAGTAATTGAAGTGCATTGGATTAAATTCCAAAAGGGTATGCCGTACAATAATAAGTAGACTTCTTTCCCACATCCATCCCTTCCTCTCCCAGGAGGCAACCATTGTGATTGGTTCCTTCTACATTTTTCCAGAGCTGCTCTAGACGTAAATAGGCTAGTCATTTCTTTTATCCAAATGGCATCATACTATATGCACTGCTCTACACTTGCTTAACATTATAGCTTGGACATCAAATTAAAATTGGCCTCATTTTTTCAACAGTTGAAAATTACATTTTTAAAATGTACTATAGCTTATTTATTCAGCCCCCCCATTAACTGGATACATATGTGGTTTCCAATCTTTTGCTGCAGCAAATATCCTTCTATAGAAATCAATCTACACATGTGAGAGACTCTGTGTCATTAATATCCAGGAGTGAAACTGCTGGGTCCAAGGGAATGTATATTTGTAAGTTTGATAAACATTGTCAAATTGTCCTCTATAAAGACTGTTCTAATTTATACTCCCACTGCCATGCATGAGAGGTCCTATTACCCTTGCCAAGCAGTGTTATCCAACTTTTTAATCTCCGTCAATGTGGTAGATGAAAAATGATACCTTGGTTAAGCTTAAATTGATATTTCTCTAACAAGATCAAATCTCTAGAGCTAAGCTATCCAGTATGGTAGCCACTAGATACACGTGGCTGTTTAAATCTTAATTTTAATTAATTAAAATTAAATAACATTTAAAACTCAGCTCCTCAGCTGCACTAGCTTCATGTGAAGTGCTCATTAGCCATCTGTGGCTAGTGGCCTCTGTGTGAGACAGTGCAGATACAAAACATTAGTATCACTGTAAAAAGTTCTACTGGACGGTGCTGCTCTAGACCTGCACTGTCCAATGGCTACCATGAGCACACACGTGGGTACTGAGCACATGAAATGTGGCTAATCTGAAGTGAGATGTGCTCTGAGTAGATAATACACACTGGATTTCAAAGACTTAGTATGAAAAAAAGAATGTAAAATGTCTCCATAATAATTTTTATGTTGATTATATGTTGAAATGCTAATATTTTGATATACTGGGTTAAATAAATCATTAAATTAATTTCATCTGTTTCTTTTTACCTCTTTTAATGTGGCTATTAGGAAATTTAAATTTACACGTGTCTCACATTCTGTTTCTATTGGACAATGCTGCTCCAGAGGGCACAGCGCTCTGTTAAGACCTGGATTTTAGCATTTTTCCTTTTACACAGAAATAAGTGTAGTTACTATTGCTATAAAGAAAAACAAACTCATTGGAATCTCTTTTTCCTCCTAGCCCTTCCCTGCCCCATGCAGACAGGGTGGGCAACAAAAGGAGAAAGGGCGGCAATGATCTTGATGATGAACAATCAGCCCTGAAACAAACCAGTACACTTCCCACCTGGGCGGCCACAGGCAGGAACCAGTGGCATCGCTGACCCCGAGCAGGGCCTGATTTCCTGGTGGCTGTTAAAACAATGTACCAGAGAACAAAGTGCCTTCAAAACTAAGAATAGAAGAATGGCTCCAAATAAGATTTCCAGGACTCTGCAGGAACAAATTCCTCCCCTGCACCGACCCTAACCCACCTTCCACCCCTTGGCTTGACCTGGCCCCTTGGCTTGACCTGGCCCCTTGGCCTGACAAATGTCCTGTCCCAGCCCCGAACCGCCTGCATTCTCAGCAGTCTGTACACACAGACTGAGGGACAGAGTGGAAAGGCGAGACCCAGAGAAAGAGGTGGGCGGCAAGGGTTCTGCCCTAAAGGGCTGACGCGACAATGGTTCTATGGTTGAGACGTGGCATATACGTTTCCGTCATCTGTGTCTTTAGCTTTGGCTATGAAGGTCAAGAAAACAGTATTCACCCTTGGATGGGCACTGGCAAAGAGGGATGGGTGGACCAGTTTGTCCCCTGGCACTGACGTCTTTTTGCCTGTGAGACAGGGTTTTGTTAGTAGGAAAGAAACACTAATGGTAGTTAGGTATAAACAGTCCATGATAGTTGCCACCATGATTAAAGAATACTGTCTATTGTAGTAAACTCAAACTATATCTAGGTAGAATTTTTTTTAATGTTCAATTACCTTTTATTCTACTAAATAAACCAGTTTTAACATTTCAGTGCATATTCTTTCAGACTACAAAATTGTGTATGTTACATACAATGATATAAACATGCTGTTTTATCACGTTTCATCTCACTCAAAAATAAATACAGTTCTTCCATGTTAAGAAAAAAAGAAGAAAACAGTTTTGCAACATGATCCATCAACTTGATAGACCAGAACATTTTCTATCCAGGTACTGAGGGAATGAGGCCTAATTGTATCTGAGCATAAGTCATCTGTTTGGAGGAAAACATTATTTTATTACCATTACCATCATCATCTTGATCATGATCATCATCATCATCATTAGCTGTGTGCCTTTGAGCAAGTGAAATAACCCCTCTGGGTCTCAGTTTTATCAACTATAAAATGTATGAGCTTTCCTATCTCATCCAGTCAGAAAGTTCTGTGACCCTATGCACATGCAAATGAACTATCAGCGACACCTTCATTCTCATTCTCTCGCTGCTTTAAAAGACACTCATTGGTCAACCAATATGAGTTAGACCCTGAGCCTGACACTGGCATACAAATATGGAAAAATGCTTCTTCCACTGGATGAAGTGTTTAAGAGATGGAAGGAAAGAGAAGAGGGTGGGGATGGAATGAATCATTAGAGCAGAGTTCTTTACCCGGGGCCAGGGGTCTGCACAGACATTTTCACAACTATGTGCAGTTTTCTTAAGAGAACATTCCAAGATGCATGTGACCTCAAGAAGGCAGGGGGCTAGTGATGTAAAGAAACTATGAGAGGCTAATTACCACACTAAATTCTTAGTCCATGGTGGGTGCCTGAAGAGTTAGCACCCAAGACAGTGCACAAGGTGTACATGGGGATAAACACACAAGGGATTTGAACCGGAGCCTCTTTGGTGCAAAGCCCACCTCTTTCCCCTCACATCAGGGATAATCTGTTTATACACGCCTTCTCCCTGCTGCTGTGCCTTTACCAGTGCTCCCCTTGCTCACATCAGAAGATTACAAGCATTTAACAGGCCAAGACAGTAGCCCACTTGTTTGACCTGGGATGACTGTACTTGCCCAAAGCCGGGGTGGGGGGATTTGAGGGGGAGAGTTAGGAGGAGAGAATGAGGTAACCCATGTGAAACACTCATCACTAGTTAGCATCTCAAAGGTACTAGCAGATATTCATTCATAGAATATTTATTTAGGACCTAATACATGCCAGCCCTTAGGTTAGATGTTTTCATCATCTTCATCACCTTCATCACTTATTAGTAGCATATTTATCTCCCCCAACATGGCAGAGTACTCCACATAGTAGTCACTCAATAAATGTAGGTTGAATGAGTAAATGGTGATGATCTCTGTGGTATATTAATTTATCCTTCAGCAAACTTTTATGCCCTTCCCTGACCTCCATGGCTTGGTACTATGACTTGCTCTGGCCAGTGGAATATGGGTGGACAGGACAATGTACCAATTCTGAGCCTAGGCCTTAAGAGACATTACGTATTGCTGCTTGCTCCTCTGGGATCTTCTGACCTGCACAGGAGAAGAATATACACTTGGGTAGCTAAGGGACCTGAATGGGGCAGACTACGCAGCCAACCTGCACACCTGTGAGCATAAGAATAAATGCTTGCTGTTGTTTGCTACTGAGTTTGGGGTAGTTGTTACTCAGCGAAAGCTGACTGAGATATACTCCTTTACCCATGCCCAGGCAGAGAGTAGCCCTGGCTTCTCTTATGGTGGGATTTCAGCAGTTGGGTCATTTTGTGGCTCTCCCTACCCCGTTTTCTTTAGGTTGGTAATGCCTCATTTAGAGAAGACAGCAGGGGCTACAAAGACCCATATTTTGGCCATCTTGGCACCTGGCACAGGGTCAGGCACAAAGCTGGTTCTCAGGCAGTGTCTGATATATGAAAGGATGGGCCGACTGTTCATTCTGGTGAGAGAAGCCCTGTCAAAATCACAGCAGGCAGCAACTTGGGCCTCAGATGCTCAGAGCCAGTGGCTCTGCAGTCCTCAGTGTGGGAAGTAGACCTTGTGGTGACACAATATCATTTCAGACCATATGCAGTAGACCAAGGTGTATTTATTATAATGTGTTTTAGGAAACATATTATGATGTTTAGTGACTTTAGGGCGCTTACTACTTAGGATGAACCTAAGGTCAAAACAAAACAAAACAATTAGACAATGTAAAGAAAAACCGTAAGTGAAAAATAACAGTAAAAGTGGTATGTGGATATGGGAAACATGACCGAAGTTTAGGAAACACTGATACTATTCAAGTCTCATTTTCCTACAAATCACAATCACAATCATAGCTAGTATTTTTGAACATTATCATAAAATGCACTGTTTTAAGAGTTTCACAGATATTATTTTATAAACTTTTCATAGTATTGGAAGCAGATATATTATATCATCTCCATTTTGCAGGTGAGGTAAATAAGGCCCAGAAGGAAAAGTAAATAACTTGCCCAAGGTCAAGTGGCAGTGAGGGTGTAAACTCAGAGTATCAACCTCCAGGATCCAGCTATGTCTGTCTCTATTGGAGACCCTGGTACCCAGGGAAGTTCAGCATTGCCCAAGGTTAATGCAAAACCCAGAACCCCAAACTCCTGACTCTCAGACCAGTGCTCTCATCCCTGCTCCATGAGGAACACTGTGGTGAGAACACCTGGGGCTTATGGCAGGGGGTGAGTGGGGTCTGCTAGAGACAAGGGAGAGAAGTGGTGAATGCCACGAGGAAGATTTGGGAGGGAAGAGATGGGAACATAAACAAGGCTGCCAAACAGAGGCAGGGGCTCAAGGGATGCAGAAAAGCTAGACTACGGACAAAGTTATTGAGAAAAAGAGGGCTGACAGTGCAAGGGTTGGCACACAGGGGCTGCTTTCTGAACTCCTCCCAAGAGGCCCACCCACTGTGGCTTCCCTAAGTGACATCCACATAGTCTATATTTAGGTCCTAAAGTCACCCATTGTTTCTCTCCCGGTGGACACTCGGGGTCACCACCCTGACCTTGCATTTTCCGAGTCACACCACTGAGTGCTCCATCAAGACAAGCCTTTTTTAGGATCTGGTTTGAATCAACTTCCCCTTCCATGGCTCCCACTTGGCGTTCTGGGAAAGCTGTAAAAATATGGCTGGAATCAGGGCTTTAAAATGAAGTATTGACTTTTCTGTGTAATATGCTGCTTTCTTCCCTCCACAAAATCAAATCAGGGCATATTTAATTCAGGACATAAGATGTTTCACAGCCCTACTGTTGCTGAGCCCTTACACACTAATAATTCATTTCTCTGGGAGCCACCAACAGCTATGGTCAATAAGACCTGGGACATGGGTCACGTTCGCTGAGTGCGGAATCTGTGCTAGGCATTGTCTTGAATCACTTCATTTATTCCTCATGACAACCCTATAAGGTAGGCACTATTTTTTTTTAATTTTTATTTATTTATTTAGGCTGTGCCAGGTCTTCATTGTGGCACGTGGGCTCTTCATTGTGGCATGTGGGATCTTTAGTTGCGGCATACGGACTCCTTAGTTGCAGCATGCATGTGGGATCTAGTTCCCCAACCAGGGATCGAACCCAGGCCCCCTGCATTGGGAGCATGGAGTCTTACCCACTAGATCACCAGGGAAGTCCCAGTAGGCACTATTTATTATCCCCATTTAACAAGGAGATTCAGAGAGATTTGGTAACATGCCTGGGACTGCATGGCTAGTAAGAGGTAAAGCTGGGACTCAAATCTACATCTACATCTATGTGGTTCTAAAACCCATGCCCTTAACTGTTACACTCTGCCATTCCTCCACAGATACAGAGCTATCTTGATCAAATCTCAGAAGATGGATTTGTGAGAACTTTAAAGGGTTTCTCCTTTCCCATTCTCTCCTTCAACATCCAGCTACCAACTGCCTTTCCCACACCCGAACTCAACTCCCCCAGATCCTTTCTTTAGAGACTCTCGGACCCAAGAAATAAAAATTCATTCAATAATATTTTCAAGAGCAGAATAAAGGTCAACAGCCAGCCAGCCAATTACATTTTGAGTTCCAGTCCATATCCTCGGGAAATTTGTATGTAAAAGCACTTATTAAATCATTTGATTTTGCAACAGGGATATGAGAACTATTTTTGACTTTTTGTCAAAAAGTCATACCTTAGACCCATATCAGAGTTAAAATGAGTTTAGAGACATCTCTATTTGACAGGTGGGAAACTGAGTCCAGAGAAGGCAGCGACTTGTCTTAGATGCCTCTTGTGTAGGCGCTAATTGGACCGAAGCAAACATCCACCAAAATGAGCTGATTTGTCAAAGGATTGGAAAGCAAAGTGTTACTGAAGATGCTGCACTTGATAGGAGATATAAGAAGGGCCCTGTCATTAAACTCATCACGTGTGCTATGACTATGAATGTCATTTCTGGCTCCATTCTGCCTGAGCTTGAAGCCTGATCCACTACTAACCAGCTAGGAGACCATAGGCAAAGTATTTATCCTCTCTGCATCCCAGTTTTACCATCTGCAAAGTGGAGGTAATAATAGCCAACCCCTATAGTGTTGTAAGACTTTCATAAGCTAATGCAAGTAACTTGAAAAGTATCTAATAAACGTCAGCTATTATTGTAATATTTTTAATTAATGCTGCATTAACTATCCCTGAAGTGTAGTAAATCATTTAAAATGTTGCCAATTTCCATATCTCAATTGATCAAAAATTATTCTTTATCAGGTGAGCGAATAGCTAGGTGAGTGAGATGGGAAAGGAGAAACACAGTGAAACCACTCAAATCACATAAAAAGATGTCTATAATGGCCATGTACAAGAGTTGGAATTTGTATTGCAAACATCAGTTTCAGAAACATAATTCTGATGAAAGAAGCAGAAAAAGCAATGGGTATTTTCTTTAAAAAATAACTTTGGCTTATCCAAAGCTTTAACACCTATCCACAAACAAACAAACAAACAAATAAAAGGGACAGAGAGAGAGAGTAAGCTTCAGGGCTCCTAATCATTCTTCAGTCCATAGAAACATAACATTTCCAGCTGCTCCTTCCAAAATAACCCAAACAGGCACCAATACTTTTAATGAGAAAACCAGTGAGTCTGAGTCTCCCCTGATATTATCTGACTTCATTTTCCCAATGATGAACACATTCAAAACACCAGAATGTTAAGGAAACCTACAAAAAAGTTGCTTCACAAAGAATGAACTTCCAAAACTGAGTTTAGCCATCTTCCAATCCAAAGAAGAAAAGGTCTTGGAAATCCACTTTGCTATTTAAACACACACACACACACACACACACACACACACATACTTTTTCCTTCCCATTTAATAAAAACAGGTCTCTTAAAAAAATTAAAATACTGGCACCGTGGAGCAAAGACTGAAAGTCCCCCTACCCTTGCTCTCCTCCAATCACAGATGCTAAAGGAAGCGCTGACAGCTAGGCACTCCACTTAACACACCATCTCCACCAAGCACAACCATTTGTGGTCTTAAACACAACCACACAGTTCTTTTCTGATTCACAGTACAGTGAGGCAGAAGTGTGCCTCCCTCATCCCAGGTGTTCTTGGCGGCTCCCTGCTCACTTTCTTGGGAGATGCAGACAGCTGCATCCTCCCACACCTCAGCTCCTGGCATGGTCCAGCCAGGATTGGGTGGGAGTTGGGAGCCTGTATCGCCCTGGTCCAGCTGCAAAGGAGCTTACCTGAGCATGAACAAAGAAGCAACACCACACCATGGGGCGCTCCGACCTCATCCACCTGGAGTCCCCAGCCCTTAACTGCGGCAGAGCCCTTCGGACGGGATTCTCTGAGCAGAGCAGAGCATGGTTTCCCTCAAGGAACTCCTCCCCACTACTTGGGCTGCCTGACAGGAAGTGACAGGGGGCCATAAGTTACATTGTCAGAAGCTGAGAACCACACCAGCCCAGAGCTCCCCACCTCCGGCGGTTTCCTTGCCGGCTGCTGTTGCTGCTTTTTCAGAGCACTCTGCCTCTGGCATTCAAAGGCACACCAGAAATTCAGTTTCTGGCTGACAATCCCCAGCCTGTAAGAAACAAACAATGCTTACTGGGTCCCCACCTACAGCCATGCTTGGCATTCTGGCAGCTCTAAAGTGTTCACTGCCAGGATATCATGCTTTGTAGACCCAAACATTGGGGTGAAATGGATAGAGAAGGGACACTGGGAGGAGAACTTTGTATGATCAAAGAGGAATCAAGAGTCCACTTGAACTTCACCCAAGAGCCAGGGCCCTGCCCGGCATGCAGAGCCTACACTGAATCCCAATTTCATAGCAACTCTACAAATGAGAGTGACGGTAAACACCCCACTCAACCGTTCATTTCTTTTTTTCTTAGGCAAATTTTCTCTTCAGAGCCCATTCAAAATAACTGCTTCTGGAAACCTCCTTTTCAGCTTTTAATGTGAATAACAAAGGGCCTTACTGCTCTTCTCAGAGTTATGATGGAAACAACTAGTGGCTGACATTTCTCATTTTATGAACTGGGGATCTCACGAATGAACACCTTGCCCTGGTCCCCTGCCTTTTACAAAGCTCAGACTTATTGGGTGAGATAGAGTGTCTCACGTGAACTACAAGGTTTCAGATGAAAACTATGCCTGTTCAACCCCTCCCTACAACAAACCAACACCCTCACCCTCCCTGCACAGGGGCAGAGGGGCTCAAACCCAAGGAGACATACATAACTCCAGTGTAGCTTTCAATTCTTGATTTTTATTTTTTAGTTCTCTAATGGGATAGTATTTTGTTGGCAAAAATCTTTCTAATTGCAACTTTTAGCTGCAAAGATTTAGCCCAGGATTTCCCAAGGCATTCTTACAAATGCACAGATTTTTAAGAGCCTTTGCCTGTCTCAGCCCTGAGTAAAGTGGGAGGCTCAGCAAAGAGAGAGGGTTCATTTGAACAACAAGCTTCAATCCAAGAGTTGACTTTAGAGCTTATAAGAAAGGCTCTCCCCACTCTCAGGCCAGCAGCGTGGGCCCTAACATATGGCCTCTGAAGAGTGCATTACAAAAGAGCACTACGGAAGGATGCACCAGGCTCTGGTAGTACAAAGATGAACCAAAGATGACCGGAGAACAAAATAAATGCTGCCAGGAATTTGCAAAAAGTGTTGAGGGAGCCAAGAAATAACTGAGCCTGGCAAATGAACTGTTTTATGGGGACAAAGTCTGGGAAGGCTTCTCAGAGCAAGAGACACATGGGCAGAATTCTGAGGGGTGTTCTAGGCAGAAGAACTGGCAAGGGCAACAGCAGTGGGGTGCAGAACCATAGGGTGCTCTGGAAGAAAGGCAAATGCTTTGAAAGTACTGCTCTGACGGGCTTGGGTCTTGCTTCAAAGAGCGTGACAGGGGTCCCATCTGTCTGGAGAAAGAAGGAAGTGAAATCTCTGTGAAAAGGCTCAAGCCTTTCAGGCAAGCATCTGGGTTACCTCAAGGCCTATATGTGGTACCTACCAGGTCAGGCACCCAGGAAACACTCAGTGATGTGTAAAAGTCAAACAGTGGTGTCCACAAAAGGTGGGCTTCAGCTTGTCCTTGGGATTCCCTATTTTCCAAAGCCAGACTCCCCACAAAGCAGCCTGGGGTAAGTGGTGCTACTCGGGGGAAGGGGAGGTGTTCCTAAAAAAGGCTTCTTGCTCTAGCCTCCTGCATAGAAAAGGTCCTGATTCATACAGGCCTGTAAACAACCTAAGATTAACCAGCTTTGGTAGTAGCTCAGCTAATGAAGAATGTCAATTCCCTGAGGACCTAGGATGTCAATCCCCCATTGGCCCAGGCACTCCTCTCCTGGAGGATTTTCCAACAGCCCCTCTGCAGAGCCCCAGCTGCCAAGGCCAGGATCCACTCCAATGAAGACCCAAAGGAAACATGAGATGACCACGGAGCACTAGAGTTTCTTTCTTTCCTTGGGGAGGAAGGGCACATTCACGTAAAATAATCCTAGAATGATTAAGCCTAACTTCCGGCTGCTGACTGTGAATGAGAAAGAAGAACCGAAACCTGTGGGCTGCAGCACTTCACAGCACTTCATGGAAGAGGTGAAACTTGAGTGGGCTCCAGGGCAGGTAGCCGTGGAGGAGGGAGGAAGGGCGGGAGGACCAGCAGACGCCCTGGCCGGAGATAAAGGGCACAGCCTGCAAAAGGGAAGGAAAGAACGGGGCGCGGCCCTTCCCTCTGATGCCCCTGCTTTGACCAGAAGCAAGAGCTCCAGTAATGAAATCAGCCATGCAGAAGGCACCTCGGAGGAACATTTCCATAATGAGAGGTTCCTGCCCTGCAGGGCTCAAGTTCATTTTGAGCGTTATAATGAGAGCTTATACAGGAACGGGATGTGGGTTTTCTCGATGTGGCATCTATGATACTGTCGAGTATTTGAACATGTTTTTCTACTGATTTTTAAATTTTAAAAGTGACATAGTGTCATTATACTACATTCAAACCATACAGAAGTATATAGTGTAAAAAGCGAATCTTCCCAAAGGCCCCACTTTCTTCCCTATCGCCATCCCATTTGCCAGAGGCACCCGTGTCAAAGACAGAGGTAGATGAGGGGTCACAAACCTAAATGCTCTCAGGGCTAGGTGGGAAGGTACATGAAAGAAGAGGCCTGGCAGGCAATGGGCACCACTGAGAGTGTTTGCCTTGGGAAAGTTCCAGCTTACTGGGGCCCCAAGGGACTCATGGCCAAAGTGAACAGACATTCCAATTGTTCAAGAGAAGCTGGAAATTCCGGGTTTTACATAAAATCCCCCAGTTTTTAAATGCTGGCAACTAATTCATCATTTTTAAAAATGCTGTACAGGCCAATCAAAACACAGTTGCTGGCAGATTTGACCCGAGGGCCACCAGTTTGCAACCTCTGGTGGTGATCCTTTAGACATTTCCTGCTGTCTAAACACACATAAGTTTGTTTTGTCACGTTTTATTTTTTTAAAATTTATATTTGTCAAAATGGAATGATAACATTATTCCAGCACTTGCTTTCTTCACTTAACATCATCTTTCCACATTATCCACATCTTGGACCCCTCTGCAGAGCACGCCACAGTATGGAAGTACCTCAGTTCATTAGCTCCTGCCCTGTGGACATTCAGCAAACATAAGAGATGCACTTGAAATGTCACCTCTCAGTTGCTCATTCCTGACAATATAACTCATGATGAAAGTGCACCTGTGCACAGATATTAAAACATCCTAAAGCCACAATTACTGAAACCATAAATGGTGACTGCAGATTTCTGATATTTTAATATGAGAACTTACCACATATTTTTTTATTTGACCTTCAAAACTCTCCTGATGTAGGCCTTACTATTATCTCTACTGTACAGATTTTTTAAAAACTAAGACTCAAACAGGTGGTGTAAGCCTGCCCAAGAGGGCCTAGAGTTGGCAGGGTCGGGAGGGGAGCCAGGGTCAGGAGGGGACCTCAGAGCTCCTGTTATATGCATACAGCCCCCAGAACAGACTGCCTGAAACCTGCCCTGGTATATTCAAGAATTTGACATACAGTGAATGTTGACGGCAAACTACTACTGGAGGAGAGAAGGATTACTAACAAACGGGACAATTCATTTTTGACAGAAAAGCTTCATTTTAAAGCTCTACTTCACACTCAGTCAAAATAAATTCTACATAGATTAGAGTGAGATGTTAAAAAGAAAAAAAAAACTATGAAATTCTGGGGGTGTAGGTTCTCAGGGTATGATACTTTTCTTTAAATGTGTGAACCTGAATCATTATATATTTATAAACGGGAAACTACCTATAAGGCACCTATGGGTATGCAAAAACGGCCCCTGTTCTCCCACACCTGGTGAAATAACCATAGTGGTGACAACTTCTTACTGAACTCTAAAGAGACTAGTGCCAAAATAGGGGCCTCATTAAGATTCCACCCCATGCTTCCTTGTGTCACTGGAACTCGAAGTGGTGTGTTTCCTATGTTGTAAGTCTATATACCTTATGGCATGTTCTACTGAGAAGTTTCAAGCAGTTTTCTCACCAAAAATATTGTAAGAAACATATTCATTAGGGCTGTGATAAATTCATTCACGTAAAACAAAACAGTGACGTTTCAGCAGAATTATTTCTTTAAAATTCGTGACTAATGGTGGTTCTTTCCATTTAAAATTTTATTCTGGCTTATTTTATTCAATTTCTTTCCTATTTGCACCCAAGAAGCCATAGATTTCACAAAAGCTCAGAAGCTGTCTGGGAATTTCAGGGTATCTGACCATATTTCATTTGATGCATTACATTTTAAAATAATTCCACAGGGACTTCCCTGGTGGTGCAGTGGTTAAGAATCTGCTTGCCAATGCAGGGGACACAAGTTCGAGCCCTGGTCTGGAAGATCCTACATGCCGCGGAGCAACTAAGCCCGTGTGCCACAACTACTGAGCCTGCGCTCTAGAGCCCACGAGCCACAACTACTGAGCCCGCGTGCCTAGAGCCCATGCTCCGCAACAAGAGAAACCACTACAATGAGAAGCCCACACACTGCAATGAAGAGTAGCCCCCACTTGCCACAATTAGAGAAAGCCCACGTGCAGCAACAAAGACCCAATGCAACCAAAAATAATAAACAAATAAATTTATAAAAAAATAAAACAATTCCACAAACTGAATTGAAAAATAGGTGGTGAAACAATCTCAGTAAAATGAAATGGAGGCAGTGACCAAATTAAAATAGTATAGTGCCCCTTGATTTAACCAAGTTTCCAACATTAGAAAAGTGTTGCATCACAGCTCTTAGTTTGTGAGGCTGTTGTGAAATTCAGATTAAGACTAAGAAGAAACAAAATTTATACTGTGGTAGAGAGGGGAGGTACAGTAATACTCTTTGGTGTTACTAGGTTAGCAAGAAGGCATAATGCATGGCAAGCCAGTGAGAAATAAAGAGAACTTCAAAGTAATTTAGAGCCTGGGAGTTTACTCACGGTCACACAATTTTACTGCATAACTTCATATCTACTCCTCGGTGCTGGAAGTGTGGTTAATCCAAGCAAAACTTGAACAGCTACCCTGTCCCCCTCCCTCATCGTAAACCATAGACATGGGGGTGGGGAGGGGGCAGTGTCCAGACCTCACACCAGGCCAGCTGGATGCAAGGTGGTTTAACTCAAGAGACTTCGACCATTTGAAAATGCTGATGCTTTTCTAGAGCCCTGCTTAATATCCCAGCTCAACAAGATTACAAAATGATGAGAATGTGGGAGCAGACCTGGCTGCCCAAGGTCAAGAATGAATAAATAGAAAAGTTTTCATCTATAGTTTCAACACAAGAACTAAAAATAAATGAAGCTTGAACGTGGAGGTCTCAACAAATTGCTAATCATGGCTAATCTTGAGTGCTTATCTTGCTGGTTTTGTTACGAGCAATAGCTTGAACTATTTTTTTTCTCTAAACAAATCTGAACTTTTATAATCACATTCCTCGCATGGTTTTGGCAACCAATACATAGACAACTATTTTTAAAAGCGAATGAAAAATAAGGAGAGCCATCTTCTGATGTGCCCTGTGAAACAGCCACCAGCCTGGTCTCTGGGGTTCCACCTCCTTTCTGAACATGAGCAAGGAAGCCTGAAGAACTTCTGCATGGAGCAGACTGGGGCGCTTGCAAGAAGCTCACTCAATTTCTTAGAAACATGAATACCTTGAATACAGCTTTTTTCAAAGGACTGTCAAGTCCTCTTCGTTAAACTGGCAGTTAAAAGTGAAACTCCAGCAGGTTGCTGACCTCTAACCAATTCGTAGGAAAAAGAAAGGTTTAAAAACTGATTAGCTGATATCTATCAACCAAAGAGCTTCCTTCCTTGGAAATTAGACTTACTCTTTGGCATTATACTGTCAAAATTAGTTAGAGGTGGAAAATCTGAAAATGAGGGGGGGTGGTATTCCTAACACTACTCAGGATTTTTTAAAGTAATTTGCTTACATCAAAGAACAAGTCCTGACAAACTGAATTTCTGAGTTAAAAATATACAGCAAAAGCAGAAATCATTCTTAATAAAAAGTTCCTTACCATTATTTTTGACTCCAGATATCTCCTTAGGGATAGTTTCTGGGAACAACTGGCTGGCTGGAATAATGAACAGTAAATTAATACGGGAGCTCTGTGATTTGTGGCTCTGCCATTTACTAGTTGAATGACCTAGTAAGTCACTTGTTAACTTCCTTGACCCTTAGTTTCCTCATCTGTTAAACAGGAATAATGATTCCATTATCCCTCACGAGGAAGACAGGAATCTAACTGATACGTACTTGTGTTTAAAAGCAAAACAAAAGATGTTGGGAACATTGGGGATCGTTATACTATTCTTTCTATTTTTGTATAAGTTAAAAAAATTTTCATAATACAGTGTTTTTTTTGAAAGACAAAAGCTTAGTAATAATTTCTTTACTTTTATTTTTCAAGCAGAAAAGGAAGTTTTTTGGTGCAGTTATGGACACTGGTTCAAATCTTCCTCTGAGCAAGTTGAAAATTTGTTACCAAATCTGAAATAGCTTGATTTTTACCCTGATTTGAATGAGAGTCATCAACCGGGCATCTAATAAGAAAAAGGCAATGGAAATTTGCAATTTCTCATTTTTCCCTCTTCCTTTCAACAGGGGGAAAAATGGGCAGGTGGTTAAAACTCAAGTCCTATTTATTTTTTAGATGTTATAATGCTGAGTTCCTTGAAATCCTTGTGTCCATTTAAAAAGTTTAAGGCTTCTATGAAAATACCTCCAAGAAAACACCAAAAGATTAAAAAGCATGTATGCACCCATGACTCAGCATCCATTCTGCTTACACAACAGTGAAAGTGTTTTTTTGTTTTATTTTGTTTGGTGTATATCCATGTGTATTTGAAGAATAAATATTGTTACTTTTCCCCTTAAATCAGACTCAGAAAGGAATCACCAAAACACTGGAAACCAGCAAAGCAAGAGGGAGATACTCAGAAAATGCTTCTTTCCAGCTCCCACCCGAGGGAAGTTGATTCTGGTCGGAAGCTCAGTGCCTCCTCCCAGTTAGGGTTCTGCCCTGGAGGCTGTTCCTTTAAATCAGACTTCCTGAGATTTCCACATGCAGCTTCCTGGAGACAATATAAGATAAACAATAAACTCTGCAGCAAAATCTTGGACAATAAGCCCCACGTGGTCATAACAAGAAGCAATTATAAGCACTGACAATGGCTAGGGCATTTCCAACAGGAATGCAAATCTGTGATAAACATGGGGGAAACATGTTACCCCACACACCTGCACAAACTAAACGAATTTAAAAAAATAGCCCCTAGACTCTCATCAGATTGAGAAATAGTTGCTTCCAAATTTGGCACTATTTTTTTGAAAAATAACTGTCTAAGAGAGAAGCAATCAAGTCTTACTTAAAGTGCCACTGCCTGTTAGATGTACATTGCTGAGGCCAAATGATTCCATGAGTCACTAACTCCACATGTCTCTGTGAGGGACATTTATCACCCTCTGGATGCTGTGCAGCTCAACCCCCTCCCTAGGTTTAGGGAAGCCCCAACTCACGAACCAGAGCCCACATTCTACCAGAGGAGATGAGGGTGCCACACATTTGCTTTCCCAGCTTCCCTTGCAGCTAGGGAATGAGAGCATGAGTGAGGCTCAGGCAATGAGATACTCCCACCGCAGACCTGGCATGAGAAACTGGCAAAGAAAGCAGAAGGGATACTGCAGACTCTATTCTGGTGAGGGTGGTGGCAGCTCGCAGAGGTAGCAGTGAAGGCAGATCGAGTAGCTGTGTCCTGTAACCAGTGTTGGTGGTGCAAACCATGGTATCTACACCTGCCCAGCAGTGGCAGCAACAGTATCCTTGTAGGAAATGTTTGGTAGTATAATTTGGGTTGTTCTTGATTCCCTGATCCTTTCCAAATTCACCGAACTTCCTGTACCTTTTAATAAATTCATTTTCTGCTTAAATCCATCACAACTGGGTTTTATTGCTAGGGGTTAGTTCATGTACACAAAACACAGGGTGGGCTAAAGCTGGAGTAGTCCAGAAACCAATCCCAAAGAATGATTCTGAGCATAAGGACTGAATATATTATTTCACACCTCAAATTCAATCCAAACACTGTCCCTCAGCCTGCAAGTCCCTGCATCAATTTGTCCCTATCTCCCTCCTGGACCTACTCTCCTCTCTCGTCCTAAGCTCTGGTCATACTTTCTGTTCCTCATCAGGCTCTTCTCTGCCTCAAGGCCTTTGCACTTGCTCTCCAGAAAACTGTTTCCTCCAGCTCTTTACATTGCAGCAGCATCTTTTTCATAGTTCAGTCACAGTTTACAGGAAGCCTTCAATGACCAGACTGTCTAAAGGACCACACCGCACACCCCACCATCTTATCTTTTATCACAATACCCTGTTAGTTTCCTTTGTAGCACACAACCTGTGATTAATTTATTTCATTATTAATAACAATAGCAACCATCATTGATTGGAAGCTTGTTACATGCCAGACACTAGGCTAAACTCATTTACTTCTATGATCACCCTATGAGATGGGTACTTTTATTAACCCTTGCTTACAGATAAGGAAGCAGGCTCAGAGGGGTTAAGGAATTGTTCAAGCATGGCAGGGATGGAATAGGAATCTGAACCCAGACCTGCAGTGTGGGCTCATTACCACAAGGCTCATTCAAGAAGCTGTCTGACAACAACGTAATGAGCCTCGACAACAGTGCAGGCTCTGGAGCCACAGGACTGGCCCAGCTCTCATGGAGGCCACAGCCACATGTTCCAGATCTTCCACCGGGTGTTCTATCTACTCTCCAGGGACCCTCCTCAGGGAAGAAATGTAGCCAGGTGTGTGTAAACAGGGTGAGGGGGTCCTTCATTCAACAGAGAAGTGCCCCACTCTGTGCTCAAACTGTCAGCATACAAACAATGTTTGTTGCTCACCCTGCTGCATTCCATAGTCCTGGAGCACTGGGAACACAGAGGAAGCACCAGGGACAATTCGCATGTCTCCCCTGAGTAAAAGTGCCATTCGAACAGGTGGTTGGCAATGTGTAAGAATTGCCAGGCTGAGGGGAGGAGGGCCAGAGCAAAGGAGAGAAGTGGGGACAGACAGCATGGCTCATCCAGGAAGTGGGGAGATGTTCAAAGGGCCTGTGGAAGGAACAGGGTGGGAAGACCAGGAGATGAGAAGGTTGGAACCAAGGCAGGAATGCCAACTCTATCCTGTAGAAAATGGGGCACCAGAGCAAGTTTTTTGGCAAGAACAGACATGATCAGATAAAAATTCTTTTTCTCGAAAACAGTGGCCATGGCTATATAGCACTGGTGAGATGTTCTGGTACCCTCTTTGCTAGCACACATGCATAAATACATGAGCTAAAAGCCAGGAATTGTAACAACAACAACAACAACAACAAAATTCCATTTCTATGCTTCATGACTCCATCTCTTTGCTGAATGAGAAGTGAGCTAAATTTGCCCTTCCAACAGGAGTTGGAAGCATAGCCATCCCCTCCTGAAATGTGAAATTACACAGAGCTCTCACAACTGTAATTTATGGAGAAAAGATGGAATTCCCCTGCTACTTGACTTTACAACTCCAACCACTTCTGCCCAGATTCCCCCAGTGTGATAACAAGAACCTCACCTCTGGGTTGTGTCATCATTAAAATGAAAGGCTGACTTTTATTTTTTTTAAAGAATGTATGAGGTTGAGGCACAAAGGGCTTCCTGTGTTGAATGAGCATCTGGGGAGTGTGGTAGGAGTCCCCAGCAAGACCCTCTGAGGCCAGGTGAGACCAGCACATAGTAACAGGCCCTAGGAAATGGTATGCTAAGTTTGCAGCCGAGAAGGTCTGGGAGCACCGAGGCCAGCCAAGATGGCAAGGGCATAGCATCTGGAAAGTAGGCTGGAAATCAATGAAGGCGGTTTAGCACAAGGATTAGGAATAGGAGTTCTGAGCCAAACAACCTGGATTCAAATCCCAGTCCTATTGCTTACTGTGTGGCCTCCGGCAATTTCCTTAACTTCTCTGTGCCTCAGTTTCATCATCTGTTATATGAGGATAATAAGAGCACCCACCACAGGTCATTGTGAGGATCAAATAAGTCACTTAGTGCCTGGCACACGATAAGTAACCATAGCAGTTTTTGGAGGCTCTGTACGATAAACAATGAAATTTGCATTCAAATCATGGACAATAAGCTCCTATGTGGGACAGCAAAAAGCAATTATAAGTGCTGACAATGGCTAGGACATTTTCAGTAGGAATGCAAATCTATGCAAATAGCTGTTGCTGCTATCTTTATTTAATATATATAATATTTCTTATAGTATATAATTATGTATTATAAATAAAACTTTATTTATTTATTTGTTTGTTTGTTTGTTTGTTTTTTGCGGTATGTGGGCCTCCCACTGTTGTGGCCTTTCCCGTTGCGGAGCACAGGCTCCAGACGCGCAGGCTCAGCGGCCATGGCTCACGGGCCCAGCCGCTCCGCGGCACGTGGGATCTTCCCGGACCGAGGCACGAACCCGTGTCCCCTGCATCGGCAGGCGGACTCTCAACCACTGAGCCACCAGGGAAGCCCAATAAAACTTTATTTTTAAATATCACATAATGTTACGAGTAACATTACCTAATATAGTAATATAATTATTTTGTTATGATCTGCTTTAACTTAAGAAAGAATCTGTCAACAAAAATGAGGGGTCTGAGGGGAGAGCCCCAGCAGCAGGTGCCTGGGCAATGCTTGTACAGTGACTTTTGACCCCCTTCAGGTAAAGTGACAGTGACACTAATGTGGAATCTAGAGCCAATCTGCTGGGTCAGAGGCTAGGATTTCCCACATAGGAGTTGCAGGCTTGGGAAAGTCACTTAGCCCTTAAAACCTTGAGCTCTTCATCTCTGCAAAGGGGATGATAACAATAGTATCACCTTAGAGTTTGTGGTGCTCAAATTTATGTGCATTTTTCACAGACAACCTTCCCAACAACCTGTGAATCATACAATTATGATGCCCATTTTACAAATGAGAAAACCCACGGCTCCGAGATGTTAATCAAATCACCGAAGAACACACAGCTAGACTGACACACAGGAACGCTGACTTGAGCCAGCACTCTTAGCCAGCCCTCAATTCTGCACACTTGTGAAGCATGAGAAGGATACACCACAGCTCCTCTGCAGGATGAGAGGGGTAACTAATGTGTGCACAGAAATTACTCTTTAAGAAGGGTGTGGGGGGCTTCCCTGGTGGCGCAGTGGTTGAGAGTCCGCCTGCCGGTGCAGGGGACACGGGTTCGTGCCCCGGTTTGGGAGGATCCCACATGCCGCGGAGCGGCTGGGTCCGTGCGCCATGGCCGCTGAGCCTGCGCATCCGGAGCCTGTGCTCCGCAACGGGAGAGGCCACAGCAGTGAGAAGCCCGCGTACCACAAAAAAAAAAAAAAAAAAAAAAAAAGAAGGGTGTGGGGGACTTCCCTGGTGGCACAGCACCTAAGAATCCGCCTGCCAATGCAGGGGACATGGGTTCAATCCCTGGTCCAGGAAGATTCCACATGCCGCGGAGCAACTAAGCCAGTGCGCCACAACTACTGAGCCTGCGCTCTAGAGCCTGGGAGTCACAACTACTGAGCCCATGTGCTGCAACTACTGAAACCCACGTGTCGAGAGCCCATGCTCTGCAACAAGAGAAGCCACAGCAATAAGAAGCCTGCGCACCACAATGAAGAGTAGCCCCCGCTCACCGCAACTAGAAAAACCCCGTGAGAAGCAATGAAGACCCAATGCAGCCTAAACAAACAAACAAACAAATAAATAAAAAAGAAGAGTGTGTATTTTCCATTGCAGATCCTTACCCTTATGGCACCTGCTAAGACAGTGAAACTCCCCGTTGTTAAACACCTATTATGCACCAAGCACCTTGTTGAGTGTCCCATCACATCATCGCCATTTCATCACCACGGCAATGCTATGAGACAAGGCCTGGAGGACGATGAGGCTCAGGGAGACTGAGTTCCTAGCCCATGGTCACAGAGCTTGTCAATGGCAGCATCCCACCACACATCTGGGTCTGTCCTACTCCCACTTAGGCTTGGAGACAGGCTTTGAAAACACCCCCTAATGTCCTTCACGTGTCCCTCTCCCCCTCATTATGCACAAAGCTACTTACTCTGCACCAAGATGATGACCACAGGGGCCAAGCAGGGCCGTGGTACAAACTGTAATTACTACAGACAACAATTTGCGTTCCAAATCTGAAGTGTGCTCAGGGTGTCACTTGAGCCCTGTAATCAGCTTAGCCTCTCTCCACATCTTCCTCGAAATGAAGACATACTAAAGGAACTGAGACACAGGGGGAGGTTGGAAAATATGCCTCTGCCCCCAGTGACCTGCCACCTGAGGAAAACCATGCCGAGAAATGGTCAGGGTTGAGCGGGATCTAAACCCCAGAGAGATCAAATTCCTCTGTCACAGAACATAGAAAACAGCAGGCAGGACAGTGGACACGCTGGGCAAGACCGGTAAATAATTAAAGGCAGGAAACTCAGTACATAACACATGGGCCTCAGTTTGAGGTGTAATGGACACCCTTCCCTCCTTTATCACAAGTTGTTGTCTTGCCTACGAGTCACTTGTCAGGGTGTGGTGGCTTTGCCACCACAGGACATCCACAAGATGAGCAAAAGCCTTACTATGTTCGCACTGTGAGAAAAAAATACAACCTCTGCATTAGAGAAAGAGTTCCCAGAGGACCTTTCTATGAGCAAAGAATGCTCTGATTTGGGTGCTCCCGAGTGGGGAAGGAGGGTATAGTGGGAAGAGAGGGAGTGGAGGATACCAGAATTCTCAACCCTGCCTGCAGCCTCTTTTACTATACCTGAACCACAGAGGCATTTGTACTAATAATTTTGGCTCCAAGTGTCTAGAGTCCTGAGTACTTGTTAACTGGGATTCACCATAGCCCTACTTTCTTTTACTAGGGAAAGAGGACAAACCACATGTCAATTTCCATCACCTCAGATCCTGACTGAAGATTTTCACATGGAACCTCTACTGAGTTGACGGTATCTGCAAGATTGCCCTAAAAACTAGAGTGTTGGACTTCCCTGGTGGCGCAGTGGTTAAGAATCCACCTACCAATGCAGGGGACGCAGGCTCGACCCCTGGTCTGGGAAGATCCCACGTCGCGGAGCAACTAAGCCCGTGCACCACAACTACTGAGCCTGTGCTCTAGAGCCCACGAGCCACAACTACTGAGCCCACGCGCCCTAGAGCCCATGCTCCAAAACAAGAGAAGCCACCGCAATGAGAAGCCCCCGCACCGCAACGAAGGGTAGCCCCCACTCACCGTAGCTAGAGAAAGCCTGCGTGCAGCAACAAAGACCAAACACAGCCAAAAAAACAAACAAAAAACCCCCCTAAAACTAGAGTGTTTCTCAAACTTTAATGTGCCCATAAATCACTTGGGCATCTTGATAAAACGCAGATTCTGATTCAGGTCTGGGGTGGGGCTCGAGATTCTGCATTTCTAACAAGCTCTCAGGTGCTGTTGCTGTTACTGCCTCATGGACGACACGTTAAGAACCTTTGCTAGGAGACGTGCTAGTGGCTGAAGCAGACCGAAAAAAAATCATATTTCCTATGTCTCTACGGTCATGATGTCAAGTGGTGTCTTCATTCTAAGAGCAAAGAAGTAAACTCAAGCACAGTGTACCTTTAAAGTTCTTGTTTCCAAGTTACCTCACTGACAGTTAATAGGATGACTCTTTTGGCAGGAAAACCTTGTTGAACGCTATTAACTGAGGAAAATCCAGCAGATCTTCCCTTGGCCCAAGTTTCTGGAATAGCCCTGGGTCCTCTGAGGTTCAAAGGACAGCACAGTTAAGCATCATGCCTTCACCAGCACTCTCATCACTGATGCTTCTTGGGGTGGCCAGCCCACTGCAGGTGCAGCTGTGTTATAGAGGCTGAGCAAACTGCTTACCTAGCCCACCAGCTGTGGCTGGGGGCCTCTTAAGAACTTGAGCACTACCTCCTCAGTCACGCTCCCAACCAGACAGGCACCTTAATAAAATCATCCAACTAATTCAATACATTTTTTTTTTTAACTGCCTGGAGCTGGGTGCCTTATCCCGTTATGCAAACAGTACACAGTGAATTGCTGATAGCATCTCCTCACCGTTTGCCAACATAAACCCTGCCAGGCCAGCAGAATTGAGCCCAGTGACTGTAAGCAACAATACTTGCATGGGTTTGTTTAAATAAACACAACTAACAACTGGTGAAAATGTTATCTCCTCCTATTGCTAAACCAGAGACTTCTGAAATTGAGTTCTAGAAATAAAACCAAGTGTCAAGTGTAAGAAGTAGAAGGCAGCTGAGTGGAGAACACCCAGAAAACCAACTCTGTGTTTCTTCCACAAACACACATGTAGACATAGATTTTTGGACCACTAAAACTAAATCAACTGACTTGTATTGTCTGTTTCTTGCCTCACAGTAAGGATTTTTCTTTTCTATTCTTGTCCCCTGCACTTTTGGGCATTTGTCCTTTGAGTTGGGTATAACATATTAAAGAAGTTTGATATCATTAAATAACATAAAATTACACATAAGATATAAGAAGGAACATTAGACTTTAAACCCAAACCCTAAAATAGAAAAAAAAAATGCCTGTGGACAAGGGAAGAGAAATGGACATTTATTAAAGTAGAGAGATGATATTCAAGGACTAGGTAGGCTCCAGGGAGGGAGCCTTTGATGGACCACGTCAGAATGACTAATAAAACAAGATGGAAAAGCCATTTCCTGAGCAATGGGTGTTGGGAGAAAAGGAAGAGCAAACTGAGGACAAGCTAGTGGCACATATGCAGGGCCTCTTAGTCACTCTGGATAATGAGATGAGTATATTTTTAAAAGAAGGAAAAAAGACATGACATCAAGACTATAAGAATAGGCAGCAGGAAGCTTTATTATGTTTCAAGAACAGCAAATCTTGTCTATTTGTACCAATTCCGTAGACTTGAAAAGACCATTCTAGTCTCAAACTCAAGCTTTTTCCTTCCTTGAGAAGTTTTGGAATTTGGCGATAAACTTATCGATGCCTGGCAAAGATCTGCTCCAAGAAAAACAAGTTTGATTTTCATTACAAAAATTTCACAGTGGGAAACATACTTTGGAGTGGAGGGTATTTTTTAAAAGACAAGTATCTTTTTGACCCCGAAATTCCTAAGCCAAGTTTGCAATTGAGAGTCCTCAGAGTTTCAATAATAAATTAAACCCAAGAGGAGGAACACACAGGATGCCACATTAGGTATTTTTCTCTAATTTTTCCAAAGTGATATTCCACAGTATTGTCTCAAGCTATCATCCGGAACCCATAAAAATAATGTGCCCCAATTCAGGAAGATGAAACTGAGTTACCTATTAATTCTTTGGAATATTAACTCTTGGGGATGATTGTTTTAGGACTGTGATTACTCTCTTGGCTAAGTACGCAGTATTCATTCTTATTAAGGTGCTTTCCTCCCCTCTCTCACATATACAAGATTTATGGATTTTTTTTTAGTTGTTGTTACAGAAAGAAGACAAAATTTCTCCAAGTTCACCTTTACCAAGTTCTCACATTTGAAACTCCTCCACAAACAGATGCCATATTTAAAAATTCTATCTTAAGGAACCATGGGATTTTGGCCAATTCATTGAATTTCTGACTCAGATTTATTCCTGCTGCCTGTTATGGATGATTTTTATTCTTAAACCTTAAAACCTAAAACTCCACTTCAAAATTACAGTTCAAGTATTTGTCTTCTCACCTCAGTTTTTCTACTCTTCAACTATAAAAATTATGTACACACCCTGTAGAAATTTGGGAAAGGCAAAATAAAATGAAGGCACTTATAACCCCCATGAGCCACTTATAACCTCACTTACAGAGAGGAAATCATTATTAATATTTTGCTATATTTTCTTTCAGTCCTTTAAATGAATTTTTTCATAGCAGGATCATTACTGTACATACAGTTTTGTTTCCTGCTTTTAAAGTCATAACAATAAACATTTTCCCTGAATTAACACTCTTCCTTGACAGCCCCTTATGGCTGGATAATATGCACTCATGTGGATAAAACACAATTTATACCAACGGTTCCACATAATTGGACATTTAGACTTTCTCCATTTTTTCTGTCATTATAATGACTGCTGCACTAAACATTTTTGTGCATAAATCTTAATCCACAGCTCTGATAACTTCTTGAGGATAAATTCCTAGAAGTGAAATTATTAGATCAATAGTCATAAATGCATTTATGATTCTTGACACAAATAGCTTTCCAGAAAGATGATCAAGTAACAATGCCACTGAACATTGGTGAGAGCATCAGTCCTACTGCACCCTCACAAGCATTTAAAGTTATCACTTTAAAAAAGGCTGATTAGGGCTTCCCTGGTGGTGCAGTGGTTGAGAGTCCACCTCCCGATGCAGGGGACACGGGTTCGTGCCCCGGTCCGGGAAGATCCCACATGCCGCGGAGCGGCTGGGCCCGTGAGCCATGGCTGCTGAGCCTGCGCATCCGGAGCCTGTGCTCCGCAACGGGAGAGGCCACAACGGTGAGAGGCCCGTGTACAGCAAAAAAAAAAAAAAAAAAAAAAAAAAAAAGAGGCTGATTAATTCTGCAGCTGAAAAACCTTAAAAATTTTCCCATTCTTAGACTGACCTGCTGAGGTCAATGATTTCAAATGTTCCCTCAGTATCAGAATAATCTTCAAATACAATGTTAATTTTTCTCACATACAAGAATGCAAGCAAAACCACAAACATGAAAAGAATGTAGTCATTTGTTGGATGTTTTCATTGGGCAACTAAGGTGCTGTAGTTAAGAAGCCAAGAGCAACCAGTATGATGTACCAGTCTGTGACCGTACGGAGAGATGCCCAGTACAGAGAGACACGAGCAAAGTAAATTCAGAACTGAATCCACTGCCAAACTTCACAAGACACATAAGGTTTGAATTACCGTAAGTCACACTTATCAGAAAGAATACATTAGAATGTTCAGGAATAAATCCAGATTACATTTAAAATTCATTTAGGGCTTCCCTAGTGGTGCAGTGGTTAAGAATCCACCTGCCAATGCAGGGGACACGGGTTTGAGCCCTGGTCCGAGAAGATCCCACATGCTGCGGAGCAACTAAGCCCATGCGCCACAACTACTGAGCCTGCGCTCTAGAGCCCATGAGCCACAACTACTGAAGCCCGTGCACCTAGAGCCTATACTCTGCAACAAGAGAAGCCACCGCAATTAGAAGCCCGCGCACCGCAACAAAGAGTAGCCCCTGCTCACCGCAACTAGAGAAAGCCCGCGTGCAGCAACGAAGACCCAGCGCTGCCAAAAATAAATAAATAAAATAATTTATTTAAAAAATAAAATTCATTCAATAGCTTTTTACACAAGAAATTTTCTTTCTTTCTCCAAATTGGTGCATATTCCCATATATATCAGGTAAGTTTTTTTACTTAATGGCACATATATGCAAGAGCAAATGGTCTAGACTCAGTCTCTTATAACCCAGGGCCTAAATTGATCACCCTAGAACATGGAAAAGCATTAGATAAATGGAAACCTTTTCTACTATACTGGAAACGGTTTGGGGTATCTTTCCCACATTCTCTTTCCAGGAAATGTGTCCCACTTTCCCCAATGTTGTCCACAGCTCCTGCTGAGTGGGTATAATATAACAGTAGCTGTAGCAAGGGGCGAAAGTATTTACCTACCATGTCACAGACCCAGTGCTAAATACTTAACATGAATTATTTAATTTAATTCTCATAAGAACCCCATGAGTTAGATACATTTTTCAGATGGGGAAATCTGAGTTTCAGTAGGTTTACTTACTTGCCCAAGCTGGTGGGTCCCTTTGACCCTGACTCTCTGGCCAAAGAAGACTGGACCAAGGGGGAGGGAAGCCCCTCTAGGAGCTGGCCAGAAGCCTGCCCACCACCTGTGAAGCCCAACAAAAGAAAGAGGATCTGAAGCAATCAGGGTTTTCTTAGGGATTTGGGGATAGGGCAAACAACTGAGACTATTCCACGAGCTTTGAGAGAAAGCTGCTGAAAGACATGTCAGGTTGGATCAGAGCTGGCATCGTGACAAGCCCAACAGTGGCACATACAAGGAGAAGACACTGGGAGCAGGACCTGAATATCAGAAAGGTAAAAGCAGAGAGAGAAAGAATGAAACTGACCCACAGAGAGAAATCCTGGGTTTCTGCAACTGTAATTCTGTTATTAAACAGCACTTTTCTTGAGGTAATGGGAGCAAGTACCTGCTTTTTGCCAAGACCTCTGTTTAAAATAACCACCAAGGAATTTACAGTGGAGTCATTCCTCACTGGAATGGACTGTCATCAGCATCTACCCTGTGTAGCAAGTTAGCACCATTAATAACAAAAAACCAACGCATGTGCCTCTTAATGAGATGCAAGTACCTGGATTCCCTTAGGATGTTTTCCTGCCCCAAAGTGCTTAACTTGAAACAAACCAAGTCTTTAAATCTAAATTACCAATTTATAAGAAATATAAAGGACAAAGGGGCAAGTTAAATGACATCATAGGTAAGCAATCAGATAAACTAAAATGTGAGACCCATTCCACAAGCAGTTGGTCTGGTCTTTTCAAAAAGTCAGTGTCATTAAAAAAAAAAAAAAAAAAAAAGAGGGGCTTCCCTGGTGGCGCAGTGGTTAAGACTCCGAGCTCCCAATGCAGGGGGCCCGGGTTCGATCCCTGGCCAGAGAACTAGATCCCACATGCATGCTGCAACTAAGAGTTCGCATGCCACAACTAAGGAGCCGGAGAGCCACAAGTAAGGAGCCCACCTGCCACAGCTAAGACCTGGTGCAACCAAATAAATAAATACTAAAAAAAAAAAGAAAGAAAGAAAGGAGAGATGAGGGGATTATTCAAGGATTTAAAAGGACTAAAAAACACAGTAACAAAATGAAACCGTCATCCTCAACTGGATAAAAACAACCAAACAAAAAATCCAACCAGATGCAATGCATGGTCCTTGAATGGTTTTGGGGGAAACCAACTATAAAAGATAATTAGGGGGACTTCCCTGACGGTTCAGTGGTCAAGAGTTCGCCTTCCAACGCAGGGAGTGTGGGTTCAATCCCTGGTCGGGGAGCTAAGATCCCACATGCCTTGGGGCCAAAAAACCAAAACATAAAACAGAAGCAATATTGTAACAAATTCAATAAGGACTTTTAAAATGGTTCACATCAAAAAAAAATCTAAAAAAAAAAGATAATTGGGGAAATAGGAATATAGACTGCATGTTGGGGAATTAATAGTAACTTTATTAGGCTTGATAATGTAGGAAAATGTCCTTATTCTTAAGACATACATACTGAAGTACTTAGAAGTGAAGTGTTGTGATTGTCTTACTTTGAAATGATTTAGTAAAATAAAGCCAAATTGTATAAACAGCTAGAGATAGATAAACAGGTAAAGCAAAATGTTAGCAATTAATTGTTGATTCTAGATGGTGGGTGTTCATTGCACTTATCTTTCAACTTTCCATATATTTAAAAGTTTTCATAATAAAAAGTTGAAAAAATAGCCCACATAGTAAAAATAATAATCTTGGAAACCCCTTAGGAAGATATCTGGTGATGCCTGACAGCCCTTCTCTCAATAAACCACACTCAATAGTTCCTACTTGACTGCTATAACAAATATTGTACATACACCTTCAGTTTAGCCCCAGACGAAGCTGTTGCTTGTTTTTAGGGGCAATGCAGCACAAAAAGCCCCCATCAAGTTCTAGAATCACCATCAGCCCACTGGGATCGACGGAGGAAAAAGCAGGTTCACAATCCCATCTAACAATGATTCGTAAGTTCCCGTCCCACCCTTTTTTCTATAAGCAAGTTTAGATGAACCTGCATAAATTAAATGCACATCTGATACAACTTCCTTGAACCTTCCTCAAATCAGAACTTTTAAACAAGTCCTCATCTGTCCATAAAAAAGTAATAGGCCTCATTCCCTCTTTTTTCCAAATGGTGTAAGGTCAAATCAGCCCTGAGGATATAAAAACACATTATGCATTAGCAGCATTCTGCTGTATGGCATGTTTCCTCCTCCCTGAATGTGTGTTAACCAGGAGGTCAGGGCAGTGGTGGTTCACGCTGCTGCATGGACCACCATTAGATGCTGCAGCATCTAATCCAGCTGGTTTTATTACCAGTACCATGTACAAGTCCACAGTAAGAGTCATGCTCAAAAAGGCTAGTCCAGGAGCTGTGTTCATTGAGATTTCCAGAGTCAGATGGCAGAAGGAGAGAGCCTGGGTGGGGGATGACAAATGGGGGAGGCCCAAAAATCAAGTAAGAGAAGAATTTTCATCATCAGGCCTAAATAAGATAGCCCATTTAAAAATGAGCTCTGTGCAATCAAGTTGTAATGAGCTTTTGCTTTTAGAGAATATTTATTTCAATTACTAAAGGTGAATAAGTTTGTGACAACTTACAAATAATAATATAAATATATTTCTATTATTTCTAATCAATAATAGAAATATCTTAAGTTATGTTAAGTATAAATAAGTGGTAAGTAGAATATGTGTGTGGTAAACATAGATAGGAAAGGGTGAAAGGAGCAAAAGATACCTACTATCCATGAGCCACCTGGTTACTGAATGTTTGTTATGCACTAGATATGCATGAGACTTATGAGGTACTGACTTTACAGAGGCACTAAATATATATGAGCACTTAATATACATGAGGCCTTAATTTGGCTACCCACTGGAGACACCCTATTCTGGCCCCACGTGTCCTCTGCCCAAGAAACACAAATAAAATAGAAATTAGCCAGCTGTTCATCTGGCTAATTGCCAAGCTGCTACTGTTAACCAGGTATGTTTGCCCCTGAGTTTTTATGATAAAGCAAGTGTGTGTCATTGGCCCAGGGCACCTTCAGTCTGTGGACCTCTTGCCTGCACTTCAACTCTGGTCCTTGCAGCCACATCCGTGGGGAAGGCCAATGCAGTAAAGAGAAAGGGGACATATTGGCATTGTGAACCCCAGGATACAGGTGAGGTCCTTCCGTCCTCTCTGT
This sequence comes from Mesoplodon densirostris, assembly GCF_025265405.1. Classification (NCBI taxonomy): domain Eukaryota; kingdom Metazoa; phylum Chordata; class Mammalia; order Artiodactyla; family Ziphiidae; genus Mesoplodon; species Mesoplodon densirostris. The sequence goes on from NC_082670.1 coordinate 77,770,316, forward strand.
AGTATGTCAACTTACCCCATTTCTCCCCCTTGCTTCCCACTATGTTTCAACTGGTTTAATTGGACGGTATGATCTGAGCATTTAAAGAAAAGGGTGAGGCACTATTTAGCCTCACAATGAGCTAAACTTCGTCCAATCCATTAAACAGGCCACATTATTGTGAAGAGGAAGAAGTTGATAGGAAAGAAGAAAAGTCGGTGACAGGACCATTACCAACCCCCATGTAAGAGGCTTCAATTCCCATCCCCAACTTCTGACGTGGGCAGGAAACAGAATATAAAATCTAACACAGAGGGGAAAAGGAAAACTGAAAGGAAAGGTTCGGATTCAGAAAAAAATTTCCAAATTGCTGCATCCCCTCAGTTCTCAATACCACCTTCCCCTCCCACACTTTCAAATAGCATGAGGGCCTTCTGGAGGTGATGAGATCACTACCACAATATTGTTTGTGTAATAAAGGCTAAATTTGATTAGAATGAAAAATAAATACCTCCATGAAAAGTCATAAATGCAACAAAACACAAAGCAATACCGAGACTGAGTCTTGGGCCACCTTCTATTTAAGACCTAAATAGACATTTCTCCAAAGAAGACATACAGATGGCCAATAGGCACGTGAAAAGATGCTCATCATTGCTAATTATTAGAGAAATGCAAATATAAACTACAATGAGGTACCACCTCACACCGATCAGAATGGGCATCACTAAAAAGTCTACAAATAATAAATGCTGGAGAGGGGATGGAGAAAAGGGAACCCTCCTACACTGTTGGCGGGAATGTAAATTAGTGCAGCTGCTATGAAAAACAGTATGGAGGTTCCTCAAAAAACTAAAAATAGAATACCATATGACCCAGCAATACCATTCCTGGGCATATACCCAGACAAAACTATAATTTGAAAAGATACATGCACCTCTATGTTCATAGCAGCACTATTTACAATAGCCAAAACATGGAAGCAACCTAATGTCCTTCGACAGATGAATGGATAAAGAAGATATGGAATATTACTCAGCCATAAAAAAGAACAAACCAATGTCATTTTCAGCAACATGAATGGCCCTAGAGATTATCATACTTAGCAAAGTAAGTCAGTCACAAATACCATGTGATATCACTTACATGTGAAATCTGAAATACATCACAAATGAATATATCTATGAAACAGAAAGAGATTCACAGACACAGATAACAGACTTGTGGCTGCCAAGGGGCAGGTGAGGGGGAAGGACTGGGAGTTTGGGATTAGCAGATGCAAACTATTATATATAGAATGGATAAACGACAAGGTCCTACTGTATAGCACATGGAACTATAATCAATATCCTGTGTTAAACCATAATGGAAAAGAATGTGAAAAGTATATATATATATGTATAACCGAATCACTTTGCTGTACAGCAGAAATTAACACAACATTATAAATCAACTATACTTCAATACATTTTTTAAAAAATAAAATAAAAATAAAACCCCTAACTAAGCTCCAATACTTCCCAATGGCACAGAAATGACCTCAGCCATTTCAGAATGCAATTTTCCAGGATCTGCTATTATTTCAATTAATACAGAGGACTATTATGTTTTATGTCTTATGAGCAGTTTATTCTTGCTCCCAGATCAGATTGTGAGGATTGAAAAAAAAATCAATAACCAAAAGGACTACTTCTAACCAAACAAAGAAGAAGAGAAGTTAGAAGTTTTGTTTATCTGAAAGTCAGACCCTGGGAATCAGGATGATTACCCTTTACTCTGGGATGAGAGATGGGGAAGACTTCTGTAGACAAGAATTGTTTGTATCTGCCTAGTGTCTCTCCCCTTCTTCTGGAAACTGCCCCTTCCCTCCCATGTTACTATGGTTACCATAGGAGCCAACGTAGTGGTACAGCAGAACGCCACACTGTAGCCACTTCTGATTGGTCTAGGAGTATCCACCCTACCCCGGCTGAACCAATCAAACCCCACCCCCCAGTGCTTTTGGATCTGAGAGAGAAAAGGCTGTCGCTCTGCAGATGGCTGCATTTCCACAGTATGGAGAAATGGAGGAAGTCAGTCTGCAGAGAAAATGCAGCAAACAACAGAGGAATTGGGAGCCCTCATGGGCTTCTGGTGCCTGGTTCCAGGGGCTTCTGAGATCCTGCTGCATTCCACGAGATATTCTTGAGATCTCTATAATTTTAAAAACTCTCCTTGTTTAAGCTAATTTGAGTTGAATTTCTATCACTTGCAACAAGATCTCCTAATTAACCTAAAAGATCACAGTCAAAAGCATCTTTTACCTTGTATAAATCTATACAATTGAGTTGACAACTGCATAAAATAAACAACGGCATCTATAAATTCTGCCTCAAAAGCGCAAAATTTGCACAGCTGGTATACAAGCCACTGTGTGTCCCCACAGACCTCACATATGACCAAAAAAAGAAACTGCTTTTGAATCTAAAAATGAGCTTCAATGTGCCTGGCATATTTTTGGTGTCAGCAGACGGAGAATGAAATGGGCTTTTCCTCACAGGTGTCAGCATCTCTCACGGGCTGGCTTCTCCACTGTCTGAAGGGAAATGAGACAAGAAGACTAAGCAGAAACGAGAGACCGTTTTTCCTTTTGAAGGGGTACCTCACATCAAAAAGGCATCTATTATAAACTCAAAATGGGTTGAAGACCTAAATATAAGACATGATACCATAAAACTCCTAGAAGAGAACATAGGCAAAACATTCTCTAATATAAATCGTAGCAATATTTTCTTAGATCAGTTTCCCAAGGCAATAGAAATGAAAGCAAAAATAAACAAATTGGACATAGCAAACTTATAAACTATTGCACAGCAAAGGAAACCATCAATAAAACAAAAAGACTACCTATGGAATGGGAGAAAATATTTGCAAATGATGACATCAGCAAGAGCTTAATTTCAAAAATATACAAGCAGCTCATAAAACTCAATATCAAAAAAACAAACAACCCAATCAAAAAAAGGCAGAAGGGACTTCTCCAGTGGTTAAGACTCCGCACTTCCAGTGCAGGGGGTGTGGGTCTGATCCCTGGTCAGGTAACTAAGATCCCACATGCTGAGTGGCCAAAAAAAAAAAGGCAGAACACATAAATAGACATTTCTCCAAAGAAGACATACAGATGGCCAACAGGCAAGTGAGAAGATGTTAAACATTAGAGAAATACAAATCAAAACCACAATGAGGTATCACCTCACACCGGTCAGAATGGCTATCATCAAAAAGTCCACAAATAATAAATGCTGGAGAGGGTATGGAGAAAAGGGAACCTTCTTCCTACACTGTTGATGGGAATGTAAATTGGTGTAGCCACTATAAAAAACAGTATAGAGGTTCCTTAAAAAACAAAAAATAGAGCTACCATATGATCCAGCAACTCCACTCCTGGCTATACATCCAGAAAAGACAAAAACTCTAATTTGAAAAGAAAAAATATATATATATTCACACACACACACACACACACACACACACACACGCACACACACGGGAATATTACTCAGCCATTAAAAAGAATGAAGTATTGGATTTGCAGCAATATGGATGGACCTAGAGAATATTGTACTTAGTGAAGTAAATCAGACAGAGAAAGATATATATTATATGATATCACTTATATGTGGAATCTAAAAAATAATACAAATGAATCTATATTCAAAACAGAAATAGACTCAGACATAGAAAACAAAATATGGGTACAAAAGGGGAAAGAGGTGGGGAGGGATAAATTAGGAATATGGGATTAACAGATACTCACTACTATACATAAAATAGATAAGCGGGCTTCCCTGGTGGCACAGTGGTTGAGAGTCCACCTGCCAATGCAGGGGACACAGATTCATGCCCCGGTCTGGGAAGATCCCACATGCCACGGAGCAGCTGTGCCCGTGAGCCATGGCCGCTGAGCCTGTGCGTCTGGAGCCTGTGCTCTGCAACGGGAGAGGCCACAACAGTAAGAGGCCCGTGTACCACAAAAAAAAAAAAAAAAAAAAAAAGATAAGCAACAAGAATTTAATGTATAGCACAGGGAATTATATTCAGTGCCTTGTAATAACCTATAATGGAAAATAATCTGAAAAAAATATATATATAACTGAATCATTTTGCTATATACCTGAAACTAACACAGTATTGTAAATCAACTATACTTCAATAAAAAATGAAAATAAAAAATACAATCCAAGGGAGTATAAGGGAATTAAAAGGGATTTGGAGTGATGAAAAGTTTACCATAGAATTGTCCTTTGTTTTTAGCACTTTTAAAAAGTTGATCATGTCTTACCTCCTTTGAAGACAAAGTATGTGGCATCAGCCTTGTTTTAAAGAGGCAGTAGGCTTCAACGGCCTGGGGACAGACTGTCCCAAGTTCAAATGCTGGCTCTGCCACTTACTATGGCTGTGATTTTAGGCAAGTGAGCAGATGTGGGCTCAGTTTCCTCATCTTCGAAATGGAACAGATATTATCTACCACGCAGGACTGCCACAGCCTTGCTTGGAGCTGATGTTAAATAATGTAGGTAAATGTACAGACGGAGGCTGTGAGAGAAGAGAAAGCCATGCCACCTTCTTTTGCAAAAGAGAGGTGAGGCCACAGTAAACAACGACCGGGCCAGGTGTGTGTTGAGTATTAGAGACTCTGTCACTCTAATGAGTTGTGAATTTCAAAGCATTTCAGCCTGATCATCAAGAAATATTGGGCTGCACTTCTGAATGCAACTTCCTTCCAAACACGGGGCCTGGGATGGGTCGGACAGCCTGCAGCAGGCACAGGACCTATTGTCTGAAGACGTGGTTCTGCTCCTGATCTCTTGGCTTGACCCTCACAGCGGTCAGCAATATTTCCTGTCTGTCTAGGAACTGGACTTCCTTTGGTGACAGTACCAAACTCTTCCTTGGAGCAGGAGGTTAGTATTTAAAATAGCATGAACTGTGCCAAGAATGATAGGAATATGTACCCAAAAAGTGCATAGAAAGAAGGCTGGGCAGGGAACTATAGATGCTTGGGGTGTGGGAGAGAAGGCCAAATGTCCATGCAGGAAGGAGCTGGGGCAGGCTGGATGTAGTGGGCTGACAGCGGGCCAGCCTATGTGAGAAGTGTCCCTTTCCAAGGCCAATAAGAGCCATTTTCGGCCCCAGCAGGATAAGCCTCAACAGGCTTTGAAAGGCTTTCAAATCAATCTTTTTACAGATGTCTCATATACCTAACTACTTTCTACCATGAGAACTGTATCCATAGGTACATGGATAATAGAACTCTGAAAGTGGCTAAAAAATGAGGATCTTTGCCCTAAAAAATGTGATGTGCTTCCCAAACCCTGCACTAAATTTCAAGCACCCACTGACCCCCCAAATATCTGGACACCCCACTAAGAGGGATTCCTTACTCACCTGACAAGGGTGCCAGAGGCTGCAGGTATGGATGGCACTTGTGTTATCCATGCCATATAACCAGGTGGGGGTCATTTGAAAATACAGGTGTCTATTATCATGTTTAGGGAACTTTTGTTTTTAACCTCTGTTAAGCAGCTCTGTCATATGCCTCCTACTCTGACATTTTGCAATGACAAAATAATTTGTTTACATATACATCTACTAGATGTTAAGGTTCACAAGATCAAGACTGTGTCTTATTCAATTTTGTGTCTTTATGATTGAATAAATGCTTATTAACATTTTATTTAAAAAAAAAAAAAAGAAAAACAACAACAAACTGTTCCTTGGAGCAAATGTCCCTTCCTCACTTCCAGTGGCCCTAGCAGAACTGCCAATCACAAAACACTGTCCACCCAGTGCCCTTAGGGGAGCACATAAACAAGGCCTGTCCAATACTCTTGACCACAGTGACTGGCCAAGGTATAGCTATGTGATTGGCCATGGTATAGCTATGTGATTGGCCAAGGTATAGCTATGTGACTGGAACGAGGTCAATAAGAGTCCTATGCTGGGATTTCACATCTGGATTCTGGAAGCATAAACTTCTCTCTTCCCTCTGGAAAAGTATGGCTGTTTGTGGTTATCCCCTCCCTCCAAAAAAGTCCGTGTGCAGTAGGAGAAGACAAGACCAAAACCCCAAGAGTGACAAAGCTGAGAGAGTATACCTGGATACAGTGGTACCTGAAGCCTACCCATCAGTTTCCCTCAGTCAAATGAACCAATCAATTCCCCTTTCTACTTGAGCTTGTTTTGATTGAGTTTCTATCACTTGTAGCCAGAAGAGTCCTGACTAATACACTAAACCTTATTTTTCTCATCTGAAAATTAAATAGTTAGGGCTACAATGTTCAAAGTCCCTTCCAAAGCCCCGGAGTTTAGAAATTTCTTACCAAATGGCTTAGGCAAGAGTAAAGACCAGGCACTGGAGAAAGAGACAAGACCAGCATGGCCCTGAAATTTGGATGATATTTAAAATTCAAATCCCAGATCTGGCACCTAAAACAATGCCTCACACATGGTAGGTCTTGTTAAGCATTTTTAAGTTAACTACAGGCAATGGCAGGTGTTGTGGTCCAGAGATTTTCACATTTCTAGGATGAGTTTCCTCCCGGAGTCTGTCTCTGTGACCCTCTTTCTCAGCTTACTGGAGGATCTGTAGCAAATATTTTCACAAGGAACGGTGGAAATTCTGAGCTGAGCACTGCCCCAACCAGATCCAGAAGAGATGTCTCAGAGCAAGACACCTCCCAGGGTCCCAGCTCTCTGAGGGTCCTGCTTTCTTATTCTCCCCATTCTGTTCTGGTTTCACTCATGATGTTTCCACCAAAACTGTCCCAACCAAAACCATCCTCTTGGCTTCTCTCCATGAACATCTCTGTAGCACCCATGGTCTGGTGAGAGATGGCACAGCACCACGCCTTGCCCGGGAGGGTGGGGAAGTCCCATAGGGCTGGTAACACCCAGGGCCTCTGTCTCCTTAGACGAGCATGAGAACCAAAGGACACAACCTACAATTAACAACGTCAACTCAAGAGAGGACTGAACCGATTGGCAGGTAGAAAGCATGTGTCATCCAAGTGTCACCAGCCCTTCCTGAGGCTCTCTGCAGACAAAAACTCCAGCCAAAAAAAAGGAAAACCACAAATGCAACTCCTAATGCCTTGAGAAGTCATGCAGATCTGCAGTGAATGTGTCCAGGGAGGATGAGGAGGGGGTTACAATACATTCATTCAGCAAGACTTCCCTTAAAATTTTTTTGAAACATCTTTCTTTTCCCAGAATGTCTATTCCTTAAGACACTGACCAATCCCTTCGCTCCCCTCGTGCCCTGTCCCCGGCTCCCTCCTTGGCCCTCATGTGTCTCCCTCTTCACTTCTCATCTAGAGCCATGTGGTTCCTTTTCCTCTTGCCTTTTCCAACCCATTTCTTATCACCTCTTCTCCCCAGTCCCACCCCCAAACCCCACAAATGTCCAGGACCTGGGTGAACTAACACAGGATCCTTCTTCTTTACAAGCTAAAGAGGAATGGAATTGCAAATGCTTCTAATGGTTTCCTCTGCCGTGTATATAAACATGGGAAATTTGCAAGCACAGAGATTCTAAAACCTTCCTTTCCAAGTAAAGAAGAAAAGGAAGAGTTCACAGAATGCGTGCCTTGCCCTAGAACAGCCTGCACAGTTCATTCTAGCAGGTCCGAGAGTCACGTTTCATTATAGAAAATGTATCAGCTAGAGAATACCTCCAACGTCCTCCTCCTGGCACTCTGGGTGCTTCTTGTCTTCAGTTCCAATTACCATGATGGTTACAGAGCCTGTCCTGGCTGGGAGTGAGGGTGTTTCCACTTAGTTGGGTTTCCTTCCTCCCCCACCATGTCATGGAGGATTATGCTCCAAGTGACACAGAGATGATTTGGCCACAGAGGAATCTGGCAATTGACCAGGCCCTGAACCATCTCCCTCTGGTTTATCTTGAGGTCAGTTTGTCTAACTTTACCAAGAAGCTACAGGGGCCGGAAGAATCAAAGCAAAGACAAGAGACCAAGATCAACACAACAATTGACCTAACTGCCTAACAGACTCTAGTCACTTTGACACTTTTAACCATTCGGGGAAAATCTTATGAGCTGGCTAAGAATTTGAGGGCTGATAGGAAACTCAAGTCAACAAAGCATTAGATTCTGTCATCTATTTGGTTGCAATTAGCCAGGGGCACTTTGTTTGTTTGTTCCTCTGCAGCAATTACTAATGTTAAATGTTACCCCTGCAAGGCTACAACTGACAGAGGGTCCCTAAAACCAAGTGTGCATCTAACAGGTTCCTTCTCAGCAGCAAGTTCTATAAACCAGACTTGTGCTTAAAAGTTCATAAAATATTTTTCAAGGACAAACAGTTTAAGAGGTCTCACAGCCATAGGTAGGGTAATCAATTATCCCAGCTTGCCCGGGACTGAAGTTTCCCAAGACATGGGACTTTCAGTGCTAAAACCAGGACAGTCCCAGGCAAACTCAGGGCAATCTCTAGATGTACCACAACCCTAGGCTAGTGACTACTATTGAATCAGAAGGAAGGGTGGGGAACATTGAAAGGAGGGTAGAGAGGGAGAGAAAATAAACATCTTCAAAACAGCCAATTGCTCACAGAAGGTTCAATTTCTCTGTAGTTCAAAATCAACTACAAACATCAACTGTTCCAAAGTGTGTATAAACTGTTTTGTCAACAAAGGGTTTATGGCCAATGACTTTGGGAAATGCTCCAAACAAAATCTCATCAGGTCTCCTTCATGTAGTCTCTACGCACATCAACCCATCAAAGGCTCTGAGAAGTCCTGGAGTGGTGAACATATTTAATTTGGTGCTCTCAGGGTGTCCCAAGTTTATTTGACTACACAAGTTTTTTTCACTTAATGGTTATGATCATGCAACTGAACATACTTTGAGAAATGGGGATCTTACCCATTTATAGATATGTGTCAACAAATCTCTCTTCATACTCAGTGAAAAGCATGCTAAAACTTAGCTAAAAGAGAGCCAGGATCTATATTTTTAAAAAGACATCTGAGGAAAATGACTGAGATGTATGTAGGATATTAAAGATGAATCAAACCAGTAAAAACAGTGCTGAAAAGATTAAAGACTTGAACTTGAAACATAATCTGAATTGAATTTTGTGTCTGATAGATGTAAGAGATTTTTTTTTTCTTTTTCTTTTTCTTTTTTAACTTTTGGCTGCATTGGGTCTTCGTTGCTGTGTGCGGGCTTTTTCTGGTTGCGGCAAGCAGGGACTACTCTTCGTTGCAGCGCGCAGGCTTGTCATTGCGGTGGCTTCTCTTGTTGCGGAGCACGGGATTAGGCACGCAGGCTTCAGAGGTTGTGGCACACAGGCTCAGTAGTTGTGGTTTGCGGGCTCTAGAGCACAGGCTCAGTAGTTGTGGTGCACAGATTTAGTTGTTCTGTGGCATGTGGGATCTTCCCGGACCAGGGCTCGAACCTGTGTGCCCTGCACTGGCAGGCTGATTCTTAACCACTGCACCACCAGGGAAGTCCCTAAGAGATTTTTTATTCATTCATTCATTCCATTTATTCATTCAAATTAATTAAGCATGTATGTGCCAGGCACTGTGCTAGGCCCAGGGATATTGCAGTGAACAAGAGAGAGTGATAAGGTCTCTGATGCTTGGGGCTTCCAATCTTAAATTTCACTAAGTATTAAGTAACAATCTTAACAATGAGAAAAAAGTACAAGGGTCCATAGGAGGTGCCTCTAGGTCAGATTCAGGAGGCAGACATGATGCATTCCCACAGGAGGTGATGTCAAGGCTTAAACTCAATGGATAAAGTGGGTGGGCCAATGCAGTGTGTGTAGGAGTGTAGTGCTGGGCAGCAGGGGACAGTGTTCTGGGCAGAAGGAACAACACATGCAAAGGCCTGTGAAACAGAGCTCAGAGCATTCTCTACACAGGCAAGGGTCTTGTTCCTGAAGTCAGAGGTAGAATTCATTTTAACACACAGAAGGGCCTCCATACACTTTGACTATTATTATTATCATAATCACATAAAGGAAAAGAACTCTGCATCAAGGGGAGGTTAAATCTGACCCTTCCTACACCTCTAAAGGTCTATGGCTTTGTGATTGGGAGAATTCTATGATTCCCTTTACAGTCTGTTTAAAGGTTATAGACCTCTCCTCTTATAAAGTAAAGTTCCCACAAAGTCATAAATCTACATATGAATAGACTGTACATTTCTGATTTCTTTTTCCTTCACTGTGCAGCGGTTCCCTTTTTGTTCCCCCAAAACAGCCACAATGCCCACTTCATCAACCTTGACATCTCTTGGCTTCTTTACAAGATGCTTCCAGTAACCCAAGACCTACAGGGCAAGCAACATCGACGGGTGCTTAGCGAGCCACTTAGATTTTTTAAATTAAACCACAAGCGGTGATGCAAACATGACTTCCCCAAGTGGTAAAGCACAGAAGCTTGGTGGAGACTTTGACTAGTAAAGCCAACCTCGGCAGTGTCCTCTCTGGAGCATCTGGAACAGGACATATAAGGGCTGGGATTGTCCAGGGAAAACACTTACCCCTCTGAAATTCCAGGCTTTAGGAGACGGAAACATGGGAAAGTTGTTTTGCCGCTGCCGTTTAGGCCTGGAAGAGGACAAAAAAAAAAAAAAAAAAAAAAAAAAAAAGACCATGCATTCATTATTCATTGGTTAGCTCTTCAGAGGAAATCACCAATTTCAGATGTAGCTTTGTCAAAAAGAGAGATGCTTGGAGAAATGGTCCAGGCAGGTGAGGCAGCTATTGTTTTCTACAGCTCTGCAATCTTTAGCAGCCAAACTCACTGCAAACTCCTTCCCAGGCCCCCAGGAGGAAAGCTCCAGAGTCCCTTTAAAAAGTCAAAAATTAGGGCCTCCCTGGTGGCGCAAGTGGTTGGGAGTCCGCCTGCCGATGCAGGGGATACGGGTTCGTGCCCCGGTCTGGGAGGATCCCATATGCCGCGGAGCGGCTGGGCCCGTGGGCCATGGCCGCTGAGCCTGCGCGTCCGGAGCCTGCGCGTCCGGAGCCTGTGCTCCGCAACGGGGGAGGCCGCAACAGTGAGAGGCCCGCATACCGCAAAAAAAAAAAAAAAAAAAAAAAAAAGTCAAAAATTAGGGCCTCCCTGGTGGCGCAGTGGTTAAGAGTCCGCCTGCCGATGCAGGGGATACGGGTTCGTGCCCCGGTCTGGGAGGATCCCATATATGCGAGCCATGGCCGCTGGGCCTGCGCATCCGGAGCCTGTGCTCCGCAACGGGAGAGGCCACAACAGTGAGAGGCCCGCATACCGCAAAAAGAAAAAAAAAAAAAAAAAAAAGTCAAAAATTAAAAGATAAAAGAAAAAAATAAAAGAAAATCTAAAATTCAAGCTGGATGAGAGAAAAAAAAAGCCAGACCAAACTCCAATCTTGATCTTTATTTCTCACACACAAGCAGTTCCCAAAGGGATGCCATCAGATGATGTCTGTAGCTTCGGCGGAGCCTGGAACCCTCCCTTGTTGCTCACTTGCTGGGGAGTTCCTGCACCTCCACTCAGGCCACACTAGAGCTCTAAACTTTTTTTTTTTTTTTTTTGCGGTACGCGGGCCCCTCACTGCTGTGGCCTCTCCCGTTGCGGAGCACAGGCTCCAGACACGAAGGCTCAGTGGTCATGGCTCACGGGCCCAGCCGCTCCGCGGCATGTGGGATCTTCCTGTACCGGGGCATGAACCTGTGTCCCCTGCATCAGCAGGCGGATTCTCAACCACTGCGCCACCAGGGAAGTCCTGGAGCTCTAAACTTTTAAAGGGACGACTGACAGGACATGCAGCCGCTGCCTAACAAGTTAGAACCGGCTTTCTCGCCTATTAATCTCTCCCCACGAATCAACCGCCTTAGATGTGATGGAGGCAGCTTCAAGTCGGATCTGCACAAGCGGCAGGTAACCGGTACAGAAAAGGAAAGATGCAGCAAGGGGCTGGGCGGCTCCAGACACACCAGGAACACCTTACTTCTGTCTTGTAAAGTGAATCCAATTTTGTAGCTGCCAACATACCCACAAGGATGCCTCTTACAATGTTTTTATGGAGTGGTAAATTACTCCTCCCCAAAATGCTATGTCTGTCAATATGGATATTCAAACGTCATGTTTGCTTGAAGTACCACTTCACTGAAAAACATCCCTGAAAAAGGTCCACCTTGCACTTGCCCTGAGGTTTTAGTCACTGATGGGCCAAAGGGTGGTGGTGCTGGTTTTTTAACATGATACTCACACCTTTTCTTTGACCTCCCTGCCACAATCAGCAGGAATGCAAGGCAGGATGCTTGTAGTGACCACTGCACAGGCTCTGCAGTATGTCAGGCCTGATAAAAATCTGGACTGACTCTACCAGGCATAAGAGATAAATAAACAAAATACAACATAATTATAATAATAGCAGCAGCTGACAGGTATTGGGTATTTAAAACAGCATATGCTAATACTTTATGTAGTTAATCTCACTGACTCTCCACTGGGAGCTGAGGTTCACTGTTGTACCCATTTAACAGATAAGAAAACAGACACCTAAGGATATTAAGTGACTCAACTATCACCATACAGGTGAAATCAGGATTCTGTTCTCAGGTGTCTGATCTCACACCCCATGGTGTTTTATTAGCTGTGTAACCCTGAGCCCAAGGCTTAAGCTCTGGAGCTTTCATATTCCTATGTGCAAAACGAGAAATAATACCCTGACACAGAGTCAAGATGAGATGTGGATTCTAACTCCAGTGCTGTCACTGCTAAGTTCTCAACAGATGTCAGCACGGTGCCCACCTCCCCACAACCTGCCCTCCCTCCCCCGCCGCCTCCAAATCTTGACTCCAAGGACAGCCTTCAATCAGGGACAGAGGATTGACACAGCAGAGCTGGGACAACTCACCAAAACAGCCGGGAACTCCCTCCTGCTGATGTGTCTTTATACCCAACCCCCTTCTTCTGCATCCTCCTCCTCCTCACCCACATGTACAATAAAAACCCAGGCTAATAACTTCTCAAGACAAACAGAGAAAACGTGGGTGGTTATTTAGATTTAATACTCTTCTCTTATTAAGTAACATGTTGGTCTAAGCTCTTCTGAAAAGATATTTCTCCCTTAAAAAAAAAAAAACTTAGAATTCAACAATACTTCTCCCTGGATACCGCTCCCTCCCCTCCCAGGTTATAATTGGGCTTTGCTCTCCTAATTATTTGATGAGCTTCACTGCTTCCGAAGCAACAACATATACCAGAACATTCCTAGTCAATGTGCCCCTGTTTTGTATGTTGCAGTCCACAGAAAATGAAAATCACAATAATTAACAGTGACTGAGTTACATGATGTGCCAGGGACTGTTCTAAGTACTCTGCCTACATAATCTAAGGCTGAGAACAACAATTAGATGGGTTATTATGTTATGCTATACTCTAACGTTAATACATGATATATAGGTAGCATTATAGTGGTGTTATACATTATCATATTTTATATATTTATATGTATGGCATTACATACATTTAAATAAATAATGTTGTATCATAATATGTTTTCATATAATATCATATAATATTATGGTATAATGGGGATATTATCATTACCCTATTTTACAGATGGGCTAAACCGAGGCTCAGAGAGGTTAAACCAGATGCCAGAAGTCACACAGCTGGTAGGTGGCTAAGGTGGGATTCATACCCAGATATGTCTGACTCCAGATTCAGGGGACGTAGCCCCTCTCAAATAGAGAGAAGCCCCACCAAACAGGGCTTCCATGCATTTGGAAGAATGCAGCCTGGGGGTTCCTTGTGGGAGGGCACCAGTTTAGCAGGGCCTCACACTAAGAGGCCTCATAGGCAAAGAAAAAGCATCAGAGCAAGTCTGTCAATCCAGGGCACTCTTGGGCAACTCGGTCGCACCCCCTTGGCTGGGCAAACTGCCAGGAAACCTACCTAGAAGACGGCTGTCTCTAACTGGTGCTTCCCCCACCCCTGCGTTCCACCACCTGCCAGGCTTCCAGATCATTCACACTGGCTGGAGCTCCTTTTAACTATCTAATCTGGCATCATAAGTCCTCCCCAGCCAAACACTACCACCCCACGTGGTTTTGAAGGACAGCTTCAGGAAGTAAAACACACCCTCCTGAGAAGACTCCTTCAGGTAGCCTGTGAGGGAACTGGCAGCAGAAAGGACAGCATCTCAGAAGCCTGTGAAGGCCAGGTCCTCATCACAGGATGGGCAATCAGTCCTGGGTATATTTCTTCTGTTTTAGAAGCAACTTCTTTGCACTGTCAGCAAAAGTCCAAGGGAGAAAATGGCACTTGGTTCTACATGTTTCTCAGACACAAAGATATGCAGTTGGACTTCCTGACAGGGCTGGGAGGAGTTATCTATAGTGTGTCCAGTCCTCAGGCCCCTAAGTGAACCAGGTCTGTGCACTGTGTGTACACACGTGGTTAGGAAGCACAGCCCATCCACAGATGTCAGAAGGGCAACGCTGACCAGTCATCATCCACCTCCACCTCCATGGGGGAGCTGACGGGAGCCAGGGCTGGGCAAGCAGCAGGAGAGAAAGCGCCGAGACAGGAGGCACAGATTCTTGCCTGGAAGGAGGTTACAACCTTAGGAAAGGTTGGAAAGAAAAGTTATAAACTCTCCACCCTCAGGAGAGCTCATAGTAGAAATGGAGAAATGCCCACAGTAAGAGTGAAAAGTCAGGATTCAAGGTGCGTTTAGGGAATGATCTCCGATTCAGGTGTGTGTGTGTCTGGAATCAGAGAGAATAAGCTCAGCGGATTAACAACAGGATGTATTTTCCCACCACATGAAAACAAGTGTGATTCTTTCCCAGCGCCTTGAGAAGAGGGATGATGACCATTTCCACAGCATCTCCCAGGAGTGTGGGTTTCAGGTTGCGTCTGATGCCTGCACCGTGGGGGCTAAGAGTCTGGTGTTCGGGGTGGAACCGACTTGGGGCACCCAGAACGCCTCCCTCCCTTTCTTGCTGGAGGACTTCAACTAGGCTACTTACTTTTTACTCCCCTTGAGCCTCCATTTTCTCATCTGGAAAGTGGGGAGAATAATCTCTTTTTACAAAATTGAAACATTAATGTACCATTAAAAAAAGTAAAAAGGAATAAAAGATGGTTGATTAAAAAAATAATAACGTACTATACAAATGTTTGGCAGAGAGTCTGGCCCTTAATAGCTGCTCAAATTAGCTGTCATTATTATTGAGAAAATGCCTTCTTTAAACCAGTAAAGGGAATATTACTTATAATTATCATTGGCAAGGCTCATGTTGGAGAGACAATGAAATATACATCTAATTCTTACAGATTGGATAACATATAAGTAAAATAAAACAAAGGCTTTAAGGTGCTATGAATATTTTGTTAGGTGACAACAACATAGCCCTAAATATGAACATGATGTAACCCTGAAAAGAGCCCCGCCTTCCCATTCTAATTTCCTGCCCCCCTTTTCCTTTTCAAAGATTACTACCTTTGCCAGCATGTTTTATATGTTGTAAATATTTTAATATCTTAATTGTCAACCCAGAACATCTTGCTAAAAAACTTTCCTTGGATTTCTTTTCTTTTGTTTTACCTCTCCCTCCTTCTCCATGAAGACAACTGTAGCATTACTAGGAAAACCAAACAGCTACACTTTATAGGAGAAATTAATGCCAGTTATTTTTACTCTGGTTGGACCACTTAAGATATGGTGGTTTCTTTTGCTTAAATGTCGTTTTAGTTTCTGTTTTTGGTACATAATCAAGGATTGACTGGCAGGTGTTTAGCCGGGTAAAGATCCAATTCTTCCTGGAGAAGCTCACTGGAAAGAGATAGTTTGCAGAATGGAAGTCTCATCACTTTGGCTTGTCTCTCTTAAATGAAAGTACAAAGGCACCACTCGGTACCATGTTTCTGTGGCTCGTTGAGTCACGTCAGCTTCATTCTACTCATGCCATGACTGCAAGTCCAGCTCTTTACTTCCTGATAAATATTGGGAATAAAGAATCACAGAGCCTCAGAATGCTCAGCTGACAGTAGTTGCATCCTCTTTGCAACAGTCCCGTTGAGAACGCACGTGCAAAGAGAGCCCTCATCCCTTGGAGAATGGGTCTGTACCTCTTTATGTATAATGGGCTCACACATTAACTTCTTCACCAATATTTATTGAGCACCTACTCTACACCAGGCACAGCGCCACACGTTACATAGACAGTGGTGAACAAAACAGATCCAGTTCCTGCTTTCGTGGAGCTTGCAGAAGAGCAGCCAGACCAAAAATTGAGAGAGACAGAGAGAGATTACAACATGGTAAGTGTTTTTTTAAAAAAAGAGTGGTCATGGGGAGTGCCAAAGTGGCTCAATCAAGGATTGAGGAGCCAGAAGAAAGACTCAGCCAGGTGATGAGAAAAAGGAAATGTAGGCCAAGCCACAGGAAAAGCATACTCAAAGTGCAGAAGGTAAAAAAACTGATCTTTGAAAAGATTAACCAAATAGACAAAACTGGTAAAGCTGATCAAGTTAAAAGCGGGTGGGGAGAACACTGATAAATACTATTACAGATGGAGGCACAAAACTACAGACACAACATCAAGTAAATGACAAAAGAAAGCTATCAATGACTTGATGCCATTACATTGAAAACTTAAACAAAGTGCATATGTTCCTTCAAAATATACAGCTTATCAAAAATATCTCAAGGAGAAATAGAAAACCTAAAAAGCTCAATAACTAATTTAAAAAAAAAAAGAAAGAAAGCACCAGGCCTGACAGTTTTGCTAATGAATTCTACAAAACCTTCAAAACAACAGATCATTCCAATCTTATACAGACTGTTCCAAAGAAGATAAACAGAGTCCAGAGTTAAGAAGTAAAGGAGAGACGACACATTTGAACAATTGGAATTAAAGTATGACAACTGAAATGTCTGTAAATAAGGAAATGGATTAAATGAAGCTATATTTATTCTTAACAATGGAAGACCATATAGAACTATATATTAATTAAAAATCTTCAAAAAAAGGAAGAAAAAAGAATGAAAATCCAAGCTGCAGGAGATATGCATATGATATGATACTATATAGGAACGCACAAAATAACACTCCGCTTATAGTCACATGTAGTAAAAATGTAAGATACTGTATCAACTGCAGAAGAGAGCTTCTCTCTGGGGACAGAGAGGGGAGAGAATCTCTGCCTGGAATGTTTCATTTATTCACATAAAAATTCTGAAGCCAATATTACTGTTTATTAAATCTATATGGGGGTACAGAGGTGAATATTATAATAGTTGATATTTTGCTATATGGGTGGAATATTTTATAACTAAAAACAGTAATAAACAGGAAAAAATCATGGCAAAGCTATACAATAAAATACCAGGCATCCATTAAAAATAATGAGGTATACTAACATCCTCACCAGCAGAGACCTTAAAATTCAGTATGTGAAATTAGACACATGTAAACTCATTTAGGTTCACACACACACACACACACACACACACACACACACACACACACACACACACACAACGCGCGCGCACGTACAGAATCGGCTATGTGTGCGCAGAGTGAGGTCCCTGGAAGAGCACAGGCCCAACTGTTGACGGTGACTGATTACGTAGCTGGGGTTGTGGGAAGGGAGCATAAATGTGGACATTATCTTTTACATTATGTATTTTTAAATCATTACTATGGAAACATATTGTGCATAAAATGGAAATTATAATAATGTTTATAAAAAGGCCTTGACAGGTGGGGAAGGAGGTAAAGAGGCATGAGATGAGGCTGAACAGGTGGCCAGGGCAGAGGCTTAAAGACTGGGGTTGGGGGTAATGGGGCTCCACTGATGTTATAAAGTGGGGAGTGACATGATGAGATTTGCTTTTAGAAAGATCTGTCTGGCTAGAGAAAAGAGAAGACAGCCGAGGGGGTCCAGAGTGAAGGCAGAGACCCGGGCAGCTCCTGGAGCCACTGCAGCTTCTCTCATGGGGCACTTTCAAGATGCTGAAGGCACAGAGGTCAAGTCTGTTCAGATTTCTCTTCCATTTTCCACCCATCTGCCAGTTATTTTTAGAACAGTGTTCACTGTTCAATAGAAATAGCACATGAGCAACGTATGTAATTTAAAATTTCTATGAGTCACATTAAAATGGTAAGAAAAAAGGCAGGTAAGTTTAACTTTATTTTTTGTTTGTTTTTTAAATTTTTTAAAAAATTTATTTTTAATTTTTATTTTTTGGCTGCGTTGGGTCCTCATTGTTGCACGCGGGCTTTCTCTAGTTGCGGTGAGCGGGGGCTACTCTTTGTTGTGATGCGCGGGCTTCTCATTGTGGTGGCTTCTCTTATTGTGGAGCACAGGCTCTAGGCACATGGGCTTCAGAAGTTGCAGCATGCAGGCTCAGTAGTTGCGGCACACAGGCCCTAGAGTGCGCGGGCCTCAGTAGTTGCAGTGCGTGGGCTCAGTAGTTGTGGTGCACGGGCTCTAGGGTGCACGGGATTCAGTAGTTGTGGCACGTGGGCTCAGCAGTTGTGGCTCGCAAGCTCTAGAGTGCAGGCCCAGTAGTTGTGGTGCATGGGCTTAGTTGATCCACGGCATGTGGGATCTTCCCAGACCAGGGCTCGAACCCACGTCCCCTGCATTGGCAGGCGGATTCTTAACCACTGCACCACGAGGGAAGTCCCATTTAATTTTAATAATATAGTTTACTTCGCCCAATATATCCAGATATTATTATCAGTTCAACATGTAATCAACAGAAAAACGAATTAGAGATATTTTACACTTTTTTTTACAAAGTCTTCAAAATCCACTGAGTATTTCACCCTTGCAGCACATCTTAATTGGTACTAGCAGTGTTTCAAGTTCTCAGCAGTAACAGGTGGCATGTGTCTACCATATTGGACAGCACAGTTACAGAAAAACAGAGCATGCAGTTTCAAAGAGCCTCAGACTTTGAAAATCCACCGCTCTCTCTCAGCAGTTAAGTGACCAAAATGTGTAAGCTGAGACCCACATGAAAAGTGAGACGTTCTCCAAAAAAGATTTTTGTATCCATCTGAAATCAAAAACATTCAAAAGAGCAAAATATTTCACAAAGGCTTTAGAGACGTAGTCTCTAGAAAAACCAGTGGAGATGATCTGCAGGTCACATTGCTACTTGAATGGAGCAACAAATGAAATTCTTCCCCAAATGGAGCATATCCCAAACAAATGTCTATGATCTGTTGCTAAATAATGGAGAACTGCTCTAACCAAACTAATTCCAAAATTAACTAAAAAAAGAGATTGAAGTGATTTTTTTAAACCCATGAAATTATTATATTTGTAGTTCCCTAGCCGATCCTCTAGTAACCATATTGAAAAGGTATAAAATTTCATCAAATGATGAATGAAAATGGATAAACAAAATGTGATACATGCATAAAATGGAATATCATTCAACCACAAAAAAGAATAAAGTACTGATACATGCTACAGCATGCAACAACCTTGAAAACATTATGCAAAGTGAAAGAAGCCAGACACAAAAGGCTACATACTGTACGGTTCCATTTACATGGAACACCCAGAACAGGCAAATCCATAGAGACAGAAAGTGGACGAGTGGTGGCCGGGGGCTAGAGGAAGAGAGCGAACGGGGAATGACTATTTAATGGGTATATAGTTTCCTTTGGGGTGATAAAAAAGTTTCTGGAATTAGATAACGGTGATGGATGCACAACATTGTGAATGTACTTAATGCTACTGAATTATTATACACTTAAAATCGTAAACACTATGTTATGTGTAGTTTACCACAATTTTTTAAAAAGTGAGGGTAAAGTAAATATATTTTCAGGCAAAATAAAAGACATATATCTCATGGAAAAAATTCTCATGAAATAATAATGCAAAGTAAAATGCTATTAACTATTCCAGAAAAGGGAATTATGTAAATAGAAGCCAGGAGAGCATTCTGTGCAGCTTAGGAATTGACAAAAAATGGCTTAGACGTGAAGTTTTATCAGTACTGTGAGAAATCAGCCCTACAAGTCCCTGTTTCTGAGACACATATTTACGTGAATCATTCAACAATGATAAAAATTCCCACAGCCTCTGGCTTTCTGTGCTTCCTCCCACTCTCCACCCCCAGCCAGGTCTCTGTGCTCAGATATTCTGCAGCAAAACCCGTTCCATCTTCTGCTCCCATCTCACAAGCCATTCTGCTGTGTTTCTTTTTACACTTGAGTTTCCTGCAAAGCTTTTATCTTTAGGACTTTTCACAGGTACAATCTTCCAGAAGAAGAACTCCCATCGGTAAATTTCAGGGATTCTCAGGTAGTGCCATAAAGGGGCAGTTGGGCACATTGGTTAAGAGCACAGATGTTGGAGCCAGCTCTGCCATTCACCAGCTGTGTGACACTAGACAAGTGACTTAACCTCTCTGTTCCTACTTCCCCCTTCTGTAAAATGGAGGTAATAACAGGATTCCCTTACAGCGCTGTTGTGAGGATTAAGTGAGTTAACATATGTAAAGCTCTTTTTTTTTTTTTTTTTTTTTTTTGGCCGCATCATGCAGCATGTGGGATCTTAGTTCCCCAACCAGGGATCAAACCCGTGCCCCCTGCAGTGGAAGTAGAGTCTTAACCACTGGACCGCCAGGGAATTTCCAATATACATAAAGCTCTTAGTGCCTGGTACACAAAAGGTGCACTTTAAGAGTTATCCTGGGCTTCCCTGGTGGCGCAATGGTTGAGAGTCCGCCCTCTGATGCAGGGGGCGCGGGTTTGTGCCCTGGTCCGGGAGGATCCCACATGCTGCAGAGAGGCTGGGCCCGTGAGCCATGGACACTGAGCCTGCGCATCCGGAGCCTGTGCTCCACAACGGGAGAGGCCACAACAGTGAGAGGCCCGTGTACCGCAAAAAAAGAAAAAAAAGAGTTATCCTCCTTCTGGGTGATGAGCTGGAAGGCCAGGGACTATGTGATTTGGATTCACTGCTGTCTCTACACTCCCTGCACTTAGTAGGATCTTATTTATATTTATTTTATTTATTTATTTATTATTATTATTTTTTGTATGTGTGTGGTACGCAAGCCTCTCACTGTTGTGGCCTCTCCCGTTGAGGAGCACAGGCTCCAGACGCGCAGGCTCAGCAGCCATGGCTCACAGACCCAGCCACTCTGCAGCGTGTGGGATCTTCCCAGACCGGGGCACGAACCCGTGTCCCCTGCATCGGCAGGCGGACTCTCAACCACTGCGCCACCAGGGAAGCCCTATTTATTTTATTTATTTGGTTGTGCCGGGTCTTGGTTGTGGCAGGCATGCTCCTTAGTTGCAGCAGGTGTGCTCCTTAGTTGAGGCTTGAGGGCTCCTTAGTTGCGGCTCGCCAGCTCCTTGGTTGCAGCATGTGAACTCTTATTTGCGGCATGCATGTGGGATCTAGTTCCCTGACCAGAGATCTAACCTGGGCCCCCTGCATTGGGAGCTCAGAGTCCTAACCACTGCGCCACCAGAGAAGTCCCGTGGATCTTATTAAATAGCTGGAGAATGAATGCTTGCCCTCAGGAGTTCTGTGGTCAACAGTATCACAGAATAGCCTTATATACACACTGACAGAACATGAATACAACCACACACACTTAAGGGGGAAAGAGAGAGAGAGAAGTTCCATAGTTGAGGGCATCTTGTGTGGCCTTCTGTGCACTGGATATGGACCCCCAGGGAAGCCTGGCACGGGGCTGTGGATCTGCCCCCATCGCAGTCTTCTCTCCTCCCCCAGGCCTCTCTCAGGCTGAGCTGGATCGCGATAGGCACTTTCTGAACAAAAGATCTTCAAATTCCAGCCAGCTCCTCAGGCCAGAACTGTCCAAATGAACAGAACTGGCAGGAACACTGGTCGTAAGGGCAGGTCAGGCTCCAACATGACACCTCCCCCAGGGCATTTAAGAGCACTTTGGATTATATGTGATTTTCACCTTCCTAACCCCCCTAAGGTTCACTTGCTATCTCCTTATCCAGTAAAAAGTACCTACAAAATGCCATAACTGCTCTCAGCAAACTAAAACTCCAAACATTCTAAGAGACACCATCCCATCATGCCAAATACACCAAGGCTCCCATTTATTTCCACGTTTCAAGTCCACATGTTGTTCATTCACATTTCCATGTGTTAAGCAGCTACCATAAACCTTTTTAGAACAACGTAAGGCTACCAAAAAGAGACAGCAGGAACACAAGGTGGTCAGAGCATGGGCTCTGCAGCCTCCAAGACCTGGGTTCAAGCCCAAGTCCACCATGTAAACGTGGGCAACTTAGGGAACTTCCTCAAGCCTCAGTTTCCAACTTAAAACAGACATGATGAGGCTTAGACTTCATAGGGTCGCCATGAGAAGTAAAGTGCTTTGCATGCTACCTGGCTCACACTGAGCACTTAATAAATGTTAGCTCTAAATATTTGCCCAGTATCTACTATGTGCCAGGCATTGTTGTAGGCATAAGGGATACTACAGAGAAAAACATAGTCCCTGTTCTTTGGGAGCTTATGTCAGGAGTTGATAAATTCTACGGCGAAAACCTATGGAGGGTAGGAGAATAGGGACAGTGGGAGTAGCTGCTATTTTATATGGAGTGCTCAGGGCAGGCTTCTCCAAGAAAGTCATGTTTGAACAGAACCCGGAAGAGGCGGGAGAATGTCTTAGGTGGACAGGACAGCATATGCAAAGTTCCTGGGGCACGGCTGAGGGGCAGCAAGGGTAGTAGAGCTGGAGTGGGAGCAAACAGCAGAGAAAGCCACAGAGGGAGCAGGAACCAGATGGCAAAGGTCTTACAGATTATTGCAAGGTCTCTGGATTTTAGTCTGAATGAGATGGGAGACCACAGAAGGATTCTGAGCAGAGAAGAAACATGGTCTAACTTTTAAAAGGTCTGTTCTCAATGCTGCGTGGGGAAAACAGCTGAAGGGACAAGACAAAGGGCAGGGAGGAGGTGAGGGTGGCCAAGTGAGGGACAGAAGGGACTTGGACCAAGATGGTGGCAGCAGAGGCGGTGAGCAGTGGTGGAGTTATGTACATATTTGAAGGTAGGGTAATGGGATTTGCTGGTGGATTGGATACAGAAGGTAAAATAAAAGAGAAGGATTTTAGTGTGAGCAGCTGGCAGGGTGGAAAAGACTTACCAGAGCAGCAGATTTGGGGACAAAAATCAAGATCAGACATATCACGTTTGAAATGCCACATGTGCACTGGTATGGATCTCCAAATGGAGATGTGGAGTCTGCAGGTGGATTTAAGAAACTGGAGGGCTTCCCTGGTGGCGCAGTGGTTGAGAGTCCGCCTGCCGATGCAGGGGATACGGGTTCGTGCCCCGGTCTGGGAAGATCCCACATGCCGCGGAGAGGCTGGGCCCGTGAGCCATGGCCGCTGGGCCTGTGCGTCCGGAGCCTGTGCTCCGCAATGGGGGAAGCCACAACAGTGAGAGGCCCGCGTACAGCAAAAAAAAAAAAAAAAAAAAAAAAAAAGAAACTGGAGATTGTGTTCAAGAGTCATCAGCCTTTACACAGAAGAGGAGCCCTGACAAGGTGAGAGGGGGCATCCCAGAGGCTGGCAAAGAAAGTGTTTAGAGGAAGGGGTGCCCTACTATGTCACTAAGTAGGGGAAGGAGAAATGCCCACTGAATTTGGCAAAGCAGAGGTCCCTGGTGACTTGATAAGAGCAAGTGAGTGGACCTGGAGGACGAGAGCTGAGAGGGATATGTCTACAGATTATCTAGAAGCATTGTTCGTAGAAAATATAAGTTGACAAGGATCTTAGGTACTGCCTAGTCCGCTGAGCCATTAAAATGTGAGCTCCCTGAGGGCAGGCACTTCTGTCTTTTTAATGCCTCATTCCCAACCTCTGGACACCTGGCACACGGTAGATGCTCAATAAACATTTGGAAGACTTTTTTGAACTTTCTTGACATCTCCAGCCAAACAGTACAGGTCAACAGGAGCTTCCCATCCCTAACAGGATGGTACGGAAGACAGTGATAAAACACATACACAAATTATCCCAAGATGAAATGTTTCAGTATCCTCCTTTGACTAAAGAAGCTAGAATTAATACTACTTGGCATTCATTCAGCACAAAAGTAACATGTTTCCCAGTTACTCCTCGTTGGCATTCTGATCCACGTCACCAGTTCATGGATGACTTCTCATTGGCAGCACCGAATTTCAAATATTCAAGCTAATTATAAGCTGGTCTAATTAGAAGAAATTATAGAATATTTCTGAAGGGATGCTTTGTAACAGAGGTCTTTTGCAAATCCAATTTAAGAAAATTATTTTTTCATATTCTCAAGGTACTGACCTGCAAATGATGTTTCTAAAGTGTTTAGGGGTTGCTTTTAAAAGCAAGGGGATCATTCTCCCTCTTCCTGCCTGCATCCATCTAAATTATGGCACATTTTCAATAGGAAAGGCTTCATTACATCCTAAGGAAATCCACATCCTGCACCTCCAGGTCACAGCCCGGCAGAGAGCAGCCTCACGTCCCTCCGGAAAGGATAATTAGTTTTCTACCCTTTAATCAAGGAGCAGCAGATTGTTGTTTTTCTAAAGTTTTGCCTGGGGAGAGACTGTTCTTTACCGAGTGTGTGTTTTTCTAACCAGGACTCCTTGTACATGCTCTACCTTCCCATGAGCCAACACTGTGAGCACTCTCCTTGTCTGAAATGAGAAACTGGAGCTCTCCACTGATGAGAGCCACTGGCCCCTCAACTCCAGGGATGTGGAATCAAGTCACGGTCATCAATTTATCAGCACCATTGGCCTTTGCCTCATGGACAAGCACAATCCTCAGTCTCTCGGTCATGGAGATGACATTTTTAAGGGTTCACTTAAAAAAAATGCTTATTACGTGCCAGACACCGTTCTAAGTGCTTAATAAATATTAACTCATTTAATCCTCAAAACAATTTTATAAGTAGGTACTTTTATTATTTTCACTTTACAGATAAGGAAACTGAAGCTCAGAGGGGTTAACTGACTTGTCCAAAATCATACAACTAGTAGGTGTAGAGCCAGGATCCAAACCCAGGCAGTCAGGCCCCAGAGAACATGAACAGAGAAACAGATGTTAAAACCATTGCAGAAGCAGTGATAACAGAGGAAAGGAGATGGAAACTAAAATGCTTACTAGCACCAGATTCAGAGCCAGAGTTACAGGGTTGGCTCCTCTTTACATGAAATGCAACTGGACTTTAATAATAATAATAAGTCAGAGATCAGTCTTATTTATTAGTTTCTCTACATCTGCAAATAAAAATCCATGCAGACTATTTGGTACACTTTACTGTGTGCACGTTATACTTTGATAAAAGTATAGCTTTAGTTTAAAAAATTTAATGGCTGAGTTTTCTTAATGTTTTAAAATGGATTTGGATCAAATAAACAACCCTTAGAAGGCATGTTTAAAAAATCACCTTGAACTATCTTTCCAATTTTGGTCTTAAGAAAATTAAGAAAAGCCTTTGGAATTGTTCTGGCAAACCATACACAAACAAGAAACAAAATGGAGGGAGATAAATTCATGTTTTTCAAATCTTGGAAAGCTCTAACTCAAAAATTATATTTACAGACACCTTATTTTCCCAGTTCCTCTCAGACAGGGGCTCCATGAGGGCTTTTGGCCCAGAGAGGAGCAGAAGAAAGTCTTCACACTATTTTCAATAATATATTGATCAGAAGCTAATAAATCAGTATATGGGTGGCCCAACACCTCCAAATTGAAGATCACAACCTTAAAAATGAGTCCTCAGAAATGGGCATCTCTTACAAATGTTCTGTTGATTCTAACTCCAAAAACACCCAAAATTCTTAAATTAGCCAGCATCGTTTAAAACAGTTTATTGACTCTCTGATACAGGACCTACCACAGCCTCCAAGGTAATTAGAAACTCCATAAATGCTGTTTTTGGCAGTGACTGGGGCCACACATAAAAACATGTTTATTCCCAAACTGTCAGTGAAACATGGTGGTGCAGGTTGGGACCACGTCAGGCTCGTTATAGCATACGTACAGGAAAAGGAAAGGTAATGCCGAGGGCATCGTTCAAAGTGAGATTATTTCATCACTATGACAAATAGCAAGTCACCCCCAAAATTCCGGATAAGAGGGGATAATTCTGAGTAAGAGAATTCCTCAGAGTAAGAGAATTCTGAGTAAGAGGGAACTATTATTACTAACTTAATAATAATAATAATAATAATGGTGCTGTGCCTTTTTATGCGGATTAATTCATTACATTTTCATGGGGACCCTGAGAAATAATGGCCATAACAGAAGAGAAGGCTGAGGCACTGAGAAGTCAGACTTGGAAACGCCCCATAGTTACTAGAGGTCAGGGCCAGATAGCCCGATTCCAGGATGCCTGCTCTTAGCCCCTGAGTCCCGCCAACTTGTGTAAGGATTTTCTGGCCACCTAATCCACAAGAGCCATAAGCTGGGAGAGAAAAATTAACCACGTTGATCAGTTATGTGCTATTTATTAATTATTTCTATCAAACATGGTCCGTCTGAAGCATAGGGCAGAGCAAGCCCCCAGCCCATTCTCCTGGGCACCTCGTCTTCCAGCTTACCAGCTGGGCTCCAGTGGGAACAGGGCTGCCACTTGCATCAGCGTTGCCATAGCTGCTGCCATGACAACCACACACTGTCACCCAGACAAAGATGCTCTCCCCACCTTGCTCCAGAACCCTGACTCAGGGATGCAGCCCCTGAATTCATCTTTTTTCCTGCTTCCAACTTGCTCAAGACTTTACAAAACTGAGTACCTATTGGGGGTTCCCCAGGTCCCTGGATACATTTGGACCAGACTAATATGCATAAAGGCCGACAGGGAGATGGGATTCATGAGGCTTTGCATAACTGCAAAGTGGGAGGTTAACCACTCAAGGGGCCTCAGTGCCTGGCAGGGCTACGTTTGAGTTCTGGCTCTGGCACTTGCTAGCTGCGCACCCTAAGCAGATGATTTGGTCTCTAGGAACCCATGTCTTAGGTATGAAAAACAGGGATCATATCAGATTTTACACTTTATAGAGTTGTTGTGAGGTCTAAGTAGACATGCTAGCTACTTCGATCCCCTCTCTGAAGAGAAAGGAGGAAAGACAAGAAAAAAACAGAAGCTCCTGTTCAGCACCTCAGTTATCCACACCAAGTGACACTACTAGCCTGGCCACCTTCTCCATCTGGTTTTCTTTTTTCTGTGCTTTTGTTTTGCTGCTGTAATTTTTAAGTATTTGAGTTTGAACAGATTAGCTCTGGGGGGAAGGGGTTTCCACAATGTGAGGGGGAACCAAGAAAATTTTAAATACAGTGTATTTTCCAGCTTCCCGTCTTCACACCAAAATGAAGTATTGACACTCACAAAAAAAAAAAAAAAAAGAGAGAGAAATGCTGCTGGCTGTTATTAATGGCTATTATTAACTATTGTCACCATGCACTGGTTCAATGCTGGTGCTGGCAGAAGATCAGGAGCCCTCATCCTCTTGCTGCTGCCTTTACAGCTCAGCAGCCTGACACTCAAAACAGAAAGCACTCCTGTCGGTAGCACAGAGGCACTGACCCGAGGGCTGGACAAGGCCAACAGATCACACACACCCAGCTGATCCCAGGGAGACATGATAGCGGTCGGTGGGGACCCCAAATTCAGTACCCTTCCCTCTAGGCCACATGGCTTCTCTGAAAATGTCGATTCATCAAAATAAACATGCTACCCTTATTCAAGAAAAATGCCACTCAGCAAAACACCTTTTATGATACAAAAGCCATGTACGAACCTTCGGAAATCTTTAAGGTGAAATGGTGGCATTCAAACATTTCTAGAAAATTCTGAAAAAAATAAGGTCCACATTGTCAGCAGTGGTGATTTCTCAGGGTTAGGATTGATCCAGGGAACCTGCACTTGTCATGTTACACACTCCTACACTATCTGAACTTTTATGATATGTATAAAATAAATTTTGTAATCATGAAATAGCTTTTTTGGACTTCTCTGGTGGCGCAGTGGTTAAGAATCTATCTGCCAATGCAGGGAACACGGGTTCAACCCCTGGTCCGGGAAGATCCCACATGTCGCGGAGCAACTAAGCCTGTGGACTACAACTACTGAGCCTGCGCTCTAGAGACCATGCTCCACAACAAGAGAAGCCATTGCAATGAGAAGCCCGCGTACCGCAACGAAGAGTAGCCCCCGCTTGCCTCAACTAGAGAAAGCCCGTGTGCAGCAACAAAGACCCAACACAGCCAAAAATAAATTAAATAAATAATTTTTTTAAAAAAATAGCTTTTTTTTTTTTTTTGGCCATGTGGCATGTGGGATCCCAGTTCCCCAGCCAGGGATTGAACCCGTGCCCCCTGCAGTGGAAGCTCAGAGTCCCAACCACTGGATCGCCAGGGAAGTCCCCAGAAAATAGCTTTTTTAATAAAAGAAAGCTGAAATGTTTTGCCATAACATAGCTCACCAAAGAAGAAATGCAAACAGCCAATAAACAACCAAAAAATGTTTACCCTCCTTAGTAACTAGCAAAATGGAAATTTAAATAAACAGCACGTTTGCCTGTCAAATTGGCAAATTTTACATGGTCATACCCAGTGTGGGCAAGAATGAGGAGAAGCAGACATTTTGCTTCACAATCATGAATGTATAAATTGGAATAACGTTCCCACAGGATAATTTGGCAGCAATTAGGCAGCATTTTCCAAGAAACTTAAAATGACCCAGAACTTCATGCTTACAATAATTAATTTGACAAAAAAAAAAAATCCCATGAACACAGGCTAAATGACCAGAACACAGCTCCCAGTGTTGTTTCAGAGGGAGAAACGAGGCACAGCTCAAATAGCCAATAATAGGAACTGGCTGCTGAGAAAGTGCCTTGCAAAGTTCCACATGTTCAGTAAGTAAAATAGTGGCCAGACTTGCTTATTCCACATTGTGAAAATATACGTTTTCTGGATTTGGTGCTTTCAGTCACATGCTTTGATCCCATACTCACTCCGTTTTGCGGCTAACGAAACTGAGACTCAGGCTTATTAGACGGTTTGCCCCAAATGGCTGGGACAGGTTCTGTGTACTCACTTCCCCAGGGGCAGAACTGTCACCTTCGAGGCCAGACACAGCAACTGGGGTAGGGGTCAAGCTATGCCCTGGTACCACAGCAGCCAAGCTGGGGGTGAAGACATCCCCTCAAAGACCTCTTTCCCCAAGAAGCCAAGAGCTCTTGGCCTCGTCCCAGCTACCAGGAGCAGCTCAAGACAAGGAACAAAGCTGGGGTCCATGAGCAAGGCCCTCTCACTAATAATTAAAGAGCCACCCTCCAGAGGTCTCACCACAGCCGGGTCTGCAGGCAGTGCTTGTCATGAGTCACCCGTTACCTCACAGCAACCCTGAGGCTCGAGACATCAGCTTCCCTGTCTTAAATCACACAGCTAATGAGATGTGAACTCCATTCACATTCTCACCCCTTTCTAGGTGTCTCAGTTTCCTCATCTATAAAATGGGGAGAATAAAAGCAACCACTTCAGATGGTTTGTTGTGAGGGTTAAATTAGTCAATCTATAGAAAGTGCTTGGAATGTTTCCTCACTTACAGGAAGCTCTCTGAGTAGCTCTTATTATTTCAGTGAGACTGCACAGAGTAGTGATTAAGAACAAGGATGCTAGAGCCAGCTGCCTGGGTTCAAATTCCACATCCACCACCCACTAGCTCTGTGACTTCAGGCAAGTTACTTAACTCTCTGTTTGCTCATCAATAAAATGATAATAATAGCACCCACCTGAGTTAACATGAATGGTCACATTATCTAGCTGAGCTAATGTATTTAGGAGAGCTAAGAACAGTGTCTGTCATGTATGTATGGTGGGCCTGTCACTTGATGAACACAGCATATGTTAGGCGTTACAAACGTGACACCATGCCAGTCCACCACCACCTCCAACAGAAGTCATTATTCTCGTGACAAGAACCTAACATGTGATCTCCTATTTAATGCTGACAACACTCAATTATTGTTCGGATTTATAGATGGGGAAACGGAGGCTCAGAGAGCTCAAGTAACTTGCCTCAGATCACACAGCCAGGAAGCATCAATGCTGCCGGGCTTCAAACCACATCAGTTGGGCTGCAGCACTCTTGCCCCCCGCACTGCAGTGCTCAGCCCAATATTCACATAGCCCGTGGCTGCCTGCTTGCGAAGCTGTATGCCTGCCAGCGTTTTCTATGGAGGGTGATGCATGGCTTTCTAGCTTTGGGATGACTCATTGCCAAGCCCCCATTGTGCCGCACAAA
Organism: Mesoplodon densirostris; assembly: GCF_025265405.1. Lineage (NCBI taxonomy): Eukaryota > Metazoa > Chordata > Mammalia > Artiodactyla > Ziphiidae > Mesoplodon > Mesoplodon densirostris. The sequence goes on from NC_082670.1 coordinate 77,800,625, forward strand.
CGCTGACCCCACAGACGCCTGACGAACAGAAGGGTAAGTCACACTAGCACAGTAACCAAAGAGCAATGCTTGTCATCATCCCTCCCTATCTTCCCAGGGAAATACACTGGTGTGTGTCTTACTCTGGAGATGAGACATTAGCATTAAAACAAAATTCTGGACTGAGACATCTAATCAGTGTCTTGGAAACTCATGCTGACATCCCCACAGCTGGTTTTCCCCACAGCTGTTGATGCTCATGTGTTGTTTAAACTATGGCCTGCTCACAAGTTCACACTGGGAGGTAAAGCAAGGGTAAATCTTCCTTAATGTGCCATTCCCGCCTTTGGAGCATGAAAGTCGTGGCAGTGAGTTCACTTCCCATCACCAGACTAGAAAATTTACAAAGCTTCCTTGCAAACCAGATGGCCAGAGCTATAGGTAGGTGCCACCAAGAAATAGCATGACTGGAGCAGAGGCAAGTCTTGTGTCCCTCAGAGCTTCCTTAGCAATTCACCAAAAGAGCTAGTTGTTAGGAAAAAAACAAACAAAAAAACTACCCATGTGTTTCACCAGGATTCATAACCCAGTATTGTTTCAAATCTGGTAATTTTACAGTGTCTGTTTTCAGATAATATGCCTAAAATTCAAATAGATAAGAGCTGGAAGGATCCTCAGAGAACCAGCTAATCTACCCCCCTCAGTTGGAGACTGGAAAACTAAGAGTTGGTTCAAGGTCACGTGGTCTGTGGAAGGCAGCCCCTCTAAAATTCACTCTGCCTCCAACAGTGGCCTGGGATGTTCCAAGTAACCACCTAACTTCCAGTGGCAGAGAACCCTGCATTCGCAGCCCGGCCCTCCCCTGTGGGCTCAGCAAGCCAGGTCAAATTCAATGCCCCCTTCTCAGACTGACTATCCCAGTTCAACAACAATCAACCTGTACGCATTTAACATACAGCCCTTCAGTTAAGCCTACATGGGAGGGTCCAAGTCTTGAGCACCTACTGAGGTGCCTTTTCCATAGGAAAACTCCCAATTCTGTGTTTAAATCCAGTCCCCATGATATGGGTACTCTTCCTTGATGCAGGACAGCCACAAGAGACTGGACCACCACTGAAGCCCCATATACTTTGCCCACATACCCCACTCTCTGGTATCTTCCTCTGTTTATTTCTGCTCGGCTCCACTGTATAATGACAACTCCCTCTGGGCAGGGACCCTGGCTGCCTCAGGGATTACTATTTTCCTAGAACCTAAGCTTGTCTTCACAGAGGAGGCCCTCAATCCATGATGTATGGACAGTAGGTGAGCTGGATGGACACACAATGTGTAGTTGGGTGGGTGAGTATGTTACAGGTGGGGAGGGAGGGGATGAGCCCCGTAACTGTGATTTCTAATTTGCCAGTGTCATGAGGAAATGCTTATATTAAAAGATTAAATTAAAAAGTGTGGTATAAAGTTACATAATGAATAAACTCATATGTTTAAAAAAATACTGTAAGGAAAACACTATAACATTGATAGTGGTAGAACTTTAAAAAAAAAAAACCCTTTGTATATTTTCCTTCTTTAGTTTTATGAAGCTCATTTTTAACTGCCAGCATTGAACTATAACCAAGTGAATATTCTCCCCCTAGACTTTCATAGATTTTGAAACTTGAAGGGCCCATGGAGGAAAGGATAATATTTTGGATTAGTTTGGCTCTCAGAGTGGAATTGAGGAGGGAGGAAAAGAAAACACAGAGGTGAGCCTGGCCTTCCACAGTGGAAAGCGATCCTTCAAGCCTCCTCAGTGGCCCCGTAATGACCAATCCTCCCTCTCCGCTACACACACACACCTGCTATCAGCAGAAGCAACATTAGTTCTCCTTCCGGATCCTGGAAATTCAAAATGTTAGGGGAAATTATATTTCTTTTGGAGCAAAGGATGGTAATTATTTCAACACTGGCCTATGGAATGCTTCCAAAGAAAAACAAAGAAACATAAGGAAATCTTCTAACACAGATACATGAATTTAAATTAAAATAGACACGCATCTTGAAAAGCACTGCTGCTGCTCTGGTACCTTCGCTGTGGGGAAGCAGAACAGCACATGCTGCACCAAACCACATGGTCCTCTGACGACATGACGTGTGCATGCTCCCAGGAGCGCTGGATGGGTCTCTGCCCCCTTGTCTCGTCTCCAGGCATGTTTCACTGACATACAGGGTGTGCAGCGAGAGCTCGGGGCCAGGCACTTTGTAAAGACAGACAAGGAAACCGAGGTTCTGAGAGGAGGAGTGATGACGCAGCTGAGAACAGTCGCCTGCCTCCTGCCTCCTTCATTTCACAAATGTTTCCTGAGCGCTCCCAGGTAGCAGGTGCTGGCGAGATGGAACCCTGCAAACCTGGAACTTGCAAGCAAGTGGGGAGAGGGGTGAAGACCCTTAACAGATAACCAAGTGAGTGACCAAGATAACCACAGATCTGGGTCAGCAAGTGGGAAACAAAAGCAAGGGATGGAAAGCTACCTCTGGTTTCCCGAGGCGTGCTCAGGAGAACATCACCTATTAAGTACTGTGCAGTTACAACCGCCCCGGTTCTGCCAGACGCAACTTATTAACATTGTATTTGGGCGCTGGAGTCTGTGAGGGATGCATGAATCACCAGCAGAGTGGATTAACAGTAAAAGAAACACACACAAACTGGAGGCGGCCCTGCCACCATGAGGCCCAGCAGCAAGGCAGGAAGTGCAGGGTGTGGACCAGGCCTGGTCTTTGGAGATGGACAGATCTGGGATTGGTCCTGCTTCAACCTGCAAAGGCTTCCCAGGGCCCTCAGGATGAATTCTCATTTGCTTAAAGAGGCCAGCACTACCCTTAACCTCCCGCTGGCCGCAGCTCACCCTCTCCCCTCCCCATTACACCCTCTCTGTTCCAGGTCTCACAATGGGAGATAGTGGGGCTTCCTCACCTCCTACAGGCCCCCAGGCCTGGGCTTGGCTGTCACTTCCTCAAGGCAGCGTGCTTCCCTAACTCTCCCTTCCATGCCACCCTTACTTAGACTAACTTATTCCATATTTGTTTCCCAGAATTCTAGACTGTGAGCTCTATGAGGGTGGAAACCAACCCATCTGGCTGAGGACTTCATCCTCAGCTCCTAGAACAGCACCTGGGCCCTGGAGGGGCCAAGGTGAAGAGAAAGAAGAAAAAAGAAAGAAATCTGCCCTCCGTTTCCCAGGGACCTGAGCCTCAGCTTCCACATCAGTAGAATGGGATCAGACCAACCTGCTGGAGGGTGATGACAGCACGTTCTGTCTTCCTGCTCTGCAGCCTGTATTTCACTTTATTAACTCATTTTTAAAAATACACTTTTACATACAAATTCACTCTTTGATGTGCAGATGTGAGTTCTGACAAACACTCACAGGTGTATGCCCACCACCACAGTTGACACAGAGCTGCTCCATCACCCCCCAAAGTCCCTCATGCAGCCCCTTAGTAGTCTAACCCTCCTCCCCACCCCAGTTCCTGGGAACCACTGATCTGTCTTCTGTTCCTATAATTTTGCCTTTTCCAAAATGTCACGTAAGTGGGATCCTGCGGCAAGTCGCCTTTTACGCCTGGCTTCTTTCCCTCCGCCTAGAGCCCGAGAATCACCTGTGGTGTTGCGTGCAGCAGCGGTTCCTTCCTTTTTATTGTCTTCTCCCTGAAGGAAATCTCTTCACTCACCGAAAACAATAATGGACCTGCCGCCTTCTACATCCCCTGGCAATTTAGCCATCAACTTTCTAGAACCCATTCCAGCTTGGGAAGGAACGGTGAAACAGGAGTCCAAGGTCCCCCTTCCTGTCTGTGCCTGTAACACAAACTCTGAGCTCTGTAAACATCCCGCCATACAGCCTCTCGCTGAAGCTGCTCATTTGCAAAATGGCCAATGGTACCCAAACTTCCTCAAAGAAGATGCCGGCTCAGGGTTGTTGACTCAGAAAGTGGAGTGCCGCCCAGGAAATCAGGAGGTAGGGCTGGCTGTCAGGAGATGGCTGACAACCTGGGACACTGCTTCCGGGCAGCAGTGGGGGTAGCAGCTGGCTGGCCAAGCTCTTGAGAGAAGTGAATGGGTGAGGAAGAAGTGGAGGCTGAAGAGAGGATGAACTCTCTTGAGAACACTGGGAGGAAAATGAAAGAGAAAAATAGGGTGGCGATGGCTGTCATAATATTAAAAATCACCATCACAATGGCCCAGGGATAGTGAATTCTTACACCTGGGCCAGGTGATGTTTAAAACCATCGCCTCATGCAATCGGCACAACAACGTGATGGGCAGGTTCTGTTAACATTCCAGCTCACAGATGAAGAGCCTAGGGCACAGGGAGCAGACACAGTATGCCAGCGGGTGGGGAAGCCGAGCTTTGACACCAGGGCTCACCCTCCTAGCCTCTCCTCCATCTGTACCAGAGCTGAGCTGAGCTGCTGGCAATGAGAGGGCTGAGCAGGGGCCAGGAAAGGAAGTGTGTGGCACAGGAAGGAGGCAGGGGGTCAGGAGCCACTGGAAAGGGAGCTGGAAGAGGAAGGGACCCCGGGATGCGAGTGGATAACGCCCCGGAGCGTGCTCCTAGGTACAAGCTGCTACACCAGAGGTTTGCTTGTTCTTTCAGCAGCAGAACCCATGAGTCAAACCTGATTATACTCAAAACCCAAAACATAAACCTGGGAGAAGCAGAATTGCTCTAGTTGAAGGGAAGGAGGGAGAGGAACTAGACCCACCATCCTCCCCCCACCCCTACATCTCCATCCTGGTGGAACTCGGGACTCCTGAGGGCCTCCACTCTCAGATGTATGCTCTCTGAGGGCTGGCTCTCTCTCCTTCCTCCTTCCCTCCCTCCCTCTCTTACTTTCTCTCTCTTCCTTTCTTTCTTTCAAATATTCAAATAATAACACATTCAAAACTAAAATTAGCCACAGATGCACTGTGTCTTGTGTCTGCACCATATTGGGATATAATTGGGACTCAACAGATGGGGGATGCACAGGTCTGGGCAACACCTGTGCAGGGTCAGATCTGGATCCTCCCTCACAAGCTAAGTGACCCTCAGCAAGTGTCTGACCCTCACAAAGCCCTCGGAAGCCCCAGCAGTTTCCCCTCCTCCTGGGATTTTAAGAGGGTTAAACAAGTGGATGCTTATAAGAGCCCTTAGCACAGTGCCTGTTAGAGCACGATAAATGTTATGTAACATTATTATTAATCACACCAATAGGATTAAAAGTGTGATGGGGAAAAACAAAAAATCCACTGGAAGTAATTAAAATGTCCCCATGGAAAGCACAATGGTCTGCATGTCCCAATGTTGTTCCCTCCCAGGACTGGCCCATGAATGCTCAGGTTTCTGTAATCATCTCTATCATTTTTGTACCAATGGGAGGAAGGGCCGGGATCATGGAGGTGTGAAGATCATGAGATTGACAAGCAAGGCTCATCTGGAGCCAAGTATTTATTAATTGGTGTTTACACAACTCTTTGTGCCCATCTGGCCCTGTTTCTGTCTGAACCTGTGCTCTAAGAAGCTCTGAGACTGCATCTCCCTCTTAGGAGGCTTTGGACACTCAGACAACAGTAGATAGATGTTAAAATAATAGCACAGACGTTACAGCTCTAAAAGGGGAAAGTCCCCTCCTTGAGAACTCGGTTATATTAGAAACAGCTGGAAGTGAATCTTTTCCGAGAGAGCAGGATTCCTGACCCCACAAGAGAAAGTCAGCACAGTATGTGAGTGAAGTGTGCCCTCTGCTGGCCAGTGTGAGAAAACCTCAGCAGAGGAGCCCTCTCCAGGGGGGGCCTGTTCTGCGGGCTGGAGGCAAGTCTCAAAAACCCTACGTAGCTCTTTTTTCCCTTTTTTCTTTTCTCTTATCTCCTTTTCTTTGTAATTAATCTGAACTGCAAACAACAACGCTTCCTTTCCTAAAAGGAGAAGAGCTGAGAGAAAGAACAAGGTCATAGAGAATTTCCTTCCAATCCTCACTTATGTTTTTTTTGCTGGAGCACCTGAATGTCACCTAAAAATGACCCCTGTGGAACTTGACCCAGTGTCTGCAGGTGGCCCACAGCACCACCCAATTTCTATCCTAAGATTTGACCAGACTGTAAACTTCACAGACTCCCTGAGTCAAAGCCGCCTGATTCCTCCCAGAAATTCCAGCGGGTCTGCTCCTAGGGACAGTGAGATCCCGGTGGCAGAGGCGACAGGTCGATCCTGGCTCACACCCAGATGACTCTGGATGGCCTGTTCTAGAATCTTGGAACCTTGGGATGAGACCCCCACCTCAAGACTAGAAAACCGCTTCCTGCCGGGCTGCTCCCTCACCTGGGTTCCCCATGACCTCGGTCTCCAGCCTTAGCACCACCTCCGCTCTCCTCCGTAGGAACAACCCTGACCTCGTGGGTGAGTTCTAACCCTCTGGGTCTTGTGCTCACTCAGACTATGCACCAGAGCCAACCCGGCTGAGCTTCAACCCCAGCTCATCACTCACAGCTGTGGGAATGTCCCCGCTGAGTTTCCTTCTCTGTAACAATAATGGGAGCTGCCATTTACTGGAGGTCCACTAACTGCCAGAAACTTGACATAGAGCACTTTAAGTGAATCCTCGTGACCACACTCTGAGGTGCTCTTCCTCCTGAATGGAGGGCAAGAACTGCTTAAAATCTGAGGCTACGCAGCTTCTTGTCCACTGGCTAAGGAAGGACTTGGCCCCATCTGCCATCTTCCCCCCATTATATGGTCTGAGTTCATCAGTCTCTACTATGCAAACTGAGTGAATCAGGGAGGAAAGGAGCAGGATATGGAGAGAAAAGGGAATACCAGGGGTACGGGAGAAGAGGAAAATCTTCTGGAGCAGAGCGAATAGGGAGAGAACTTAGGGGGAGTCTGGGGAAGGGAGGAGAGAGGTCTTAGGGTGCCTGCAAGGCCAGGTGAACTGGGGACTGAAAGGAATGAGGAGAAGAGAGAGGAGTTGCTCAGGAGTGCTGCTCTTGGGTATAAAATGGATCCCCCTTGAGCCTTCTTTGAGAGACACAGTAAAGAGTAGAACTAATGGACTTTGAACCTCTGGATGCAGCAAAACCTGAAGTCTGCAGCGTTGGAGGCTTTGGTATCTGCCTAGATTACATTCCAACGTTCCAGATGAGGAAACAGGCTGAGGGAGGGGCACTAACTTGCTAAGGCCTGCATAACTCATGAGCGGCAGAGCCTAAATGCAAATCCAAGTGCATCTGACTCCACGGTCCCTTCAGTGATGCTCGGGCCTCTTTGTAGAAGAAAAAGAAAACCACCTAATAGGCCAGGAGAGGGTAAACATGGGACAGCTCATTTGGATTAAAAGCCCCCGCAATGAATCACACATTGTAGGTGATGCCAGAAGTACCAGTTCCTTCCCTTCCCTCCTTTGTCCTAGTCATTGAGCTCTCCCTGGTTCTGAAGACCCCATTCTCACTGCTGGATTCCTGACATGTTGTCTGTTATTGCCCCAAACCCTATGTGGTAAGTGCTCTGCTACCTAGCCTCCCCCAGGTCTGCACACAGCCTGCATTCTGACCCCAAACTCTTCCAGCGGGATGGTGGAGGCTCAGCCTCTAATGGACAGCATTCTCTGTCCTGTATGAAACACCCAGCCCTGTGCCTGCCTGAGGAACCCCTTCTCCCCATTCATTCATTCATTCAACAAATAGTCACTTGTTTCTACTTTGTGCCAGGCACTCAGGACATAATGCTGTTAAAAAAAAAAAAATCCAACAGCAGGAAATAAAGCATGCCTTTTCAACGTCATCTGCAGTCAGAACCTGCCTACAGGGAAGGTAATTTTGACTTACTATTTGCTTTCGATTAGGTCCCAGACTCTGTAAATTTAGGATGATAACTTATAAAAGACCGGTTAGTTGTAAATAATTTCTGCCAGGTATAAAAAAAAAAAATTCCAAAGGTTACAGTGTTATTTTCCTGTAGAACCTTAACTAGCTTTATATCTAAATTTTCAGTCTTATCCCAACATTCTTTTCTTCGCAATTTTCTATGAATATATATGTATATATATATACACATACACATGCATATATATGCATATGTTGTACATACACACATACAAGGGAGTATATGTATGTGTACATATACATATACACACACTCACGTGCACACACACACACACATATATATATATCATATATATCTTCCTGGATACTTCCTCGAACCAGCTTTCTTTTCCTCATCCTTCTAGTTCTCTCATAAATGAGTTAAATAGATATTTTACCCAGACTAAGTATATATTTGTACAAGGGTTAAGGAAGGTTTTCAGAGAAAAGTAGACCTTTGTGCAAGATCTGAAGAATAACAGGGGGAAAAGCATCCCAGGCAAACAGGACAGTGTGTGCAAAGGCACTGTGGTAGGGAGTATGGCACACTGGTGAACTGGAAAGAAGGTCATGTGGCCTCCAGCATCTGGATCCTTTCAACCGACACCTGCTATATCAACATGTCATGACTGTCAAGTAGAGCCCCTTCTGTCTGTCCCAGCCACATGCAATGGCTGTGACCTAAGAACACAGAACTGGCCCCACAGGGTGGGAGATGAAGAACTGTGTTCCCTGGATCAAGTGGCTATAACTCCATGTCACCCTTCTCTAATAACTGGGGAGAAGCCAGGTACAGGACAGTTGGCAAAGTCTCATTTCTCGAGAGAGGACACCTCTGTACTGGACTACATCCTCAGATGTCAGCCTCAGTACACAGCACAGAGGAGAACAGAGATCCCTGGGCATCAGCTGCTCAGTGCCAGGCCCTCTGTCAACCCCTGTGGCTTCTGTGGCGGGGTCCAGCTCCACAGTCTGCTCATTCACCAAGTCAACATGGCACAAACACCTGCTCAAGGAGGCTTGTCAAAACCTACAATAGGATAATAATTTCTGCACATTTCCACCAAAAACATCACTCTACACTTAAGTCGTACAGCAGCCTCCTGAGAACAATGATTTTCTCTCTCTCACAGCTTAAATAGCACCAGCCCTAAGAGCAGAAGACTCTGGCTAGAGGCAGGTAACTAACTCTGTGACTTTGGACAAGTTGCTTAACCTGCCTGAGCCTCAGTGTCCTCCTCCAGAAAGGAAAATTCTCATATCTCATTAAAAGACTCAGTGTTCATGAATAAAAGCACATTACAGATTATAAAACACAATATAAACGTGTGTCATTTTCATAGTTGTTATGATTATCAGATGTTGTTTTAAAAATATAACAAAGCTTTGTTATGGAACTTGGGCAAATTTTCCATATAAAAATGCAAAGCCCAAAACAACAAACAGACAAAAACATGGTCAGAAAGCAAGCTCTAGTATCAGAAAGCTGGCAGGTGCGTTTCTGGAGTGATGTTGCATCAGGCATAGTGCTGGGCATTCTCCTGCTTCCACTCAGCCATTAAAATAATAACTTACAGAGAACTGAGGTCCATTTGTCAACATGTTCAGTTTTTTCAGAAGAGCCCACTTTGTGGGGAATGTAAATATTTCTCTAAAATTATTTGCCAGAAAGGTAAGAGAGCTTCAACAGCCCCGTTAATTTCACAGAAGAGTTCACATTTTCCCATTATTACACGCCTTGTCTCGAGATACTAGCATTCATGTGGATGGGTAATCTTTTAATATTTTTCTCATTAGACCTATAGCAATCAATACATCTTAAATACTTCCTACATTCTGCTGAATCCAGGATAATAGAAGAAAATAAGATATGTAGCAGGAACTATGGCTGGTGCACAAAGCATCAATTCTCAGCCTCGGGTTTTCATACCTCAGGATAGTCACTATATCAAAGAGTAATGCTAAATGTTAAAAACAAAATCTTCCAGGAATTTTAACTTACTTTATATGTTCTGCTGCTCCTTTAGGAGCTGACTGAATGGCCATCATAAGATCAAACAGTGAGGATCTTCGTGGCACTAGCACATAAGAGGCACGCAATAATTATTTTTTGAATCAATAAATTCCAAAGTGGTTGGAATTGAAAAGAGGTGCCACTAGGGGGCAAAAGAGAGTAAAATTTCTTACTTTTTTTTTTTTTTTAAAAAAAACCTGGTCTCAATTTGAAATTCCAATAGAAAGAAATCTAAAAAATTAGAAGTTAAAGCTAAAATTGGACATTTAAAGGTTTTCTGGTAAAACTCTCATGAAACTTTCAAGGCTGACCTAAGAGCACTGAGGACTTCTGTTTAAAATGTAAATAGTTTATCAGGACTGGGTAACATATTAACTCACCAATCATTAAGTCCCACACCTGATGAGAAGTAATTCATCAGCTGAGCTAGCAAAGGGCCAGGCCCTGGGGGATGAGGCACAGGCTGGGTGAGTTTCGATGGAGAAGAGGAGAGGAAGACAGGGGCCAGTACCCTCTAGGTACAGGCCCACGAGAGCTCTTTAGTCATCATTGTCCCGTATCCCCATCGAGTAGATCTAGAAACGGGGCTCCCTAGTTAAGGAAGAGACTCTCAATGAAGGGCATCATCATTTCCCCTACACCCACTCTGCCCCGCCCACCCCCGGAGTCCACGGAGACCCCCTCCCTCTCCCTCATTTCTGCATTTATTTTGCTCAGACCCTTTCCGCCCCAATCCGGTGCCCTGTCTTAGCTCCCCCTGCACACTGCAACAGCAAGAAGCTGTTAAATCTCAAATCCAGTCATTCCCTCCTCATCCCTGCATCCCATTTCAAAGCTTTGAAAGGTTCCATAGCTCTTATAAAATAAAATCCAAGATTAAAAAAGTAGGGCTTCCATGGTGGCGCAGTGGTTGAGAGTCCGCCTGCCGATGCAGGGGACACGGGTTCGTGCCCCGATCCCGGAAGATCCCACATGCCGCGGAGCGGCTGGGCCCGCGAGCCATGGCCGCGGAGCCTGTGTGTCCGGAGCCTGTGCTCCGCAACGGGAGAGGCCACAGCAGTGAGAGGCCCGCGTACAGCAAAAAAAAATTAAAAAAAAAAAAAAAAAAAAAGTACAATTTAGTAGGCCCTCTAACCACTACACCCGTCCCCACCCCACCTACCCCAGACCTGTTTCCTGGGAGCCGCACCCCAGCGTCCTCACACCAGGCCTCCAGCCCTACAGGAGAGACCCCTCCCCTGTAACACTATCCAGGCCTATGAGGCTTGCTCTCTCTGAGCAGCTGAGTCAGCCCCATTGCCACCCTTTCTAAGAAGCCCTGCCGACGGACCTCGATCCCCCAGCTCTCAGTACGGACTTCTAACCTATCCATCCATGTACACTATTGGGAGTTCCTTCAGGGCAGGGTCCATGTTTGGTCATTTCTGCCCAGTCCATGGGCTGTAAGAGAACCAGCCTGAGGGTACCGGCTTCTTGGAAGGGGCTGCTACCAAGAGAAAGAGCAGCTTTCACAGTGAGCAGGGAGTGCTAAAAACAAACTCTGCCCCCCTGACAGCTTAGTGGCAGGCTTGTCTGAGCAAGAAGGATCAGGGAGAGTGGGGTCTAGCAGCCTCTCCACAAACAGGGTTGACTCTACAAGAAGCCTCCCCCTGGCAGGTGGTCACAGGAACTCAGCTGTTTGTGGGGGCTTTTTCCACATCCACGTGTGACTTTGCCCTGCTCAACCGAGAGGGACAGACTGGGAGTAGTATGAGAGGCCCCAGCAGGAGACAGAGGCCCGGGGTGGGGTAAATGATCCCAGCGTTCCCCCTGCACACCTACCCCACTGCCCTGTCATTCCCCCTGTAATTAGCAGGAAACCCGAAGGGTTTTACATTTTCACTCTTCCAGGGGCCCCATGTCCCAACTTAGGAATTCCTGGAGATGCTTCAGCAGGAACTTGTAAGGCCTTCACATTGCAAAAAGGCACTCACTCTCCTTATGAACTTGTATACAGTTGTAAGCAATGGTGCATGCAGGCTCTCCTGGCCTGTTTCCTCATTTGCAAAATGAGGTGGGCGAGACTTAATTACCATTGATGTTCTGAGTCTACGATGTTATGATGTACAGTTTTATTTTTAAGGTTCTCAAGTTATTTATGCAAACACCAAATCGATCACATCACAAACTGCTGCTTACTTTCCAGTGCCAAATTTTTACAGTCAGCCTGCACAAAGACAACTGAAAAACAACCACCCCTCTATTCAACCCATAGAACCACACAAAAGAAAAGGAGCCAAACACTCTCTGCACAAAGAAACCCCTAACCAGTGAGATCAAACAGAAGGAGGCCCTCCACTCAATCATTCGGCAAGGCTGTTACTTGGTGACAGATACTGCTCAATATTTACAAATATTAACGTTCATTAAATGTGACCAAGAAGGTGGCTTGGCTCCTTCTCTTTCCGATCACCCTGTCTGTTTTTCTTTCTCTCCCTGCAGCCAAGAGCAACACTGGCTCTACCCAGTTCACTTCACTGCTTTAGTTGCTACAGGGCTCCAGGGAGCAAAGTCCAGGTCCAGGGCCCTGAGGGTGCTGTGAACTCCTTCATGATCTTAGCCGTCCACTGGGGGAGCCACAGCCAAGCCCCCAGGCCAAGACCCGCAGCCCAGGGACCTCACAGACCATTCCTCAAGCCATCCATCTTCGCCAAACTCCAGCAGAAAGCCGGCAGCCAGCCATTTCGATTTTCTTGATTTGGCTTTTAACTTACACTGTTTCAAGGACTGGCCAATTCAAACCTGGCCTGGCTTCATCCTCTCTCCCCATTGTGGAATTGGTCATTTTGGGATCCAGAGGAAGCCATGTCCATGTGCATACACCCATGGGCACACAAAGAGTCCTGTCCTTAGTAAGATACCATGAAACAGACTCACGTACCCATTCAAGCATGTTGTTCTGGGGCCTCCATACAGGGAGAACCTCACTGAGTTCTATTACCAGGAAGTCATCAGGACTGACTTCTTGATTATTTACAACTGGAGCTTTATATTAGCTCAGCCAACAGATTAAATGCAACAAGGATTTTGAAAAGTTTTTTTCAAATCAGAAGTCTTTTAATCAAAGACATTTAACTTATTCTTACCTACTCATCAAACTAATTACTTTGAGAAATACCACTAAAGAACATATTGTCTAATTCCAAAAACAACCTCCATGTAATGGAAAGAATATTTTCAGGTTGTGTTGCCCTTCCTCCAGTTCATAAAAATAACGAGCCTTTACTGAAGAGTACATAACATGCATGTAAACAATAATGAAGAGGTCACTACATGTGGTAATGTTTAATCCATAGTAGACAAGTCCCATTCTCCCCATGAGTTTGAACCCCAAAGTCTGCCATACACTCTCTGTGTGGCCTTGGGCAAAATGACTTAACCTCTCTCAGCCTCTGCTGCCTTGGCCATAAGGGGAGACTAATAAGCAGTACCTGTATAAGCTGGTTATAAGGAGCCAGTGAAAAAAATCCCACCAAAGCTTTAGCCCAGTGCCTGGCCTATAGAAAGGTTCAAAAAACATTAGCTGTTGTGACTGTGAATGCTACAGTTACTCATCTACAAAGAGCTTCCCACATAACTTTAGAAATGACTTCTCGGTATATCACATACACACTTGCAATGGCTAGTTAGAGGCAGATTTATAGTAGAGCCAGGGCGGGGCCCTCTTTTTTCTTAAAAGGACCCCCCCCAATATTATATACGCAGCAGGCCCCACAAAACCTGGATCCTGATTATAGGTAACAACTGATGCTCACTGTACACCCTCCCTGATTCCACCTCTCCCCACTTGCTGCCTCCTGAACATGACATTGATGACTCCCATTTGTATTTTCACCTATTTTCATCGTACTATGTAACTATAAACAAGTGTGTCTTATGTAAGCTTTATATGAGTGGCATCATATCACGCTACACTTAACCTTCTGCACTTTTCTATTTGATATTTTATATTTTTAAGGTGTATCCATGTTAATATATGCAGGTTATAACTACTCTAGAGTACTTGATTATATGGATATAATAGCCATTTATTCGTGCGTTGTCCTGCTGATGGATATTTGGTCTTTACAATTTTTTTCTGTTACAAACAATGTGGTAATAAACATGCAGCCATTCTTATTCAGATCTCCCTGGGGACCAGCATCAGCCAGAGTTTCTCTAGGGAATCATGGTAGACACTGATGCATCTTTTTGTTCTTACTAACAGAAACCAACGTGTTCTAGGTTGCAATTAAACATTCTCACGTTCCCAGATCTCCCTGCAGCTACAGGAGGACAGACACCTCAGTTATGGCCAAAGATTTAGATAAAAATCTTCTGAGGATTCCCAAAAGTCTTTGCTTCCCTGATACAGTGCTGGCCCTCCCTCTTCCTTCCTCCCCTGCTGGAACACAGACCTGAGGGCAGGAGATGAGCAGCCACAGTGTGAACATCAGGACAAAGCCTCACCAAGGGCATGGCAAAGTGAAAAAAGACTTGACCTGTTCCCAATCGGATTACTCAGGTGCTAAATTAATCTCTTCCTACCCTTCAGCACTATTTATGTATCATTCCACAAAAAAATGGAATATATTTCCCTGAAAAAGATGAGTTAGTAGTCTTGTCTTATATCTTAAAACCCAAAGTGAGATTCTTAAATTAGAAATATATATATTATGATGACAAGACTTTTTGTTCTTAAATGTCAAGAGTCAGAACAACCAAACTAGAAAATGGAACATTCATCCAAACACTTGGAGTGCTTACAAAGAATAAGATAGTAACAATGTAAATAGATAATACTCCAAATGCACTTACGATATGCCAGGCACTGTTCTAAGCACTTCACATATATTACTTCAATTAAGTCTCAGAAGAAGGGAAGTACTATTATTATCCCCACATTAGATGAGGAGACTCCTTGAGAGACATTAAGTAACACCAATATCACCAAGACAGTGAGTAGCAGAGCCCGGATCTGTGAGTTTAGCACTTCAGGAGATGTGTCAATGTGGCAGGTCGAATAATAGCCCCTCAAAGATGTCCACCTCTTAATTCCCAGAACCTGCGAATACGTTGCCTCACATGGCAAAAGGGACTTTGCGGATGGGAGTTAGTGAAGGATCTTGAGATGGGGAGATGATCCTGGATCAGCTGGGTGGGCCCAATCACATTACAGGTGATCAAAAGGGGCCCTATAAGAGGGAGACTAAAGGGCAGAGCAGTAGTAGGAGATGTGATGATGGGAAGAGAGGTTGGAGTGAAGCAAGGAAGGGGGCTGCAGGCCAAGGAATGCAGGCAGCCTCTAGAAGCTGGAAAAGGCAAAGAAACAGATTCTCCCCTAGAACCTTCAGAAAGAAGCCAGGACCACTGACACCTTGACCTTAGCTCAGTGAGACTGATTTTAGACTTCAGGTCTCTAGAACTGTAAAATAATGTCTGTTGTTTAAAACCATTAAGTTTGTAATAATGTGTTACAGCAGCCATGGGAAACTAGTATAGTCGATAACTCTGACTTCCAACCCTACCCTCCTCGGTCCTTGCCCTCAAGAAGCTCATTCATCCAGAGATGGAAGCCACCGCCTGTTCCTAAGACGAGATGCAATAAGGGCCACAGAACCCTCACAACGAAGTGTTGTGGGGACCTGTGGGAAAGTGTTTGGTCCACACACACGGGCCCCTGGCCAAACCGGCAGAATGTCCTTGTCATCTACAACTGGCTACAAAGCCTAGGGAGATAACGACAGTCTGGAGCCACTTACTAACGGGTTTTTCAGTGAATTCGTTTTCTAATGAATCTGCCCTGATAATGTTTCCACATCTGTATGAGACAAAAACTTGGCAAGGGAAAGGGCAATACCCTCAGAGCTTCCTTCCTGGAATCCTTTGGTGGCTTGTCTGGATTTACCAGTCTGGTCTTCCTGCCCTTCCCCCTTCAGTTGGGCTCCCTGTACCTTCAGACAGGTGTTGCTTGATGTTTCCTCTTTCTCTAGCCAAAGTCAGGCCCATAAACAGATTATTCTAATGTAAGAAAGGCAGCCTCATCTTCAATCTCCAGCTCCCCTTTCAAGTAAACGCCTCCCACATGTGCCAGCCCCCCTACATGTCACAGTCTAATCCAGCCAGACCAACAAACTGAGATTCATCACACACGTAAATAATAGCACCATCCAAACAATCCTTAAAATAAGTTGGGGTGCAAAAAGGAATGGATCCCTCTCTTCATACAATATTTTTTTAAAATCCACAAAAAAGCCCAACCCTTCCTAAAATGTAGACTGTACAAGGCCAAAATTTTAAGCTACACCTCTGGGAAAAAGAGACTTTCTGCTGCTCACTTGTACGTGATACACACAGAATCTGGGAGATGGGAACATCCAGGAATAACTAAAGAGTATAGTAGTGAGTATTTATTGAGTACTTAATCTTGATTATCATAAAAATGTCAGTAAGCAGCAGAGCAGAATGAGGGCCCCCTGGGAGGCAAGTGCTAACTTCGACTGTGGAAGTGTCTGCCATAACCCACCTGCCACCTGACTGTCACCTGTCCCCACCCACACACAGTCAAATGGGATGACAAGGGCTAAAGGAGAGTTACCAATGAAAACTGTATATTGCACAACAGGGAAACCCCAACATGAATCACACAGGCCCAGGGAAGTCCTCCAGTCAAGTCCTGCATTCCAACTGCTGGACAGCCTGTCCCTCCTGTCCCATCAGCTCTGCCCCCGGACGTTACTTGACCCTGTCTAGCAGCTGAGGGTAAAGATCTGGAGCTGCAAACCAGGTCCTTCAAGAAGCGAGGGCATCACCTGCATGAGGCTCCGTTCTCTAATACATAAAAGGCGGAGAGTAGCGTTTAGAGTGCACAAGGCCTACTCCCTATACCGTAACTTGATATATAAACAGAAGACTGTGGGCCCTGGAATAAAAATAACTCCTCAGACTTACTTACCAAACACTTCTGGTGTACAAAGTCTTTTATATATATCATCTCATTGGGGATAAATTTCTTGTTTGGACATGAGAAGCACATGTCAGGAGAGACCAATGCACGACATACAGCCCTCAAACCAATAAGTAACTTACCTGTAACACTGCATACATAAAGGCCGATTACATCAGTGACTGTAAATAAAGTCATCCCTAGCACCTGGCATGCAGTTGACGCTTAGTAAATGTTGAACGAACAATGAATAAACAGGAACCATTTTTAATAGGATCTGCCAGTTTCCTTGCTCTCTTGAGCCACACAAAGCAAGTGTATATATAGAACCCACCCCAGCCACACATTCAAGTAACATGAGAGCGAATCATGCAGAAGCCCAGCTATGTCCACCTGCCAGGGGAGCTCCCAGCTGTTGGTGTCAAGGACCAGCGCGAAGTGCACATGGAACCTCCACACCGATGAGACAGATTTCGGTTGTTTTTAAACAAACCATCAAAGGGGCTCATGGCTTCCCTCGAAGAAACCCCACACCTTCGACCAAGAAACAAGGAACTCATTAGGCGGAGCTGCATCCTCCCGGCCCCATTGTCAGCAGACATCATCCAGGCCATCTGCAAACAGCTCCCAGGAGCCCACATGCTGACAGGAGGCATCCGGGGACGATCAGATTTCTATCAGTACCGACACATGGCATTTCTCTCTGGCTCTGATTCAGGACGCCACTCCTCCCCCAACAGGCTTCTAATACTTCCTGAACAATCAGACCTTTAAGAAAATGGTCCTGTAGCAGTGGTACACACCACATGGCCAACACAATCGTTAATGTCAGTGTACTGCCTGACACTGACAGCCCCCCTAACACAGTCGCAATTTCTCCATGCCCCCGTACTCTCAAGGAGGAGCCCACAAATGCATCTCCATCCCAGCCAATGAACCAACACTGCTCCCAGACCTTCAACACCACAACAATCTTCCTCCTGACCTTCAGAGAACAACTCTCCCTGGCTGATGTTTCCCTCAGCTTTATGGCACCAACTTGCTTAGGACTCTTTAAGCTCAAAACCATTGACCCAACGCCCTAGCGATTCCATTTATACTAAGTTAGAAGTCAGGATGGTGGTTCCCCCCATGGAGGGGCCACAGGGAACACTTGGCAACAGCTGTGCTGTGTTTCTTAATCTGGGTGCTGATTGCAAAGACGTGTTCAGAGAGCCACACGGGTATTCGTAGGCTTTTCTGCATGTATGTGATTCATCTATAGAAAGTTAATAAATAAACTGCTGATTCACACGAATTCTCAGTGTGTTCTGGAAATTTAAGGGCTGGAAGTGGGGGGTCAATTACACCATACTTCATCTGCACGAATCACAGACTTTCTCAACGGCCTGAAAAACCAGTTGTTCCTGCTGTTGAGAGCCACAGATTGCACTGGTTTCAGAAACTTCTGAAAGGAAGGCAGCCACAAAAGCGCTGCCATGGCACATGGCTCCTGCAGAGACTGAGCTAGAACCGATTCTGTTTGTTCCAAGACTGGTCTTAGAAAGTGACCACTTGGCCTTCCAGAAGAAAACAGCCAGCCAGCACAGTTTTCTGCAGAACCTCCTGTTTTTAAAATTGCCTGGCTGCTCACAGGGGATGGATGCTCTGACTGTAACACACATTGTTGTTTTGAAAGCAGAGGCCATGCCTGCAACGCCCGTCCCACCCCTCCACATGTACCTCCTCTCTTAGCCCCTTCCGAGCTGGCCAGGGACGGGTGTGTTCCGGGAACTTACTGCTCATGAGTTACCCTCCCAGGGCCTGACGGCTGCTCCTGGATCCTGATCAATTTCCTTCAAGAGACTGGCTTTGGTGTTTGGGGTTCAAGCTGCAATAACTTGCAAAAATAAAACTTCTTTTTACAAGCAGATTGAGCAGTACATGAGTTCTGAGCGCTCCCCTCCCCTCCCCTCCTGCATAACAGGAAACACTCATTTCTGAGCCCCTCGATCAGACAGTCATTTGGCCACACCAACCATTTAGCAAAGGTGAATTTCTCATCACCTTATCCCAGCAGGGTTGCTCTGCTGGGCAGCTGGGGTTTGATGCCATGGTCCAGGGGAAGCCTGGTCTTTGCTGGCCAAGGGACAAGGAGGAATTGGCCTGACACCTGGGGAATTATCCTAGCCTAGCTTTGTGCAGGCCGAGATCGCCAAAATATTTTAAACTGTATAGATTCTTGGGCAGAAAACTCTCCATCGAGCCACACTGGATGTATTACTTTCTTAGAACAGATCAAACCTCAGTAAAACTACACCTGTGCACTTTCAGGAGGTGAATCTGAGGAGGTGGCTCTGCCAATGAGTGAGTGTCAGCCGAGATGGGGAGCACCTTCCTCCTGAGGTCACTCTGCCAGCTCCTCAGCAGAATTTGCATGACCCTGACACCTGCAATAAAGCTTCACTCAATGGCCCTCTTGGAAGCCAAACAGAAATGCACAGTCTGGATGGAACTGGAAGAAAAAGGGCTGCAATGGGGACCCCCAGAGATCTGGATTCAAATCCAGTTCTGAGATCACAGACAAGTCACTTCTCTCTGGACTTCGGTTACATTTCCTCATATGTAAATCCTGAAGTCACCAGCACAGCACCTCTCAAGTCCCCTGAAAGCTGGTGGCTCTTCAATTCCAGTCCATAGACATGTTTACTTTTTTTTTTCCAGTTAGTTGCCAACATGTCAAAATCTGGAGGGCTCTCAGGAGAATTTTGAGACTTTACTTCAAAATCCCAATTTCTGGATTCTCTTGGGAAACTGGCAGATCTGGCCACAGTGGGCCTGCATTCCCAACAGGAGGCAGGAACTAGGAAGGGGAAAGAGCCCCTGGAAAAGGGAATGAACCTCCCCAAGCTGATGCTTTCACTTTCAGCACTGGCTCTGTGAGCATTTAGGTTTGGGACTCCAGTTCAGAAGTCTGGCTTATTTTGTTCCTTTAACATACTGCTTAACTTTTTCATTTTTCACTTCATCTGGAACACTCATGAACAAGCTTTGAAGTCAAAATATTTCACAAGAACCAGTACAGGGCCTCCCTGGTGGCGCAGTGGTTGAGAGTCCGCCTGCCGATGCAGGGGATACGGGTTCGTGCCCCGATCTGGGAGGATCCCATATGCCGCGGAGCGGCTGGGCCCGTGAGCCATGGCCGCTGGGCCTGTGCGTCCGGAGCCTGTGCTCCGCAACGGGAGAGGCCACAACAGTGAGAGGCCCGCATACCGCAAAAAGAAAAAAAAAAAAAAAGAACCAGTACAAACAGTCCATTAAGTGGGGTTCCATAAAGCTGGGGGTCTGTGCCCCAGCCTGCCAGTAATTCTAACATTGACTGTCCAGGGACCCAGAGGTGGTTTAAAAGTCCTCTCAGACTCTCTGACCTCTGTGGGCTGTCTCTTCAACCCCCTACCCCTCAGCCAGGGACACATGTTTGGGAGCCAGGACAGTGAGGTCAGAGGTGGGTGGGTTTCTGGGGAGGTCGGAGCCACAGCTGCCTTCTGTCATCCTTCTGCACAGGCCAGGGTGTGCAGGGCTGCCTGTGGGCCTGCCAAGCCACTGGAGCAGATGAAGAAACAAGTGAGTCACGATGCAGGCAGAAGCGAGTAAGGAAGGCAGAGAAGAGAAACTCAGGTATGTCGGTGATGCGGGGCTGGGGTCAGGAAGATGGGACCTGGTTTCACATCTCTTTAAAGGAAACACCCGAGCCAAGAGGTGCAGGAGTGGAAACTCAGTTCTCAAAGCAACCATATCTCACTGGTAATAATAATAATGTAATGACAATGGCAGTGAAGGGATCAGAAGCAGCAGCAGCATGGCAGCTAATACTCTGTGAGCTCGTACTCTGTGTCAGGCTCTGGTATAATTATCATCATCCCCACTTTACAGATGATGAAACTGAGGCCCTGCAAGGTCACAGACTTGAACAAGATCACAGGGCAGCAAGTGGCGGAACGGGAACCCAAGCGCAGATAGCTGCCTTTTGAACCCCAGGGCTCTCTGCTGCCTCGCCCAATGTGCGGGCAGCACAACACTGTGCCTTTGATGCTGAGGATTCAGTGACACACACCTCTGTCCATACTCTCTGACATTATTAAAAATCAAAGTGGGGGCTTCCCTGGTGGCGCAGTGATTGAGAGTCCACCTGCCGATGCAGGGGACACGGGTTCGTGCCCCGGTCTGGGAAGATCCCACATGCTGCGGAGCGGCTGGGCCCGTGAGCCATGGCCGCCGAGCCTGCGCGTCCGGAGCCTGTGCTCCGCAACGGGAGAGGCCACAGCAGTGAGAGGCCTGTGTACCGCAAAAAAAAAAATCATAGTGGAATCTATTTGCACATGCACTCCTCGCTGTGGAATAACTATGTACACTGACATCTAAATGCACAGGTTGCTGTATACAAAGAACCATGCACGATCTTCTTTATACATGGCTTGGCGGATTTTTAAGATGAACTGTGACCATTTGCAACCTGTATCTTACTCGCCAGCTTTAGGTGTGTAAGTTGCCCCACTTGTCTTTGGCCTCATTCACAGTAAATTGTCTGCCCCCTCAGAGCCCTGACTCCCAAGCATCCCAACCATCCAGAACAAAGGACCCCAGTGTTTGCGAAAAGGCCTGAATAATGGGGAGGGTTCTGTTGAAAGATGGATACGGGCTGTTTTACAAAATATACTTTACTCCAAGGAAGAGATGTTTGGGCCCTCACTTACTGTCTCTCACTCTTAATTTACACACACACCATTAAACTTAAGAAGAACAGATTAGAAGCAGCAAAATTTGAAGAGAGAAATGAGAAAAAGAGGAATGTGGTAACAGGTGACACAGGATTTCCAGAAAGGAGACCAAAAGGCAATTTCAAATCAGGATTTAGCACCCTTTAAGAGAAAGGGAAAAGGTCTCCATCCTGCTCCCTGGTTATAGGCACACCACTGCGTGCAAAGCGCCGTATGAAGCTGCAAGCCGGCAACATGGAAAGCCAGGGAGGAAGGTGCAACTGGGATGGGCATCCCATTTCATAAAGCAGGGAAGCATGCAGTCTAATGAAGAAACACTTACTAGCACAGTTGATGAAAACAAAAACATTTTAGGAATAGGCTGTAAAGTTCAACCACCTGGAAACTGATGTGAACATGCTGGGTCTGAGCACATGATCTCAAACAAGAATCTCACGGTTTTCTGCTCTAACAGGGAACTCCCTGGAGATTCCTCATTGATGGCAGTATTTCAAGTTTAATACCGAGTTGCTCTCAGCCCCATTCTACCTGCAGGCAAACATATGTCTCCTCTTTTGCCCCCCAGAGGACACCTGGCAATGTGTAGAGACACTTTTGGTTGTCACAACTTGGAGGGGGAAATGCTGCTGGCATCTAGTAGGTAGAGGTGAGAGACGATGCTGAACATCTCACCATGCACAGTACAATCCTCAAGAACAAAGAATGACCCTGCGCAAAATATCAGTAGTGCCGAGGTTGAGAAACCCAGATCTAAACCAAAGCAAAGGCGGCAGGTGCCCCAACACTGTCATTTATTTCTCTACCATGTGACTGTGGACTTTGGTCTCTTCACCTGTACTAGAGGATAATCACTCCCAAACCCTGACTGGGCTCTACTGGGGACGAGGTTTTGAAAGTGCTTTGTCAATCACAGGTCTCGCTCCATCATCATCTCTCCCAATGCTTGCAGAGCCTCTGACTTGACTGAGGGGAAAAAGAAGCAGCGGGTCTGGTTAGGTGGGAGGAGTGATGCTGCAGAGGGGTCAGTACAGACTGGTCCTGGGTCCTGCATGGTACCCACTGAGGACGAGGACTCCCTCATGGAAGCAACCTAAATTCCCATCGACAGAAGAATGGAGAAAGATGTGGTACGTACATACAACGGAATACTACTCAGCCATTAAAAAGAATGAAATAATGCCATTTGCAGCAACATGGATGGACCTAGAGTTTGTCATACTGGGTGAAGTAAGTCAGACAGAGAAAGAGAAATATCATATGATATCCCTTATATGCAAATCTGAAAAGAAATGATACAAATGAACTTATTTACAAAACAGAAACAGACTCACAGACTTAGAGAACGAACTTATTACTGGGGGGGGGGGAAGGGTGGGAGAAAGGGATAGTTAGGGAGTATAGGATCAACATGTACACACTGCTATATTTAAAATGGATAACCAACAAGGACCTACTGTACAGCACAGAGAATTCTGTTCAATGTTATGTGGCAGCCTGGATGGGAGGGGAGTCTGAGGGAGAAAGGATACATGTATATTATGGCTGAGTCACTTTGCTGTGCACCTGAAACTATCATGACATTGTTAACTGGCTATACTCCAGTATAAAATAAAAAGTGTTTTTTAAAAAAGTCTGCAAATAATAAATGCTGGAGAGGGTGTGGAGAAAAGTAAACCCTCCTACTCTGTTGGTGGGAATGTAAATTGGTGCAGCCACTATGGAGAACAGTATGAAGGTTCCTTAAAAAACTAGAGTTACCATATGATCCAGCAATCCCATTCCTGTGCATATATCTGGAAAAGATGAAAACTCTAGGGACTTCCCTGGTGGCGCAGTGGTTAAGAATCTGCCTGCCAATGCAGGGGACACGGGTTCGAGCCCTGGTCCGGGAAGATCCCACATGCTGCAGAGCAACTAAGCCCATGCGCCACAACTACTGAGCCCACACTCCAGAGCCCATGAGCCACAACTACTGAGCCTGTGTGCCACAACTACTGAAGCCCGTGTGCCACAACTACTCAAACCCGCATGCCTAGAACCCATGCTCTGCAACAGGAAAAGCCACCACTCACTGCAACTAAAGAAAGCCTGTGCACAGCAACGAAGACCCAATGCAGCCATACATAAATAAATTTATAAAAAATAAAGATGAAAACTCTAATTTGAAAAGATATATGCACCCCAATGTTCATAGCAGCACTATTTATAATAGCCATGGCATGGAAGCAACTTAAGTGTCCATAGACAGATGAATGGATAAAGAAAATGTGGTAGCAATCAAAAAATGGCCAGAAGATCTAAGTAGACAGTTCTCCAAAGAAGACATACAGATGGCCAAAAAGCACATGAAAAGATGCTCAACATGACTAATTATCAGAGAAATGCAAATCAGAACCACAATGAAGTATCACCTCACACTGGTCAGATTGGTCATCATCAAAAAGTCTACAAACAATAAATTCTGGAGAGGGTGTGGAGAAAAGGGAACCCTGCTACACTGTTGGTGGGAATGTAAATTGATACAACCACTATGGAGAACAGTATGGAGGTTCCTTAAAAAACTTAAAATAGAACTACCATACGACCCAACAATCCCACTACTGGGCATATATCCAGAGAAAACCATAATCCGAAAGGCTAGATGTACCCCAATGTTCATTGCAGCACTACTCACAACAGCCAAGACACGGAAGCAACCTAAAGGTCCATCATCAGAGGAATGGATGAAGAAGATGTGGTACATATATACAATGGAATATTACTCAGCCATAAAAAAGAATGAAATAATGCCATTTGCAGCAACATGGATGGACCTAGAGATATCATACTAAGTGAAGTAAGTCAGACAAAGACAAATATTATATGATATCACTCATATGTGTAATCTAATTTTTTAAAAAGATACAAATGAACTTATTTACAAAACAGAAGCAGGCTTATAGATATTGAAAACAAACTTACAGTTACCAAAGGGGAAGCATGTGGGGGAGGGATAAATCAGGAGCTTGGGCTGAGCACACATTACTCTATATAAGGCACATAACCAACAAGGACCTGCTGTATAACACAGGGAACTCTACCCAATACTCTGTGATAACCTATATGAGAAAAGAATCTAAAAAAGAATGAATACACGTATATGTATAACTGAATCACTTTGCTGTAAACCTGAAACTAACACAACATTGTAAATCAACTACACTCCAATAAAACTAAAAAAAAAAAAAAAAAGATGTGGTAGATATGTACAATGGAATATTACTCAGCCACAAAAAAGAATGAAATAACGCCATTTGCAACAAAATGAATGGACCTAGAGGTTATCATACTAATTGAAGTAAGCCAGAGAAAGACAAATATCATATGATATCACTTATTTGTGGAATCTAAAAAAATGATACAAATGAACTTATTAATAAAACAGAAACAGACTCACAGACATAGAAAACAAATTTATGGATACCAAATGGGGAGGGGGGAGGGATAAATTAGGAGTTTGGGATTAACAGATAAACAGTACTATACATAAAATAGATAAACAATAGGACCTATTGTATAGCACAAGGAACTATATTCAATATCTTGTAATAACCTATAATAGAAAAGAATCTGGAAAAGAATATATATGTGTGTATATATATATATACACATATAATTGAATCACTTTGCTGTACACCTGAAACTAACACATTTTAAATCAACTATACCTCAACTTTTAAGTTTTTTAATAAAATAAATTTTATCAGACCATAGCCACACCCATCATTTACATAAATGTCTATGAGTGCTTTTTTTGTGGGGGCAGGTACGTGGGCCTCTCACTGTTGTGGCCTCTCCCGTTGCGGAGCACAGGCTCCGGACGCGCAGGCTCAGCGGCCATGGCTCACGGGCCCAGCCGCTCCACGGCATGTGGGATCTTCCCAGACCGGGGCACGAACCCGTGTCCCCTGCATCGGCAGGCGGACTCTCAACCACTGCGCCACCAGGGAAGTCCTATGAGTGCTTTTTGCTACACCTGCAAGTTGAGCAGCATGTAGACACACAGGAACACTACGCCCCCTTTCTACTTTGGCCTAGAGATGGACCTCTTACTTTCCTACCTCTAAATATCTCCTCACAATGTGTTTCTGCTTGTTCTGCTCCTGCCCCAAATAGATGAACCAGAAGCTCATGAAGCTGCAGCCCCTCCTTAGAAAGGTGTCCATGTGGTCTTATACTTCTATAAAATATGGGAAAGGATATTTTTGAATTCTTTTTCTTAAAGAAGCCTCCCCCCAAGTTAAATACATTTCAGACTCCTCAAAACTGGATCTGCCCCTACCTAATGCCCAGACATTTCCCCACCCTTGTTCTACGTTCAAGACCACATCATGTTCAGCGACAAGCAGGGTCTTGTCCCAAGCAGCTCTAGCCATGATGAGCTCTTTGATTTCCAATCCACAGATGGCCAGTTCTCACAGACCGAGGCAGCTGCCCTTCAAGATATATCCAGGATCCACCAGGAAGCTCACAGAGCAGACCATCCCTGTGGAGGACGCTGAGGGGACCCACATTCACAGAAAGGAAAGAGGAACACCTGCTCACACACACACTGTCCTTCAGCCATTCCTTAGCTCCACTGAAATCCCACCATCCAATCTAATTCATGTATTTTTATGATACATGTAATCTGTACTCTCAGATTACAGAGCCTCTGTAATCAGAGCACTTTCAAATAATAAGAGGCAGGCAGATAATCTAAAATTGCTTTCTAAAAAGTAATGTTGCTTGCAAGAAAAAAAAAAGCAGGGGGAGATTAAATCACATAGTGTGCGTGCAAACATTGTACTGTCTATTTAAAAGAACTCTCCAATGCATAGCACAACCGTTATGGTGGGGCATTTACATCAATCAAGAGCCTCCGGAGTCCAGTTGTCCAATAAAATGCTCACCCACGCCTTAAACATCAGGTGGATAGTGTCCTTCATTCCCTGGCTCTTGGTTCCTCCCTGGTCTATTCTTACCTCCCCTCTCCCTGGTGTGGAGGAAGGGCATCTTTGTGGAGCGCAGCTGGCAGTTTTGATAAGCAGGTGTCAGGAGTTTGAAAATGACCTTGCTCATCAGCTGGTGGGAACCAGGAGGACAAGGGAGTCTCTGTATCGCTGTCTGCCAGGTCCCAGCCCCGGAAACAAGACACAGTGAGGCCTGGGGGAGGGAGGGAAGCTTAGACACACACACACACACACACACACACACACACACACACACACACACGTCACCAGACAAAAGGAAATCCACATCATTTCACTCAGGAGAGGAAAAACTTCCACTGAAGTTTTTTCTACTGAAAAATCTAGCCGTGAGTTGAAGTGTTTGCCAAACAGCAGAGGTAGGCAAAGATAAACAGAGGAGATGGATCCTTAGGAAAATAAAGGGGAAAGTCCACATTCTACGTGGAGCTGGCAAAATCAATTAGGAGAGTGTTGGCGGAGGTTGGAGGAGAGGGACGTACATTCACCCAGCTGATTCCATCATCCAGACAGCCAGGGCTGTGTAAATGGCCGTTACTGTACCAGCCCCTGGAAGGGGTCCAACATGCAGGACATGCTCTGGGGAGAAACAGAATGTCCACTAAACCAGTTTCTAATTAAATGTGGGTTAACTGGCACTGCTCCTTGCAGCTCAAGGGACCAATTCAGAGCCGAAAGGAGCATTTTTCAAAATAAAAAGGCCAAGGCCGCCAAGATATTACCTCTTATTTTCTTACATCCTTTCAGTTGCTCAATTTGACCCACTGCTGGTTGAACTGACTCATTGGTCTTCGGAGAAATCAACCCTCCCCGTCCCCCAGCTGCCGTTGTGCAGTGACTGAGGCACCGTCTTGGCACACATGGACTTGAGATCCATTCCGCTTTTCCCATGCTGTGGTCACTGCTGCCCCAGGATGAGTCACCCGTGAAAGCCACCCATTGCCCCCAGCAGACAAAACAGTCCAGGAGAGTGGCCCATTCACACTTCTCCAAGAGCCGACCTCTTCCTGCAGCTTCTGGAGGATGCTGCTGCCCAAGCGGTCAGTCTTCTCTTCCCAAATTCAGTCACCAACATAAATGTGAGGGAAACAGGCATGGGAGACAACTTTCAGTGAAGCACCAGTATGAAGAGAGTACAGACTGTGAAAAATCAAGGCAAACTTCCATCAAGATGTTTAAAAGGCACAGAGAAATATAGGTCAATTTGTTGGCAATAGTAAGCCACATTTATTATACATCAGCTAAGGCACTGGGCTAAGGAAGTGTGTTATACACATTACCTCACTTAATCCTCAGAACTACCCTAGGAGACTTCCCTGGTGACGCAGTGGTTAAGAATCCGCCTGCCAATGCTGGGGACACAGGTTCAAGCCCTGGTCCGGGAAGATCCCACATGCTGCGGAGCAACAAAGCCCATGTGCCACCCACCACTACTGAGCCCACGAGCCACAACTACTGAAGCCTGTGTGCTGCAACTACTGAAGCCCGCGTGCCTAGAGCCTGTGCTCTGCAACAAGAGAAGCCACCGCAATGAGAAGCCCATGTGCCGCAATGAAGAGTAGCCCTCGCTCACCACAACTAGAGAAAGCCCACGTGCAGCAACGAAGACGCAACGCAGCCCAATAAATAAATAATGAACGAACTACCCTAGAACGTAGGGCCTATTATTAGCCTCATTTTACATTCAAGGAAACTCCAGCACAGAGAGGTTAAATAATCTACCCAAGGTTACACAGTGGCACAGTCAGGATGTGAACCAAGGCAGTCCATCTCCAGAGCTTGTGTTCTTAAATACCATGCTATCATTAATTATTAAACTAATTTAGAATTGTAAAATTAAGAGTTATGCTAAAGTGTTCACATTTGGGAGGAGGTTGTGATTTTTTCAGCTCACTTTTATGTCACTTCTCACTCTCCTCCCAAAAATGCTATAACCTGGCTTTTCAGATATTAAAAACAGCCTGTGCCAGACCGCGTGCTGAGCATGAGTTACATATCTCATTTCATCCTTACAACCACCCTGTGAGGTTGGTATTAATATTATCCCATTTACAGATAAAGACACTGAGGCTCAGGGAGGTTACATCCTTGTCCAGAGTCATAACACAGAGCGGGAATTTGAATCCAAAAATGTCAGACTCCAGGGCCTACATTCTTTCTACTACATATGCCATCCCTCACAGAGTTTCAAGATTTTCCAGAAAAAAAATCAAGACCAACTTCAACAACTAAGCCACCTGGATTCACTGAATGGGAGGGACGGCAGTGGGCGGCTGGACTAGAGCCACGGACCAGCCACCTGACCTCCAACCTGCACAACCTATGACCTTCGGCAAATCTCTTCTTTCTCAGGGCCTCAGTTTTGTCCTCTGTGAAGGAAGAGCGGGACAGCAAGGGGCCCTGCCAGCAACAGGATTAGACAATGGGCACGTGGTCATTTGTGGCAAGGAGAGCCCTACAGGCAGCTGTTTCCGATGGTAACTTCCCTGCTCCTAGCACAAATCTCCAGGAGCAGGTTTCTAACTTTGTCCCTGGACTCAGGTATGTGCACCGAGGAGAGAGTTCTCAGGTGCAGCCTGAGGCCAGGCAATGGCGAGGAAGCCACAGTTCTTCTGGGGAGGAGGGGAAAGGAGGGAGGGATGTGGGGGCCAGGAAGAAGCTGGGGTGGGAACAGTGAGGAGTTTGAACAAGTGTTGTCCCTCGATCCGTATAAACATATGTAGAAACTCACTGAGCTTTGCCCATAAGTTGGCACACACACCATATATATTTATAACTCAATAAAGGTTATAAGATGACAAATCAGACCAGGCAAGATTTTGCCAAATTAAAACTTTGCTACTATAAATGTTCCACATAAAATATTTCACATCCTATTAAAGATACCCCTTTAAAAGTGTATACCTCCTAAGTTCATTATGAAAAGGGGACAATACAGAATCACCAAGATGACCATCGTGTTAGGCTAGGGGGTTGGGGGTGAGGGTGAGTCCAGGGAAATCCTTTATTTAACAACCAAATTGCAAGGTGCCCAGCTAACGCTTTGACTCTCCACTCCTATTTCTATGCCTAATTCAGTGCAGCAAGTAAGGCCTAGAACTTCAGGTAGGAACTTAGAATCCTGATTCAGACACTGACTTGGTGGGCCCTCAGGTCAGGTGAGAAATCCTGGTGCCTGGCAGCCTCCCTTCTCACCTGTGAAAAAGGATAGTGAGGACCACAGAAGAAAGAGAATCACTGGCCCAGATGTCATGAACATTAGGTGTTTCTGCTACCCAGCATCTGATTCCCTGCCCATGGGTAACAGCACTTGGCCTTCCCATTGGGGGACCACCCCTCCCCACTCTCAGTCCGTGGGTCCAGGTGGGGCTGACCCTATCTCCCCACCCTCACGTTCCAGAAGAGAGCATGGACAAGCTGAACAAATATTAGTCTGTTTGGGAAGTCCTGTTAGAACAAGTGGCAATGATAAACTCTCGCTCCACAGCTGTGGGAGAATGTCAGCCTGGAGATTCTGGGAGGTACCATGTGGAGGAAGACTTCCTGGGAATGAGGCCAATATAGAAAAAAGCAAAGCCAATAGAAGAGAAGAATGAGACCAAGACCTAATAACACTGAGCCCCTGGGTCCAGCCATGCCTGAAGCTATCTACTCTTGGGCCTTCCATTTATGTGAGCCATTACATTCCCTATGCTGCTTATTCCAGACTGAGCTGTGTTTCTGTCACTTGCAATAACAAATCCTGACTAATGGAACCACTGCGTAGAATCACAAGATCTCCAAGTTACAAGAAGGCACTGGAGGCCATCCAGCAGTGTTTTGCACACATCAAGCATTCAACAGTGGCATGCTGGCCAATGAATGATTTGTTCATCACTCTAGCTCCAATTTCTCAAACTGAAGTAAAGCTATCCTGACAGCATTACTCTAAGCCACAAGATAAACCAACTGCATCTTCATGGAGCATTATTTTAAATGATGGTAAGTAACTTAAAATGCTTTTTGATTAAAAGAAACAGAGATCACAACCACATGGTTCACACTAGGAAAGCAAACATTGGTCAATTTTAGCAAATCAATCGATATAATTCATCTCATTAACAGAGTCAAAAGAAAAAAAACATGTCTTCTTAAATGCCAATCTTGTTAAATTTCAACATTTATTCCTGACTTAAAAAAAAAAAACCTCTTAACAAAATAGGAATAGAGGGAAATTTTCTTAAGAGATCCACAGGTCAAACAGAGAGCCAGCATGACGTTTTGGGGGAAGGGTTAGAGCACTACCACTGAAGTCAGTATAAGGTTAAGAATGACCTGAGATTTCACCACTGTTTAACATTATTCAGGAAGCATTTGCTAATCTAATAAGACAAACAAAAAAATTACAAATTTGAAAGGAAGAGGAAGCAAAATTTTATTAAGTTGCAGATAATGTGATTACATGTCTGGAAAAATTCCTCCCAATAACAACAACGAAAAACAACAATAAATAAAATAAGATCTGAAAAACTATTAGAACCAGTAGGAAAATTTCATAATATTAGTCAACATTAATAAAAGATGTTATTAATCAATCATTTTCCTATATCCGAAAAAAAAAGAAAACATGAAAATATGATGGTGATCTGGACAACATAAATGATTATTCTAACACAGATTCCTTCTTCTGCACTGTCATATTCCTTCTTTTCTGCCTGTGTGGATTTTGGTGGAATGCTTGAAACACACAGCACAGCTCTAACCAAACACAGACCTTGTCAAAAAGATGCTTATCTTGTTCAACAATCTCTGGTGATCTGGAACCCATCTCCTGAGACTGCCCACTCCCCAGTCACCTAGGCAAGCCCAGTAGGTCCCTCCCTTTGCCAGCACAGAGAAAGGAGACCCATTCTTCAAGATGTGACCACTTAGTAACAGGGCTGACCAGACCAATCAACACACATGTTTATTTGTACTTACCTGCATGCTGTTCCTCACACAGGCTAAGCCCCTATCCTGCCCCTGAGCCTTTGCATGTGCTGTCCCTTCTGCCTGCCAAGAGTTTCCCTAAGAAGGCTGCAAGGCTGCTCTCTCAACATTCAGGTCTGTGCTAAAATGGTACACTCTTTAAAAAATCCCTCCCAGTTTCCCTGTCTAAAATTCCACATCTCACTGTCTATCCCTTTATTCAACTTAATTTTTCTTCATAGCACACATCATCAGCTAACGTTGCTTCATACATTTGTCTGTTGATAGTCTGTCTCTCTCCAGAAGGTAAACTCCATCAGGGCAGGGATCACCATGTCTGCTTCACTCACTGCTGTATCCCCCACCCCTAACACCCCCTTCCCAGACACACAGAAGAGGTTCAATAAAAAATGTTGGTTTTATGGATAGATGGATAGATGGATGGATGGAAAGATGGATTCTTTCAGTCCTCAGATCCAATCTCAACACTACTGCCTGAATATTTTTAATTTGTTTCTACCTTCTTCGATATCCAAGCCATCTTCCTTCCCACTCATTCTCAACAGGTATTTATTCCCTTCATCACCTCTCTCCTAGATGGCTACAATACCCCAGGCTGATCTCTCAGCCCCAAGTTTAGCCTCCATCCAAATTTTTTTCCCACTCCAGCCAGAGGTCTTTTCTCAAAATATAAATTTGATCATGTCATTCCTCTACTTAAAATGCTTCAGTGGCCTCCTGGGGCCTTAGGACAATCGAAACTCTTTATTACTAAGGCTCCCAGGATCCAGTCTTCCCAGCCCAGATGCCAACCAGTCTTCTGTCATATTCCACCATCCAGTCACACTGAGCAGCTGCCTCTTCTTACAGCATGCCACATTCTTTCTGGCCTCAGGGCCTTCACACATGCTGTTCCTTCCACATAGATCACTCTTTACCTGACTACGCCTCACGTAAGCTTCCATTTTCTGACTGTTACCTCCCCTGGGAAATGTTGGGTCCACACCAAACTTACAACCCTGGAAATGGTGTGTTTAAGTCTGTTCCTTCTGGACTATAAGGCTCACAAGAGGCAGCTTGTATCATTCACAGCACTTGGCACAATGCCTGGTACCAAGCAGGCGCTCGAGGTAGATTTCCTTGACTTTAATTTAAATCATGCCTTCTTTACCTTCACACCTTCTCCCAACTGGCACAGGGTTCATCTCTCTGTCACATCTGACACCACTTCTGGCACCTTGACTCGCCATTCATACTCCCTTGAGTCAACAGAACACATATGGATGTATTCACACTGGCGTGCACACACACACACACACACACAACACTTGCGGAATCTGTTACTCTCCAAAACTCCCCTCCCACCATGACATTTTAACCTTGAGGAGGTCTTGCTTTCTGCCTGAATGTTATAAAATAAGTATTGGAGTCAGCTACATCAGCCACACTCTACCCAAACTTGACCTGGGTCTATTTAAAAAGAGGGAGACATAATCTTGTATTGGAAGAATTAATATTGCTAAAATGGCCATACTACCCAAAGCAATTTACAGATTTAATGTGATCCCTATCAAAATACCAATGACATTTTCCCACAGAACTAGAACAAATAATCCCAAAATTTATACAGAGCCACAAAAGACCCAGAATTGCCAAAGCAATCCTGAGGAAAAAGAACAAAGCTGGAAGCATAACCCTCCCAGACTCCAGATAATACTACAAAGCTACAGTAATCAAAATAGTGTGGTATTGGTACAAAAACAGACATATGGATCAATGGAACAGAACAGAGAGCCCAGAAATAAACCCACACATTACTGACCACATTACAATCCAAAAATAGTCAGAAGACCTGAATAGACATTTCTCCAAAGAAGATATACAGATGGCTAACAGGAACAAGAAAAAAAATGCTCAACATTCCTAATTATTAGAGAAATGAAAATCAAAACCACAATGAGGTATCACCTCACACCAGTCAGAATGGCTATTATCAAAAAGTCTACAAATAATAAATGCTGGAGAGGGTGTGGAGAAAAGGGAACCCTACTACACTGTTGGTAGGAATGTAAATTGGTGTGGCCACTGTGGAAAACAGTATGAAGGTTCCTTAAAAACCTAAAAAAAGAGCTACCATATGATCCAGCAATCCCACTCCCAGGCATATATCCAGAAAAGATGAAAACTAATTTGAAAAGGTACGTGCACCCCAATGTTCACAGCAGCACTATTTACAATAACCAAGACATGGAAGCAACCTAAGTGTCTATGAACAGACGACTAAGAAGATGTACTATATATGTACAGAGGACTATTACTCAGCCGTAAGAAAGAATAAAATATTGCCATTTGCAGCAACATGGATGGACCTAGAGATTATCATATTAAGTGAAGTGAGTCAGACAGAGAAAGACAAGTATCATATGATATCACTTATATGTGGAATCTAAAAAAATAATACAAATGGGGAATTCCCTGGCAGTCCAGTGGTTAGGACTCCACACTTTCACTGATGAGGGCCCGGGGTTTGATCCCTGGTCAGGGAACTAAGATCCCACAGCCGTGTGGTGTGGCCAAGAAAAAATAAAATAAAATAAAATAAAATAATAAATGACAAATAATACAAATGAATCTATATACAAAACAGAAACAGGGCTTCCCTGGTGGCACAGTGGTTGAGAGTCTGCCTGCCGATGCAGGGGACACAGGTTCGTGCCCCGGTCTGGGAAGATCCCACATGCCGTGTTAGTGGCTAGGCCTGTGAGCCATGGCCGCTGAGCCTGCATGTCCGGAGCCTGTGCTCCGCAACGGGAGAGGCCACATCAGTGAGAGGCCCGCGTACCGCAAAAAAAAAAAAACCAAACAGAAACAGACTCACAGACCTGGAAAACAAACTTATGGTTAACAAAAGGGAAAGGGAGGGGGCGAGGAGGGACAAATTAGAGGTATGGGATTAAGAGATACAAACAAGTATACATTAAGTACATAAGCAACAAGCATTTACTGTATAACACAGGGAACTATATTCAATATCTTGTAAAAACCTGTAATGGAAAATAACCTTTTTCATAATTCTAATGGAAAACTGATAAATTCATAAAAGTGCTAACAAAAGATCAAGATAAAAAGAAAATTAATTACATGGGACTGAGTGAACTGATGAGGATGATTATAATTGTTGTGACTTTCTGTTTGAATAAAATTTAAAAAAATCCCACAAGGACTCAGAGGCAAAAAATATACAAATCAATTTTCACTGCAAAGTAAAGGAGCTGTTACAGTGGAGGATTAATGGACTGAATGTCAATATTATGACATCGTATGAGTGTGTTTCCTGTTTGGTAACTGCAATCATTGTTGCTTTTGTTGTGGTCATCCATTTACAATGCTTGGTGTCAGTTTATTTATCTCTTGTAAAAATAAAATACAGTGTGTGTGTGTGAAAAAAAAAGAAAATAACCTGAAAACTATATATATATATATCTGAATCATTTTGCTGTACACCTGAAACTAACACAATATTGTAAATCAACAATACTTCAAATAAAAAAAAAAAAGAGGGAGAGATATTTTTTAGTAAGTGCAGAGCCTTTCTCTGAAATGTCTCCCTTAGTTACCATAACTGTAAGGTCCATATCAAGCAGATTCAATCTTATTTGAAAGTTTTAAACAAATAAACAAAAGGAGCTGTACTTATATATGACTCTTTTAGTAATTAAAAAACAAAAAACCTGTCCTGTGTTTATTTTTTAATGTGCAAATTAGTTTATGTAACAATATTTGTCAGTGTTGTTTATAATATAAAAATATAAGCAATTAAACACTAACAATAGGAGGTTTTTTATGTAAAATAAGTTATAAAATAGTATAGTGGAATAATCTGCAACTGCTTTTTTAATATTTTACTTTTATTGGAGTATAGTTGATTTACAATGTTGTGTTAGTTTCAGGTATACAGCAAAGTGATTCAGTTATACATGTATTATTTTTTAGATTCTTGTCCTATGTCTAGAGTGAGAGAGTTTTTTTTTATTAGAAAGGTAATTGTAAGAATTATGGTCAATATAATTATTATTATCTCTATCAGATCTAAACCAAAACACAACGCAAGCTGTGGTCTTAACCAGGTGTCAACCCAGCACCACCAGCCATGGGTCATCCTGACCTTGGGGAGTAACAATGTCACCAATGAGATCCTGTCACTGCACATGTTGTTCCTGGACCTACTCCAGCCACTGTGCTTCATTTGACATTCATGGAAGGGAAAGGATGGAGGAATATAGTAGACGGCACCACAAGGAGACACTCAGACAAATCCAGAACATGGATCTTACTTTTTTTTTTTTTCTTTGCGGTACGCGGGCCTCTCACCGCTGCAGCCTCTCCCGCTGCAGAGCACAGGCTCCGGACACACAGGCCCAGCGGCCATGGCTCACGGGCCCAGCCGCTCCACGGCATGTGGGATCTTCCCGGACCGGGGCATGAACCTGTGTCCCCTGCATCAGCAGGCGGACTCTCAACCACTGCGCCACCAGGGAAGCCCGGATCTTACTTTTAAAGATGCCAATGTCGTGGAGGATAAATACAAGAGAAGGCCCTGTTTTGGATCGAAGGGGACTAAAGGGACATACGAACCAAATGCAATGCTTCAGCCAGGAACGCTCCCTGGATGTGGGAAAGGAAGGAGGGAGAAATGGAACGAGCTGTAAAAGGTGTTCTGGAGGACTTCCCTGGGGGTGCAGTGGTTAAGAATCCACCTGCCAATGCAGGGGACACGGGTTTGATCCCTGGTCTGGGAAGATCCCACATGCCGCAGAGCAACTAAGCCCGTGTGCCACAACTACTGAGCCTGTACTCTAGGACCTGCCTGCCGCAACTACTGAGCCCGTGTGCCGCAACTACTGAAGCCCACATGCCTAGAGCCCGTGCTCCGCAACAAGAGAAGCCACCACAATGAGAAGCCCGTGCACCGCAATGAAGAGTAGCCCCCGTTCGCCTCAAGTAGACAAAGCCCGCGCGCAGCAACAAAGACACAACGCAGCCAAAAAAAAAAAAAAAAGTGTTTTGGAACAACTAAAGAAATTTGAATATGGACTGTATATTAAAAGATATTATAGGTCTATACTAAATAAATGGGGACTAGAGGAATCAAGGAAGTAAAATTAATACTGAACACAGATAAAGGAAAAAAGAGATGCCTTGGAAGGACAAGAGAATGATAATACTGACATCTGACTTGTTTTTTCTAAATCTTCTCCCACCTCTTCCCTCAATCCTAAAATGGTTCTGTGTACAAGGCTTCTGAATACGAACCTCCTTGAAGAAAGTATACCAAGTTTAAAAAATTTCTCAAGTCTAGCTGCTAAAAGCCAATGTCTCTTGTAAGACATGGTGCCAAGGGAAGGCCGAGGTGTTCAGGCTTGCCTGGAGGTGAAAGGTTGCCTAGGTAGGGTTATTTGTACCTCGTGATGGACAGCACTACCCTTTCCCCTGAAAGGACAAGGACATCCTATACTCGCATTTGCATATAGGACAAAAACCACATGAACAAAAGATGGGAAACAGGTAATCTGTCCTGAGTTTCTGCTCACTTCATTAGAGGCATTTGTGAAGTATTTTTGGCCTTTGAATCTGTTGCCATTTGTAAACACCCATGAATAGATTTCACTTACTGGAATTTATAAGCTTCCTTAGTTTTCAAGTTAGTATTTCAAACAGGATTTATCTTCTTGTTTGCAATGTTAATGTAACCACATGATAGAATTTTTAAAGCTATTGTGTGACTTGCCCCCTTGCCACTGGAAATTTTCACTTGCTTATTTTAGAATCATGTACTAAGCCCTACCACTGGAATGAACTTACATATATGTGTAAAATGTGTAATAAAGAGAATAAATAATTGACACTACTAAAAAAAGACATTACAAAATTATTGTTAATTTGCAGAGGTGGGTAACAGTAGGTGAATATGAAGGTGACTACCTATTTTTAGGAGTTACAGGCCAAGGTATTTAGAGGTAAAGTGTCAGGATGTCTGCAATGAGTTTCCGAATGGTTCAGGAAAAGAAAGTATATATGTGTACACATACATACACACACACACATACACAGAGACACACACAGAGTAGTGAGGCAAAGTGTTCAAATAAAATCTAGGTGAAGGAAAAAAAATCTGTTAACTTTTCTGTAGAGTTACAAATTTTCCAAATATACATTTGGGTAGAAAAATATTAATACAAGGTAGGGGAATTCCCTGGCTGTCCAGTGGTTAGGACTTCACGCTTACAGCGCAGGGGGCACGAGTTTGATCTCTGGTTGGGGAACTAAGATCCCACATGCTGTGCCTCGTGGCCAAAAAAAAGAAAAGAAAAGAAAGAAATGCTGAAAATGGTAAACATGTCAGTAAATATAAAATATTTTTTAAAAAGAAAAATACAAGGTAAAACTTAGTTCCTTTGATAACATTATAATAATAAGATAAAAAACACAAAGAAAGGAGTTATTAGGTCTTTAACAAGTGATTTGAACTTTGATTATTTCAGAACCTAAAATATGCCTACTATCCATAAGCACAATATCCTTTTTTGCATGACCAGTAGTTTTATAATACTTTTTTTTTTTTTCCACTTTCCACAACAGGAAAAGTGTGCCCTCTGCCTGGAATGCTCATCCTTCCCCCAGGGAAGTGTTCCCACATGTCACTGGAAAGGTGAAATTCCCCTTTATTTGCTTTGGGAAGTGGAGAACAGGTTATTAAAACTTACCCACAACTCCATCACTGTAACATAATGGAACAGTCTGTCCAATGATTGTGAGGTTAACGGCTGACTTTCCTACTAATTAGGACCTCCAGGCAGACAGGGGCTGCGTCAAGTTCCTGCCCATTCATTTGTAGTACACGGCCAGGCACACGGCCACCACTCAATAAATATTTGTTAAATAAATGAGATATTATACAGCCCTTTAAAAAGAATGCATATGAAGACCATGTAACGAAAAAATGACTGACACAACAAGTGTGAAGAACTATCATAAAGCTACTACGATTACAACAATATGGAAAACTGAAACGGCAAAGCCACCAAAACTAAAACAGTAGCAAAATGGGGTGGGGGGAAGGTGAGAAAATGAGTTGCCTTGGAAAAATCTTAAGAGTATGGTAGGTGCCAAAGGAATGAGGAAAGACTACAGTGACCTGGGGATAAGGGGACAGTAAGTAAAGCAAGGAGGGAAATCAGGGAAATAGTGAAAACGTTTCTCACTTGTTCAAATTTAGAGATAAAAAAAAATCCTCAGTCCTAACCATGAGGACAACCTGCCAAAAGATAGCTGGGTGTTGACCCCGCCCAATTAATTGCCATCATTCACGGCTACAGGACATCCAGGTTCTAATTCCACCTCTGCTACTAACTCACTGTGTAAACTCCACGTGCATCACCTCCCTGGGCAGTTTCCTTACTGGCAAAATGACCAGTCACAGATATAATAACCCTGAGCCCAGTACAGTGCCTGGTATACAGCAGGCCCTCAATCAACCCCCATCCTTAGAGAAGATGGTGGTTCCTGCTTGGGCTGCACACAGCACACACAAGACTGAACAGGGGTGGAACAAAAGCCACATGCAGCCCAAGTCGAAGCAATGATCACAGGGAAAGCCTTAACCTAAGTTCCCATGCTCTTCTCCCACCTAAAGAACAAAGTCTCAAGACTCTCTGCACCCACACCCCAGCAGAACACCCACACAAAACCAGCGCTCCATAAGTGCATCTTGATAATTCTTTACCTCTGTGGCCCCAGTGAGCGCTTCAAACATCGTGGGTTCGCATGCCTGTACCCCCAGCCTCACACAGCTCTCCAGGCCTGATTCTTGGCCCTCAGAGTTGAAAAGGTAGAGTTTCCTCCATGGAATGTGCCACGCTCTTGCCTGGCAGGAAGTTTCTATCAGATTCCCAGGAGGGAGATTGACGCACATGGTCTCCACCCAGCAAGGGCTCAGCATCAAGACGGGTGCGACCTTTCACGTGCCACCATCCCTCCGCAGGGCGGGGGCTGGGTGAGCTTCCCCTGCCAGACACATGCACTGTGTTTCCTGGTACCACCTCAAGCCCAGTGCCCATGTGAATGTCCTCCAGTTTGAGTGGGGTTTTTTTGGTTTTTTTTTTTTTTTTTTTTTTGGCTGCACCACGCGGCATGCAAAATCTTAGTTCCTTGACCAGGGATTGAACCTGTGCCCCCTGCATTGGGAGTGCAGAGTCTTAACCACTGGACCACCAGGGCAGTCTCTTGAGTGTTCTTAAACATTTCCCAGGTGCACACTGTGTGCCAGACCCTGCTAGGCCCTTCCTTAACACATCTTGTCTCCTATTACATACATTCATCTCCTCTTCTAGACTGGAAGAAAGGTCCAGGTCTGATTGCATCCCCCAGCATACCTGACAGAGTGCTGAGCACACGATAGGTACTCAAGTAACTGCTGAACGAATTTTCCAAAGTGATCACCATAAGGATTGTCACAGAAAAGTAAAGGGCATGTGTTCTGACGGCCCTACTTGGTTCTGCGGTTGGTGGGAAAACGATTTACAGGCTGATAACAGACTAAGGCCATGCGTTGGGTGTTAGCCAGGTGCCCGGTGACCACAAGCAAGGGACTTCATAGCACACTGAACCTTCGCATCAACTTTATGACCTAAGTACCACTGTTATTCACCTTCATAGACAGCAAACTGAGACTAGGAGAACTTCCAGCAACTGGGCCAGGATCTTCACCACTTCCCCTAATGCCCTCCTGGCAGTTCCTACTGTCACTAGGGCCCCCCTATGAGGAGGCTGTCTGGAATTAGGAACACAATGATGGGCTCCCAATGAGACTAGAACGCCCACACTCTGCACCTCAACGGATTCCCTTGGCTGAGGCCCCGTCCCACCCATGGGGCAGCCACAGCAGCTCCTTCCCATCCTGCAGAGGGGCCTGG
Source organism: Mesoplodon densirostris (assembly GCF_025265405.1). Lineage (NCBI taxonomy): Eukaryota > Metazoa > Chordata > Mammalia > Artiodactyla > Ziphiidae > Mesoplodon > Mesoplodon densirostris. Next base: position 77,841,146 of record NC_082670.1, read on the forward strand.
AGCGCCCACCTGCAGGGGCAAGGTAAGATGAGGATCCCAATGAGATGAGAAGTAGGGTAGATGGCTAGAAGGCCAGGGGCCTTCTCCCTTAAGAGCATCAAAGACACAGATGTCCCAACAATTACCTGTGACACTGGAGCAGGTCCTTAAAACTGTTTCTTCATCTGCAAAATGGAGGCAAACAATGTGTATTCTGCTCAGTTGCTGTGATATTTGGAGCCAACGTATATAAAAAGCCCCTTAGGAGGTGCCCACAAGTGGCAGATATTATTATAATTTGCCGTGTAGAGGATTAGCCAGGCTCCCTGGAGAACTGAAGAGCTTTTTCAATGGCTCCACAGCAGATCTTCCAGGATGTTGTCCTAATTCATGCCTCTGACCAGTCCAAGGACAGATAAAGACTTGGTTTAGTGGAAAAAAAAAAACCACAACAAAGCAGAAATTGAGGCTCAGAAGGCTGGGTCTGGCTCTTGGTTCTTCCTTTCCTGCTACAGGACCACAGCCCAGCTCTCTGCCTCCCAAAATGTCAGTTCCTCATCTGTAAAATAACATCACCTCCCTCATTGGGTCTTCGTGTGTCTCAAAGAAGATCACGTGCACTCACTCAATTACCTTAACACTCATTTAATAATAAGCTGTCTCTGGGGTTACGTCAATGAATGTAATATGGAGTCTATTTTGTTTTCATATTAATGCAACAAATGTTTAGTGAGTGACGACTCTATCCCAGTCACCACCCTGAGGAGTGGATGAGGAGACACAGACCACATCTGCCCTCAGGGGGCTTACGGTTGTTTTAAACAATATACCTAAAATTTTAGGATTAAAAGGAAAGTCATCAATCAACCAACCATTCTTTTTAGCCAATGAGAGATATGAGAGAAAAGAAAAGAGACACACCAAGGGTCACACAGCCAGGAAGAGGCGAGAGCAGAATCTGCACAACGGTTTTTCAGTTTGCAGCCCACTGTTCTTTGCACGAGAGAGTTTCTGCCTGAATCAAAACCTTTATGAAGATACCTCACCCTCCTACTTGTTCTCAACTCACTCACTGGCAGGCTTGTGACAGGGATTGGAACACCTCTTCCACCTTTTGCTTACAATAGTATTTTAAAGTTCCTATCAAAAAACGCTAAACCATTTAAAAATCCAACATCTGTGTCTTTGGTTACTATGCCTCTCTGTCCCAGGCACATCACTGCAGCATTGGGAGGAAGCTTCAAGATCTCCCAGTTCGGCATGTCCCCAGTGTGATCTCTGCAACAGCAGATGTGAGGATCAGGGGGCTGCACACTCTTCCCTCTCTTGAGAGACCCCTCCATGCACACTGACCTTTTACAGGCTCTGCTGGGTCCTGTGAGAAAGGCTACATTTGACTGAGCTTAAGCCAGTAGTGCCTAAACAAGTTTGGCAACAGGCCCCATTTTTTTCCCTGCAGTGCCTATTAATGTTTGGAGGAAACCATGTTCTGAGGAGCAGACTGTGGGAAATGCTGATGGAATCTCCAAGAAGACACCTTGGAGAGGTTAAGTGCCTTGCTCAAGGTCACAGGACTGGTGAGTCTGAGAGTAAAGGCTAGAGCTGCAGATCAGGAGAGGCTACTCTCCCTTTTGTTGGGTTTCCAGCTTCTCAAGGTCAGCGGCTGAACTTCTGGAGGTGGAGGAAGCAGAGCAGGCCCCACACAGCCCTTGGGGCAGTGAACAAAGAGCTCATAAAAAATCAGTGACCGAAACAGCTCCCGCCTGAAGGGCAAGATGGAAGCTGATAAGTGGATCAAGAAGAGAGCAACTAACAACAAGCAGTGAAACTAACCAGTCTAAGGTGAGGGCTCTCAGGCAGTCTATCCCTGGAGCATGAAAACAGAACACAGTGCAGGGCAAATCTCAATTTTGGATACAGCCCTTCATGCTGCCATCTAAAAATCGCTCTGTTTTCTAGCCAGTTCAGGCCACTAAAGCTGCTCGTGGGTTGAGAGCCTACTGTGCGCAGGGCCCTGGGCCGGACATGGGGTGTCGCTGCACCAGACAAGGCCCTGCCTTCCAAGTCAGTAAAGTCTAGTGGAGCCAGCACAAAGGAGGTTCTCAAAACAACCTGGAATAAATGAGTGAGCCAGAGAAGATCCTTATTTTCATAAAAGAGACACTCATTTGTACAATCTGAGAGTGAAAGGCCCTGCAAGGAGAGAGTAACCCCTTATTTGAACAGGATAGGATGTTCACTGACTGACTGACCCACAGATGAATGAATGAATGAATGAATGAATCAAACAATCGATCAATTTCTCCAGCATGGACTGAGTCCTAACCATCTACCATTTCACGGAACTATCACAAGTCCATTTATAGGAAGGATTTACAAGAAGGGCAAGAGCTTCTCCCCTCAAAATTCTCCTCTTTAAACATCAGAAATTCCACTTGCCTAAAACCATTGCTGCGCAGCTGAGGAAACTGAGGAGTGATATTATCCACCCAACATCACAAATGCCAGCAGAAAACTGCACTCCCCAGGGGCTTACTCTTCTAAAACTCCTGTATTCTTGTGAGTTAGCACCCAGAAGTACAAGTGGCAAGTAAAGGTTGCTCAGTTAATGAGTGCTGTGGGACTAGGTCTTCCCACAACAAATCACTTGGTTAAAAGACAAAGTGTCCGTAAAGCTCAGGAGCAAAACTGCGTTCCCGCAGAAGGGAGGTGTGTGGGCAGGGCCCCCAGGGAGCCCCTCTCCTTGGGAACCTAGGGTTGGCTCCAGGCAAGCTTAGGTCCTTCTCACTGGCAGGCTTTGTCACAGTACCTCACCTCAAGGATCCAGGGTCCACCCTTTATCGTTACTTGAACACTACACTCATCAGTCCAGAAATATTAGTGAGCACCTACTGTGTGCCAGGCACTGGGTAAACAACAGTGAGCAAAACAGGCAAGACCTGGCCCCGCAGAGTTCACAGTCCAGTAAGAAAGGTAGACACTAAAAAGATAATTACATATAGGACAAGAAATCACATCAATGGATTATCATTTCTCTTTTTTTTTTTTGGCCATGCGGCATGTGGGATTTCAGTTCCCCGAGCAGGGATCGAACTCGTCCCACCTACACCAGAAGTGTGGAGTCTTAACCACTGGACCACCATGGAAGTCCCAGATTATCATTTCTAAAACACAAGTCTGGCCCTATCAATCTTCTGATAGAGCAATCTTCCTAGGTTACTCACTCTATGTGGGATTAAAAATAAACAAACAAAAATGAAAAGAGCTGCCTTAATTGGGTACTTACTCAATACCAGGTGCTTTACTATGATTAACTCAGGACATACTCCAACAACCCACTGCAGGAGGTACTATTATTATCCCCATCGACCAACGAAGAACTAAAGTTTTCTACTTAACCATTGCTTACTGCGTGTGCAAAAGCCCATCCACCCCCCAGCCAAGACCCTGAATTCCCTGAGAATTCATATCTTACTCAACTTGCTGTCTCTTGTGCACACAGTAGTATTTCATAAACTCCCAATGAATGAATAACCAACTGATTGATCAATGGGCTGGTTTCCTTCAAGGCATTACCTGCGTAATAAGCTCAATTTTTGGAACAAGTACCGGTCAGTGTCCTAATAATCATGCGAGAAGTAGCTGTGATGTTGCGAAAAGAGCCAGAGCCAAACCCCCGAGGCCTGAGACCGCAGCTTGGCTCTGTGTGAACCCGGAGGATCATTTCCTCCCTCTAGGCCTGACTGCTTCCCACTGTCCTGATGGGGAAGCAAGAAATCAGACAGTGAGCCTAGGACCTCTGCTGGCTCTACACGATTACGTCTCTGAAACATAATGGGGGGCAGGGGCTGGGGCTCAGGAAGACCTCTGAAACTGCACTCTGCCTGCTTTTAGAACAGGGTCTAAAATTAAATGTTTTAGGGAGGGTGACTGATCAGGTCTATGGGGGTGGGTGAAGAACTTCCTCTTCGGCCATAGCTCAGTGGGCATATTTATCCTAATAGGGTAGATTTACTCCCTATGACAAAAACCCCTTTCCAGAGAAGTATTTTGGACGAATACAGGTGAGACCGCCACCCCCAACTGTACACCAGAATAGAGGGGTTGGTGATATGAAAGAGCCTGTGTTCATATGCTGGAAGCAAACAAAACCCAAACCACACTCTCCACTCCTACACTCTCCTCTGGGAAGGCCATGTGAGTATGGTCAAGGCCACCACGAACATGGGCCTAATGGCTCCATGTGGTCCATAAGCTATGACCACAGGAGAACTCGCCACTCAGCAAGCATGGGTCTGTCTGTCACTCAAAGTGAGAGCAATGGGTAGGAGCTGGGGCTCCGCAGCAAGACAGAATATTTGTTGGTTTTCTTTTGTTGCTTGGGTTGGTTTTGAGTGAATTTCTGTCCTCACGTCACCTAATGGACATAATGAGGGTAACAACACATCTCCCTACCTCACCACAGTGAAAATTAAATGAGATGAGTAAGCCAAGTGATCCACACAGAGCCTGACACATAGTACGTACTCAGATTGTTGCCAAGGATGGTGGTGGTGGTGGATGAAATCTGAGTCAGGAAATCCAACCCAAGCCTCTTCCAACCCACTCCAGGATCCAGAGAGAAGCAGGTGATCCTGGGATGAACGCTACTGGAAAAGCAGACTTGGATACTTTTCAGAAGAGAAACAAAGAGGTGCCCACTCTTGGGAAGGACCCAGCCTGCCCAGGTGCCCTGGGCCTCAGGATAATCACTGGGTCCCTGTAAGGACAGAGGCTCGCTAGGGCCATTGGGAACAGAGAGACCTGAGAAGACGAACTTCCTCAGAGTAAAGAGAAGGGGGAGGAAATTACAACCATGAAGATACCGCTGTTAACCCAACAGACTGGCAAAAATTAAAAAGCATGAAGAGCTGAGGTGTGGCAGGAGGCAGGCAAACAGGAAATCTGGTATCCTGCCGATAACTGGTGCTCTTTAGAGAATGATTTGGCAGTATTTATCAAGATCTTAAATGCATGCAAAGGATGGCCCAACAACTTCACTCCTCGATAACCATCTACCTAAGAGAACTAGCTGCTCATGTGCTTGGAGGCATAAACCAGAAAGTGCATCAAAGCACTGCTGTAAGGGCGAAAAACAGAACCCACCCACCCCCCACCACCAACAGAAAAACAGCTCGATAAACAGTGAGATTCTTATGCCATGGATACAATACTCACTTTGCAACAAAACAAGGTAGATGCACATGCACTGTCTTGAAAACATTTAAAGACATATTATTGAATGTTTTAAAAAGGTTACAGGGGCTTCCCTTGTACCGCAGTGATTGGGAGTCTGCCTGCAAATGCAGGGACACGGGTTCGAGCCCTGGTCCGGGAACATTCCACATGCTGCAGAGCAAATGGGCCAATGTGCCACAGCTGCTGAGCCTATGGTCTGGAGTCTGTGAGCTGCAGCTGCTGAGCCCACGTGCCACAACTGCTGAAGCCCGTGTGCCTAGAACCCGTGCTCCACAACAAGAGAAGTCTCTCACTGCAATGAGAAGCCTGCACACCGCAGTGGAGTGGCCCCCGCTCGCCGCAACTAGAGAGGGCCCGTGCGCAGCAATGAAGACCCAACACAGCCAAAAATAAATAAATAAAGTAAACGAATTAAAAATAAGAGAATGTTTTAAAAAATTATTAAAATAAATAAATAAAATAAAAAGGTTACAGAATAGACCAGCAAGCATAGTATGACAGACTGTATTTAAAGAACAGAAAGAAAGAAAAAGGAAAGGAAGGAAAAAATGACTTTTTTTTTTTCTATGTATATAGACTCCTAGTAAAAGCTCTGGAAGGAAATTCACAAAGTAGGTCACAGTGGTTACTTCTGGGAAAGGTAGGAGTGGGGTGGGTGCTGGGAATGAAACTTGGGGATCAATAGGGATTTCACTCTTATTTTTAACTAGGAAAATGTATCCATGCATTTCTTGGGTATTTAAGTTAAAGTAATACATTTATTTTTAAGGAACAAAAAAGAGGAGGTAGAAGGAAGAGGAAGAGATGATGACTTCAAGAGAAGATGTAGCTGCCGAGAGCTAAGGGTCTGCCTTCACCTCCTCTTGGGGGACTGGCCACCCATAAATGTAGACACAACACATCTGAGCATAAGCCCATAGTTTCTTGGAATGACAGAATCAGATATTTAATGCTATACCACATCAGTTCTATATACCAACTCTTCCTTCTAAATCTTAGAAAAATTCCCTCATACTTGACAAAGGTATCCTTCCTCTGGTGTCGGAAACTCAAGGTATGAAAACGGGACACATGAAATTTTGCTATCTCCAAATTCTTGTTGGCCTCCACTGACTTATAAGAAGTCCTGCATTACATTTAATTGTTGCATGTAAGAATTCTTTTTAATTTTAATTTTTAAAGATACTTTTACCTTTCCTTGTTTTCTTCCATTTCTCTGAAGACACACTGATTCATTACTCCGGAACTGTCCATAGACACTGTGTGGCAGATCCAGGTCTTCTTTCTGAAAAAGCAAAATAACCAACATTTATAACCTGGGTACATTTATGTTAACACAAAGAGATGCATTAAATACACACAAAAGGAATATGTCAAAGGCTGCCTAGTGTCCATCAAAATCCATTTTCCCCTTTGTCCATAGGTTATTTGAGTTTCATCAGGGACTACATTTCCCAGGCATCCTTGCAGCTAGGTGCAGCCAGGTATCTGAGTTCCCAATGGAATGTGAAAGGATGTGATATGTTCCACTTCTCCACGTAGGTCTCAAGACATGGGCATGCCTTGTCCATCCTTCCCCGATTCCCACTGGCTGGAACTCAGCTCTGACCATGCAGATGATGACAATGCACTTGGAAATAACAAAGGAACAAGATAGAAGGCACTTGGGCCTGTGACTGGCTGCATGGAGCACAGGTGCCCTCTCTCCTGGGAACTACTACCTTAGAGAGAAATATCTTTGTTCTTTAAGTCACTTTAAGTTTAATAAAACTTTAAGTTTTATTGGGTCTTCTTTTTATGGCTGGTTAAGTCTCACTGAGTTGGCATTATGGTTAAAGATTATCACTGGGGCCCTTCTGAGGGTGGGTTTGCTTATTTGGAGCTTGGGACAGTCTGTGTCTGTGGAGACAGGTGAGTCCAAATTATTTGGGGTCATAATTTTGGTAAAACCACACGCAGTTTCAAGCAGGTACTCAATCAGTGTTTGATGGGTGAAGAGGTGTTAATAAGCATGTAATCTCTTCCTGTGTGAAGCGCCTCGAAAGCAGAGCACCTGGTATGGAATTAGGGACACTGGGACCCACGAGTATGAGTTGTGCGCTTCACTTCACGAAACGGCTACTCGGGATGGTAAAACGTCACCTGAATGTACACGATACCCACATTTAAGGATTTTAGTCTCTGCTTAGGAGTGACAGAGACTAGGAAACACAGGGACAGAGACAGAGAGACAGAGCTAGAGGGAGAACATTCCAATGGTGGAGGACTCGGCCCACTATTCCACTCCCTGCACGTCTGCCCCAGGATGAGTCTGAGCTACAACTCGGAGGTCCCCTCTCCAGCCTCAGGAACTGCATTCCTCACCACTCAGGGTGTGGCTTTAGCATTAAAAGATAGATTCTCTTTCTGCACCATGGCCCGAATACGAACCAGCTACTTCATTTGTAACCAAAGAAACAGCTGTCATTTTCAACGCAGGAAGAACTGGCTGTGCAGACCATATTGAGGGATGGTGTGTTGGTCTCCAGCCTGGAGCCTCCTAGGCAAAAGGGGGTCCAGGATAGTTTTGACACCCATGACCTTCATGCTGGTGCTGTCATTATGGCCCAGCTCCACTGCATCAGCTGTTTTGATGGTTGAGCATCATAGGCTGCTTGGCCAAATCTCCCCGCAATCCTCCATCTTCTCCACTGTGGGTCTGGCTTTCTCCCAGATCAAAGCACAATGTGAACAAACTTTCAGACCCAGGTGAGCAGGACCAGATACCTGGGACCCCTGCACCATAATGTGTTGGACAGAGTCAGTGTTGGGGAGAATCCCCAGCCCCAGCCTCCAACACTGCTCTTTAGCTTGCAAAGAGCACACTAAGAGATATTTTTAGCATCTGGATCCCTGTCTGAGGCCACTGCTCTGGCTTCCATCAGAGTTTAACTTCTTCAGCTGTGGCATGTGCATTATGGAGGGACCCAGAACGAGGCAAGAGGGAAGATGTGGATCCTGGAAGGAGGGATGTGGATGTGAATGTGGAAGGGTAATGGGACTTGAACTCAGAGTCCCAGAGGTGTTACTGCATTCCTGCCACGAACGGAGAGGGGAGAAAGCAGTGGCTCACACCAGGGTCACTTCTGCAGCTGTGAACACCTTGGCCCACCTCACCTTGGGCTGGAAGCCAAGTTTGCTCAGTGTAGCAAGCTCTTACACAACACAGTAACTGCTGCAAGAGGATTTGATACTTACATACCAAATGATGCCAACAGCAAACTCTCCTCTAAGTCACATTTCCCCTGCAGCAATGAGGTCAGAGTCTGCCTTCACAGGCCCACTGGCTAATTCTGGATCAGGGTTTCAGGTTTTCCCTCCTGGTGTTGGAGAAGGTTTTCTGTAGACAGCCATCAAGAAACCACTGTCCTTCAGCCTGTGGCTAGGAGCCGGCACTGGGGACACCCATCTCTGTATCCCAGCACTGAGGGATGCCCAAGGTGCAGACACTGACGTGAATTATCTCATTGAATTCTCACATCAGCCCTAGGAGGCAGGCACTGCCTCACTCTATGAATTGGAAAACTGGGTTAAGATTTGTCGAAGGCCATACAGACACCAAACGGCAAAGCCAAGACTTGAACCAGGGGGTTCAAGTCTGTGTTCCTAACCACTGTATTTTTTTTTAACATCTTTATTGGAGTATAATTGCTTTACAGTGTTGTGTTAGTTGCTGCTAACACTGAGTATAACAAAGTGAATCAGCTATATGTATACATATATCCCCATATCCCCTCCCTCTTAAGCCTCCCTCCCACCCTCCCTATCCCACCCCACTAGGTGGTCACAAAGCACTGAGCTAATCTCCCTGTGCTATGCAGCTGCTTCCCACTACCTATCTATTTTACATTTGGTAGTGTATATATGTCCATGCCACTCTCTCACTTCGTCCCAGCATCCCCTTCCCCCTCCCCGTGTCCTCAAGTCCATCCTCTACATCTGCGTCTTTATTCCTGCCCTGCCCCTAGGTTCTTCAGAATGATTTTTTCTTTCTTTTTTTTTTTTAAATTCCATATACATGTGTTAGCATACGGTATTTTTCTCTTTCTGACTTGCTTCACTCGGTATGACAGATTCTAGGTCCATCCACCTCACTACAAATAACTCAATTTTGTTTCTTTTTATGGCTGAGCAATATTCCATTGTATATATGTGCTGCATCTTCTTTATCCATTCATCTGTCGATGGACACTTACTTAGGTTGCTTCCATGTCCTGGCTATTGCAAATAGTGCTGCAATGAACATTGGGGTACATGTCTCTTTTTGAATTATGGTTTTCTCACAGTATGTGCCCAGTAGTGGGATTGCTGGGTCATATGGTAATTCTATTTTTAGTTTTTTAAGGAACCTCCATACTGTTCTCCATAGTGGCTGTATCAATTTACATTCCCAACAACAGTGCAGGAGGGTTCCCTTTTCTCCACACCCTCTCCAGCATTTATTGTTTGTATATTTTTTGATGATGGCCATTCTGACTGGTGTGAAGTGATACCTCACTGTGGTTTTGATTTTCATTTCTCTAATGATTAGTGATTCTGAGCATCCTTTCATGTGTTTGTTGGCAATCTGTATATCTTCTCCAGAGAAATGTCTATTTAGGTCTTCCACTCATTTTTTGATTGGGTTTTTATATATATATATATATTGAGCTGCACGAGCTGCTTGTATATTTTGGAGATTAATCCTTTGCCAGTTGCTTCGTTCACAAATATTTTCTCCCATTCTGAGGGTTGTCTTTTCGTCTTGTTTATGGTTTCCTTTGCTGTGCAAAAGCTTTAAGTTCCATTAGGTCCCATTTGTTTATTTTTGTTTATTTACTTATTTATTTTTATTTTTGTTTTTATTTCCACTTCTCTAGGAGGTGGGTCAAAAAGGATCTTGCTGTGATTTATGTCATAGAGTGTTCTGCCTAAGTTTTCCGCTAAGAGTTTTTTAGTGTCTAGCCTTACATTTAGGTCTTTAATCCAATTTGAGTTTATTTTTGTGTATGGTGTTAGGAAGTGTTCTAATTTCATTGTTTTACATGTAGCTGTCCAGTTTTCCCAGCACCACTTATTGAAGAGGCTGTCTTTTCTCCATTGTATATTCTTGCCTCCTTTATCAAAGATAAGGTGACCATATGTGCGTGGGTTTATCTCTGGGCTTTCTATCCTGTTCCATTGATCTGTATTTCTGTTTTTGTGCCAATACCATACTGTCTTGATTACTGTAGCTTTGTAGTATAGTCTGAAGTCAGGGAGCCTGATTCCTCCAGCTCTGTTTCTCTTTCTCAAGATTGCTTTGACTATTTGGGGTCTTTTGTGTTTACATACAAATTGTGAAATTTTTTGTTCTAGTTCTGTGAAAAATGCCAGTGGTAGTTTTGATAGGGATTGCACTGAATCTGTAGATTGCTTTGGGTAGTATAGTCATTTTCACAACGTTGATTCTTCCAATCCAAGAACATGGTATATCTCGCCATCTGTTTGTACCATCTTTAATTTCTTTCATCAGTGTCTTATAGTTTTCTGCATACAGGTCTTTTGTCTCCTTAGGTAGGTTTATTCCTAGGTATTTTATTCTTTTTGTTGCAGTGGTAAATGGGAGTGTTTCCTTAAGTTTGCTTTCAGATTTTTCATCATTAGTGTATAGGAATGCAAGAGATTTCTGTGCATTAATTTTGTATCCTGCTACTTTACCAAATTCATTGATTAGCTCTAGTAGTTTTCTGGTAGCATTGTTAGGATCCTCTATGTATAGTATCATGTCATCTGCAAACAATGACAGTTTTACTTCTTCTTTTCTGATTTGGATTCCTTTTATTTCTTTTTCTTCTCTGATTGCTGTGGCTAAAACTTCCAAAACTATGTTGAAGAATAGTGGTGAGAGTGGACAACCTTGTCTTGTTCCTGATCTTAGAGGAAATGGTTTCAGTGTTTCACCATTGAGAACGATGTTGGGTGTGGGTTTGTCATATATGGCCTTTATTATGTTGAGGTAGGTTCCCTCTGTGCCCACTTTCTGGAGAGTTTTTATCATAAATGGTGTTGAATTTTGTCAAAAGCTTTTTCTGCATCTACTGAGATGATCATGTGGTTTTTATCCTTCAGTTTGTTAATATGGTGTATCACATTGATTTGCGTATATTGAAGAATCCTTGCATTCCTGGGGTAAACCCCACTTGATCATGCTCTATGACCCTTTTAATGTGCTGCTGGATTCTGTTTGCGAGTATTTTGTTGAGGACTTCTGCATGTATTTTCATCAGTGATACTGGCCTATAGTTTTCTTTTTTTGTGACATCTTTGTCTGGTTTTGGTATCAGGGTGATGGTGGCCTCGTAGAAAGAGTTTGGGAGTGTTTCTCCCTCTGCTATATTTTGGAAGAGTTTGAGAAGGATAGGTGTTAGCTCTTCTCTAAATGTTTGATAGAATTCACCTGTGAAGCCATCTGGTCCTGGGCTTTTGTTTGTTAGAAGTTTTTTTTTTTTTTTTTTTTTTGCGGTAGCAGGCCTCTCACTGTTGTGGCCTCTCCTGTTGCGGAGCACAGGCTCCGGACACGCAGGCTCAGCAGCCATGGCTCACGGGCCTAGCTGCTCTGCGGCATGTAGGATCTTCCCAGACTGGGGCACGAACCCGTGTCCCCTGCATTGGCAGGCAGACTCTCAACCACTGCACCACCAGGGAAGCCCTGTTAGAAGATTTTTAATCACAGTTTCAATTTAAGTGCTTGTGATTGGTCTGTCCATATTTTCTATTTTTTCCTGGTTCAGTCTTAGAAGGTTGTACTTTTCTAAGAATTTGTCCATTTCTTCCAGGTTGTCCATTTTATTGGCATATAGTTGCTTGTAGTAGTCTCTCGTGATCCTTTGTACTTCTGCAGTGTCAGTTGTTACTTCTCCTTTTTTGTTTCTAATTCTGTTGATCGGAGTCTTCTCCCTTTTTTTCTTGATGAGTCTGGCTAGTGGTTTATCTATTTTGTTTATCTTCTCAAAGAACCAGCATTTAGTTTTATTGATCTTTGCTATTGTTTCCTTCATTTCTTTTTCATTTATTTCATTTATTTCTCATCTGATCTTTATGATTTATTTCCTTCTGCTAACTTTAACAATTGTAAATATTTATGCACCCAACTTAGGAGCACCTCAATACATAAGGCAAATGCTAACAACCGTAAAAGGGGAAATTGACAGTAACACATCATAGTAGGGGACTTTTAACACCTCGCTTTCACCAATGGACAGATCATCCAAAATGAAAATAAATAAGGAAACACAAGCTTTAAATGACACACTAGACCAGATGGACTTAATTGATATTTATAGGACATTCCATCCCAAAACAACAGAATATACTTTCTTCTCAAGTGCTCATGGACCATTCTCCAGGATAGATCATATCTTGGATCACAAATCAAGCCTTGGTAAATTTATGAAAATTGAAATCGTATCAAGTATCTTTTCCAGCCACAACACTATGAGACTAGATATCAATTACAGGAAAAAAACTGTAAAAAAATACAAACACATGGAGGTGAAACAATACGCTAACCAAGAGATCACTGAAGAAATCAAAGAGGAAATCAAAAAATACCTAGAAACACATGACAATGAAAACAAGATGACCCCATACCTATGGGATGCAGCAAAAGCAGTTCTAAGAGGAAAGTTTATAGCAATACAATCCTACCTCAAGAAACAAGAAAAATCTCAAATAAACAACCTAAACTTACACCTAAAGCAATTAGAGAAAGAAGAACTAACCGCTGTATTATAATGTTCAAGGTAAAGCTCAGTACTGGTTGAATGTATGAATGTATGAATGAACAAATAGTTTCAAAAGCAGTTTCAGGGCTGTGGGGAGACAGTGTCTCTCTAAAGCCCTAGAGGGATTGACCTCACCCACCCTGGACACCCTGGTGATATTCTCAGACCCCTCCCAGGACAGCCACTCAGCCCCTGAACACTCATTCTGAACCCAGAATTGCCAACTTCTGTAGGCGTTTATGTGCTCATTACTGCTGTCAGTAATGACCAGGGCTACCACTGACTCAGAACCTCCTATTTGCAGGCAGTAAACTCATGGCTCTCACACAGAGGCTCCTCTCATCCACCCGCAGCCACCCAGGGAAGGCAGAATCACACCCATCTTAGGAACAGCACAACCGGAGCTCACAGAGGTTGTGATTAGCTTGTGATTAAGGTCACAGCACTTATGAGAGGGCAATTTTCAAAGTCTGGGGAGCTGGTGAGCAGCACAGACCTCTCCTCCACCTCACAAGACCCATCACTCACCTCGGGTAATCAGCAAGTCACAAAGATGAGTGCTGTTCTAACTCTTCAGCTGGTAAGCTCTGTATTAATCTAAAGCTAATCAGTATTTCCTATGCCAGTCACTTCCTCTTCCATGGAAGAAGAATCCTAATTCTCCCCACCACTGCCCCCTTCCTCTCCTCAGCGGGCTGGATCAGTGGTGACCAGCATCTGCTCAGCATCAACTTCCTATCAGGTGTCCACTGGACACCAAATCTTGCTAATTTTTCTTTGAAAAATATCTCTTCTCAGGAAGACCAAGTGTTGGTGAGGATGCGAAGCAACCAGAACTCTCATATCTTCCAATCACTCTGGAAGACGGTGGCAATATCTATTCAACTGCATTTGCTTCTAGGTATACACATGCACCATTCTGGTACATATTTTCCAGAATGTTCTCAGTACTACTCTGCATAACAGTCCTGTATTAGTTTCCTACTACTATTATAACAAATAACCACAAACTTAGTGACCCAAAACAATACAAATTTGTCATCTTATAGCTCTGGAGGTCAGAAATGGGTCAGCAGGACTGCATTTCTTCTGGAGGCTCTAGGTAAGAATCCGTTCCCTTGTCTTTTCCAGCTCCTAGAGGTCACCTGCTTTCCTCGGCTCATGGCCCCTTCCTCCTTTTCAGAGCCAGCAATGTAGCACCTTCAAATCTCCCTCTTCTCTCACCTCTGCTTCCATCGTCATATCTCATCCTCTGACCAGACCCTCCTGAATCCCTCTTACAAGGATCCTTGTAACTACACTGGGCCCACCCAGAGAATTCAAGATCATCTCCCCATGTCAAGACCCTTAACTTAATCAAATCTACAAAGTCCCTTTGCCACATAAAGTGACACAGTCACAAGTGTTACCAGTGAATGGTACCTGTGACCAGGGATGAGGTCATGAATATCTTTTGAGGGGCCATCATTTGGCTTACCTCCAGCTCCAAACCAGAAGTGACCCAAATGCTCATCAACAGTAGAATGAATGAAATAAAAGGTGGTAATTCACAGTGTATGAGGACATATGATCTACAGCGCTACATGCAACAAGGATGACTCTCACAAGACAACACTGAACCAATGACATCAAACACAAGAGCGCTTGCTGTATGCGTTTGTCTGTAGGAAAGGCAGAACCAGGTAAAGTTTTTCTATTCAACTGTTTCCCCCAAGTCTACCAGTTTCCATAATCCTCTCAAAAAGAAGCTTGCTGCTTGTTTGTTTTCTATAAATCAATATAGACATGCTACATTTCCCAACTTTGCATCCCACAATTGGAGGTCAACAGTTATGAAAATTCAATAAATGCGTTTATAACTAAAGAAGAAGGAGGGGGAGAAGAAGAAGGAGAAAAAGAAGCAGCAACAGTGTCTCTGCCTCTCTCATCCATTTCCACTCCACAAGCATGTGTCATTTCACCTCTGGATGAAGCAGATCCCAGGTGACTTCCTCACCACCCCCCATCCTGCCAAGAGCTGTTCACCAGACAGACCTGGAATGTTCCCCTGACCCCTGCTGCATGGTCTTTCCTCTGTCTCTCCTTCACTCCTTTCACCCACCTGACACACCCATGGACACACCCACCTGGCACGCCACCATTGCCCCCCAGGAATCCCCCCCAAACTCCTGTAGGGCTTGCAATACAAGCCACACCATTTGCTCTTAATTGCTACTGTCCCATATTAATTGCTAATAGTAACAAGTGCCTTAATCTAGTCTCCCCAAACAGACTGGAAACTCTCAAGAACAAAAATCAGGTCCTGCCCATTCAATTTTCCGCCTCCTAGTTCTGACTGCATGTGAACGCCTAATGCTAATTCATAATAACTACTAATGATATAACTGCCTTTGCTGAACACCTAACATGCATCAGGTGCAGTATTTCTCAAGCATTACCTCATTTCCTCTTCTCCTACTCAATGAAGTGGATGCTATCATAATCTCCCTTTTGAATAGGAGGAAATTGAGGCACAGATGGCTAATTAACTTGCCCAAGGTCCCAAAAGTCATCACCAGAGGATGGGATTTGAACCCATGCAATCTAATTCCAGAGCCCACTCTGCTTCCATAATGCCCCACCTGAGTTGGGTTAGGCATATAGTTGGTGCTTAATAAATACTTGACAAAAAAAAAGATATACTAAGGAAAAAAAAAAACCTTCACAGCATGCAAATAACAAATTAAGACTCTTCACCAAATAATCTTTTCAGCCTCAGATCTTAGAAGGGAACACCCTCTGGAGAGATTTGTAGAAGCCTGCCTGTTCCTGGCTCTGCATCATGCTTGGTTCTTGGGGGCTTTATAAACATTTATCAGTAAACAACAGTCAGGGTTTGTTCTCCAGGCTTTTATCAAAACAGGGAGAGAGCTGGATACATTTTTTCTTTTTCTGTCCGCCAAAGTCACAGTTGAAGGCCCACTGGACAAGTGGGGCTGTGACCACAACACCCCAAGCCACCCGCACCAGATGACCTCACCTCTATAGTGGCCAAAAAATGTGGCCCAGAGGCCTTGACTAAAAACAAGGCCACCGCCCCTGAGGGCTGCTGTGGCCAGAGATAAACTGAACGGGAGACAATGACACGGGCAGCCCTGCCGTTGCGGGGACATCACGCCGTGGCCCACAGTGCTGGCAGCCGGCTCGAGCCCGTGCAGTCTCTTCCCTTGAGGCCGGCCCCTTGGTCAGATACCAAACAGTGCTCTGGCCGGCGGTGTGGACACAGCGGCGCACCCTCATCCTCCCACAGACTGGCTCGCAGCGTCTGCGTGGATGCGGATGAGAGTGCCTGTGCCTGGGGCGCAGACTATTCAGGAGACAACGTTCTTAAACGGCTGCCTCTAAGGAGGGACGTGGGACTGGCCGGAGGTTACGGAGGGCTTCAGTTACAGCTGTACCACTAGCAGTTTTACAAGAACAAAAAAGGGTTGACATATTTGGGGGTTACTAAAACTATCTCAAAGTTTAAAAAAAACACTGATCATTACAGCACAGTGTGGTGAAGCAGTAACGGAGAGATGTACAGTTACAAGGGGAGCAGCACCTGCGGCGGCTGGAGAGAACCAGGGACGGGATCTGGCCTCAGTGGGCTCTGTGCCTCTGGGCAAAATGAGACAATCTACAATGAGTGCTTAGCCAAGAAGATGTACTCAGTTAGTGGTCGTTGTTATCTATTTTTATTTGTATTTTTACTCCATCCTTCCAGACATTGTGAGGTCTGGACATGGCACTGCAGTTGGAGGCAAGAATTGAGAAATGAGGTCTCCACAGCCACCCTCAAAGAGACACTTTGTAAACTCAACCACTCTCGTCCCCACAGGCTTTCCCAGGCCCCCCAGTGACTCCCTGGCGCTCCTGCCATGCTCCCCCCTCACCCAAATCCCACCAATATGTGCTTGTGTCTCCCCAACTGCAGCGGGTGCAGTGGCACCCCAACTGTGAGCACACTGACAGGTACAATGCTTGCAGACCAAAAGAAAAAATTCAGTCACCTGCACTTGTCCACTGGCATGAAAGATGACACAAACCTACTGCAGAATCAGGGCACCTCGGAGGCCACTGCATGCAGCTGAAGAAATAAAGTGGCCCTCATGGGAGCTGGCCACCCCAGGATCACAGAAAAACGAGGCTTCAAGCGGCAAAATCCCCCAGTACCCACCAGAGCCCTTAAGTCACTCTCTTAAAGGAAGATGTATGCTGGGGACCCAAGGACTCGAGTGTTACATTTCTAGACACAATGTCAAGATGCCCCAGTGATGAAATGGATGCAACAGACTAATGCCAGTATCACAAGCACTCCAACAAGGATTCTGGACTCCCCTCTTGCCAGGCAGCCTCCAGCTTCAGCGGTTGGCTCTCCACATGGCTCAATTGCAGGGAGAGGCCAAGCTGAGTAGGCCCCAGTAGTGGGAACAGCCCCAGCTCTCACTGAATATGTAAAGGCTGCATGGCTTCCATCACATGCTCCTTTGGGGAGACGGGGACAGGAGGTTAGGTCAGTCCTCAGGTCCCCATTGCAAGTCTCAGTCTTCCCAGTGGAAGATCAGATCCCAGATCCCAGACTGAGGGTTTGGTGGGGATACCACCAATGGTCAAGTCCTGCCCAGCTCCCACCCCCTGTCCTTAGGCCAAAGCGTGCTCCGATTTCAACCAGGGCATCTCCTGTCCTATATGATCCACATGCCAGGGTTCTTGGGTAAGTTCTCATCCTATAAAATAGTTCCAATGCAACCAAAAAGTTTGAAAAACCTTGCTTTTTACAAAACCACTTCCTCCTACCTGCCTCTCTCTAACTCTCTGCAATGATGTATCTGGTGGACACTTTGTTTTTGTTGATGGGCAGAGGGCATGTTCATCCATTCACAGAGGATCCAAAGGTAGGAGGAAGTGAGATACAGTGGAGAGAGCAGCCTGGGGTCTACTGTCTGTGCTGCCCACTCTAAGATGGCCACTGCCCAAGCATAGTCCATCCAAGTGAGGGCATGCAGGCTACCCAGGGATCTGGGAACCATGTCATCATTGCCACCATTGTCATCACTGCCCTCCTCTTCCTCACCACAGGCAACGGTGACAGCAGCCTCCCTATGTGCCAGGCATGCTGCAGAGGGCTTCAAATGTTTGATCCCATTGGACACTCTCAGCAATGCTGTAAGGTAGGGACTCTTACCTTCTTCTTGAAGACGAGGAAACTGAGGCAAGGAGGGGTTTAAGTGACTTCCCTAGGCCCACAGAGCTAGTGAGTGGAAGAATCAGGGCATAAGCATAAACACAGGTATGCCTGTCTCCACCCCACCCCCTCAACAGAAGTACCGGATCCCTTGGGCAGGGAAAGATTTTCTGACCTGATCCTTCACCAACCAGGACATTTATTAAAGTGAACTTTGTAAAACTGACATACATCACACTCACAAACTCAGCTCAAGGACAGCTGTCCGGTTTGCCTCACCATCATTCATTACTTGCAAAGACAAATGCTTACATACAGCATGCTTCATGCCCAAAGAGCGCTTCAAAAAAGCCCAACTATAAATAATGTTTCATGAAACTGTATGTAGCTAGCCAACTGAAGACAATATAAAATTCACTGGAATCAAGACTTATCAAGGACCTACTCTATACCTGCATTAAGTCACACAAGAACCCCATGGGATGCACACTGTTATCCACATTTTACATAGAAGGAAACAAACTCCAGCTTAAGCAGCTTGGCGAAGCTCCAGCAGCTACAAGTGGACCACGGGGACTGAACAGTGGGATCTGTCTTACTCCTAGATCCAGGCCTCCAAACTTCTCATATCCCATATACTCTGGCACCTGAGTAAATAAGCAGCCCGATTCCCCTAGAAAACTCTCTGGCTAAATCTTAGCTCCATCTCTGTGCTCTGAACCCAAGTATCAGTGGAGAAAGGCCCTACCAAGGGGAGGACCAATCACGGCCCCTGACACTGGAGGGCAAATTCTAAAGTTAGCGGGAAAATCCTGCAGAGCCCAGAATTCCCCTGGAAAGCCCCTTAGGAAGGTGTGTCCTAGAGAGGGGCG
The DNA here is from genome assembly GCF_025265405.1 of Mesoplodon densirostris. Classification (NCBI taxonomy): domain Eukaryota; kingdom Metazoa; phylum Chordata; class Mammalia; order Artiodactyla; family Ziphiidae; genus Mesoplodon; species Mesoplodon densirostris. The sequence continues at coordinate 77,860,225 of NC_082670.1, forward strand.
CCCCCTCCCTCGAGAAGCCCAGGTCTGAGTAGGTGTCTGTGTGTTTAGCCACACTCCAGGTAAAGTCAGGGGTCGGGACAGAGGAAACACACAGACCTGTAACCCTCAGACTCACACACAGGGCTCCTGACAGTATCGGGGGCATGCAGGATGTGCGGCCAGCTCTCACCACTCCCAATCTCCTCCAACCCCCACAGAATATACACTCACTTAAGTGGAAGAGTGGGATTCAACGGTTTTTTCTGTCTTCTAAGAGCTTCTAGTTCAGTTAACATAAGTCAAAATTAAGAAAGATGTGATTCCATGATACCGTAATTCCCCAATAGCATGATGTACCATAAGCTGCTAACAGAGCTACACTGTAAATGATGAAAACATTCACAGTACAGATAAGTGGTTGAGGCCTTGAGTTCTGAAGTTAAGACTATGGGGACTCTAATTTGACCTCTGACACTTGGCAGCTACAAGAGCTCGGAAAGGGCTGCTCTGTGCCTTCGTGTCCCCAACTATTAAAAAGGGTGGCAGTGGTGTCAGCTCCACGGGCTTTTGTGGGGATTCGATGAAACAGTGCCGGTGAAGAGCCCGGTACAGTGCTCCACGAAGGCTGATGTCCTCCCCCCTGACAAGAAACAGAAAGATGAAAAGGCAGAGGGCCTCGGAGAGAGGGTAACAACTTGCTGGAGGTCCCACAGGGAATGAGTCCAGAGTCCGCGCTGTAGTTAGCACTGTGGGTCTCGAGGGGCAAGGTGTGAGAGAGGGGGTCTCTGCTGGAATGGAGCAAGCCCAGGGCAGCTGGATTAAAGGGCTCCGGCAGAACCCGAAGCTTCAGGAACTGGGATTCTGAGCAAACAGGAGGATGAAAAGAAGAGGAGAAAAGCACTTCCAGAGAATATAAAAAAACCTGATGAGAAACCATTCCAGACCCTCCCAGAAGGCAAGACTGTGCAGGCAGAGGCTGGCAGCCCACCTGGCCCCTCCTCTGATCCCCAGGTCAGAGGCTGAGACCTGGGTCTGCTTTGAAAGATCTCCTCCAGGATTCCAAATCCCTGCCCTCCTCTCTGAGAGGCACATGCCTGCAAAGCACAGAAGAAATGACAATGAGGTGCGAGCAAACTTCACTGGGCCAGCCAAGTCATGTGTCCAGTGCCGGCCTGGCTCTGACAGCTGCTGAACCTTCACCCACTGCTCGGGCACAGAATTAACCAGGGAGGTGCTTCTGACACTGCAATGGGACCTCTATGGCTCAGCAGGCTGGCACAGGTCAAGAGCAAGACCACACCTTCTACAAAACCCATCTGGAAGTTTCCATGTGGCAGGGAAATAGGAGTGAAGGAGGACCCTTCTGCTTGGTTATAATCATTCCTCTGTGTCCAGGGAGGCTTGGACAACAGAAAGGGGCAGATGCTTCCGGATGCAAAGCCTGGCACTCGAGCCCTGTGCTCTGCTGGGGTGAGAGCAGCTGTTCCCCATCACCCCCTCCCAAGGGGCTGGCAGGGAGAATGAGACCACAAACCAAAGCAAACTGGGGGCACAGGCCCCCAAGTCATTGGGGCATCAGCTGTGATAAAGACACTTGCCCTTGTGCAATTTGGGGTAACAGCACTCAAGTTCAAAACAGCCAGGTGTTTTAATTCCTGCTGATTGCAGGACAGGAGCAGCCACTGCCACTACCCAGAAACCACATCTGGTGACCTGGCACTAAGAAAAGCTACCTCACTTAGCAGGGAGAGGCATGTCAGAGCCTGTGGCTGAGGCCAAGGGCCTGTGTTTCTCTGACAGAGTCACAGGATGTCAGAGCCAGGAGGATGCACAGTGCTCAGAGCCCACAGGTGTCCTGATGGAGCAGGACACAGAATCATCCATGCACAGAACCGTACTCGGCCCCAGTTCGAGCCTTCTGGATCAGAATCGCCAAGGCTGGGAATGGGAATCTGACTTTAAAGACACAGCACCCCACCACAACCCCCCAGGACAACTATGAGGCAGGCAGCCCAGCACTGGGCTGCTCTGGAAACTGGATCAGTCCTGCCTGCTGGGTTTATCTATGGGAAACGAGACCATACAGTTGTTGATGGTTCATTCATTCCAGGAGCCACCCAGGGGACTGGCTCTGAGAAGACACAGTTCCTGCCCTATAGGGAGCAGCTGGGTTCATCCGGGGAACTTCTCAGAAATGCAGATGTCCAAGCTCCACTGCCTGTGATTCAGGTTCTGGAGGACTCAGAATCCAGCCAGAAATGAAAGCAAGTCCTGACAAGAAGAGGAATCTGGAAACCGATGGCTTGGCCGGCAATTACGACAGAGAAGCCAGGTCTGGGGAGGCTGAGGGTAGCTTCATGGCATGAGGGACAGAAAGATTTGTACCTACCCAGCACCTGCTATGCGCCAGCCCTGTGACTACTGTTAACACCATTCATATTCACCACAACCCTACAGGAGGGCTGGCCTAATTACCATCTTACAGATGAGAACTGTGAGGCTTGGGGTGCAGTGAAATGCCCTGCCTGAGGTCCTGAGGCCAACAAGAGCCAGGGCTGGGATTTGAACTCTGGCAGCTGGAGCACTAGCTCTTTTCAGTGTCATCCCCTCCTCCTCCTGAGTCCCACCTCTATCCACCCACACTGAGAGGTGTCCTTGACTTCTCTCTCTTCTCACCCCTTACTACAATCAATGACAAGGCTTGACCCCCTTCTCTCCACCTCAACTGCTAACACCACTGTAACGCTTCCATTATAGTCTGTGGCACTTAAAATATGAGCCTAGTCAGCCAGGCCACTCCCTGGCTTAATGCTCTGCAAGGGTTTTTCACAGGCCTGAAGATACAAATCTTCCTCCCAAGTTTGCCTCGGGCCTTCCCACAGAGCATCCCCTCTGCTCCCTGGGGCTCTCTAACTTCTCTCAGCTCAGAGCCTTCAAAAGGACCCCCAGCTCTCCCCCGAAGGCAAGGCCACAGAGCAGGGGCACCTCTGTCCAGCCCAGGACTGAGCCTGGGGGCGCACAGTAGGGGGGTGTGTGCTGGGGTGGGGAGGGGCGAGGTGGGGTGTGGTGGTTGACTGACTGTGGGACTCTGCAGCTGGTCCGAGGCTCAAGTGCGGTGGTGTGGTGACAGAAAAGCCAGGAAGTCAAAGCCTGGGCAGACAGGCCAGAGCTAGACTGGGAAGGGAAGGCTGTGAACACCACAGAACGGAGCTAGGATGTAAGCCTGGGGGCCATGGGCAGCTGCGGAGGCTCTTGGAAGCAGGGGGATAATAGGACCAAATTCACATCACACACTACTGGTGGAATGAACTGTCATTTTCTCTCATCTCTTTGAAAGGCAATCTGCCAAGAGCTATAAACATTTAAAATCTGCCTGCCCATTGACCCAGCAATTCCAAGTCTATCAAGGATACTCACTGCAGGGTCCTTTCATATTAACGAAAAAGAGAAATTGGCCTAACTGGCCAACTGGAGAATAAACCACAGCTGACAACTCCTCCCAACCCTCAGAGCTGGACATGTTTCAGAATTCATAACGTTCGCATTTTAGAAAGGTAATATGAAGTATGTACAGTATGTTATGTAAAACCCCAGGAGGGTCAGGTGCAGCACCCGCAGTCAAGTACATAAATATTTCTGCAGCTGAACATATGACTATTTCTGCTACACACTATAAAGAGCCTCCTATTAATGCAAGTCAGGTTTGGTCACCAAATGAGTTTACACCAAACTTTTTTTTTTTTTTTTTTTTTTTTTTCTTTTTGCGGTATGCGGGCCTCTCACTGTTGTGGCCTCTCCCGTTGCGGAGCACAGGCTCCGGATGCGCAGGCCCAGCGGCCATGGCTCACGGGCCCAGCCGCTCCGCGGCATATGGGATCCTCCCAGACCGGGGCACGAACCCATATCGCCTGCATCGGCAGGCGGACTCTCAACCACTGCGCCACCAGGGAGGCCTTACACCAAACTTTTTAAAACATGCAGTTTCTTGATTCCATAACTGTGGATAAGGGACTGAGGGCCTGTGGTCAGATGATGGCATAATAAAAATAGAAAGTGATCGAACATTCCCTGAGCCCTGACATGTGCAGGTAAGCTCCAGGTGCTTCCCACCCACTGGCACGCTGGGTCCACCGTGGGCCCTGATGCCCTTTACTATTCCAGCATGTCTAAATGCTCTTCACTGTCACCACCAGCACCACCGCTAACATCCATGGAGCACTGACTGTGTACCAGGCACTGTCCCTAGTGCTTGATGTTAATTACCTCACTAAATCCACGCAACAACCCAATGGTGGTACTCTTACTCTTCTCATGTTCTCCAGATTCATCTCTAATTTATCCTCTATCATTCAACAAAGAGACTGAAGCGCTGAGGGACAGAGCGACTTGCTCAAGGGCACCAGCCAATGCACTGTCCTCGGTGGTGCGTGAGCACAAGCTGCCATGTGTCCCTGGTACCAAGTCATGCCTGGAAACCCAGGCATTCTGGCTCCAGAGCCTAGTATACTCTTAACCCCTGCACTTTCCTCATCTTCTCTTGGCAAAGTGGCTTAAAACTTTTACAGAATATGGAAGACTACAAGGACATAAATAGATAAAAGTCAAACCATGCTGGCATTCAGATCCACAACCAGAGTGCTTTTTCTGTCTCAAGCAGAGAGGCCTCGAAATGAAGCATGTCCTTCTCCTGTGGGAAAGACACCAGCAAGGGCACTCAAGCACAGAGCCAGGGATCCTCTGGAGCACAAACTCCGGCCCAGGGAGCCTCATGCCAGTCAGCTTGGATATCTGCCCCAGCAGACCCACTGGGCTGCCCTGAGCAACCTACAGGGCAGGCTTTAATCTGTTGTTGAGGATCAGCACAGGGTGTGGGTGCTGAGTGACGTGCTACGCAGACAGAGGCAGCTTCCACCTCCCCACTGGATCCTCCCAACCTACCCAGTAACACCAACCACCACCACCATGTAACCCTCACCTTCGGGTAAAGCTAGCCAACAGGCAGGTTCCCTCCCCTTCCAGGTTGGGACATTACAGGGAGTCCAAGGAGAGCACCAGAGAGATGCACCTCTCCTTCAACAAAGATCTCCTTTCAACAGCACCACAGTTAGGAAAGGCCACCCTCCCTCCCAAGAGCTGACCCTTTCTGCAAAGTAAGGAGCATGCCAGGGACTGGTGGTGGCCATTGCTCATGTGCTGCAGGATGTGAGGGCGAGATGGGTGAGGATGAGAAGGAACACATGGGAGCACCATGGCAGGGAAAACTCCGGCTTCTCACCTCTTCTCACATCCTCGCCTCCCCTCCAGGCTGCCCTGGCCTCGGACACTGTTTCAGCTCCCCAGCCTCCTTCCAACAGCTCAAGAAAAAGACTACCATATATTTTTTTCCCCAATGTATACATAACAACAGAGTTTGCAACATACATTAAACTACACAGATCTTATGTGTACCAGTCCATAATGTTTTCAGATATTTATATCCCCATGCAATCACCAAACAAATCAAATTATAAAACATTTCTAGCTCCCTAGGTTTCCTCATGTCCCTCCCAGTTAATGTTTTATCCAAAGGCTCTTTTTCGTTGCTGAGTATACTCCATTGTGTGGATATACCACAATTTGCTTATTCACATGGCTGTTGATGGGCCCTTGGGTTGTTTCCATCTTTTGGTAATTATGAATAAAGTTGCTAGGGTCCTCCATGTACAAGTCCTTGGGCACTAATAGGCACTCATTTCTCTTGGGTATATACCTAGGAGTGGAATTGCTGCCCCATAGGTAGGCATATGCTTGGTTTAGGTAGACAGTGCCAAAACAATTTTCCAAAGTGGTTGTACCAATTCATATGCCCACTAGCAGTGTATGAGAGTTCCAGTTGTTCCATGTCTTTACCAACACTTTTGCGTCAGTCTTTTTTATTTTAGCCATTCTGGGTGGATATATAGTGGTATCTTACTGTCGTTAAAATTTTCTGGGGACATCCCTGATGGTCCAGTGGTAAAGAATCCACCTTCCAATGCAGGGGACGCATGTTTGATCCCTGGTCGGGGAACTAAGATCCCATGTGCCACGGGGCAACAAATCCCACGCACCACAACTACTGAGCTTGCGCGCCTCAACTAGAGAGCCCGCGTGCCACAAACTACAGAGCCCATGCGCTCTGGAGACCACGTGCCACAACTAGAGAAGAGAAAACACGCATGCCACAACTAGAGAGAAGCCCGTGCACTGCAACGAAGAGCCTGTATGCTGCAACAGAAGATCCCACATGCTTCAACAAAGATCCCGCGTGCCACAACTAAGACCCAACACAGCCAAAAAAATTAAATAAATAAAATATGAAAACAATTTTTTTCTGATGACTACTGAGGTTAAGTACCTTTCTATATATTTATTGGTCATTTGGAATCCTCTTTGGTGACATACTTGCTCAAATCTTCTTTTTAAAATTGGGTTGTTTATTATTGGTTTGTAGAAGTTCTTCATGTATTCTGGATATGAATCCTTTGATGGACATATGTATTTCAAATATTTTCTCTCAGACTGTAGCTTGCTTTTTCACTCTCTTAATGGTGCCCTTTGATATAAAGAGTTTTTAATTTTATTTTTTTCTAATTTATTCTTTTTTAAACTTTTTTGTAATTGAATGAACTATTCTTTAAACTCTATAGTACTTTACAATTTTCATACACATTATTTCATATAATCCCATAATAATCCTTTTTTTAATCCCCTATCCCTATCTTGCCCCTTCCCTTTCCCTCTTCCAAATGGTAACCACTAGGTTTGTTCTTTATATCTGTGAGTCTGCTACTCTTTATTTTATTCACTAGTTTGTTGTATTTTTTAAATTCCACATACAAGTGACATCATACAGTATTTATCTTTCTCTGTCTGACTTATTTCAGTTAGCATAATGCTCTCCATGTACATCCATGTTCACATTATTGTTGACAAGAGTTCTTAATTTTAATGAAATCCAATTTATAAGCTTTTTCTTTATGGCAGTGCTTTTTGTGTCCTGTTTAAGAAATCTGTGCCTCCTCTAATCTGATACAGATATTCTTCTTTATTACCTTCCAGAAGCTCCATTGACTTGCCTTCTACATTTAGATCCTTAACACATCTCGAGTTATTTATTTATTTATTTATTTTTCAGTACGCAGGCCTCTCACCGCTGTGACCTCTCCCGCCGCGGAGCACAGGCTCCGGATGCGCAGGCCCAGTGGCCATGGGCCACGGGCCCAGCCACTCCACGGCATGTGGGATCCTCCCGGACCGGGGCATGAACCCGTGCCCCCTGCACCGGCAGGCGGACCCCCAACCACTGCGCCACCAGGGAAGCCCTCGAGTTATTTTTATATATGGTATGAAGTAGGGGTGATTGGGGTGTACTTTGAGGGTAACATTCTGTCCGCTGTGACCACAAACCAGACACACAAGAAGGACCCCCCTTCTTCTGTCACTCCCAGAGGAAGATGCAACTTCCCAGATACCCCTGTCCTTTACCTGGATCCTGCAGAAGCATCTAACTCCGCCTCACCTCCTGCAGCCCAACAGAATTCAGACGTACATGTCCCTATTGCTTGAGAGAATTTCTGGACACAAACCATGTACAAAGTACTCTCACCTCACATGAAGCTTCCACAACTTCCCAGAAGTCCATTCTGACAATTGTACATAGGTCAAAATCCTTTTAAAATGCAAAATGGTTAAGTAGGAATATGCACAGGGACAATGTAAGATAGCACCTGGCTGTCAGATCTGCTGAGTGCCCACTGTCTGCATCTACGGGCTGGGTATTAGGGAGGCCTCAGGATATGACCAGACATAGCCCCTGTTGTCACCATGCTCACAGCCTGTGGAAGAGACTAAGAAAAAATGGGGGAAGAGAAAGTAAACAGGGAGAAGTGCTAAGAGAAGGCCTCCCTTGCAACATTTGAGCCAAGACCTATATATGGAAAGCAGCTGGCCCTGAAAAGAGCAGGGGTAAGAGCATTCTAGACAGGAGGAATGGCATATACAAAGACTGAGAAAGAACAGGGACTAGGATGTTGCTAGAAGGCATGACAGGGAGTGGTAGGGTACGTAGCGGAAGGTAAGAAAAAGTTTGGATTTTTTTCCCTAAGCAGAATCGGAATCCAGTGGAGGTTATGCTCTGCCTCAGTTATCTTCTTGAACATGTTGAACGTGCACCACAAAAGCTCTCTAAGAGGATGGAGGGCATTCAGTTAGCTGGTCTACCCTGAAATCCTTCTGTCACCTCACGGTTCAGGCAGGCAAAGAACCATAGCCTCTCACCCTTGACTGTGCTTGCACACAAGTGCACGATTGAGTGCACGCCTGTACACACACACACAAACACCTACCCTCTTCATGCTACCTCAAGCTGAGGTCTTAGTTCCCCCTCCAATCCTGGGTGGAATGGGGTCTACACTGTAGACTTTTGCATCTCAGCTCGTGATTTCTCAGCACTTATCACAGCTGTAATTTTACTTACATTCATGTGACTATTTGCTTAATCTATGTTTCCTGAATGAGTCTGTCTGTTGACTCCAGAAGGTCAGAATCTGAGCCTGTCTTGACCACCAAGGCCTCCCCAGCACCTAGCACATGACCTGGCCCAAGGTTTAAGTGCTCAATATTATATATATATTAAGTTTTTTTCAATGTAAAAGTTCAAACACATACAAAAGTAGAAAGAGTGTGCCCACCATATGACTTCAATGGTCAACCTGTTCCTAATCTTTTTTTCTTCTATACCCCTCCCAGTGAAGTAAAGCCCCAGCCGTCACATCACTCAACACGTACTTGTTGAATGAATGCATGAATGAATGCCTCTTACTGTAATGGACCAAAAAAACAGGCACTTAATTTTACTCTTACTTATTTTTCTGTTGATAGTAGAAAGATAGGAAAAAGTTGAGGATGGGCCACTTAAATGAGTCAGTTTGCCACCAGGTTAACTCATAAAATTTCAGGAGATGAGATTTAAACTATTGGCTAAGATGAATTTCCTTTCCCCCCATATTGATCGGGCTTTAACTTTTTTGGTCCTGTCCTTATCATTGCCACATTCATTAAGAAGTGACCATAAGCAGAGAAAGGTTACATATTTCCTACAATCTCTTTCTAATACAAACTTGAAAGACCAAGTTTCTTTCCATAAAACAAGACATGTGGCCTTTTACACACAGAAAAATAACGCCTTAGAAACGAGTATTACAGCTTGCTCCTTTCAGGGGCAAACTATATTACACCTATCTTATTTATTGTAACATTCATAGTAACTTGTTCCAAATGAGTCTGGTCCTTTTCCAATGCCATCAGTTTTATAAACATTGAACAGAACTGTCATGACCGTGATACTCCCAGTGCCCTGAACAGTGAGTGGCACTCAGTACTCAGTGGGTTTGTTTAATGTCATCCACTCTTCAGGATCCCAAAGGTACCAATAAAAATGAGCTGAGGGTTTCCCTGGTGGTGCAGTGGTTGGGAGTCCGCCTGCTGATGCAGGGGACACGGGTTCGTGCCCCGGTCCGGGAAGATCCCACATGCCACGGAGCGGCTGGGCCCGTGAGCCATGGCCGCTGAGCCTGCGCGTCCGGAGCCTGTGCTCCGCAATGGGAGAGGCCACAACAGTGAGGCCCGTGTACCGCAAAAAAAAAAAAAAAAAAAAAAAAAGACCTGAAATGCTAATATGCAACCATATTTAACGATTTTTTTGTTGTAAAATATACTTATTATCTGTATTTTCCAACTTTTTTCATAAGCACAAAGAAAAAATGTTAAAGTTGTCTTTAAACCTAAGACTTAGAGATAGGTCACATTTTGGAGTCTAATCTTCCACGAGTGTGTGTGTGTGTGTGTTTATGTGTCAGATAGGTCACATTTTGGAGTCTAATCTTCCACGAGTGTGTGTGTGTGTGTTTATGTGTCAGCATGGTTACAAGTCCAGCCTCCTGAATCTCTGCCATTTGCAGCCTGTGTGGCCTCAGGCAAGTTGCTTCTCCCCTATAAGCCCATTTTCTCGTCTATAAAATGAGACTGATAAGACTAGCTGATAGGCTGAGACTAAGGCTTGAAGGAGATTGAATGTGCAGAGCCCTGAGCACACTAAGCGCTCAGTCAATGTAGCTGCTATTATTGTGTTTCCAAAAAGGAGCTGCAAAAGAACTCTGGACAACTTCTAGGCTCCGCTGGGGAGCCTTCCCAATAGCCTGCACAGAAGTGGGTATACCTGCCTCCGCCCCAACAAGGGGAAGCTGATCAGGGAATCGGAGGGGGCGGGTGCCTGGAAGAAGCTCACAGCAGCCCTGGCCTCTGAGTCACAGCCAAGTTCCTCCCTGCCACGTCCCTTTGTTTGCTGGGGAGTGAGCTGTGAGTCACATGGGCTCCAGCCCTGGGCTGGGCCCATCTGACCCGGGGACCGGACTGACCTGCCCACAGTCACTGAGAACACCCATTTGGACACTCTCCTCGTCCATAATTTTTCACCTTTAGAGGGATTCTGTGGGCTCCTGGGTAGTCTACCCCACTGCCACCACCACCACTTCTTTTTGGGTCTGTGCCTGTTTTTTTTTTTTCTTCACTGTGCTTTGTTCCACTTCAATTTAACTTCAACCTGTAAAGAACAAGTCCAGGAGACCCACCATAGGGTTCACACCCATTCACACCCTCTAGCTCCCCTTACACCTTTTTTTGTGTGTGTGGAAAAATATGCACAACATGAAATTTACCATTTGTAAGTGTACAAGTCAGTGACACTAAGTACATTCACAATGCTGTAAAACTATCACCACTATCCTTCTCAAAACATTTTCATCATCCCAAACAGAAGCTCCATACTCATTAAACAATAACTTCCCTTCCTCCCCTCCCTCTGGCCCCTGGTAACCTCTATTCTACTTTCTGTCTATATGAATTTGCCTATTCTAGGTACCTAATTTGAGTGGAATCATACAATATTTGTCCTTTTGTGTCTAGTTTATTTCACCTAGCATAAAGTTTTCAAGGTATATCCATGTTGTGGCATGTGTCAGAATGTCCTTCCTTTCTATGGTTGAGTAACATGCCATTGCAGGTATGTACCGTATTTTGTCTATCCATCCACCTGCCAATGGACACTTGGGTTGTTTCCACTTTTTAGCTATTGTGAATAACACTGGTATGAATATGGGTGTGCAAGTATCTGTTTGAGTCCCTGCTTTCGATTCTTTTGGGTATACACACAGGAGTGGAATTGCTAGATCATACGGTAGTTCTATGTTTAACTCCTCTTGCCCTTATAAGAGCTGGGCATCATAACCCAGCAGCTGCCACAGCTAATGCTCAGTGAGCATTCCCTCACTCCGTTACACACCATTCTAAAGACTTTTTGTGTGTTAAGTCATTTACTCCTCAAAACAATTTCCTGAGGCGGGGTGTGACTATTTTCACTCCCATTTTACAGACAAAGAAAGTGAGGTTACCCCTACCAGACGGCAGTGCCAGCACCTGAATCCAGGCACTTTCACACTGTCTCTCCAGTTGTGACAAAAAAAAATCGAGCTGCTCTGCCGACATGCATTTTCTGCCCTGAGCAATGCCTTACTTAGGTCTGTAACATCTTCCCTTGCTCTGGACTAAAGAACTAAAAAAAGGGAATGGGGGGGATAGGAGAGGGTGGGGGGTGCTCCACTGGGTTGGATTAGTCTAGACTCACTCCTTGCAGTGAGAGATCCAACTCCATCTAGATCAGTGAAAAGGGGAATTTGTTGGAAGGATACTGGAACAGCTCAGTCCAGTGACTGGATCCACAGATAATGTGCCCAGCCCCCTCCTCATCCTGTCACCACTCTATACTCTGGGGCCCCTTCTTACTGCTCTGATGTCTCTGAGTATCTTCTCTGACACTTTTGAGCAAGGGTGACCTGAGGGAAGCCCATGGCCTGTCCTGGCTGGGGCTACAGGCAGCCCTGAACCAATCACCATAGCCAGGTGGCTGAGGAACCACGATGGGCCCAGCCTGGGCCCCAGTCCCCACCCAGGCTCAGAAGAAAGAGGACTCCTTCAGAGGAGAGGGAGGGAGGCAGGGCAAATGCCCAACAGACACTGTGGTGTAATCTCCAATAGCAACAGATTGGAAGCTGTCCAATAGTACTAAACAAAACAACAAGGTTAAATAAAATTGCTACATCCACTCAGTGAAACATTATGTTGCTGTTTAGCAATTAATCATGAAGATTATGTAGCAACTTAAAAAAAATCTTAGGGAGGAATGAATGTCTGGTGGGAAAAAATGGGACACACACACATATACTTATATTGTAACAATTCACATGTAAGAAAAAAATACGGCAAGAATTGTATCATAATGAAAGAATCATAAATGGCTTTTAATCTCTATTTTCCAAACTTTCATTTATTGGTTCCAATAATGGAACCAATTTACTGAGTGTCTGCTTGGTGCCAAGTGAAGTGCTGGGAATATGGCAGGGAACAGAATAGAAGAAAAACCCGGGCCCTCATAGAATTTACATTCTAGTGGGGGAGGCAGAAAACGGATAAGATGAATCAGCAAAATATACCCTATACCGGATTGTGATAGGAGGAATCAGCAAAATATACCCTATACTGGATTGTGATAGGAGTGAAGAGAAAAAATAAGCCTAGAAAGGCAGAGAGGAGTGCTGGGGGTAGTAGTGACAGTTTAGATACGATAGCCAGGGAAGGTGATATCTGAGTAAAGGTGAAGGAAGTAAGGGACCAAGTCAGGAGAAAAATATTCCAGGCAGGGGGAAGAGTGAGTGCAAAGACCCTGAGGCGTCCAAGTAGAGGAGAGAATTGAGGCTGATGTGGCTGGAGTGGGGTGGACAGGGGAAGAGCAAACCAAAGGAGGAGTCAAGAGAGGAAATTCGGCCAGATCTTGGGGGTCTTGTAGGCTACTGTAAGGACTTTAGCTTTTGCTGTAACCTTTTGAGGGTTTTGAGCAAAATGGGTGGTGATCTGCCCACCACTTTAGAAGGATCCCTCCGGCTTTGAATTGAGAACAAGCTGGAAGGAGGTAAGGGCAGAAGCTGGGAGACCAGCAAATAGATCGCCACAGTCATTCAGGTGAGAGGGGAAAGGGGCTTGGGCAAGGGTGGTAGCAACAAGGGTGGTAAGCAGTGGCCGCCTTCTAGGTATTGACAGTACACACAGTGGGATTTTCTGATGAGTGTGGGGATGAGAGATATAAGAGTCAAAGACCACACCCCAGGCTTTGGGTCTGAGTAATCAGAAGGATGGAGGTGCCCTTAACTGAGATGTGGGAAGAGGACCAGTGTCCTGGAAGCCCGGTAAAGAAAGAGCTTCAAGAAAGAGAAAATGACCAGCTACGTCAAACACTGCTGGTAGCCAAGCAGGATGGGGCCACAGATGGGCCACTGGAATGAGGAACATGGTAGCCACTGCAGACCTGGGCAAGAGATATTCATAAGGAATAATGGGCTCAAAAGAGAACTGGGATAAAAGCGGCATTATTCATAAGAGCCAAAAGTGGAAGCAACCCAAGTGCCCCTGCAACAGAAGAATGCATAATCAAAATGTGATCTATACATACACTGGAATATTATTCAGCCTTAAAAAAGGAAGGAAATTCTGACACATGCTACAACATGGATGTACACTGAAGATACTATACTAAATGAAGTAAGCCAGTCGCCAAAAATGACAAATACTGTCTTGCAAATATATACAATACAAATATTGATTCTATTTATATGAGGCATCTACAGTAGTGAATTCATAGAGATGGAAAATAGAATGGTGGTTACCAGGGTCTGGAGAGAGGGAGAAATGGAGAATTGTCATTTAATGGATATAGAGTTTCAATTCTGCAAGATGAAAAAGTTCAGGAGATTGTTGCATGACAATGTGAATATACTTAACACTACTGAATTGGACACTTCAAAATGGTTAGGATGGTAAGCTTTATGTTATATGTAGTTTATCACAATTTTTTTTTAAGAGAGAGAGCATGGGGGGCAAAGAATTGGAATCAGTAAGTCCAGACAATTCTTTCAAAAAGTTCTGCTCTAGGGCTTCCCTGGTGGCGCAGTGGTTGACAGTCCTCCTGCCGATGCAGGGGACGCGGGTTCGTGCTCCGGTCAGGGAGGATCCCACATGCCGCAGAGAGGCTGGGCCCGTGAGCCATGGCTACTGAGCCTGAGCGTCCGGAGCCTGTGCTCCGCAACGGGAGAGGCCACAACAGTGAGAGGCCCGCGTACCACAAAAAAAAAAAAAAAAGTTCTGCTCTAAACTGAAAAGAAATGGGGGTGTAACTGGAGGAAGAAGTGGGGTGGGTTTTTTTCTTAAGTTGGGAAAAATAACAGCATGTTTGTGTGTTGATGGGACAGATCCAGTGGACAGTGTTCTTGAATGTTTAAATTATTTTCAAAATAAAAAGCTATACTTTGGGGTGATGAAAACATTCTGGAATCGGATAGCTGTAATGGCTGCACAACCTTGTGAATATACTAAAAGCTACTACTATACTGTATACTTTAAAAGGGTTGATTTTATGCTATGTGAATAATATCTCGATTAAAAAATGATAAAATTAAAACTATAATAAATTTAATGTTGTCTGGGTACCATGTTCACACATACAGCCTGAATTCCCACCCAGACAGCCCCAAATACCAACAGTTCCTGTGGCCAGTGACCCAGAGGTCACCACAGCTGTGTGGTAGCTTGTGGTCCAGGAGAGGGGAGCAAAGTCTCTCAAGTTTAGGCTGAGACACAAATGTCCCATTAGCATATACAGCAATTCAGATAAATCTACTGAACAAGCACCCAGTAGCTGCAAATAAATGGCCCTGTTTACTTAGGGCCATGAATTCTCAGGCTTCTGATCTAAAAGTGAAATGTAAGAAAAATCCATTCAACTCAAAGCAAGAAAATCTGAGCTGCCCCCACCCCCAACTTATCTGCCAACCCATGCTGTCCCTCTGTAATTGCACAGGAGCCAGGGATGGCCTTATTTTGCAATTAGTTATGGGAGAGGGAGTTCTTTCTGAAATGTTCTCCCATTTGTAACAGTACCACACTCCTGCTTCCCACTGCCTTATTCATTTCTTCTGAACAACTTCAAACAGTATCTTATCTCCTGTGATACTTAATTTTAAACATCAACTCAGCTAGACTCTAAGGCCTAGATATTTGGTCAAACATTATTCAAGATGTTTCTGTGAAGGTACAGGAATTTTTTAGATGAAATTAACATTTAAATCATAGACTCTGAGTAAAACAAGTTGCTCTTCATAATGTGGGTGGGCCTCATCCAATCAGTCGAAGGCCTTAACAGAACAAAGACTGACCTCCACTAGCAGGAAGGAAAACTGCAACTCTTCCCTGAGTCTCCAGCTTGCCAGCCTACTCTGCAGATTTTTAACTTGCCAAGCCTCTATAATCACATAGAAGAATCACCAATTATTCAAAATAAATCTCTCTCTCTCTCCTCTTGCTCTCACTCTTGCTCACTCTCCCTCTGTATGTGATATATATATATATATATGTTTTATATGTACTATGTTTAACTCATTAGGATATTAAGTTATACCCTATTCCTTTGAACTTCTAACAGTACCCAGTTTCTGGGTTCAAGCCCAGCTCCACTACTCATTCACAGCGTGACCCTGGGCAAGTTACCTCTCTGTGCCTCAGTTTCCCCATACATAAAATGGGGATAATAATATCCCCTCCATGAGTTTGCTGTGAGAATTAAATGAGATAGTACATATAAAACACATAGTAGGGGGCTTCCCTGGTGGCACAGTGGTCGAGAGTCTACCTGCCGATGCAGGGGACACGGGTTCGTGCCCCGGTCTGAGAAGATCCCACATGCCGCGGAGCGGCTGGGCCCGTGAGCCATGGTCGCTGAGCCTGCGCATCCAGAGCCTGTGCTCCACAACGGGAGAGGCCACAACAGTGAGAGGCCCGCGTACCGCAAAAAAAACAAACAAACACACGCATAGTAGGGGCTTCCCTGGTGGCGCAGTGTTTAAGAATCCGCCTGCCAATGCAGGGGACACGGGTTCGAGCCCTGGTCGGGGAAGATCCCACATGCCGCGGAGCAACTAAGCCCGTGCGCCACAACTACTGAGCCCGAGAGTCTAGAGCCCGTGCTCCGCAACAAGAGAAGCCCACACACTGCAATGAAGAGTAGCTCCCGCTCGCCGCAACTAGAAGAAGCCAGCGGGCCGCAACTAGAAGAAGCCAGCGGGCAGCAACGAAGACCCAATGCAGCCAAAAATAAAATAAATTTATTTAAAAATAAATAAATAAATAAAACACATAGTAAATTGTCTAGCACAGTGTTTTTCAAATAGTAGGTTTTTGACCCATTACTGAAATAAATTTAGTGGGTCTCACAACCATCACTTTTTTAAAAAGCATAAATTCATTAATGCTGAAAAGAATTGTCAGAGGACACTAGACATACATACATAAGTAGTGTCTCACCAAACTTCTTTTAGATATGTGTGCACGTACACACACACAACAGGTTACTGTCTAGATTTATTTCTTACAATGGGTCACATCAAAAACAAGTGTGAAAAGCCAGACTCCACCATATAATAAGTACTCAATAAAATTTGGTAGCATCATCATTATTATCTCACTCTAAAAGGCAATATAGGGCCTCCCTGGTGGCGCAAGTGGTTGGGAGTCCGCCTGCCGATGCAGGGGATGCGGGTTCGTGCCCCGGTCTGGGAGGATCCCGTATGCCGCGGAGCGGCTGGGCCCGTGAGCCGTGGCCGCTGGGCCTGCGCGTCCGGAGCCTGTGCTCCGCAACGGGGGAGGCCACAACGGTTAGAGGCCCGCATACCGCAAAAAAAAAATAAAATAAAAAAAAATAAAATAAAAGGCAATATAACATTCTTTACTAGTATAACAAAAGAGAGCTGCTAATATTGGTATCAATTCTACACCTTGTTTCCTGCAGTGCTGTTTAAGAGTCACTCCAGCTCCCTAAGTTAACTCTCTCTCCTGGAAGGACTCAGGCGGTCATTTAAATATTTTCTGACTCACAATGCTGGCCAAGGATTAGTGAGCCCCTGCCCAGCCCAGAACATATGAAATATGAGCAATTTGTTAAGAAAATCACTTGACTCTGCAAGACTGCACAGGGCTTTTGTAAAATTAAAGCCAAGCTGGGGAGAAACAGTTTTTCCACCCCGCTGGGAGATGTGTCATAGAGAGAGGTTACACAAGGTCAGCTAAGCTGCACCTTCTGAGACTGGAACCTCACTCAGCTCTGTAACACGCTTCCTTGTTTTGGGGTTGGGTTTTATCACTATGTTTTTCCCCTAACTTTCCAGGTGCACATGCATGCACACACACCCCTCACTGAAGAATGGAAATGAAATCCCTATGAACTATTCTAACAGCTTAGGTAAAGGGAATCTGTTAAACCAAAGGAGTTTAGATTTTGAAGATCTCAAAATAATTCTATTGCATATAAGTTTTTCCCCCTCCAGAAATGAACTAAAAACTCAGCCCGAATTTTTTTGAAACAACAGTGGTAACTCCATCCCCCTCAACACACACACATACACACACACATGCATTAGCACTGTTTTGTTTAAAATGGACCTCCTCATCCCAGCTGAGAGTAAGCTGAGGTGTGAGTGGATGTGCAGTTTCCAATGGAGTTCCCAGGTTGTTCCTTAAACTCAGAAAACCAGATTCCTACTGATGCACATGTAGGTGCTTTGCTTTTTATTTCTTCTTCCATGAGAATACAATCTTGGACTTGTGGCAAAGCATTACATCTGGAACACATAAGTGCATGTAGGGGTGTAAACTAATCTTTTAATGTGTGATAGTATTCCTTTCTTATTTTTATTCCATTCCTCAAACTATGATTGGGTGGGGGACAAAAATTGCTTTAGCATCAAAACTCTCGCCGTAAATGAAATCCTACCTCTTTGCCCAATAGATAAAACAAATTAAAATGTAGCCTCACTCCAATGCCCTCCACCACTCCCTGGTACCTCCAGGGCTGTGGGGGTCCCTAGTTCTCACCACACTTCTCAAGGCATGGAGGCAGGGGAATATGGGAGGATCTTCAGGAATCGCCATCATGCCCTCAGAGTAAAGGGAAGCCAGGTCTGCATATGCTCAGTCAGTGCCAGATGCACTTCCATTCCACAAATTCAGGCATTAAATATTTTATCCAAGGTCTTCAGCCTTAGATTAAACACTACACTATATTGTGTCACTATCTTCAACAAGGAAAAGAGATGCTGATGTTCCTGGATTTTTGTCTGTACAGCTTGAAGGATGGGCCTCTGAGTGTCTCTTCAGAAAACGATGACTGGGGGAGCTGAGTGAGTGATGCACCCAGTAAAAGTATTTCAGGACTGGACTTAATATCATTGAGATGGCAAAACCTCCCACAGACCTACAGACTCAATACAACCCCTGTCAAATTCTTAGCTGCCTTTTTTGCAGAAATTGACAAGTTGATCCTAAAATTTATATGGGGATCCCAAATAGCCAAAACAATCATGGAAAAGGACAAAGTGGAAAGATTCGTATTTCTCAATTTCAAAACTTACCACAAGGGTATAGTAATCAAGATAGTAACAATGGTACTAGCACAAGGATAGACATACAGATCAATGGAATAGAAATGAGAATGCAGAACTAAACACATTTATGGCCTACTGATTTTTGACAAGGATGTCAAGACAATTCAATGGGAAGAATAGCCTTTTCAACAAACTGTGCAGGGTCAACAGGCTATCCGCATGCAAAAGAATGAAGCTGTACCGGTCTACCTCACACCACACCTAAAAATTATGTATCAAAGACCTAAATGTAGGAGCTAAAACCATAAAATTCTTAGAAGAAAACTTAGGCATAAATCTTTATGATCTTGGATTAGGCAAAGGTTTCTTAGATATGACACCAAAAGCACAAGCAATACAAGAAAAATAGATAAATTGGCTTCATCAAAATTAAAACCTTGGGCTTCAAAGGACACCATCCAGAAAGTGAAAAGACAACCCACAGAA
Source organism: Mesoplodon densirostris (assembly GCF_025265405.1). NCBI lineage: Eukaryota > Metazoa > Chordata > Mammalia > Artiodactyla > Ziphiidae > Mesoplodon > Mesoplodon densirostris. The sequence continues at coordinate 77,879,247 of NC_082670.1, forward strand.
TGGGAGAAAATGTTGAAAATTCATGTATCTGATATGGGACTGAATCTAGAATATATAAAGAACCCTTACAACTCAATAGTAAAAACACAACCCAATTTTTTAAATAGGCAAAAGATCTGAATAGACATTTCTCCAAGGAAGATATACAAATGGCTGATAAACATATTAAAAGATATTTAATCAACACAATATTGAAGGAGAACAAAGTTGGAGGACTGAGGCTACCCGACATCAAGATTTACTATAAAGCTACGGTGATCAAAACAGTGCAGTACTGGCAAAAGAATAAACAAATAAATCGAAGGAACAGAATAGAGAGCCCAGGGCCTCCCTGGTGGCACAGTGGTTAAGAGTCCGCCTGCCGATGCAGGGGATACGGGTTCGTGCCCCGGTCTGGGAGGATCCCATATGCCGCGGAGCGGCTGGGCCCGTGAGCCATGGCCGCTGGGCCTGCGCATCCGGAGCCTGTGCTCCGCAACGGGAGAGGCCACAACAGTGAGAGGCCCGCATACCGCAAAAAGAAAAAAAAAAAAAAAAAAGAATAGAGAGCCCAGAAATAGACCCTCATAAATACAGTCAACTGATCTCTGACAAAGGAGCAAAGGCAATGCAATGGAACAAAGATCATCTTTTCAACAAACGGTGTTGAAACAACAGCACATCCACATACAAAAAAAGACAAAAAAAATCTAAACATAGACCTTACACCCTTCACAAAAATTAACTCAAAATGAATCACAGACCTAAATGTAAAATGCAAAAGTCTAAAACACCCAGAAGATAACATAGCAGAAAACCTAGAATACCTTGTAATGGTGATGCCTTTTTAGATCCAACACCAAAAACACAATCCATGAAAGAAATAATTGATAACCTGGACTTCACAAAATTAAAAATTTCTGCTTTGCAATAGATAATACCAAGAGAAATAGAAGATAAGTCACAGAGTGGGAGAAAGCATTTGTGAAAGACACATGTGATAAAGGACTGTTACAAAAAATATACAAAGAACTCCTAAAACTCAACAAGAAACAAACAACCTGAATCAAAAATGGCCCAGAGACCTTAACAGACACCTCACCAAAGAAGATATACACATGGCAAGTAAGCATATGAAAAGATGCTCCATATCATCATATGACAACAGGGAAACACAAATTAAAACAACAATGAGGATACCACTAAACACCTATGACAATGGCCAAAATACAAAACCCTGACAACACCAAATGCTGACAAGCATGTGGAGCAACAGGCACTCTCATACACTGCTGGTAGGAATGGAAAATGGTACAGCCACTTTGGAAGACAGTTTGGTGGTTTCTTAAAAAACTAAGCACTCTCTTACCATATGATCCAACAATCACACTCCCTGGTATTTACCCAAAAGAGCTGAAAACTTATGTCCACACAAAACTTCTGCAGGGCAGAAGTTGAGACACGGATGTAGAGAACAAACATATGGACACCAAGGGGGGAAAGTGGCGGGGGGGGGGGTGTGGCAATGGTGGTGGGATGAATTGGGAGATTGGGATTGACATGTATACACTGATGTGTATAAAATTGATGACTAATAAGAACCTGCTGTATAAAAAACAAAACTAATACTAAACTTTCTTTGGGTTATTTGTACAGAAATATGTTAATATAAATGTTTCAAACATTACATAAAATTCCTAAAAATCTTATATGTTCTGGTATAATGTTATAAGTCATAATTCTAGTTATTACTTTAAAATGTATATCTCAAAAAAAACCTGCACATAGATGTTTAGAGCAGCTTTATTCATAATTTTCAAAACTTGGAAGCAACCAAGATGTCCTTCAGTAGGTGAATGGAAAAATAAACTGTGATATACCCAGACAATGGAATATCATTCAGTGCTAAAAAATGTGTTATCAAGCCATGAAAAGACATTGGAAACCTTAACTGCATATTACTAAGCGAAAGAAACCAAAATGAGAAGGCTACACACTGTATGATTCTAACTACATGACATTCTGGAAAAGGCAAAACTGTGGAGACAATAAAAAGATCAGTGGTTATGGTGGAGGGTGGAGGAAGGTATGCACAGGTAGAGCACAGAGGATTTTTAGAGTAGTGAAATACTCTGTATGATATTATAATGAAGGATATATGTCATTGTACATTTATCCAAACCCACTGAGAGTAGAATACCAACAGTGAGCCATTAGGTAAACTATAGTATTTAGATGATTATGATGTGCCAATGCAGGTCTATCCTTGGTGACAGATGTACCATTCTGGTGAGTGCTGTTGATAATGGTGGAGGCTATGCATGTGTGTGAGCAGGGAGTATAGGAGAAATCTCTGTACCTTCGTCTCACTTTTATTATAAACCCAAACTGCTCTAAAAAATAAAGTTAAAAAAAGATATTTAACACCACTAACCATTAGGGAAATGAAAACCAAAACCACGATGAGATACCATTTCACATGCACTAGAATGGCAATAACCAAAAAGATGGACAGTGACAAGTGCTGCTGAGGATGTGGAGTAATTGGAACCCTCATATACCACTGGTGGGATTGCAGAATGGTACAGCCACTACGGAAAACACTTGGCAGTTCCTCAAAATGTTAAACATGGAGTTACCATCCGACCTGCAATTCCACTGCTGGGTATGTACCCAAGAGAAATGAAAACCTATTTCCATACAAATTTGTACACTCTTCCCTGGGGAAGGGGAGAGCCAGGGCAGGTAAAAAGAAGACAGCATATGGACAGAGAAAGTGTTCTTGTACATATGGCTAAATGAAGAAAAACAAAAAAGGCTGGAGAAGAATACATACAAAATGAGCAATTATGTTGGTTTTTAAAGATATACACAGGTACACACATCTGTACATAAGAATGTAAGAGAAATACACAGCCAGCTGATCATAAATGTTCTTTCTGGATGTAAGCCTGGGTTTTACTCTACAACTTCTGACTTGTTTGCATTTCTGTGTATTAAGAAATAATCAGAGTTTCCTATGCAAAAGAGCATTTCTTTTTCTAGCCAAAAGGGAAGGAAAGAGGGAAGAGGCCATTGGAGTGGGCAGTGTGGGAATCTGTGAAAGTGGACAAAAGCGAAAGAGCATTCCAAGTAGTGGGAACAGTAGCAGCAAAGATTTGAAAGTGGAAAAGCTTCTCGGGTATTTGGGGGATGTCAGGTTCAGCTCTGTTACAGGGGCCAGAGGGTAACTTGGGATGTGGTGTGTTAAAGATGAGTTGGAACGATGAGTTGAAGCAGCCAAGTTCCAAGGTGTCATATGCCCCTCAGGGACGGAGGGCTATGGGGACATGGGGTGGCCACTGTAGGCTGGGGAGACTGCTGGGAGAGGATGGGGGGCTGTGGTTGGGCAAGAGGTCTCGGCAGTGGTTCAACCTGGCCTCTGTCTCACCATAAACTGACCCCCAACTCCATTATCAGACTTGGCTCCTAATAAGATCCTCTCCAAAAAGAATAACACCCACGCCAGTGAAACCCCCAAATCTGAATGAAGAACTTCCAATGTGTCTGAGCACACCTCTCCTATTAGGAGCACAAAGCAGTGATGGAGTGACCTGGGTCAATCCTTAGTCACCAGATGACAACCCTGGCCAGCCCCGCCCGCATGCAGGCTGTGACGGGGTTAAGCACTTTGCAAGTATCTTCTCATTTCATCCTCAGAGCAGACCTGTGAGGTACAGGCAAGCACCACCCCCCTTTACAGATGAGCAAACAGGCTTGGAGAGGTTAGGCACCTTGTCCAAGGTCACTCCACTGAAAATGTTGAGGTGGAGACTGGAACACAGGACCCCAAATGCCATCTCTACAATTTCTATTTGCCTCAAAGCCAGTCAGTGTGCTGCTCCAGCTTCCAGGAAATATTACTGAGCTCAGAGCTGGAGATGAATTCCGGGCTTGGGGTTCTATTGACAGGAACAGCAAATCCAGATCCATAAATTTACCATACGCTGGCTGGAAGTGGAGGTGAGGTGTTGGGACAAGGAACCAAGTTGAACTGTTAAATAACTAGCTTGGTCTTTAGCTGGCTGAGCCAGGCAAGACACCAAGCTGCCTCCTCTATCCTCCAACTCTGGCCACGGGCCCCAGCCTCTCTTTCTGGAGCATTCTGGTTTTGACTTGGGCCCCATATCTAGTTCTGCCCTGACTTTTGGTCCACCTTGGAAAAGTCAGGAGACACCTGGGAAATGAAGGCAATGACCTCCTCCAGCCTTATTGTTCCATGGCCACCAGAAACCCTGGGGCATCCACCTAACATCGCAACAAACCCTCACTGAGCCAGGGACTGAGCATTTGGCCAGGAGCAGCCTTTGTCTCCCAGATCTGACATTCCACAGGGATGTACACAAAAGAGAGGCCTATCTAAGATATTTAAAACACCCATCTTGGGACTTCCCTGGTGGCACAGCACCTAAGAATATGCCTGCCAATGCAGGGGACACAGGTTCGATCCCTGGTCCGGGAAGATCCCACATGCCGCAGAGCAACAAAGCCTGTGCGCCGCAACTACTGAGCCTGCGCTCTAGAGCCCACGAGCCACAACTACTGAGCCTGTGAGCCACAACTACTGAAGCCCACGAGCCTAGAGCCCGTGCTCCACAACAAGAGAAGCCACCACAATGAGAAGCCTGCACACCACAATGAAGAGTATCCCCCGCTCACCGCAACTAGAGAAAGCCCGCGTGCAGCAATGAAGACCCAACGTAGCCAAAAATTAATTAATTAATTAATTAAAAATAAATAAAACACCCATCTTTCTTTAAATCACTGAATAAATCTTCAGGGAAGATCCTCCTCACCTTCACCTCTCCCAATACAACTGACAAGAGGCCCAAGAAAACAAACAGTTGGCAAGTTATTCATCACTCCACACCACAACTGGGTGTGAAAAATGGGTTCCGAAAAATGGGTTCACTAAGAGGGTCCGTGCCACAGGACAGTTGCAGAGATAATATGAAGATATTGGTGCTGAGCTCAGCAGCCCAAGGCACAGCCATTCAGATCAACTGTCATTTACTGAAGGCTGCTAGGTCAGTTCCTTTTCCCCAGTATATTCCAACACACACACACACACACACACACACACACACACTCTGCTATAACCAATGAGAATCTTGCATCAAGCCCCCTAGGCTCATGCTCAGTTGTCAAGGCAGCAATTTCAGGAACATCATCACTCCAGGTCCCACCCTCTAGAAAGGAAGGCATGAGCATTCTGGTCAACTAGGAGAGCACAAAATGCTGAGCTCTTCCTCCAGTCACCTGCAAGGATTTGGGGAGAAGGTGGGGGAGCTTCTGCCCACACGGCTCACTTCCCCTCTCCCTTCACCAGGGAGACAGACCATGTCCAGGGCTCAAGAGCTGACTGGCCACACCAGGGGCTTGACTACAACCTTGGGTTCTATATGCATAGAATGGTCTTCCCTAAGACACCCACATGGCTGCTCCCTCTTTCAACTGGGTTTCTGCTCAAATGCTGCTTCCTCAGAGAGACCTTCCCTAACCTAAACCAACCCTGCCTCCATTCCAGCCACTCTGGATCCCCTTACCCAGCTTCATCTCCTTCATCACACTGATCACACTCCCTCACATTACATTATAGGTCTAGTTGTCTACTGTCCATCTCCATCACTGGGATGTGAACTCCTAAAGGGAGGAACACTGTTGGTTTCCTTGACTGCTGTGTGGCCAGGCCAGAGCCCTCCCTCCATAAGTGGTTCTTGAATACATGAAGTAAACGAGCTGAGCTAAGTGGCTAAGGCACATGAAAAAAGCAAAGCTTGCCACCAAACCTCTCCACAGTGGACCCAGCCCTACTCCCCACACTGGTGACCTCCCACGCAGAAACTGACTCAATAAGTTAGAATCATATATAAAAACATTCCATTTTCACTCAAGTTTCAACTTGTATATGTGAGGTGATATGAATCAGGCAATATTTATACAAACCATGAAGATAATGGGTCCAAGGATGAATAATTTTTTTTTTTGGCCGCATTTTGTGGCATGTGGGATCCTAGTTTGGACTGCTGGGGAAGTCCACCAAGGATTAATTTTTTAAAAATATATCTAGGGCCACAATTAATAAACCGATTAAGGAATGAATTGAAAAAATCCAGGGAAAGAACAAAAGAGTGAAAGAAACAGAGCTCCACACCCCATCACCACCCACCCCTGCTGCCCAATGAGTTACAGGAGCCTGAACAATACAGATCTTGGCCTCGAAAGTTTCTAAACTACTGCAGTTTTCTTTGATGCCTCTTTGCCTCAGGCCCCCTCAGATGACATATGACTCAGTAGCACACTGAGTTCTGGTCAGGGGCTCAGGAACCTTGGTGACGGCAGAGAAGTAAAGGCAGCTTTCTGGGATGGATGGTGATGGATGAAAGGATCAGGATGCAACGTAGACCAGAAAAACTGGAGCAGTAGCATGCAGAAGTCTGGAGGCCACATCTCATCCTCATAAGAGGGGGTACAGGGACTATATCTGGTTCTCTGCACACCACATCTTTCCTCCACAAGAATGGGCTCTCTGGAGGCAATGAGTTCCCAGTCACTGGAGGATTCAAGCCCAGGTTAAGCAATAACTAGGAAGAGGTGTTGTGGAGGTGGTTTAAACTGCAGGTTAAACTATGTGACCTCAAAGGTCACTGTAGCCTGGTGTTCCTGACTAATGGCCAGTTCCTTTGCATTTCACTACTCTTAAACCTCTCCAGACTCGCCTTGCTTCTCTCAGCAGATACTCATTCGTTCGGTCACTCAGGGACATCTATTGAGCACCTACTGTTGCTAGGGGCCAGAGCTGAGCAGTGACCAGGGCAACATATCTACCCTCTTGGATTCTACATTCTTCTGGGTGAAGACAATAAACCCATAAACAGATACGTGAGTAAGACCATTTCAGGTAAGCACCATGAGTAAAATACAATGGGGGAATGTGACAGAAACTGCGGGGCTGCTTTGGACTGAGTGGTCAGGGGAACCTTCTCTACAGAGTAGACATCTGAGCTATAGGGCAAGGAAGTGTCAGACATGAAAATAAGTGGTGGAACAGTGGGCACAGCAGAAGGAACAGCACGTGCAAAGGCCCTAAGAAGTCTCCTGACACATTGAGTTCAAATTCTCATGAACTGCATCCCATCCTAAAGGTCCCACCATAGGCCAACAGTCCCTAACCCCACCGCCTGCCTTCTTTTCCCAAATGACTTCTTTATCAGATTTTCTCAAGTCAAGGCAGACCTGAATTTTCCACTGGAAGGTGTGCTCTGAGCAAGGGCACAAAGGAACATGTGTGCACTTCCACCTACAGGGGCAGAGGGAATGTTGACACCTTGACTCCACATAAACTTGGGCCTGCCCTGTATAGGGAGCAAGAACTTGCATCTTCCCACCAGCGGTTCAGGGTCCACATTTGTGGGGTGCGGGCCTTTTGCAGACTATGATGAAAAGAAAACCCTCTGGAAAAATGTACACCTGTGCTCCAAGCATCTCACGTATATTTCAGAAGAGCCGCAGGTTCAGAATGCCTGTCTGTGGTTACCACTGCCAGAAGAAAAAAATAAACTGGTGTGGCCCAGAGACACTCCACTGATGGAAGGGACAATCTGTTAGAGGTGACTAAATGGAAGGGAGGAGACAAGATCAGGCCCTCGTACCCCTAAATAAACTCTCACATTCTCAGAGATTAGAGGATGTCAGCCTGTCAGGAGGACCAAGGCCTGAAGGAATTCTGGTGAAACCTTATCCACTGCCACCCCAGCGAGGGAAACATCCAATAACACCCCAGAGCCTCCAGAGAAGGTCTAAGACCTCATTTTCCAGGAGTGTCCTTGACAAAGGTCATCTCTAATCTCACATTCTGAGGTACATTTTGCACAAGGCTGGTTAACCATAAGAAGTGTTACTACAGGGCCTCCCTGGTGGCGCAAGTGGTTGAGAGTCCGCCTGCCAATGCAGGGGATACGGGTTCGTGCCCTGGTCTGGGAGGATCCCATATGCCGCGGAGCGGCTGGGCCCGTGGGCCATGGCCGCTGAGCCTGCGCGTCCGGAGCCTGCGCGTCCGGAGCCTGTGCTCCGCAACGGGGGAGGCCACAACAGTGAGAGGCCCCCATACCGCAAAAAAAAAAAAAAAAAAAAAAAAAAAATAAGTGTTACTACAAAGTCCAAGCATTTCTAGGTTGAAGGGGACACCGAGGCTACTGTGTAAATAATTCAGGTCATTAGCAGGGGAAGGGGAAGTGCCAAAAGCCTGCTCACCTACCTACCTCACTGGGGAGCCCCATCCTCACTGGGGACGCCCATTAGACGTCAACCAAAATAATAACAAGAAGAACAGCTAACCAAGGTAGAATTTACCTTGTACCAGGCACTACATTAAAACTTTAATCTTATACAACCCTTTAAGGTTTGTACTATTATCATCTCCACTTTACAGGTGGGGAAATTGAGACACGGACAGGTGAAGTAACTTGCCCAAGACTACACAGCTAAGGCGCAGACATAGCAAAACTCCTCTTCCACACCCCAGGGTAGAAAGTGGTAACACCTGGGTAGTGTTTCTGCTCGTTCATCCACGACAGCTAACAACTACTCTTTGGCAGTTCTCACACCCTCCCCCAGTGCTGAAGGCAAGCAGGCTTCAGGCATTAAATGGAGCAAGAGCCCTCTAGGAACAAGCCGCTCTGTTTCAGAAACGTTCAAGCCCATGATGAGGCCGCTGATAGTGCAAGCGCGACTCTTCCCCGTGGCAAAGCCCCAGGGAACCCGACCTGGTAGAAACTACCACGTTCAGAAAACACTCACCCGTCTTTGACTACGAGGGACCGAAGTTCACGTTAACCCCTTGGTGTCCGCCTCCCCCGCCTCTATCTCGGGATCCTCCGGCCGCGCAGTTTTAAAGACGCAGCCGCGAGCACTACGGCTCGGGTGGGCCAGAAACCGCGGCCACCGCCCCAGGCGCCCAAAGCCGGGGTCCCAGCCGCGAAATGACCGCAGCCCTCCGAGCCCCGACCAGCAGCGCCCGAAGGGAAGCCACCCCGCGGAAAAGCGGCTGCGCCCCAGGACAGGTGGCACCTCGGGAACTTTCGCCCAAGAGTTACCAGAGGACCTAAGTTAGGGTCTCCGGCGCGAGCGGCAGCCGCTCCGGGCTAGTGGTGGCACCGCCTACCTAAGCCGCTCTCAGGTGCCCGGAGCCAGAGAGCGCACGTCGCCCGCTGCGGGCACAGGGATGGAGCGGGGACGACTTGGAGGTGGGGGTGGGGTCCCACTCCGGCATGGTGGGTGAAGGTGGAGAGGAGCCGAGGAAAGTGTCCCGCTCCGAAGGTCTAGCAGAGCAGTGGGGCTCCAGGCCAGCGGCCCACACTCACCTCGGCGCCCAGCACGGGCTCGACCGGCGGGACTGCAGAGCGCACCGCAGCTATGATGGTGGCAGCGGAGGCTACGGGGGCGGTTCCCCGGGGCGGGGCGAGGCCGGGGGCGGAGAGGCCGAACCGGCCACGTGGGCGGGAGGCGGGCCGGGGACCCCAGCGGGCGCCCCAGCCCGGTGGCGGGGTACCCGGACGCAGTCAGGCTAGGCCGCTGCTCAGCACTCCCTTCCCCGTGTCCTGCCGGCGTCCCGCGGAAGGCTAGGAAGGGAGGAGGGGAGATCAGGTCCCCGGGACAGCCCCCAACGCCTAGTTCGGAGAGAATTTACCGGGTCGGGGAAAGGGTGCACAGCCCAACCTCCCGCTCCCGCTTCCCCCGGGGTGGCTCGCGGGACCGGTATCCGAGCGGGAGGAGACCGTGGCGACCCCCCAGGGGCTGCCCTGCAGGGCGAGCCGGAGCCTGCGCTAGGAGCCCCAGCCCCGCCTACCAGGCTGACCTTGGGCGTGTCGAGTCTTGCCCAAGCCTCACTTTCCTCGACCGTGGGGGTGAGATTGAGGACGAATCCCCGCGCGCCCAGCAGGTTCTCAGGAAACGCCAGCTTGTGGGCAGACGCTGAGCTTGAAAAGATAGCAGCCAGCTGTGGCCTGGGTCTTCCGTGCTGAAATAAACATGGCAATCTAAATACTAAAAGTATTTTCTGTATTCATTCATTCTTTCATTCAACAGATAACTCCTACAGTTCTCAGAACCCCATAAAATCAGGAATAAAAAATACCCTGCACATTAGTTATGGGCTTTTATGAAAGTATAAACCGTCATCATAAAAATAAAAAATTCATCAATTGTTTTCATGCGCCAGGCGTGCATTTTAGGTGCTTGATCTACTTTAACGTTCACAACAGCCTTGTGAGGTGTAGGGGTTGTATGGGCCCACTTCTCAGGAACTGAAGCTTAGAAAGGTGAAAGTGAAGCCAGCCCCCGGGTAAGAGGAGAGAGCATCAGCTCAAGGGCTAAGGCTCTCGGTAGGCGTACCCTCCAGTAAGTGAATGGACCAGGCTCTGAGTGGGCCTCCTCAACTCTCTCCATGGGGTGAGCTCTAACCCCCACCCCCTCATTCCACCTCACAGGAAGAGGCGGGATGTCGAGGGCTTCCTGTGAGGGACGTGTCCTGGCAGCAGCCGCTGGCATGTAAGTCTCCCAGCCCAGGCCCCTGTGACCAGCGCGTGGAGTTCAGACCTTGCTCTGGCGCAGGTGAGACTTTCTTCATTGCAACCCCTGTCTCTCCTTGCAGGCACTCATAGTGCTGGGTGGCCTCTTCCTAGCCCACAGCCCACCTTTGGGGCCGGATCCAACAGCTGCAACTTCCTTCCACTACACCTTGATCCCAAACCCAGTGCCTCATGATCCATCCGTTTCCTGTTCAAGGATCACACACCCTCCCCAGTACTCCCACTTCCAAGGGCAAAACCTATATCCAGATCTCCCAAACTCTTTTGTTATTCTCCCTTCTCCAGACCATGGAAGATCCCTTACTACACCCAGCCACGTTTATTAAATAATAATAAAGGGCTTCCACTCCCTCAGCAGCCCAGAGCTCGGCAGGCAGTTCCAACCCACACGTCGACACCTGCTATTCTACCCAGGCAACCTTGTCAGAGATGTTATATTTCCATTCGACTCCATTTAGTGATTTGAGCGTCTGCTACATGCCACACGATATGCCAGACTGTGGAGAACAGCAGTGACTCTGTACAAGATAGACATAGTCCCTGACCCCACGGAGCTCACAGCTGATGTGGGAACAGTCAGACCCATCACTGGGCAGGTTAGGGAGCAGCATGTGGTGAGATACATACACACAAGGGAAGTGTTGGCCCCGATTCGAGCATAGAGAGGCTTCCTGTGGGATCTGGGTTGGAGAGAACAGGAGACATGGAAGCCCAGAGGTGGGAGAGCACAGGGCACATGGACTTCTGGAAGTCCATGGAGAGGGGCAGGTGGGGGGGAGAACAAGGCTGGAGGGGCCTTGGTGGCCAAGATGAGACACTAAACCTTTACCATTGAAAGTTTCAGGCAGAGGCAATGGGTTTGCACCAGCTGCTGAATGAGGAATGGATGCAGTGGGTGAAAGTCTCCTGGACACAGCAAAGGCAACATGAATTTTTATTATTACCAGGGGCAAACTCCTCTATTTCTTCTGCTTTACAATTCAGGGTTTCCGGAAATTAGAACAGATCTGCAAGGATATGTGGACTAGAAACAAATCAATGTAATCCCACAAGGGTTTATATGCAGTGTACCATGCCCCTGCCCCACTCATGCAAGGGGGAGGGTGGGGAGGACTTGGTTCTTGGACTCAAGTTAGGAGACTGTTGGAAGAAGAGATGATACATCCAAAGGGAGTCCTTTGGTGGGGAGTGTAGAGGAAATAGGCAGGAAATGTGGGTCACTATCCATGGAGTTGGGAAACTGGTGGAGAGGCCAGAAGACACTGATGACCAGCCACCTTTTCTCCTTGAAAGAGTTCATGAGCGCCCATTCTTGAATTCAGCCCCATCTCCCCTAACTCTGCGAGAGAGGGTAGAATAGGACCAGAGCTGTCACCTCACTGAGTCATCAATTGGGAAAGCTGGGGTGTCTACTGGGGTCCCCACATGGACGAGGGAGCGATGAGCTATACCTGATGGCAGGCAGGAAAGCCATGGTGAGGGGCTGGGACAAGGCACCAGGCAGCACAGTCGGGGAAGGCAATCTCTTGAAAAGGCACGACCAAGGGCAAGGACAACAGCAATGGAGAGACCCTGAAACCGGCAACACGGCCCACTGGGTACCTTTAACACTCGTTGTTGTGTAAGGTCATACATTTAAACCCCGCCGATGACATAATACCACTCGTACAACAATGCTGAGAGAAGTATAAAGAATAAGATAAAACCCAACCACAATCACACCACCCAGCCTTTCCCTTGTCATAAAATATTCTTCTACAGCATGATTGTTAAGAGCCGCTTGGTCTGTTGTATGAATGTGCTGTTGGTCTGTGGTATGAATGTGCCTCTTCTTATCATCAGTCCCAAATGGTACTTGGTTTGTTCCTCATTCCTCAGTATCAGAAATAACGCTTGGGGATACAAGGATCTATGCACAATTAACTTTGATGCACATTTCTGGTTATGTCCTAAAGAAAAAATGCTAGAAGTGGAATTACTGGAAGGGACATTAAACTCTTCTGCCCATAGCAATGTACAGATGCCAGCCCCCTCCTTTTTTTTTTTTCTTTTGCTTTTGAAAGGTGTGGAGCATCCATTTGATGAAGCAACACTAGCCTTCTTCCCCAGGGGATGGTGACACCTGTGCAAGGATTAAGGTGTTGATCTCACTGTTCAGACCTAAGCAATGCTCTGCGAGCAGCTAATAAAAGACTCCTTTGAAAGCAGGTCCTTTCTGCTCTCATAATCTGGGTTAGAGGAAAACCTGAGAGGCAAGGCTGAGAGGACAAAGGCTCCATCTGCTTTATCCTCACAACCACCCCATAAGGCAGGTGCATTTTTACCCCCATTTGACAGATGAGGAAACTGAGGACTGGGGAGATGAGGTGACGTGCCCCGGTGACTGATCAGTGGTAGGGCTGGGGTCCCAAGCTGGTTAAAGAAGTAGAATCCAAGTCCAACCTAGGTGGAAGGCTTAGGCAAGGGGCACAGCCTGCCCTCAAGGAGCAGTCGTACTAGTGAGCAAGAGGGTCTGGCACATAATCACAGGAGCTGTTCCGGAAGGCATATGACAGGACCTGGACTAGGGCGGACAGTGGTCAAGGAAGGTTTGACTGCAAAGGTTTGACTGCAAAGGAGACCTAGAAAAGGAGAAGAGACAGGCAGAAGAAACAGCCTGGGGAAAATGACCCAGGGCAGGACCATACGAGTGAGGAATTTCAAATTCTGCTATGGCTATAGAGAAGAAGGAGACACACAGAGAAAAGAGGTTGGCAAGGGGCCAGGTAATAACTTTGCGGTTTACCTCCAGGGCTATTGGCAGTTTCAAGCAGGGAGTGACAGCTGATCAAGTAGCCATCTCCTGTGAGGGTCACAGCCCATTGCCCTGCAGAACTGAGTCCTCCAGGAGACAGGAGCTCCACTCCCATCACCTAGCAAATCTGCTACCTAGACCAGGGCTGAGGGAGACACTTAGGGGATCACACTTTATAACTGTACACTCCTAACCTGCCCCAGGTGAGCACATCCCCAAGGGCAGGGGTGCTCACTGTGTACTAGGCTCTGTGCCCAGAACTCTACTTGGCTTCACATTCAAGCCTCACATCAACCCGATTAGGTACTGAGATTACTTACTTCCCAGATGTGGAAACTAAGTCCTAATCAGGTCAAGTGACCCACTCAGGGTCACACAGAAAGTAGCCGACTGAGATCTAAGTTCAGGGTGCCTGAGACCAAAGCCCTGCTTTAATCACAATGATTTTAAAAATCATGCCAATAATAATGCACGTTTAAACACACGTGTGCAGGATTTTCAAGGACATCAAACTTCAGGTACACTAACCAAAGGTACGACCTGCTTGTATTTGCATTCTGTCACCAGGCATGCTTCGGCCTTTCTTTGCTCCGAGTTCTCCCTGGCCTGGCCTGGCCTGGCCTGGTGGGAAACGTCTATGGTTTGTCTGGAAGCTGACATCTGCCCACTCCCTGGAATGTTTCTGACCAGCAAGAGCAGGAAAGACCAGGAAGAGCCGTCCTCATCCTGAAGGACCATTACTTTATCTCTGCCCCCCTCCGGCTTCTAAAACTTGGAAAATTCCCCTGAGCACGAATTGATAGTCAGTTAGAGAAACAATCCCTGCTTTTGTTCACATCCAGGGCAGGGCGTGGTCATCTGGTACAGGGACCTTGAAGCAGCAAGTTCAGAAAAATGTCTGTCTCTGTAGGGGCTGAAAGATGACCAGGGAAAATGGAGCCTGGTAAATGGGACATTAGCAGATCTGAGTACACAGTCAACTGTCACAGGCTATGTACAGTCAACTGTCACAGGCTCTGTACAGTCAACTATTAAGAAGCCCAGGGTTCCTGCCTCACTTTAATTTTGCTAGGAGCACCTCCCCCTCCCCAAGCCCCATCCCTTCCTCCCAAAACAGTCAGATGCAGACCCACGCTCTTCTCTTAGGGGAAACAGATGATTTAACTTCGCACTTGACAAAATCCCTGGGCTGAAGCTCCCATCAACAGGGAATTGTCTCCCACCCATGTCCATATGGCCCCCAAATAGTCCAAGACCTGCTCTTCCGCAAAATGAATAATAGCCACTATTGACCATGTGTCTAGCACTTCCCAAGCATGGCCATGGGTGCTTTATAGACCCCAGCTCATTTAAGCTTCACAATAAGCCAATGTGGTGGGTATTAGTCTCATCCTACAGATGAAAAAACTGAGACTCAGAGCAATTAGGTGATTTGCCCACAGTTCCATACTTATAAAGAGGTGGAGTCAAGATGGCAGGGATCATGTATATCTTATTCATTACTGTGTCCCCAGTACACTCTTTAGGCTCTCAAACACAGTAAATATTGTCAAAAGATTTTATCACCTATCAATGTGAAAGATGGTGTAAAACCCCTCCAGAAAAGAGGCCAGGGAGCCAAGCCCACTGATCTTGCATTATTTTTCCTTAATCTCAAAGATGAGATTTACATTTTATCTCATTGCAAAAGGCCTTACCCCATGTTTGTATCCCTCCCTCCCTCCATTGCATCCTCTATCTATCCTATTCTTGGACCACTTCTGATTCTGCTCCTGTAGACAGAGAGGACAGGGTATGCTGGGGGTAGGGGTAGAAAACAAATATTTATTAAGGACTCACTATGCCTAAGACAGTGAAGATATAATTTATGTCTCCTTCCTCATCCACCTGCTTAGCTTATTGCCTGTAGTCTCTTATTCAACTAAACCAAATTAAAAATGTTTTCTAACTAAAGCCTGCAAGGGGAAGCTGGTCTTTGCTACCCCTAAAGTTTGCATTTCTAAAACAAAGTAAATAAAACCAGTGGTGAGGTCCCAGAAATGTTGGCAATTTTAAGAACCCTAAACAGCTGTAAAAATGGACTCTGCTTTCTAATACCATGGTAAAAATTAGGGCTTCTTGTGCTATCCAAAGAGGATTATTTTTCCCCACTAACAGAAAAGAGGAATTCACTTACTGCAGTATCTGCCTAATGAGATTCTTCCAATGGAGTCCTTTTAGATCCATCTGCTTAACCTCTAAACCAGATTTACTCTCAACATTTGGACTGAGGAGGAAACCAATTCACTGTAACTTGCTACTCAAGGTTCGTTCTTCTCCTTATACATTATGTTGAGAAACGGTATAGCCCACTGATTAGGAGTAAGGATGATTCAATCAGGCGTATGAATCCCAGTGCTGCTGACTTCTTCTTTGTGCCCTCGGCAAAGCTACCCAATTCTGGGCCTCAGAATCTCAAAAATGAGACCCCAAAGTTGATGTACACCAAGAATTTAACTTACAGAGCACTGGGCGCACAGGAGATGAGAGAACTTCTGTCGGAAGAATGCACAGGCACCTTCTTCTTTCTGAATGACAGGAAATTTGTGGCTCCCAAATTTCAGTGTCCGTCAACTTCTTTTCAAATTTCTGCAAAGAAAGTCCATTGTTCTGAGAGTCAAATGTCTCCTTGAGGTAAGTATCCCTGTCCCTGCTCCAGACGCCATGGAGACAACAGTCACCTGCCCAATGGAGGGGGAGGTAAAGGGTCAAGGGCAGCAGGTTCACTTTCTCTAAAGTACAAGACAGACCAGCTACCCTGGCCTCCTCACCCTGCATAATCTCTCTCCTTCTCAGAGGGAGAGCCCACAGAACATTGTGCTAGGAATCCCAGCTATTCAGGAAATAGGAAACACGATCTAGAAAAATGAGCCATCACAATCTTAAAACATTTTATTTGATTCAGAAATTCTACGGTACAAAAACATTTTACAAATGTCAGCTGTGGTCTACTATTTACAGAGTTATGTACAAATCAAATAAGATGATAACATTTTCAATGTAAAAATACAGCATACTGCTACAGTCTGCCAGTCAGTGCTCACTACTCCACCAAACCTCACTAAAGAGAAACTTAAAGATGGAACAAAGACAATGGCAATAACCACTGTTCCACAGGCTTTCCCCCCAGAACATAGTAGCAGGGAGCTTCTGCAGTGAAAAACAAAACAAAACAAACCAACAGTGAAAATAGAAGTTACCTACTCTCTAAATGAATACATTTGGTTTTTACAAAAGTTTTTGCTCTCTCCAAACTCACTACATTTTTTTCTTAAGACATAAAAAAAGACTCTTGTTAAAAATAACATACGATTACACATTAGCATCATCCAATTGTAACTTTTCATCTAATGACTGGAGCAGCCAACTTTGTCTATGTCACATACAAACAGAAGATAGCTTCTTTGAATCTTCTCAACTGAAATCGTCTTTGATAAATCATCACATATGCAGTCATAATGGTTTGCTTTTGTCAGACTTCTGCTTGTGCAAACCACAGTGCTTGGTCAATTCAGAGCTATGGCTCCAGCCCTTTAGAAATGGAAAAGCCCTTTGAGGAGTCTGTGGTCCTCGCTGAATTTTGGAGAGGAGCCGAACAGCAGGAGGGAAGACAACTGACCAAAATTCCCAAGAGGTCCTCATTCAACCTCTTAGCAAATTAGCCCTTAGCAACTGCTATTTCACCTGTGGCTAAACTGAAGTCTGCACCAGTTAATAATACTGTGAGTCATGAATTAAAAGTAATGCCTAGAGATACATAAAAATAGAATCCAAAATTGGAAATGAGGGGTGGCTGCCACTCAGAAGGTAAGAGCTGGTCTTGAAGAGTATCTTGAAGAAGCTCAGGAATGACATTAGACACATCAGGAATAAGCACCAAGTGTTTGAACACAAGAGGGGAAAAAAACCCATATATGACAGAAAACTATTGCCAAGAAAAAAAATTGTGGTAATCAACTCACAAAATGAATTCAGGTGATATACCATTTTTTAAAAGTGCCTTTGTATTTTTAAGTAGTAAGAGAAGCAGGGTACATAAGAATTTCTCTGTTAATCCCCATCCTGAGCTTGGCCTTCACAAGGCACCAATGTGAATAAGGCACCACCTTCTATTTGGGCAACTAAACTGAGTGTGAAGCTGAGAAACAGAAGAGCAGTGAAAATTATTAAGCCCTTGGAAAACGAGCTGTGAGGAACGAGTAGGGGTGGGATTATTTATCACTGAAGTAAAAACACCAGAGCGATGACTTCACTGTGGTTTTCAAATACACGGAAGGTGACCAGCTGTTCTTTTCCCACTACATGCTGAACAAAGGAAGGCTGGTTTGAATTTCTATAAGGAAGATGTACAAAGAACTATCTGATCAGCAGGGTAGGTTACAGACTCTCCTTCACTGAAAATCCAGAATCCCATCCACAGCTACATGTCTGAAATAATTCACGCACAGCCCTGACACCAGGGGTGTACATGCCAGATAATTCAAACTTTCTGTCACCCACAAAGCTCTGAAATCGGAATCAAAGCTATTGGCTTACAATCAGACTTCTTTTTATTTTCGCCCTGACCCTGGAAAGGAGGTGATATAGCAAGGATGACCCAACACCCATAAGGACTCTAACTGATATCTCCGTATACAGTTGCACACCTCCAAAACAGATCAATTCACAGATCATTTAAAACAGAAGACAAAGCATACCTGGCTCTAGTGGACACTCAGGATTCCTTGCCCTACCTTCACAATGCCTGCTTTCCTTATTAGGTCTTGGCTTAAGCTCAGAATTACACATCATCTAAAACAGTGATTAAGCCAAGAGCTAAAACTATAAATAAGGTCCTTCAGGTTGTGGAGTTTAAATGAAATTGCTCCAAGTGTCATATTTGTTAAATTGGGAGAACACAAAGCTGACTTTGAAATTAACAACTGGCTTGCCTTTTTCTTAAGACATCATGAAGTGTGAAGAAGCAATCAAAAGATTTCAAATATATTCACAATCATATCAAATTTCTTTAGGGGAGCAGTGGGTAAAAAAAGCAATCTAGCTCCCGGCTGCATTTAGTAAGAGCATTTTCTGGTGGCACCAGACATCTGGAATTACCATGGATGCCTTTCTTTTCAAATCTTATAAGTAGAGGGGGCAAACTGACAGCTATCGGGCCAAATCAGGTCCACCCATCTGTCCCATTGGGCCTGAATTCAATTTAAAATTTTGTTTTTAATTTAGTTGTCAATACTAAAAAAAAAAATCAGAATTTTTCATGTAAACATCCAGATTCTCAGGTTCTCTTGAAAAATGGGACAATCAGGAAACACTGCATGGTCACAAGTGACTGGACTGGCTGCTCCCTGCAGGTGGGACAGAGGGTGTCCATTTGCCACAGTCCCCACTATGCCCTATTGTCTCTCTGACACCGAGAGAGCATGTCACTGTCATTTATCATTACACCTTATTTATCATAACACTTGCTACAGTGGGGCCCCCTGCAGGAACAGCATCTGTTAAATAAGAGCAGCACTCTTTACCAACAATATAAAAAAGAAAAGGCTAATAATCTTCTCATTGGCATTGTCCACCTCCCTCCAATAAAGACCCAAAGAGCCAAATTAGTGTTGAGGTGCTTGGGGACTGCAGGGTTTTCTCTCTTTAGGGAGAAAAGTGTGACATTTCTTCTCCGGGAATAAAATAGCCTTTTCCTTCCTTTGTCTCTTTTAAAGGAAAAGATACTCAACTCTGAAAAAAGGAAAAGTTCTGAAAATCACATAACCCCACAACTTTGGGGGAACAGTTTTCCTGTTTATCTGTGCTTAAATGAGGTAACCTGAGACTAGGGTTTTTTTTAAATGACACTAGTAGCTATAAAGTAGCATGACTAAACTGTGACAAACATACATGAACTTAAATTACTATACATTGATTCCAACGATGTCATCATTGCCTAGGGCATTTTTTGAACTTCTGATCTGGGACTGTCCTCAGTTATTATTAATATGTCAACCAAAAACTCTGTCTGATGATTTACTGCCCCATCTCATTTTGGGCTCAAAATACTATTACCTGGCTGGGTCACCCACCTAAGTACCTGGGCCTGGACCTGAATGACTTCTCATTCTCTCCGGAGATCGATATGCCTCAAAGGCCCAGAACTCAGCCCTCTAGAGGACTCCTGCCCCAGTATGACTGGGCTGGGCCCATCCAGGTAGTCCCTGTTGCTTGTAGCTGACCTGAGAGAAGAACATACCTTTTCCTGGGCTTTCACCTCCTTGCTCACTCTCTTAGCAAAGCTGACTGTGTCAAATGCTAATGTGTCAGATGCGTCAGATGTGTAGGGCTTTGGTGAGTTAAGATAAACAACTAGCTCCCTAACTTCAACTACCTGCACTGGTCTCCTGTACAGAGGACACCATCAGAGCCACAGAGCCTTTTACTCTCAGGATGAAGGCCTTTCATTAAGATCATCCCTATATTCTAGTTCTTGTTTCCCCAATGTCTAAAAGCCTGTGACTTGGCAGAACCTTTACCTGAATTCTGTCCTATCATTTTCACTGTCCACTCCATTTGTGAGTCAAAAATGCAGCTCTGCTTAAAATAAATGTTTTATTCGCAGCATGAGATGGGAGGGTTAAAAAAAAAAGTGAAACTAATAAAACCAGGAAGTTGAACTTCTCAACTATTCAGAATTGGGCATTTACGCTGTCATTTCAATACTTGGTAAAATAGAGTTTGAGGGGCTTCCCTGGTGGTGCAGTGGTTGAGAGTCCGCCTGCCGATGCAGGGGACACAGGTTCGTGCCCCGGTCCGGGAAGATCCCACATGCCGTGGAGCAGCTGGGCCTGTGGGCCGTGGCCACTGGGCCTGTGCATCCGGAGCCTGTGCTCCGCGGCGGGAGAGGCCACAGCGGTGAGAGGCCCGCGTACCGCAAAAAAAAAAAAAAGAGTTTGATTCTGCTGAACACAATCATTTGTATTTCAAAATAAGTACCCAAATCCTAAATCCAAACTAAAGCATCACCTGATTTTGGGACTATCACAATTTTCCCTTCTATTTTCATAATAAGTGAGCTTATTTAGCAAGCTCGCTGCCCACGCTCATGGAGCCCAGTTGATGTTTCCTCTCCAGTCCTCCACACTGTCCCTGGGGCCACTTTCTCAGAGATGCCTCCTTTCATGTGCAAAGTTGAGTATCCATCCTAAGGCAGCACCTAATGGTTCCTTTGGGGCATGCACCATTTCTTGGCTTCAATAAGAAATCACTCTGAAAATGTTCCGAAGTGAATTTTCGTACATTAATAGGACTGACCAATCTCCTTCACAGAACATATGCCAACAATGGAATGGCAGGACAGTCACGTGTGGGCAGGAGCTCTGTGCTCATCTCAGATTCCACGGTGACAACATGGAACATCTCTTCCCCAACAAGATGCCTGGTTTTATGGGGGAGACAGTTCTGCAGCCCACTTGTCTCTACCTCAGAGCAGCTGCAGGAAACTTGATGCCAGAGAACAGACAAGCACGTTCTTTTCCCAAGAAGCTGCCAGCTGCCTTTACAGAGCAGGGAGTGTGGCATTTGCATCAAAGATAAATGCAAACTTCTTCTTTCCATCAGGGGGGCAAACCTTCCCTTCCCCACCTGCTGGGCATGAGCCTGGAAGGAAAAGTCCTGCCCTCTTTACTTCCCATCCGGCCTTGGGATGTTTCTCAGTGTCCCCGCTTAACACTGGTCCTATATGGTGAAGCAGTGAAAACCAGGGTCCCTGGTAGGGGTGCTGAGAAAACAGGGTGCCAAAATCCAGCAGCATCTATGAAAAAGGTGGAAAAAGACACTCACTCCCCCTCAAGGTCACCGGGAGGAGGAGGGAACAAGTATTTTCCCTTTGGAAACAAAAATTCTGTACAGAAGTCATTCATAAAAACAGAACATTTACTTCTCCTTTTTAAAGCAAATTCTTTCCTCTTAAGTTCTCAATACCTATTTTTGGCAGAATGGAGCACAAGGGACAAATCTTTCATTGGGTAAGTACAACAAAAACAAAGTGAAAACTGATTCACAGGCTGGGCTGTGGGGGGAGTACTTTAAGATTCAAGAATTTAATGACTTCAGGTCCCATGTCTTCCAAAGATGATACTCAAAGAGCATGCTCATCTTTGTAACAATCCCTTCCTTTTCACCTTCTTAAAAAGAGGTTTGTCATTAGTCAAAACAAGTTCAGCAGATTAAGTGACTACCACCTCCACCTACTGCCGTATGTCAGTGGATTCGGATCCCTAACATTCCGGACACAGCTTTAGACCAGAGGCCAACCAAAGCAAAAATTACAACTTCCAGTAATACAGCCCAGTTGGGTATCAGTCTCTTAAAAATAAACTTCCAGGCACCAACATCTGAGATTCAGCACAGTAAATATAACCACGGGAAACCTCGCAGGGAGATCTGGCCCCTCCAGGATGCCTATTCAGATCAAGATGTGGCCCTGGTGCCTTCTGCACATTGACCAACCCATCTCAGAAAGAATAGTCTACATGGTCAGCCTGGCCCTGCGGCTCCCTCCTCTGCCAGATATGCCACCCGCTAATACATAAAAACTCATTTTTACGAAAGGTGATTGAATATTCAGTCACCTTCTTGACCTTCGACTCAGAGCTTTTTTAACACCCATGGCATTGTAAATGGTATCATAAATTCCACATCAAAAATGGAAAAGAACATCTATAACAACATGGATTCCAGAGAGACTGGCACTTGATTTCCATGGCTGTAGTGGCACCCAAAGTGCTTTTTCCACAAAGCATTTCAAATCAAAGTAGCCAGTAGTGAATAGGCAAAGTTTGCACAGATAAGTTAAGTCTGAACAATCAGTGTGGGCATTTTCCTGTTTCTCTTTACATGTTTCCTCCCTACCTCTCAGAATTGGCTCTAATCCAGTCTGACCCAACATGGCAAGCTGCTGTCAGACATAATGGACATGCCTTTCAGAGCTCCACATGGTTTCAGAAAACTGGAGACTGCCAATATACCTGGTAGAGAAGAGAGGCAAGGACAGCAAGTACTGGCCAGGATTTCATTCTGAATATCCTTGTAAGAGACCTCAGCTCCAAGTGGGCCACGTACCCAGAGAGACGAGCTGGGGAACCAGAGAGAGGCGGCAGCTAAAGTGGCAATGCTTAGACTCTTCGTTTTGTTACAAAGGAGCGACCGCGTGGAGTTCACCAGTGTAGCTGCAGCAACCAGGTTCTGCTTTGCATGCCCCAGAGGCGAGGAGCTTGGAAGGAAGGGCGGGAGGGTCCTCCTCACCTAAGGAAAGAAGAGAGGGCAGAACCACACGTCATTGCACTTCAGTGGGCTGGACACTCAGGCCAGAACGAAGCTGGATCTGGGTTTGAACCACACACTTTGTACAAGTGAGGCAGGCATCCCAGTCAGCTCAAGACTGGGCATTCGCATCCTGCTAACAGGTTCTAGTTCCCTTAGCTGAGGATACAGGGTTTGCATGCATGACTCCAACTAGTCATAGGCACAGTAAGAGTAGCTCCAGACAGCATCCTGTGAGGGTTCCCTGGGGAAGCAGGCCCTCCTACCTGGAGCCTGTGCTGAGATAGAATGGAGAGAATACTGTGCCCTGTGAACCCCAGGTTCAATACATGTGGCTTTAAAGACTTGGGAAGGTGGGGGTGGTGAACATCACAAGTCCCAACAAAGATACAGGTCCACAGACCCTCATCTGACACCCTTGGGGACCAATGTGTTTGGTTTGGTTTGGTTTTACAGTATTTTTTTTTTAAGTCTTTACTGAATTTGTTACAATATTGCTTCTGTTTTGTTCTGGTTTTCTTGGCCACGAGGCATGTGGGATCTTAGCTCCCTGACCAGAGATCTAACCGGCACCCCCTGCATTGGAAGGTGAAGTCTTAACCACTAGACCACCAGGGAAGTCCCGGGCCCAGTGTGTTTTGGCATTCAGATGTTTTCACAGTTTAGAAAGGTGACATAATGAACATACTGTATATTACATAAGATGGTACCAGGCAGCTCACCAT
This sequence comes from Mesoplodon densirostris, assembly GCF_025265405.1. Taxonomy (NCBI): domain Eukaryota; kingdom Metazoa; phylum Chordata; class Mammalia; order Artiodactyla; family Ziphiidae; genus Mesoplodon; species Mesoplodon densirostris. The sequence continues at coordinate 77,902,718 of NC_082670.1, forward strand.
AATTTATCAACAGTATTTCTGCAGCTCACACATGTGAACATTCCCATTACCTGGGATCAGTAGAGACTATGCATGGAGTTTTGTTATTTCCCATCGGGCTGCCGAATAAATTTGCACCAAAATTAGCAAAAAGCTTTCCTGGATTTTGGACTCATGGGGCAAGGCCGTGGCATGCATCAGGAACCCGACCCACCGACCCTCCCGGCTCCGCGCGCCTTACCCAGGCCTGAAGAGGACGACAAGCTCTCCGTCAGCGAAGACGTCTCCGTTTGGTCCGTGGAGAGCCCTTCCATTAGGGGCAGGGACAACTCGGACGAAGGCACGGACGAGTCGTAGATGCCCGAGTCCCGTGGCATGTCTGAGGGGCCGGCGGCTTTCACTGCGTGCAGCAGGGGCCGCAGGACCGCGCTGGCGCCCGGAACGGGCCCGGCCTCCGCGTCTTCGTCCGGGCCGAACTGCGGGCCCTCACTGTGGGGGTCGGCCGGCGCCCCGGAGCCAGCGGCCTCGGCCTTGAGACAGAAGTCGCTCTCCGGCCCTGGCTTGCACAGGACTTCGTTTAAAACCAAGCCTGAGTCAAACTTCTTCAGAACCGGCTCCCGGTAGCGGAGTGGGGGGAGATGGAAGGGAACAAACTGCTTCTCAAACCAGTCAGGCTCCTCGTCGATAAACTGGTGCATGTTGCAAATGGCGACGTATAGCGAGCGGCCCGATTTGCTCCGGAAGTAGTTCCTCCTGCTAATGCGTCCGGGGTGCAGCCCCGGCTCCTGGGGGCTGAGGTCCTGGGAATGCAGGTGGGAGCAGAGCTGGGGGACGTGGTCCATGAGTTTGTACTTGGTGCTCAGGTCCAGGACGCCGGGAACGTCTCCCTCGCAGGAATAATCGAAGTAGACAGCGATGAACTTGCTGAGCGCCGTGGATGAGCTCTGCTTGGCTTGGCGGAGCTTCTCAGCAATGGTAGACACCGCCACCAGGAAGAGCTCCCCTTTCCCCGAGCCTCGGGCGCCTCCTTTGTGCTTGTAGTTCTTCTTATCTACGAAGTATTTCATGCCTTTGGAACACACCACGATGATGAACTGGGACTCGTGGATCTTCTGGATGACCCATTCTCTCTGCCCTTCTCTGCAGAGGCTGAAGTCTTCCCACAAGTCCAGAGCGACCTGGAAAGTGAACAGGGAACCTCACTCACCTATACAGCTTAGAGAGTCGAGTGACAAGAATGGGAATGTTACAAGAAGGGCACATCATCTGCCCCAAATCATTACTAGCACTGCTATATGCAGGCTTCGGGTTGCCCAGTTCCAAGGAACAGCTAACATTCCATGGGCGACCATCACACACAGGCCCTCTGTATCATGCCCTCATTTTAGCATAATGTGGGATTGTTACCACTCCCACCCTACAAGTGAAGAGACAGAAGCACAGAGCATCTAGCAACCCACCAAAGTTACGTATCACATGTGGGGCCTTCAACTGACTTATTAGAGTGTGATAGGGAGCATGGAATACAGAGGCAGTGGGCGTGGGTCTATCTGATGAGTGAGGCTGCCTGGATGGGGGGGCAAATCCTGGAGAGAGAACTGGAAGGTGGTGATAGACGGGTGTGGGTGAGGGACCTCAAAGTGGGCTGGGAAATGGGGTTCAGGTCTGGATGCCAGAGTCACCCGCCCCTGCTGCTGGCTGACTCAATGACAGAGTGTGACTGACAAAGAGGACCTCCCTGGCCTCTCACACAGCCCCGGGGTCAGCCTGCTGTTTACCAGGTGATCAGTGCATGGAGAGGAAGGTGATGAGCTGCCGTAACATGGCCATTCTGGTTCACTCACTTGGAGTGACCGGCAGCTCTCACCACTTCTCAGTAGTCTACAGGGCCACGTCCCTACAAGGCCCCTACGAGGCCCCTACGAGGCCTTTAACCCCAAGGGGAGGTCTCATAGGGAGTTTGGGGTGGGGCACTGACAAAGAAAAGAACACAAGGTATGCGTGGCCCCTCAGAGGGCTTCACCTTCTCAGACCATCTTCATCTGATTCTGCTGAAAACGTCTCGGCAATTGTATCAGCCTCTTTCCTTCTGTAGTTCAGAAATTAACTCTCAGTGCCTATGCCCGAACGTGGCAGCCACAGTCCCTTATGTGGAAGGGGGCTCTGAAATGACTTTGCCTTCCTCTTTTGCTCTAAAGTGTTACCAAGGGAAGAAAGCCCCCAACATCCCTCCAGTTGCTGAAAATAATCCTGAATTGTCTTACATTTTCCTTAATTCTCACTAACATTATGCATTCTGAAAGCTAACTGGGAATATATACCAAGCACTTTAAAAATGTTCCTATCTGACCCAGCAATTCCATTTCCAGGTATCTACCACTGGAATGGGGCAAAATTGAAATAATGAGATGTTTAACAATTTGAAAAAACTCAATTATGGTGACTCATTAATATGGATCAAGAGTCTGTTTAAAACTGCTGTTTACAGAGAACTGCTAAGAGTGTAAAAAGTTACTGAGTGAAGAAACAGAAAAAGATCATTCCAATCCATCCAAAATGCAAAACTATATGTATGAGTTCATCTATGCAGAAAAAGACTGGAAGGAAATACAGCAGTTTTAACTGTGGTTCCTCTATTCTCCAGGTTAAGATTACCATCCATTTTGAAATTTGTCATCCTTTTCTAGATTCCAAATTTTCTATTACACTCATAACTGGAAGGCTTCCCCCCCGCCGCCCCCGAGGCTAGTCACTTACAAAGTAGAGCAGAAGGGTTGTCAGTATCTGAAGACTGTGTGCCACCAGTTTTTCAGTACACAGGCTGATCTGCCAACGTCTAGACCTTCATATATTAGGAAACCCGGCCAGCCTTGTAAACATGCTTAACTGACACTAGGGGACAGCCTCACCATGTGAAGAGAGTCTAAGAAACCCACCAGTCCTCAGTTTCAAAGCACAAATAACTTCCAATTACACAATTATTGTACAATTCTTGCATTTGTAAGAAACAGTGTACCTTCCATGAGAGCTTCAAACTTCACTCTAAAACGAACACTATGACATTATAGAAAAGCTACATATTAACAGCTTAACTCAAGAGAACAGGCAAGAAACCAGAGGAGACCATTTGAGTACTTAACATATTACTGTTTTCCCTTATTAGCCAAACTCCCCCCAAAAGCTGTCTAAACTCGCCTCTTTACTTGCCATTCTTTCTTTGACCCTCCAGTGCTCTCCAGGATGTCTTGAGTGACCTCCTCCCACCAGCCCCATTGCATGCTCCCAGGGCAGCTGCCATTTCCTCCACCATCCTGTCCCCCATTCCCCCGAGGTCTTTTTAATGCTTAAAACACTTCCTGCCAGGTGGGTGCCACTCAAGGCTTTTGAGCAGGAGTATGACAGGGTTAGAACTAAGTGTCAGCAAACATTTAGTGCTGGTGACAGGTAGGCCAGGCTGAAAGAAGAGTGCAAGGCTGACCCTAGTTTGGAAGCTAGGCATTTCGCACATGTCCCGCCCAGAAAAAGAGAAAAGTCTTTAGATTCCTCACCTCACAGCCACAGAAGTCCTGGAGGAAGTAGGCAAAGCACTGGACGACGTTCATGTGATTCTGGCCATCTTTACTGGAATAGCAGAGGAAGACCTTGGGCCGTGGCCGGAGCCTCTCCCTGGGAAGTGCTGTGATGTACGTGGAGGACTCAGAACTCTCTTCATCTAAATGTGAATATATATTTTCTAAAGTGGAAAAGAAGATAGGGTTGGCGCCCACGAGCAAAGCTCTGTCCTGTTCCCTACGACTCGGGACCTAATGCTGTCTTCAAGAAATAACAGTCACCATGTCACCTAGAGCACTCCCAGCTCCCTAATTCCACCAGCCCCTTGGGTCACCTCTGGGAATGGGACAGCTAGTTTCTGCAGTGGAGCCAAAAATGGACAAAATTTGTTCTTCACATGAAATTGACCTCGGGCAAGCCAAGAGCACTGCAGCACCACCCCACCCTCTTGCAACTGAGTGCACCTACTAGATCATTAAGCATCAGCAGAGGTGACCTTCTTTAAAACAAAAAAACTTTCATTGAAGGTTTTTTTTTTTGTACAAATTACAAAGGTAAAGTCCATAAATCTTAAGAGTACATCTCAATAAATTTTATCTAAGAATACACCTGTGTAACCGCCACTCAGATTAAGATATATTTCTAAGTTCCCCAGCAGCTTCTCTCCTGACGTCAGACTTTTATAAGTGATAAAGCCCTACCTCTCCCCTTACTCACACCTTTAGTCTTCCTTTATGCTCTTGAATTTACCATCCTGAGTTTAAGAGAACTATGCCTGTCTTTTTAGTGGCTCCTGAGGTTCAAAGTCAAAGTTTTTAATTCTGGGAGCTATAGCAGCCAGGGAACTCACTACATGAGCTGTGTGGCTTCCCCGCCGCCTGCCTGGAGGGACCAAGTGCTCCCGGTCTCCCTCTGTTGGCCCTAGACCTGCCAATATGGGAAGAACACACCACACAAAGATATACCTTGCTGCTTCTTGCGGCACATCACCGTGAAGAGCGTCGCAAATGCCGATATGACAACCAGGGGCACAGTGATGGCAACAGCTCTGATGGGCCCAGCCCACTGGGAATACACTGGGAAATGTCAAAGGGAAGGCTTTTAGACTTCAGCAGTATAACAGGTTCAAAGAGAAACAATTTTTTTTCATTTTTAAACATAAGCCACATAACAGGTTCTAAGACTCCTTGACCACTTTTCTCTAGTACTGATTTGGTGATTATAAAAGTATTCATTTTAAAAGACTGTAGAAGACAATTCAGTGGTTAGAGTCTGCTGGGACAATAAATACCTCTGAGTGAGAATTTGCCTAGGGAAATCTCCCCTCCCACCACTTTTCTTCTGAGGACAATTGACTATTTATTTCGTCCCAGCAACACACACAACATCCTGGCTTTGATCTTCCGTGCATCAACATTAGGGTAGAAGGAAAGTCAGATTTGATGGAATATCATTTAAGAGTGAGGCCCTCAAGGGCTTCCCTGGTGGCGCAGTGGTTGAGAGTCCGCCTGCCGATAGAGGAGACACGGGTTTGTGCCCCGGTCCAGGAAGATCCCACATGCCGCGGAGCGGCTGGGCCTGCCTGTGCTCCGCAACGTGAGAGGCCACAACAGTGAGAAGCCCGCATACCACAAAAAAAAAAAAAAAAAAAGAGTGAGGAGCTCAAGTGTTTTCTTTTTGTAAACCATGAAGTACATAAAGTATCAAATACCTTGGTCCACTCTGTAGTCCAGAGGCAGCATTTCCAATAAACAAACAAAATCTTACCTGGTTTTAAGGCATAATGCATCACTTTTCTTGTCATATTAGTGTCATCCACCAGCTGCAAAACAGAGGATGCTGTATTACTTTTTTAAGTGATAGCATCTCAACAGATTTCATTCATTCTTCCATCTGTGGGCAGTGGGGCGAGGGAGAGGAGAGCTGCTGCGGTCTGTGATCATTTTCAAGCTGAGATTAGATATTAATAGTCAGATACATCTCTATATATACCAACCAATACTAATACATATAGGATGGATAAACAACAAAGTCCTACTATATAGCACAGGGAACTATATTCAATATCCTGTGATAAACCGTAATGGAAAAGAATATGAAAAAGAATATAGGGACTTCCCTGGTGGTCCAGTGGTTAAGACTCCATCTTCCAAGGCAGGGGATGCCGGTTCAATCCCTGGTCGGGGAACTAAGATCCCACACGCCGCGGGGCAACTAAGCCCACAACTACTGAGCCTACACACCTCAACTAGAGAGGTCGCATGCTGCAACTACAGGGCCCATGCGCTCTGGAGCCTGCGCTCTGGAGCCCGTGAGAGACGCTCACATGCCACAATGAAAGATCCCACGTGCCGCAACTAAGACCCGACTCAGCCAATAAATGAATAAATGAATGAATGAATGAAAGAATAAATAAGTAAATAAGAATATATAGGGAATTCCCTGGCGGTCCAGTGTTTGGGGCTCCATGCTTCCACTGCAGGGGGCGTGGGTTCAATCCCTGGTAAGGGAACTAAGATCCCACCCGCCATGCAGCATAGCCAAAAAAATTTTTTCAATTAAAAAAAAGAATATATATATATTTATAACTGAGTCACTTTGCTGTACAACAAAAATTAACACAATATTGTAAATCAACTATACTTCAATAAAATTTAAAAAGAATAAAAATAATAGGGCTTTCTTGAGTTGTACGTACCTCAATTATATAATCCCCAGGAGATACATTTTGAAGGAGGCAGCTGGTTGTCTCTGTGTTTTGCTCCTGCAAAGAAACAAATAACACTTTAAAACTTTCTTCTTAGATAAAGGTCATCGGGATCCCTCTCTTCTGTCCTAGAACTGAAGAAGACTTGCCACCAGTTTCAATCATGTTTTCAGAAGATGTCAGTTGGAACAGAAAGCAACTGTGCTTATCTGCCAGGGTATCTGAACTTCATTTTGATAAAAGGCCCAGGAGAGCCTGGGACCCCTGTCATATTCTATGCTTGGCTGGTGGTGCCCTGAGCAGCAATTTTTTATTTGAAGACAAAGAAACCAATTAGGATGCCTTTTACTTAATAAAAGGATGGGGAAAGAAACTACACTTCCATGTTTGTGCATATTTTATTTGCCATAATTTTAACTTGAGCGGAAGGTCAGTGACTGAGGTGAGAGCCAGCAGGAAAACAAAACTCGACACACAGGAGCACATCTACTTCTGCCACTATGACCAAAAACCTCTCTTGGTGCTCTCATGGGGTAATCTAGCAGTCTTGTGAACTTCCATGAAATATTCCCCCCCACCACCACCTCTAGTTTAAGAACTTGGTTACTGAATTTCTACTTCACCTTGGCCTCTTTGTAAAATCACTAGCCACTGACATGCTAGTGGCTTGGCTCCTAGATGAGGTTTTTCTCACTTACTAGCTGTGAGGCCTTCAGCAGCAGTTCAGGTGACCTCCCTGGGCCACAGGTTCCCCAGCTCTAAAGTGGGGATAATAGCATCCTTTGTTCCATTGAGCTGTAAGGATTCAATGACCACAAAGCTTGGTAACTGGCACACAGTAAGCACCTGATTCATGCTTAAAATATGGAAGAACAGGGACTTCCCTGATGGTGCAGCGGATAAGACTCCACGCTCCCAGTGCAGGGGGCCCGGGTTCGATCCCTGGTCAGGGAGCTAGATCCTGCATGCTAAAACTAAGACCTGGCACAGCGAAATAAATATTAAAAATTAAAATATAGAATAGACCACAACTACTTCATTGTTTCAGTTCCTTGGTAATACTTTATCTGCTACATCTCCACTGGGACAGCTAGGGTAGAGATAACTAGGGAGTGAGGGATGACTCAGGATGGCCCTGAGACGCACCCAGTGATAACATTTTGGAGTATCTACCGACAGCTCAGAATCCACAAAGCCTAATGTTCACATTGAACCATCCAAATTCCAGGGCCCCAGGGGTCATTTTAAAACACAGAGTATTCCTTTATGCACACCTAGCAGCTCACCTGTTTACAGGTCTTTCGCTTGAAGGGTCCTTCGTGCTTGAGCTTATAATGAAGATAGAAGAAACGGAAGCCAAAGGCATGGGGTGCGTGGTCGAAGGACACCTGCATGTCTGAACCGTGCTGGGTGATGTTGAGGTTCCGAGGCTTCCAGACTGGGAGGAGGAAGGACCAGAGTGAGCACCCCGAGGCTGCCCTGACATCACTAGAGACTTGACAAACAAGGACATACTTACAGGGTTTACAGGCCAGGTTGTCCGGCTGCAAGAGCAGGTCACAGGCTATTAAGAAAGATGCATATTTTTAGTTTTAGTACAGTTTGACATTTTCCTCATCCAACAATTCAATACAATATAAATATATGGCACTGGGTATTGCTGGAAAGAATGTAAAATGCATCAACTGCAGCAACTCAACAGTGATTTTCAGTATAGCTCAGTTGTATCTTATGAAAATTTGAACTGTATAATATAAAGGATTAATGCAGTTCACTTTATGCCACATAAATGGAAACAATATGAGTCAGCCAGATTTTAAAAGCTTCTTAAGCATTAGATAATCTCAAGGCCAAAGGCAGCGAGACCTGTGTTCATGCTTCTGCCCCATGGGAGCTCTGTTTTAGCTGTAGACAGAAATAATGCCAGCCCCTGCCCCAGCAACTGTAGACTGTTTAGGCACAAGAGAACTTTAGAGTGATCCTGATAATTTATCTTGAGGTTATTTTAACCTTAGCTAGCACTCTAACTTTTGATGGAATCTTTTTGATGGAATCTAAAAATGACATCCAGGCATCTACTAAGTAGTAGCAACAGTACTGAAAACCAGGCAGCAAAGGCAGTAGCTTTGAAATAGGATTTAAATGCGATAAAAACACAAGAGAGGTGCTATATGCCATGTTGCTAACCCAGGGAGAACCGTCTGGAAAATGATCTTACAATGCCAAGAAAATCAAAGGCAGCATCAAGGTCACAATGCACTGAAATGGTGATAAATGCACCACCTGCCTCACCCCAAAATAGACATTGATTCCAATAAGGAAAATTAAATCTTAAAGTAGGCAAGTTTTGATTTAAGCAAGCTTTCCATAAACACATTCTTTGAATCCTCTATCTGGTTGTTATGTGTAAGACATTGAAAGACGCTATAAAAATGTACATGGTCTCTGCCCTGTGGAATCTTATTTTAATTAAGAAAATGAAATCAACTGTTATGAAATGACTTTGCTGCATAGAAAACAATCACAGTTTAAAAAAAAAAGAAAAGAAGAAAACAACCAGAGTAAGAATTCTGCAAAGGGAAGCATGGATGTAGGCTGGCGTTGAGAACAAAGACATCACAGAGGGATGAGGACGGCAAGCAGGCCACATAGGAGGGGGTGTCAGATTGGACAACCATCCAAGGCCTGGAAAGACGGACCAAGAAGGCAAGAGGGAAACACTGGGGTCCAGAATGCCTGGGCACCAAATTCATCAGCAATTCAGGCTGATGAAAGGCACACCACACCGTGTGCAGAACAGATGGAAAGGGAGAGCCAGACAGAGAAGGGAATCCAGCATGGTTGGCTTGAGAGTGTGTACGCTCGAGTCAGGCTCCTTGGGGTTCAAATCCCAGCTCCCAACAGGCCCTTTAACCTCTCTATGTGTGATTCCACATCTAATAAGTGGGGATGGTAAGATTAAATTCTTTGGAGGGTTGTTATGGAGGTAAACGGCATTACTATTTGGAAAATGTTTAGAACAGAGCATTAATATTTGGAAAGCATTTATTTAACATAGATGTTAAATAAATAAACTTTCTAGAACGAGGTAACCTCAGGGATACTGCTTAATTTTCTTAATCTAATCCTGAAAATGACAGGCAATCACTCACAGAGGCCAACCTCCTGATGACAGGTACACGAGAGAATCATTTCATGCTCTACCCTTTACCTTGAAATCAACTTATATTTTTTATTCCGTTTTTTTAAAATCAAAGTATTTTAATACATGGCTATCTTACAGCACCTTCAAAAAAATCAACCACCATGTCTACTCCAGAACAAGCCAGGAATGGGTGTCTCTGGTTAGATGCACACTGTCTGGGCCAAATCTTAATTCTAAAAATTGCTTTTCTGGATGCTTTTTCTCTTCCCCATGCTAGTTTCATACTAGTATTTCATGTGCTCTTGAACACATCTCTGTCAAAAAGTCATTAAAAGCAGGAGAAATGTCTCCCCACGGAAAACAGGCAGGAAACACCATACTCACTGCGGGTTCTGAAGAAGAAAGGGTGATAATTGCTTTCATTTTTAATGGAAGGAAAAGGGACAATCTTTACAAAGTAATCTGTTTCAAATTTCATATTCAGGAAAGGTTGAGATTCCACTCCCTAAAAGGAAACAAAAATACACGTGATGTCACGGAGAAATCACCCACCCCTCCACCTACAGGCGAGAGCTCCAGTCTGCCCTGACGGTCATGCAGACACAGTTCTAGGGCTGGGGGACGTGTTGCGGGGGGGAAGGAGGAAGTCCAGAAAGTTTCCTTTCTGGACCAAGTTTAGGTTTGGACCCCTAACTGAAAAGGAAGATGGGCACCGCTGTCTGTTCTTTGGCAATGAAGCTGTGGCACAAAGTTGGTGGGGAGGAGCCTACATCCACTCCTGAAGGCTCAAAGCCACCTTCCAGGACTGCTGCTCCAGCGTGTAACCTGAGAGGTGTGTTTGTTTACCACCAAGAGGTGCTGGAGGGTTTCTGGGAGTGCAGAGCAGGATCGCCCACCTTGGCAGGTGGGGTGGACCCCAAAGCCCCTTCTCCTCCAGTTTCACAGGCTTTCAATAGACCATTCAGCCCCCAGAACAATGGTGTGTCTTCAGGAGCACATTCCCCGCGTGTGACTTACAGCTCGTTTGAAGCTACTGTTGAGCTGCTTCGGGTCCTTTAGAATCAGTTGTTGGCACTGTCTTCCCTCTGACTTCAGCTCCTCCAGTATTACCCGAAATCCTTTTAGGAATTCGATGCCTAAGCAAAGCAGAATGCTTTTATTAAAAGTGGACCTAATTACTTCTGAACGCACTTCCCTTCCTCCAAGATTACCATCCTCTCCACCTACACAACAGAGTTAAAGGAATTCTAACTCTAGCCGGAATATCTGAGCTTACAGAAAGGAAAAATAAATACCCTGCATTCCTCTGGTACAGGCCAGGTGATTTTCTCTGTCCCACCACTACTAATTAATAAATCTCTCATCCAGCCAGCCAGTGCACAAACACCCATTGCCTCTATGACATTAGGGTTCATATATTTAGACTCAAGTCACAATTGATCATAAAAGTCTGCAGTGGAATATATAATTTCTAGGTCATTAAACAAGGTGTATTCAGCTGATGATCATTCCCAATGCTGACCAGGGACTCCCCCAAACCATGTTTCAAATACTTTCCGTTTTAGTCCTATATTTGCTTGCATGTTTCACTGAGCAACCGAGAAAATTCCCAACAAAGTGTGTGTCTGCACACAAGGGGTTCCTAGGCTTGAGATTAAATAGTTTAGGAGAATGCCTATGTGAGTTACAAAGCAGTTCTTGCTCTAATCATGCCTGAAAGGCCGACACCCAAGAGCTGCCCAGTGTGTGCTCTTCATACAGCCCTCAGAGGCCCCGAGACGCCCACAGCGCCACTGAAAGGCACCGGCCCAGCCTCCCGCCACCTGAGCTTCCCCTGCTGCACGTCCAACTAGCTGCTTTCAAAAGGATTAAGCTCTGATGGCCACGAGAGCCGGTACTAGGGCTTCGTATCCCATGGAGACTGGAGTGGTCCAACTGCAGCTGGAGCTCCCCGAAGCCGGCCTCAATTGGTGAGATATCGATTTCGCATTCTTTCGGAACACTAGACAAGGAGACATTTTCAACCCTTCCCCTCCCAGGGCAAGAATAATTACAGAGGATGCAATTAACCAGGTGGGAAAATTATCAATGGCAAAGGCCAGGGAAATCTTTTTCTCTTTCGAATAGGTTCTCCAATCCTGTAATTATTTAATGAAGAGCACATATTTTATGGTGGGAAAGGCAAAGGAGCTACAATTAGAGCTCTGCCATTTAGGGGGTCAGAGGACAGAGTGTGCAAGTGCGGACCCTGCCATGTTGTATTATTTCAAGTACAAAGCTTCCTGCGGGGCTGAGTGCTGGCTGATCCACAGTCCGAGATTCACACATGCTGACAAGATCTAAGGCTTTTGACCAGCAACTATTTAGTAGCTCTCACAGGAACTTGTCTTTTGAGATCCCCCCTTCCCCCCAAAGATTTCTGAACAAATCCTTATTATTTATACTAAGATTTAATTCATGCAATGTCCCCAGAACTGTTTAACAAAAGCCAGGTGATTAATATGATTATAAGACTGTACATCTCACAATTACATAAAAACTCATCAGCTGGGGTGGGAGTGGATGATTCTAGTTCTTATCTTTAAAAGACCTGCCTAGAAAACCACTATACCGAGTATGGGAATGGAAGTAGAGGCAGTAAATGTAAATCTTATATCATAGTAACACCTGTATCACAATACTATTAACATCTTGTAGTTATATAATGTTTAGCAATTTTATACGGCAGTTTCCCATAAAGGAACTTACCCATAAAATCCTCACAACCACAGGAGGAAGTATTATTGTCCCCACTTTATAGATGAGGAAGCCAAGGTATACAGACACTAAATGACTTGCCCAGGGTCACAGAGGGATTAAATGGCACAGATGGGATCAAACCCAGAGTGCTCTTAACCCATATGTTTTTCTGTCTCCCAAGGAGTCTCCTTGTTAGAACCTCATAGAAACTGATAGAACCTGTCCAGCCATTCCCACCCACAAACCATCATGCAGAAAAAGCACATCTTTCTGCCTTCACTGTTCCACATTTCTGTTTTCCTCACATCTCTTACTTTCATTCTACAGAGGGAGCCTGCAATGTGTCAGGCCAACCCCTTAACCGTTTAGCCTTATGTTGGAATGACTACTTCTCTCTTATCCACAGAGGATATTTTTCTTTTTAAATGTTAAGGTAATGTTTTGGAAAACCCATTGGGTCCAGACCCAGCAGTATTTACACGGATTAGTGAATCAGGCCCACAGGTCTGATCCATCCTCCCTGTCTCTGTACTGAATCTGGTTCCTCTGAGATTTATCTCATTCAGATTAAGAAATTCAGAATTTATTTTACTTTTCCCTCGGTCAGATTTTTTTTTTTTTGCGATACGCAGGCCTCTCACTGCTGTGGCCTCTCCCGTTGCGGAGCACAGGCTCAGCGGCCATGGCTCACGGGCCCAGATGCTCTGCGGCATGTGGGATCTTCCCGGACCGGGGCACGAACCCATGCCCCCTGCATCGGCAGGCAGACTCTCAACCACTGCGCCACCAGGGAAGCCCCAGATTTTTTTTTTTTAATTCTAAGATTCGGTGGCAATGTCCAAGGAGCAGACCTGAGGACCAGGTTCTGATGATGATAAAAACAGCCACTGTTTTTTAAGAGCTCTCTTTAGAAATGTACCGTGTGTGTCTCTAATTCTTTTTCTTTTTTCTTTCTTTTTTCTTTTTTTTTACTCTTAACAGGTTTATTGAGGCATAGTTAGCATACAATTAATTTCATATTACAGAGAACAATTTCATACACTTTGACATATATGTACACCCATGAAACTGTCATCACAATCAAGATAATGAACTTATCTATCACCTCCCAAGTCTTCCTCATGCCTCTTCAGAGTCCCTCCCACCCCTGTTCCCAGGCAATCACCAACCTGCTTTTTGCCACTAAAGCTTTGTTTGTATTTTATTGAATGTGTCATCACTCAGCATGCACTTTTTTGTCTTGCTGATTTCACTCAGAAAAATTACTTTGAAATTCATCCATGTTGTTAGGTATATCACTGTTCCACTCCTTTTCATTGCTGGGTAGTGTTCCACTGTATGAATGTACCACAGTTTGTGTATCGGTTCATGTGCTGATGGACATTCAGGTTGTTTCCAGTTTTGGACAATTAAAAACAAAGCTGCTATGAACGTTTGTGTACAAGTCTTTGTATGGATATATGCTTTCCTTTCTCCTGGGTAAATAGTAGTCAAATGGCTGGATCATGTGGTAATGCATGTTTAACTGTTTAGGAAAATACAAAAAAGTTTTCCAAAGTGGTTGTGCCATTTTACATTTCAACCCTCAATATTTGTTTTTGGTTTTTTTTTTTTAACTTTTATTGGAGTATAGTTGATTTACAATGTTGTGCTAGTTTCTGCTGTAGAGCAAAGTGAATCAGTTATACATATATCCACTCTTTGTCTCTAAGTCTTACAACAAATCAAGAGGCAGTCATGTACACTTTACAGATGGGGAAGCTGGGGCTCAGCCAGATTTAAATGCTTCTTTTGAAAGGTAGATTCTGGGTTCAAACCCAGGCCCATTTGAACAAATGGGCCCTCCCCAGGTTCCATACTCAACCACTGCATCCTCTCCTGTGTGTCATCAATTCATTAAAGAGGACAAGCAGATGGAACCCTAACCTGGATCTGGCCAGATAATGTGGGTTTACTCTTTTCTCTTGGTTTGTTTTAGTTTGCTTTTTTTCAGCCCACACAATTTAAATAAAAATTCAATTCGTTGCCAACATTTAAAAATTGTTGATTTCATGGTTTCTCATGAAAACTGAAGTTTTCCTGAAAACACACACAATGTGCCAATGCTGGGCCCACACATCTCCTTGTGGCCACAGAAATCACTGATGCTGGATACTGAAGCCATTATATCCTTGGATAGGCCACCCGTCCCCCCAACTCCTGCTGAGACTCATAGGCCAAGGCCTCAGTGCCATTTATCACTCTCACACTATTATTTTACAAACCCACATCTCTCTCAATAACAGCCAAGGGAACAAAAGATGAGCCATGGGCACAACATGAAGCTGCATGCATGTGCAGCAAGTGTATACAACCAAGTAGCAAGTGTGTCTGTGCCGAGGCACACCTAAGCTATGCTCATATCAAGACCCACCTGGCCCTGGAGGCCACCACGCTTGGGACCCGTCCTGGGCACCAGCCACCATGGTGGACTCCATTTCGACCACTTACCGAGGGCTCCTGGGGACCAAAGAACGGTGACTGCCACTTGATCGTGGCAAGCATACTGACTGATGGTGATGTTCTGGGCATCGGCAATCACGTGCTTCCCCACTGGATTCAAGTAAGTGGTGCAGTCTAGAGAGTTGGGAGAATGAGAACAGTTATATTTAAACATTTATTTATTCTCTCCGTGTTCATCTTCTCAAATTACGCAGGGCATGTTCAGAGTTAGCCAAATCTATTCTGTCTAAAGATGTGTGCCTAGGGCCTTCCCTGGTGGCACGGTGGTTAAGAATCCGCCTGCCAGTGCAGGGGACACGGGTTCGATCCCTGGTCCAGGAAGATCCCACATGACACGGAGCACCTAAGCCCGTGCGCCACAACTACTGAGCCCACATGCCACAACTACTAAAGCCCGCGTGCCTAAAGCCCTTGCTCCGCAACAAGAGAAGCCACCGCAATGAGAAGCCCGCACACCACAACAAAGAGCAGCCCCTGTTCGCCGCAACTAGAGAAAGCCCGTGCGCAGCAATGAAGACGCAACACAGCCAAAGGTTAATTAATTAATTAATTTAAACTATATATATATATGCCTGAAATTATTTTTAAAAAAAGACGTGTGCCTCAAAGCCCACAGATGACATCAAAGGTTGGCTGTTTGGAAAACTGTAAAATGCTACAGTGGGGTTTATTTATAACACCACGCCCTCCCCTTGAGTTAAATTCTGGGACAGTGGTAGGAGGATTATGTAAAGTCTGGAGTTTGTATGTGTATCAGGCATTCATTTTTTACTACTATGACATTTTACCTAAATCAATAATAATTTACATCAGTTCAATCAGTTTTTAGCATTAAAGAGTGATCTGAAGCAAAACAATGGCTAAGTAATATGGGGTTTGTTCATTTTCAGAAGAAACCTCGAGGGCAAGGTGACTGGGAAAAAGGAACTCATAGGAGGATGTGAATTCGTAGGGTAGTGATTCACAGCCAGACTGTTAAAGAATCCAATTAGGACCTGCCAAAGGGACTAACTGATTTTGTGATAAGCAAAGCACCTTCAATGTTAACTAGCGTGTCAAAGGTAAAACCTTTGTTCCCAAACACCACCTCATCAAAGACACCCACAACACCCCCCAAATCCAAACAGTCCCACGTTGCTCGAAAGACGAAAACCACCGATTCTTTGATTTTGTCTGAGGACATGACTCACTGCCACCTGCCAATGCAGCAGCTGTGCCACCTGGTATTGCTAAGTACACTTTCAAAGTCTAAAAAGGATCCCTAAAAAGCTGCCAGAAGCTTCCAGCCAGACCCAGTGGGGGGACCTCCCAGGATGGCTGCAGGCTGTTCCAGCTACTTGTGCATGGAGAATCACAGACACTAACTCCTAATTCTTACGCTGCTTTACCTTGATTTCTTTTCAGTAATTAAACTTGAAAACTTTCTTTAGTATATGATGCAAAAGGCCTTCCATCAGATTCCAAAACTACTCATTACCCCTCTGAAGTCAGGGTGTTTTGGGGGTGAAGCATTCAGAGGCATTTTCTAAGAAGCTTAGTGAGTCTGCTGTATGCCTGTCCCCCTGCTCCCCGTAAACTATACCACACACTTCCCATTTTTATGACTAAAAATATTCACTAGGTATTCGAAAATCACAACAGAATATTTTAAAAAATGGAAAAGTCATCCATAACCTCCCACCACACAGAAGTAACTGCTAATATCCAACGGATATGCTTGTAAGCCTTTTAACATGCACCTAATATTCCTTCTTTTTAAATTTCTTATTAGAGGACAACACACAGCACTAAAATGCACCCCCCCCTCCTCTCTGAAACTCCACCCTTCACTCTGCTTTGTGTCCTGCTTTTTTGCCTAACTCCTACAGAAGGCATATTCCCTTCTCTAAACTCCATCTTCTTCAAAAACAGCCACCTCTACATTTCAGTATTTCTTCTTTTGAAAAGATGTTAATAATTAATAAAACCAAATTCTACTTCTGATGACAATTCACTCTCAAAGCGTTCAACATGTGTTCACTGGGTACAGAAGAGAACTTTAGAATAGGAAAAAAATGTTGAAACATCTGCTTTTTTTGTTTTGTTTTGTTTTGCGGTACACGGGCCTCTTACTGTTGTGGCCTCTCCCGTTGCGGGGCACAGGCTCCGGACGCGCAAGCTCAGTGGCCATGGTTCACGGGCCCAGCCACGCCGCGGCACGTGGGATCTTCGCGGATCGGGGCACGAACCCGTGTCCCCTGCATCAGCAGGCGGACTCTCAACCACTGCGCCACCAGGGAAGCCCGCTCCGAAACATCTGTTTTAATACCCACATTGAACAAACAAGGAAACTGCAGCTAGAGTGATCGGCTGGGTGGCTTGCAATGCCACCAGTGACTAGCCCAGAAAGCCACCTCGGATAGCTCACAGAGGGCTCTTGCTATTCTATCCCCAGCACAAAGCATATGACTAAAAACTAAGTTCTGAATCAGAACTATTCAGCCTGCAAAAATCCTAGCTGAGACCAGCTTCCCAGTATAAAAAAAGACAAGATCCCCCCAGACGAGTAAAGTACAAACATTTTCATTTATTGAGGTCTATAATGACAGAAACCTTTGACTCAAACAGCTTTAGGAAAAGATGCATGAACAAGAGTAAATCATGATTTTTTTCCCTTTGTTCATTCCTAATGCCAAAATCAGCACTCTCTGGGTTTCTGTAAATACAATTATACAAATATAAAGTCTACAAATTAAGACAATGTATTACAACCTACTCAGGCATTACCCCACTCAGAGCATGACTAAGAAACAAGAAATGCAACGTGAAAGGAGGCAAGGAGATCTGTAAAAGCTGATTTTGACTTAAAGGCAAGACATTTTCTTTCTTTGTAACGTTAAATGGCAAAGGAATAGAAAAGTAAGATATTTGTAGTTTAATACTTTTGTTGAAAACTTGG
Organism: Mesoplodon densirostris; assembly: GCF_025265405.1. Taxonomy (NCBI): domain Eukaryota; kingdom Metazoa; phylum Chordata; class Mammalia; order Artiodactyla; family Ziphiidae; genus Mesoplodon; species Mesoplodon densirostris. The sequence continues at coordinate 77,920,280 of NC_082670.1, forward strand.
TAATTGGTTCTTTGCTATTTCAAACAAACTAGTAACCAGTCAACAGAGCAATAAAGGAACTTCCTTGTGGGAGAAAGAAATTATCTTTTTCAATGGAAAACAATGACTAAGTTTTTTGCACAGCCTGGATCCAATTATTAGCAACTCTAACGTTTTGGATTCCGATTACAAAAAAATGATGCCCAAATGACATTTGGCCAAAATGCAACCTAGCTTCAGATGTCTCAGGAGTCGAGTTGTGAATTAAATTCTAACTAAATGCTGAAGACTTAGAAAGAAAATAATGACCAAGAGACAGGCATTGGCACGTGGGCCAAATATCTAGTCCCATGAAGAAAACAATAAGGTACTTTTAAGTTTTATAGGTAAAGATCCTCTTTCACAAAACCCCATATTAAATTAGAGATGCAAATACTTGTTTGCAGCTGACCGGAAAATTTTGAACTCTTGAATGTAATACAAGATCTACCAAGACCAAGAACATGTATTAGAAATTAACTTTCTAACCTAAAGAAAGATCCCTTACACATGTCTTTACTTAGCTGAATTAAGTCTCATGGACTTGCAAGTCTTTCATTAGCATCATAGCATTTACCCAGAACATGTACACATCATGAATGTGAAATGTCTGAGTTTCCCATGTAAGCTCTCATCAGTTAACTTAAAGTACCCATGTCAGCAATTGCAGGCATGAACTTGACATCCATATTTGCATCTTAAAATTGTTAGATTGCATACATGACCTCAAAAACCCTGCTTTAGCAGTGATTATTCCAGAGGCCTCAATGTGACCTACAGCCCTTACTCATAACTCTCCAAGAGATGAATCAAATGTCAAGTCACTAAATATGAATCAACCTCCTTCTTGTCAACATTTTTACTTATAATTTATGGCTGATAAGGCTAAAATGCTTATAATTCTATATAATTACCTCCTAGGGCACAAAAGCAGATGCTAAGGCGGGTTCTACATGCTTAATCAGAAAAAGCACGCCCACCTGCCCTTAGAAAACAATTCAGCCAGAAAAAGTCACACTTCCTTGAGAGAAACAGTCGGAAAGGTGCTTGGATTCTAATTCCAGTTGGAATGACTTCTAATATTAATAGATATCAATTACTGAGCGCACACGGAAGGTTAGCTCCTGAGATGAGCAGTTATAAAAATTACCTCATTTAAGTGTCAAAATGACGCTGAGGAAGAAGTTAATCTTTATTTCACATGATGAGAAAACTGAGCCTTGCTGAAGTGGAGTCACCTGCCATAGTTCACAGCAGGCAGGTGGGGAACAAGGTGAGAACCCAGGCCTAAGTCAAAGATGGCCAGTTGGAGACCCCTGTGCCAATCTGAGATTGATTCACTTGGCCCACCTTGTGTTTGTGAAAAATTTTAAATAAATGCCAATTTTAAAAAAATGTTAAATGTCCATACCAAAAAAAAATGCAAACTTCCCACTCTTCTTGGAAATCACATGTGGCTGTGCTCAGGGGACATCCCTCAAGACCACACCGATCAGGAATGGAGGAGCCAGTGCTCCTCTAAGACCAGACGCAGGCGACCCAGTTTGCCACAGTCCCTACCACTCCTGCACCTGGTACCTGCGCTCACTGTTTCCCTGCTGGGCCCTCCAGGCATCTGTGTTTTTCTTAAGGATATGGCTATGTCCTGAGGAAATCAGGGGAGATCTCCACACACAGCTTCTCTCAACACTTTAGAGGACAACTGACCCCCGTTCAAGCTCCGAAATACTTGGGTTGCTTAACTGAGACTGAGGTGCTTTAGCTCTGTTGACAAACCTGAGCAGGTTCAAAAAATCCCTCAACTCCAGGACCTGCAGTGTCCCTGATTAAGCACGACTGTGGAAGCTTTAGATCACTGAAAGGGCTCCATTCTTCGGCGGTCAAGCCGTTCACTTACTGTCATATCTGAAGGTGATGTTATGCAGCCCACTGTTTCTGCTGGCCGGCCCCACTCCCTGTGGGAAAACAGGAGAACATGAGAAGGAGTGAAGCCAATTTGCTTTTCCATCACAAATTCCCCACGGAGTCAAAACGCACACATGATCGCAGAGACCCAGGGTCACACCAGTCACCAAGCAACATCCACGCTCTCCGTGTCCCCCTCCATCCCCCCACCCAGCTCCCTCTAGCCCAGGAGATTCTTAACTGCCAGGCCACAGGGATCAGGAGTACTCACTTCCCCTAAAACAATAGCAGCAGGCTGCTCTGCATTTGGGGGTTAAACAATAATTCATTAACAGTAAAATTGGGAGAGAGTGACCATGAGCTGCCAGCTGGAACCCTTCCAGTTGGATCCACTTTGAGGACTGATTGGTTATAAAATTTGCCTACCAGACACTCACGTCCAAAAGCCCTATTAAGCCATAACAGATAGGCAATTCCTCAAGCCTAAGGAAACAGGTTTTTCCTTCCAAGACCAGGAATGAGTGTGGGAATAAGCTGTTACTTTTAATGAGAAAATTCTTCACTGCCTCCATACCTGTGCTTAGAGCATAGAAGGTGGATCATAGAAGAAAAAGACTTTGAAAGGTCTAACTCTAACTCTTAGGGATGTGGCTTTTAGCCATCTGTACTCTTAATAGCAGGGATAACAACTCTGCCAGACCTCCCATTTTAATTACAGCATCCACAGAGGGAGCCCCAGAATCCTCCTGTTGGCTGCACCTTTTCCTGACCCACCACTTATCCATCATGGGAAAGAGCCGCTAAAGATCTCCCGACACTGGTTTAACTGTTTCTGTGATAATCTGCAAATGTGCCATTCAGCATTAATTGCAGAATTCTCCCCCAAAATGTTAATTCTTAAATGCTAAATGATGGGAAAATACTCTAACCACACACAGCTAAAGTTTCTACCCAACAAGGGGGATGTTGGGGAAAACCATATGCTGGCAGTCTGGTATTTAATGGGCAATTGTTACACTAAGACACAATGTGCAGAACACTTCTGATGGAGCCCAGGGTCTCAGGCCACAACCCCAGCACATCCATATGCTACCAGCATGTTCACGCTGCTTATCCTGAAGCCAGGCATACCCGCTGAAACTGTATCCCTGGGCCCAGACAAACATGGACCTTGGGAAAGCACAGCTGTGCAGAAAAGGATGGACACACATCATTCTAATTAAAGTGAGGAATAAGCAGTAACAGAAAATCTAAATCAACATGGGGCACTAGCCCCACGGTCTACTGGGGTTCCGTTCCCCTTCTTCCTGATTCACTTTCCTTCTCCAGCTTTCCTCCTCCCATCCTCCCTTCCACACATACACAAGGTTCCAGAATTCCTCACCTGAATGGAAACACTTTGGAAAGTGTTATTACCTTATTAAAGCCCTAAATGTCTCCATAACTGCTTAGGGACGGGGCCACAGTCTGTGTGACTGGAGGATGCCCAACTTACAGATAGCCATGACCAGAGCAACACGACCAGCAGGGGACCAGGAAAGAGACGATGCAAAACCCGCACAATCCCTCAGTAACGCCCAAGGGGTGTGCCCCAAGCCGCACCCTTCTCCTCCCATACAAACCCCGAGGATATAAATTCACTCACCATCTATTATGAGCCAGACATTATCCTAGGTACAGTGGTGAACAAAACAGCTACTATCCCTGCCCTCAGGAGCGAAGTGGCTCATTCTTTCAAAGAACAGTAACTGGGTATGTGGATCACATGCAGGGCATACAGACAAATCTCAAATCACACCTTGACCCTCCAAGAACTCTCAGTGTAGATGGCATACAAGGTCTATGCAGCTAGGGTGAAAGGGCCAGCCATAAATAAGCATGCAGTGTATGAAATGCCACAGGCAGCGCCTCAGTAAGGATAAACCCAGGGTAAGGACACCATGTACTAGAAGCTAAGAGAGGGAAGGATAACTGGGCTAGAATGGAGAGGAAAGGGGAGTCTCAGGGGAGGGAAACAAAAATGTAATCCAGGGCCCAAGGTAAGTACCTTAATCCTTCATCCTCTAGCTGGGACCAAGGGCAAACCACTTCACTCCACTGGGTGTGAATCTCCTCAACTGTTTTTATTAAAAGACAACTTGCGGGCTTCCCTGGTGGCGCAGTGGTTGAGAGTCCACCTGCCGATGCAGGGGACACGGGTTCGTGCCCCGGTCCGGGAAGATTCCACATGCCGTGGAGCGGCTGGGCCCGTGAGCCATGGCCGCTGAGCCTGTGCGTCCGGAGCCTGTGCTCCGCAACGGGAGAGGCCACAGCAGTGAGAGGCCTGCGTACCGCAAAAAAAAAAAAAAAAAAAAAAAAAAAAGATGCTATGCTACAGGTTTTGAAGATGGAGGAGCAATGCTGCTGGCCTCTAGGTGCCGGAAAGGGCAAGGAATGGATTCTCCCCCAGAGCCTCCAGATGGAGCCAGACCTGCGAACACCTTGATTTTAACCCCATAGGATTCATTTTGGAATTCTGATGTCAAGAACTGTAAGATAATAAATTTGTGGTGTTTTAAGCCACTAAGTTGGTGGTAATTTTTTATTACAGCAGCAATTGAAAGCAAATTACTTACATAATTTCAGTTGCCACGTGGATGAACGTCTCTCTCTCACACACACACAGACACACGCACACACACGCGCGCACGCGTGTGGTTTGTACGGTCCATCTCCCCTCCCAGACCGAGGGCAGACTGATCACTTGTCACTGTGCTCTTCCACCCCACTCCCCGCTTCAGGCATACAGGGAACACTGAACCATGACACCTGCTGCTTGAGATTTTGCCATCCTAGACAGAGGCTTCTGTGGGCTACTCTGGGGCTTATCTGGAGTAAAAGAGTGGTTAACAGAATGGGCTTTGGAGTTGCCAAAGGTGTGTTCAAATCGTCCACTTTCCAGCTGTGTGACCTTAGGCAAGCTTCTCAACCTTTCTGAGCCTCATTCACCAGAGTTATAAAGTGTTTGGATCAAGCTTCCTGGAAAGGATTGGTGTGGGGACCATGTGAGATGACTGACATATATCAAGTGCTCCACACATCTCCTGGCACATACTGAAACGGTTATTTCATAGGCAGTAATGGTTATGTTATGATTCCTGCCCTAATAAACATGGTGAGAGTTGTGCTACAAGAGGACACATGAGACAGGCAGGGTGACGCTCATAGGAAGTGGCATCTCCAGGTATGATGTCTCCAGCATCCAGACCTTGGGGGTACTGTGGGAGAAGAGGCAGCCGTGCAGGTCAGGGCAAGGTGGCGGAAGGCACCAACCACCAGGCTAAGGACTGTGTTCTGCTGTTGGTCTTGGTGGGAACTGGGCAACCCAGGGACTCCATCTCTGCAAAGCACTCAGGTTGAACCAGATGGGGAGAAACTCAAGGCAAAGTGACCATGGCAGTCCCCACAGTCCAGGGCCTAGCACATAGTCAGCCCTCGATAAGTATCAGTTTTCTGTCAGAATGAATACATGCAAAATTAAGCCAGGTAATATATCCAGAGAACCCGGGAGGGCCTAGCTTGGTGTGACAAGGTGACTTATGGGCTTATAATCAGGTCCCACCATAAGAGAACACAGAGAAGGCAACTCACAAAGCTGGTCAACAGCTTCAGAAGCTGTTTCTTCAGGAAACAATTCCAAGCTTTTACCTACTACACCCGATTTGATATTTAATGAGCTGACAATTAAGAATACTTGCTTACTGCCTGTTACTTAAAAAATGCCAGTGCTCTAGCCTCAGGGTGTCACATTCTTGGTTAATTAACCACCCCCATTTGCTGCACTAACGGCAGCTTTTAATTTGTTCCAATGCGAGCTAAGAAGCAAGCCCCAGGTGCCTGGAGCTCAGCTGTGAACACTATGGTAAGCAAGGAAGGAAGCAGCAAACGGGGACAGAAGAGAGAAAACATCTTTTACTCAGGAAAGGGGAGGGGGAGGATAACCCTTAAGTGCTCTAAAGAAATAAAATTCAAAAGGCAAAAACCCACACCATGCTCCACCCATATGGCAAAAGAGCAAAGGCCTGGACACAAAGACAGCCATGGAGCGGGAATCCCACACAGAGCTGCCAGCATCACCATGAGGGGCGTCAGATGGCCAATTTCCTGAGGGACCCTGGGGGATTCTGGGCCATTTGAAGATACCAACTTGCCAGAGCAACATTTTCAATCCAGCTCCAAAACAGCTTAACTGCCATTTAGGAAAAATGCATTTTGAAAAGGACTGTGCTAATTATAGTGCCCCCTTTCCATGGAAGGTAAGCCAAACAGTAAGGCCTACACAAGACTGCTTTCAAATCAGTGAAGGAACTTTCAGAAAGCTAGTAAAGTTTTAGTGAATTGAGATTGGGTGAGAATTTAAATAAGAGCATTTGTCAGAAAGAACTGAAAGGATGGTTTGTTTTTAAAGGCACACGGACCAAGTAACTACTTCAAACTGTGGGCAACTCAAACGTCCTCTTTTCCATAACATTGCCTCCATCTTCGAGTTTCCAGTGTGTTAATGAGATTAAAAAGCAGACAGTTCTGTGAGGCTTGAAATGCACAAGGGGACTGATGTTTTTGCCTATGACCAGTGGACATCATGAGGGCTAGAGGCAGGACATGGGGTCCATTTAAGTCGTGCAGGTTCACATGGTTTCAGAAATGAAGGCAGATCCCACTTACTTCAGTTCAAACCTTTAGCTAAAAAAAAAAAAAAAAAAAAAAAAAATCAGCAAAGGCAGAGAAGCCCCAGGTGATGCAAGCCGAGGAGAATGCTGGCAAACCCAAAACACAAGGAAAATAAATCACAAAGCCAGCTTGGGCCCGGATCTATCTACTCAAGGTATTCACTCCACATTCCCGGGAACTGTTCTCTCTCACTCTCCATCTAGAAGCAACCAACTTCAGACATGTAGGGTGCCAGCCAGCTGTCTGCTTTGGGGAGGTGAGGTCTTGGATGTCTAGTGGGGAACACACAAGCTCTTGAGGAGTGCCAGGGGGCTCCCACCAGCAATTACCACGTCGGCCCAAAAAGACCTGGAGATCTTAAGTTAATTAGAGAGATTTGCTTGAGGAGGTAGGAAATCACTACTCCAAAGCATCGCCTGTGCACCAGACCAAAGCCATAATCATGATTCATCTCTGACATGATGCTAATCATCACACACATGTTCCTAATTTCACGCTCTCCAAAGGAAAGCTGAAGGGACAATTGTTTCTGACCTCTAACATGGAGCCAACCTATGCCAAGTTACCATGTGTCCTGCTTATCAAACTGAAAGCTCTAGTTTTCATCTAAGCATCTTTTCACTCTTCCACCCTCCTCCACAGCGCCCCCCCCCAAGGAAATCCATTCACTAAAGACAAAGATGTGGCAGGGCATTTATATGAGTTGTTTCTCAGATAGTAATTTTTCTTTTCTTTTTTTAAAAATTGAGATACCATTGACATATAACACTGTGTAAGTTTAAAGTGTACAACGTGTTGATTCAATACATTTATGTACTGCAATATGATAGCAACTTTTCTACATGGCGGTGGCCTAAATGGAATTTAATACATTTTAATATATCCTTCCCTGCTGCAGACTTTATAATTTTCTTATTGCCTTGCCACTGGAACATGCATATGCAGTTAAAGCCCAGATATCAAAACACACACACACACACACACACACGCCAACTTTTTTCCTGTGTTTAAAAACAAAACAAAGCTCTGTAGCCACCTTGGTTTTCACAAAGCAGAAGCCCAAGTACTTTTTCCAGTGAGTCTGTTAAGGATCTGGGCTGTGTGTTCTCTCATGGCTGATACTCGCAAACAGACAGGATTGTTCCATTTTTCCAATTCTCAAAATGTTAAAAGCAAGCTATAAAACATGCCTCTGGACGGAGAGCCAGACCTTTCCCCTCTGCTGCACACACCACTCCCATCCACACAAATGAGAACCTCATGTTAAATAACTGGCATCTTTAAGGTAACAGTCAACCCATCTGCAGTTTCAAAAGCACACACAGACAACTCACAGACACAGATTAACTGGTCTTCTGTAAATACCGGATATGAAGAGGAAGTAAACAACCAACCACCTGAGAACACACCTAGCAAATCAGCTACCGGCTCCCTCTCACATAGCAGTGAAAGGTAGTTACGAAGACTTTGCTCCAGAAGAATGGACTTGAGGATATGGGGAGGGGGGAAGGGTAAGCTGTGACAAAGCGAGAGAGAGGCATGGACATATATACACTACCAAACGTAAAACTGATAGCTAGTGGGAAGCAGCCGCATAGCACAGGGAGATCAGCTCGGTGCTTTGTGACCACCTAGAGGGGTGGGATAAGGGAGGGTGGGAGGGAGGGAGATGCAAGAGGGAAGAGATATGGGAACGTATGTATATGTATAACTGACACTTTGTTATAAAGCAGAAACTAACACACCAATGTAAAGCAATTATACTCCAATAAAGATGTTAAAAAAAAAAAAGAAGAAGCCCGAGAAAGTATCTTCCTGCAGGGCAAAATAGTGATTAGACAATAGAGGAAAACTTAGAGCTATAAACATGATTGTTATGCCTAAACTCAGAGGAAATGTTTGGATCAAAACAAAACTACTAATAAAAAGCCTTAGGACCACACAGAGAGTGTGCACTGAATTGTGCTGACTTCAAATACTGCTTCCGAGGCCCCGGGATGGAGTCTCCAAATACTGTATCACATCTGGAATTCTGCTTTTACAGCACAAATGCCTGCAGAAATGGGGGATTGTGATGTTGCCATGGGGACCTAGCCTCCTCCGGCTAGGCAGGTCCCCAGCATGCCCCACACATGTGCTTCCTTCAAGGTGGATTTCACGTCTCTGGAAATTATGGAAGGCTGCCCTTTCAGGTTTTAATGCTAATCGAAACATCACAGGCTGCACTATAAAGCAAGGCGACCCCTTCTGTCAGCCTATTATTTCTGTCCACACGGTGGTCTTGGACAGAAAAACCTCCTTAAAATAACAGAGGGAAGCAGCAAGTCAACATTAGACCCCTTTTCATAAGTTACTTAAACTCTCCTGTCTCTGGCTGCAAAAATCCAAGTCAGTCAACCTGTGCTCAGGGCCACCCCCCATTGCTTGCCTCCGGGAGGGATCAGGCTCAGGCTCCCAGGCTGCTTTGCCCATTGGCGGAAATGAGCCATTAATGCCATCCCAGCAGTGCTCCTGCCAAGGCAGGATGTCTTCACCTTTAATTGTTGATGACCCCTCTGCTGTTAAGGGGAAAGGGTTTCTAGAACCCCTAGAAGAATCCTGTGAGAAACATTCCTCACCCAATTTCCCACAGAAACGTTTCTTATACAATTTCGGGGCATTCCCAGAGCTCCCAGAGGCCACTGAGTGCTTTCCAGGCCCCAGGTCCAAAGCCACGTTTAGACACAAAGATTCCAGAGACGCCACATAGAAATGAGGGGGTGCATCTTGGCTTCCCCCCTTCCCTGGGATGCAACCCCTCCAACCGGCCCCTCCAGGTGTGGGTTCAGATATACACACACAGAACACAACCCCCCTTGAGTGCTGGCAGGTGCCTCCCATCACTCCTGATCCTGCCATAGTCCTACCTCCCTAGGACCCCAACTGGCTCAAAACAGTGGTAAAGACCCTCATCCCTCTTTTCCCTAGGAGCATTCTTCCATCAGTTCTGACTAGAATGTTCCCAGCCAAAACTCCACTGACCCTTCTGATACATATCTGCCTCTTTGCAAGTTCTGGCCTTTCTCAGATTTCCTGGGGGAAAGGAGGGGAATCAGCTCACCCAGAGGTAAAGCAACAGTCACCAAGCCCCCTGGGCAGATTGAGGGGACTCAGGCCTCCTGGTCCTCAGCCCTGTGACCTCCCGATCCAACACTTCCACCTAGTCTGTTAGATAACACATCCCAGAATGTCCCTGAGATGCAGCTGCAGTGTGTGTGTGTGCGCCCAGCCACACAGGGTGAAAAAATAAAGGCACCAGGAAGTCAGCAGCGTGGCTCCAGGTGTTAACACTTAGCGCATCCTGCCCAAACCCCACCAACTTGAGGCCGGCCGCCTGGGAGCGGACACAGCAATTAGGCCCTTCCCGGGCTGGGCGCCTTTGTCCCCTTGCTACCATCATTAGTGTCTGACTTCCTGTGCACAACGGGGGGCGGGGGGGGGCAATCACCGGCTGACTGGGTAGGACATTAGACTTCCTTTGTCAAAGACCCTCAAATGTTAACAAGCAAGTGAACAAGCTTCTCCTCGGCCCCACTCCCCCCAGCCACTCCTCCAGCCCACCAAACACTCCAGGGCAAGTCTCAACAGTCTTGGTTCCCCCCACTTGGGGGAATCTGAGTTCCTTGGGAGCAGTATTAAGTCTCCACGTCGATTTCCCAGAGCCGTTCCCCTACAAGCATGTTACTGGCATTTGCTGAGTACCTGACGGTTACCGGGGCCGCGTTGCTTGTCCTGCTTTAACGAGGGTGAAAACAAACAACGATGACGGCGCTCGGACAACGTGAGACCCAGGCTGTTCAACGCTCAGCTCAGTCCCCCCGTAAGCACAGGTGTCCCAGTCACGTGTGCTCATGGGCTAAAGTGCAAGATGGTCTCAAGGTGCAAGGATGTGCTGAAGGTTTGAGTAATATCACTGATCAGATCTGAAAATGGGGGGAGTGTGAGTTGTTATATAGCTACAACCCACATCACTAAAAACCTCTCATTTACCCCTCATCCCTCCCAACAGAGGGCCCCAGCTTTTTCTGTGGGGACACAGATGTCTTTGAGGATTTGGTGAGAGCCGTGGCACACATGTACACATGCAAATTCTTCAGGAGGTTTCAGCATTCCTGAAATCCACCCAGACTCTCGCCTGCCTGCCTTATTGATAGCATGATAGCTTAACACCAGGTCTACAGAAGGAGTGGTTTAGTGACCCAAGGGAAACTGGCAATTAAAAAAAAATTCAGGGCTTCCCTGGTGGCGCAGTGGTTGGGAGTCCTCCTGCCGATGCAGGGGACACGGATTCGTGCCCCGGTCTTGGAAGATCCCAGATCCCACATGCCGCCGAGCGGCTGGGCCCGTGAGCCATGGCTGCTGAGCCTGCGCGTCCGGAGCCTACGCTCCACAACAGGAGAGGCCACAACAGTGAGAAGAGGCCCGCGTACCTCAAAAAAAAAAAAAAAAAAAAAAAATTCAAATAGGGCGTGAGGTGGTTGGAAATAAGATCTCAGTTTTAAATAAAACTCCAAATTAATGTCTCAACTTTGTTATCCTTTGTGGGCAGTATTTATTACAACTCAGAAATTGAACAATTTGTCCAAGATATGTTGGGACTCATGAACTTCAGAAAGTAGGAGCATAAAAGGCAACCATTTCTGCTGTTAAACACAGGAGCCCATTAAGTGCTTCTATCACTTTTTGGATCACAGGTGACAACAGTCACATCCGCAATCAAGTCAGTTGTACTGAATTTTGTTTAAAAAAATAAACTGCAGTGTGGTTAATTCTTATTCTTTTTTTTTCCCCTTTGCTGAATGCGAAGAAACATACTCATGGTGTCCAGAAGATGGAGAAAACAGCTGAGTTTCCCACTTCTGCTCAACTGCTTCTTCCTGTCTGTCGTGTCTGTTGTCAGCACACAGAATTAGGTTACGTTTGGGATACATTCTTAAATATTTGCTCAAGAACCACTATGGAGGATAATCTAAAACTCCAGTTTTCCAGGGACTTCCCTGGTGGCACAGTGGTTAAGAATCCACCTGCCAGTGCAGGGGACACGGGTTCGATCAGGAAGATCCCACATGCCGCGGAGCAGCGAAGCCCATGCGCCACAACTACTGAAGCCCACGTGCCTAGAGACCGTGCTCCGCAACAAGAGAAGCCACTGCAATGAGAAGCCCACACACCACAAGGATGAGCAGCCCCCGCTCACCGCAACGATAGAAAGCCCACACGCAGCAATGAAGACCCAAGGCAGCCAAAAATAAATTAATTTAAAAAAATTTTTTAAGTTAAAAAAAAAATAAAACTCCAGTTTTCCAAAATGAAGAATTATCTACGACTTTGACTTCTGCTCCAGACATACCGAAACTCATTCAAGCTTCAAAAATTAGATGTTGGTAACAGCAGAGAAAGGACACTATCACTTCTATGATGCCATGTCCCCCACAAGTTTATTTACATGAATCCAACAAGTTTCAAAGAGTAAATCATTTCACCTTCGGTTGTGACTTTTACCTTTTGCCAAACCAATTTTTAAATAGTAGGTAATCGGAAGGATATGTTCCAATGCTAATGGTCCCTGCAACTTTTAAGTCTCCCTACTTCTTGGATGGAAGCCAGCAGTCTGCCCTTAAACTATAAGCAATAAATCCAGAAGACTCTCTCTCCTAATTTCCCAATGATACCACATGGAATTCCCATTAAAGCACTCACATGCAAACACACACACAACGACATACCAATTAAATCATTGTGTGATTTTAGGCCAGGAAATAATTGTGTTTGCCAAAAACTAGTCAGCTTTGTTTTTATTTCCTTGAACAGCTAAAATGTCATTCTGGGCAGGAGGGCAAAGAATAAAGTAAAAATGAAGTATCAATGTCTTGGTCGATTTCAGATTAAGATAAATGTTCCCTGTGGGTGAAGGAGAGAGTGCAGAGTTCCCAGGAATGAGGAGTTCCCTGTACTACCTCCCCAGGGACTCCTGGCATAGATTGGTAGAGAGGTAAATTAGCAAGTTCATACGAGGCAGGCAGGGCAAATGGAACAGCAGGTAGGCGCACACTTCCTTTCTGATGAAGTGGCCCTGGTGGCGGATTCCTACTCCCCCAAGGGGTTGAGGCAAGCAAATGGCACACATAACCTTCCTCCTTGACCTGTCAACAGGAAGAAATAAATCCATCTTGTCCCTTCATTAGCCTTCCCATGGAGAAGTGTTTACAAAATCAAAGCAATATGGTGGAAATCAGTTAGAAGCCTGTAACATTTTATCAGGAAGTTAGGGTGAAACAGAGACTTACCAGAAAAAAGTAAAAGCAGTGATTAGGTATTTTTAAGAAAGGGAATTCCCTGGCAGTCCAGTGGTTAGGACTCCGCACTTCCACTGCAGGGGACATGGGTTCAATCCCTGGTCAGAGAACTAAGATCCTACAAGCCGTGAGGCACAGCCAAATAAATTAATTAATTTAAAAGGTCCAAAGGTTCTCGCTAAAATGATTTCAAACTGAGCAGCTGGGTGGATGTGAGGTCAAGCTGTCAGGCTTTGTGGGACATGGAGCCACGTGTCATAGGAGCACTGAGGAAAAGGTCCCACACAGGCACGGCTGGCTCAGGTACCAAGTCCTGTCTACCACTTCCCCAACTGTCCGTGAGGGGTGCAATATTCAGTGGTTCTCAAATAGAGAACCCTAACGGTGGGTTTTCAAGTTTCTAGGAAAATAGTGGGCTTTTCTTTGAAAGAGGCTTTATTACTTTTGTAAATATAACAAGTTCAAGGCAAAGGAAATTTAACTGCAGAGAAGAATATGAAAATCCTCTCTAGTCAACATTATTGTACTATATACTTCAAAATTGCTAAGAGACTAGATGTTCAACGTTCTCACTACAAAAAAAGAAATGATAATTATGGACGTGATAGAGGTATCAGTTAAAGCTACTGTAAATCATACTACAATATAAATGTATCAAATCAATAGGCCATGTACCATAAACTTACGCAGTGTTATAAGTCAATTATCAATATATCTCAATAAAAAGAAAAGCATCCCCAAAACTCCTCCCCTCCCCATCACTTTGAAGACTCTTCAAACGATCTCTGTTGCATGTATCACATGGACTCTGACTTGACATAAGTTAGATCCTAATACACAGGCCATTTGTTCTGATAAATCTCTACCAGCTAATGCAGTTCCTTTTGGGAGAGCCATGTGGGACCAATGGGATAAACAGCAAAAAGATCCTAATGAGGTAAAAATTAGGGCCATTGGGCCAAATTCTTTCTAAGGGTCCAGCCAGCTCTAATTAGCCATTATTAAAAAGTAGTAAAGCAGGCCCTTTCACCTGTTCTAAAGCCAGTTGTGTATGTGGAAAAGGCAACAAGGCAGATGCATCAAGAAGGTGACACACACACATGTTCATATTTTGGTAGGTTGCCTGTTGGCCTTGGTTCCCTAAACGCTGCCCTATACGGTAACCAAATTACTATGCTTTATCCTGTATGTTTAAAAGAAAATGACACAAATTTAGGGGATTTTATGATTAGATGGCTGGTCTCATGTGAATAACAGAACTGAGTAAATTAAAAGGGAAATGCTGGTGGCGCTTCTCTGGTGGCGCTTCTCTGGTGGCACAGTGGTTAAGAATCCACCTGCCAATGTAGGGGACTTGGGTTTGAGCCCTGGTCCGGGAAGATTCCACATGCCGCGGAGCAACTAAGCCCATGCGCCACAACTACTGAGCCTGCACTCTAGAGCCCGCGAGCCACAACTACTGAGCCCGCGTGCCACAACTACTGAAGCCAGCGTGCCTAGAGCCCATGCTCCGCAACAAGAGAAACCACGACAATAAGAAGCCCACACACCACAACGAAGAGTAGCCCCTGCACGCCACAACTAGAGAAAAGCCTGCGCGCAGCAACGAAGACCCAACACAACCATAAATAAATTAATTAATTAATTTTTTTTTAAAAAGGAAATGCTGGCAAATCCAGGAGGCGGTTGACAACAGCTTCATCAGGCGTGGTAGTCACATTACAGCTGCGCAGAAACCTTGGAGCTTCAACTGTTCAGAGTCGGGGTGGCTGGGAGAACACCAGTGTAGGCATATTCTACAGAGCAAGCTGAGGAGATAAAATCATTCGCTATGTAATCTCCATTTTGTGATTAGAATCACAACACCCGTGTAGTGTGAAGGAGAAAAAATGATCTCTGCCTCGAAAACTTAGCTCAAGCCCCAGAATTTATCAGCAGATGTCTCGAGGGCTAGAGATATGCTTTACACCGGGAAGGCCATTTTGAGTGATGGAGAATAAGGCTCCTCCAGGAGTTTACAATTTGTTTTGGAAAACAAAGCTAAAAAAAAAATGAAATTAGAGTCAATAATGTTATACCTTATGGAATGAATATGCTAAGTTATGCAATCGAGCTCCAAATCATAGGAGCCCAGAGAAAGGGAAGTGAACAGAGGAAGGCTCACCAGAGACCAGAGAAGTGTCTTCACAGAGGAGGCAGGTCTCTGGCTGGACCCTAGGGCATGTCGAGCTTTGGGGTGGGTGGGGATGGGGAGATGACCCTTTCAAGCAGATGCAGACACAGGAGCATGTGGCTGCATGGTAAACATTCAATAAATGGCCCTTAGTCCTCAGGGATGATATGGAGCCTCCCTCACCAGCCAGAGCGAACACTGGCAAGCTGGAGTAACTGACCCCACACCCTCATCCCTTCCGTGTTAAACACCCCATATGAATGGGCGCTGTAGGGCTGGGATGGACAGGTGGGCTGAGTTTTGCATGTGTTGCATCTTGGAGTTTGGCAAGACCTGAACAGAGTGATTCTTACAGAGGTGAGCACAGCCTGAGGTGGCAGGCAGGAGTGCAGGGGAGGGGTCTCCAATCCAGGCCAAGGTAGCAGTGGGCTAGGCTGGGGGTAGAGAAGAGCAAAGAAACAGGCAGTAAAACAGCAGCTTCAAAAGATGAACCAAAAGGATCAGAGAGTTAATCAAAGGGAGGAGTCAGATCCCAGAGCCTGCAGACCGGAGGTGCCACTGACAAAAGCGAAAGGATTAAAGCTGGGGGTCTCATTACACAGTCCTCTTATTTTCAAAATGGGCTACATTCTCTGCCGCTAATACACATGGAAGGCATTTAAGAAGGAGGAAAGGGAGTTCTGAGCAGCACCCACTTCCAATTTCCACCTATCTTCCCTCCGTGACCAAAAATGTCACTAACTTTTGGAATTAGTGCCACGGACGCCCAAGGTGGGAGTCTACATCTCCACCTCTCTAATCTTCCCCAGTCATTCTCACCCACCTTGACTTTCCTGTCTACACTTGGGGTAAACCAGTGCCATGCTCCCAGGCGGAGCTCACTAATAGTAAAGACAGAAAGAAGATGACTCAGAAATAAAGGCCCTTTGTTAGCTTTTAGCAACTCTCCATCAAAATTCCTAAAGATCAGATTCACTAAAAACAATCTTTACAAATCTGACCTTGGCACAAATGGACAGATGCTATGTGATGCCTCTTACATAAGGTACCCAGCATAGTCAACTTCATGGAGACAGAAAGTGAAATAAGGGGTTTGCCAGGGGCTGGGGGAGGGGGAAATGGGTTTAGAGTTTCAGTTTAGGAAGATAAAAGTTCTAGACATGGATGGTGGTGATGGCTGTAAAACGATGTGAATGGACTTAATGCCACCAAACTAAACACTTTAACATGGTTAAAATGGCCAATTTTATGTAATGCATATTTTACCACAATTTTTTTAAAAGGGGAAAAAAGACAAAAAAAGGAAACAAGGATTTTGAGCAGGAAAGTAACAGTAATAAAACAGTGTTGTAGCCACGTCTGCAGGAAGAAATAGGAAGGTGGACAACTGGAGGCAGGAGAGGCGGCAACTACAGGTGTGAGGTGAGAAGGATGGCGATGGTGGGGAGATGATCAAAGGACGGGTCTAAGAGGCATTTTTAAGAAACTATGGCAGGACTTTGTGACAAATGTGATACAGAGGTGATGATGGAATTCAAAGGTAACTTGAAGGCTCCTCTTTTGGGAACCCGGAAGATTAGTGATTTTACAGCAATAAAGAGAACGCTGGGGAAGGAGTCTCTTCTTTTTTAAGAAAAAAACTTAGTGAGGGTGAGGTGACGACAGGGAATCTTCTACTTAATACCATATTTTTTTTTTTGGAAATACAGGATTAGAAGGCAGGAAGTCATGCATGAGGTCAAGCTACAGAACCTTAAGGACAGATGGGCTAATTAATAGGAGGTACAGGGCCTCCCTGGTGGCGCAGTGGTTGGGAGTCCGCCTGCCGATGCAGGGGATACGGGTTCGTGCCCCGGTCTGGGAGGATCCCATATGCCGTGGAGCGGCTGGGCCCGTGAGCCATGGCCGCTGGGCCTGCGCGTCCGGAGCCTGTGCTCCGCAACGGGAGAGGCCACAGCAGTGAGAGGCCCGCATACCGCCAAAAAAATAAATAAATAAATAGGAGGTACAAAAAAGAACAAAGGGCCAAGAACTGGGCTTTGTGAGACTATCCACATTTAGAGCCTGTGAGAAGGAAAAGAGGATAGAAAAGTGAGGCTGGCAAAGTAGAAGAGGAACCAGGAAACACCATTAGGCAAAGGAGAATGAAACAGAATTTTAAAAAAGGACGTCAAATAGGTTTCATGTAAAACAATGTCAAGATGGATATTTTCAACATGAAAATCACCTTTTTGATTATACAAATCCGTGAGCAAATAATAATATTGATGGCTCATTTAGAATAGCTCCTCCATATAAATAAATTCCCATGTCTTTTGCTGCTATTCAGATCCATCCCCTGGTTTCCTATAAAACTAGGAAGCATATTGGGCTTCCCTGGTGGCGTAGTGGTTAAGAATCCTGCCAATGCAGGGGCCACGGGTTCGAGCCCGGGTCTGGGAAGATCCCACATGCCGCAGAGCAACTAAACCCATGCACCACAACTACTGAGTCTGCGCTTTAGAGCCCGCAAGCCACAACTACTGAGCCTGCATGCCACAACTACTGAAGCCTGCATGCCTAGAGCCAGTGCTCCGCAACAAGAGAAGCCACCGCAATGAGAAGCCCACGCACCACAAGGAAGAGCAGCCCCCGCTCGCCGCAACTAAAGAAAGCCCGCGCGCAGCAACGAAGACCCAATGCAGCCAAAAATAAATAAATAAATAAAGTAGGAAGCATATTATAAGTACTATCTAAAGAAAGTCTTTTCATATGTTTGAAAACTTAAAAACAAGTGACATTAGCACTGGAAGAGGCGTTGAAAAGATTCTGGTTCACTGTCAGACTTCTGTGTACAGGATCAGAGCTTTGTATCCTGCCAGGACAGCCGTCCAATCTCCCATGTTATTATGGAGAAGAGCACAGGGACCCTAAGTCATGACGCTCCCCAATTTCTGCTCAGCATTTTACAGTTTGAGCCACTGTTAAATTAGTAAAACCTTCTGGCAGTTTTTGAAACAATGCTATCTGAAAAATGTAGAGGGAACCAACACTCAGGTGTTTTTTAACCAAATACTGCTAACCAACTGACCTAATAGCTAGCATTCAGAATAACCGACAACTGCCCAGAATTCAACATGAAATAAAAAAGTTCAAAAGATAAGCTAGAACTCAAAGTTATCAAATTAGATTTCGGTTCAGGCAAACTCTTTTTGTCCAAAACTCCTGGAAATGGTAAATTTTTGCACAAAGGCACAAATACAAATATTAATTTTCAGACCATCCTGTTTTGGACATTATTCATCACTTGTGGCCATTTGACAGGCGCACATCCATATCACTGCCAGGCTTAAGTGGATCAATTTTGGCTTTGTGGCTAACAACCTTTTCCCCAAAAGTAAGGGAATAAAGCTGAAATGTGGTCATCTTTGAAATTTGATTCATCTCTGAGAAGAGGCCTGCAGGAATATTATATACCTCTTGAGTTTATTTCTAGACACCCAGAACAGTCTGGAGAAAGGCATATTCTAGGAAATAGTAACTACCACACTGGTTAAATGCTTATCACTAATGAACATTTATTGGGTAGTAACAGAGCTATGACCCTCATAACTTAACCATACTACACTCATGTCTTCCTGAAGGCACAGCTTCAATTCACAAACATAATTTTTAAAGGCATAAAAAAGAACTTTCAAGCTCACCAACATAGCAAATACCTCTCTACCTCGTCTTTAAAAGTTTCACACTGTTTTGAAATTCTCCCCATACTTGAAGAACCCCATACCAACATCTTGTTGACAGATATTAAAGAAAGACTAGCCTCATTCTCTTAGCAACAATAACCTTCTAGAAGATTTGCCTAAGAAGAAAACAAACACTATCTGATAAAGGAAAGACGGATTCCATTGCAGACCTCTGGGTTCTCAGATCTGGAACATTATAATCTGATTGTACCTACATGGCATTCACCAAGAGGGCACTGCATGGTAGCAAGAGCAGAACAGAAGAACCAGAGCTATGAGCACCCCTGCCGCAACACTCTTACAGCCACAGAAAGCAGAAAAAGTAATTTCAAATGGGACACGTGGAGTCCTTACTCCTCCCTTCCCCACTCCCACCAAAAATGACCAATCATAAACTTTTAGCACCTCTCAAGGACTTCGAGACAAGAGGAGAATGTTGGCCTGGCTAAGGACCCTCACATCAGTGCAACTTCTTTCTTTACAGATTTATTAAAATATGCAAGTACAGTACTTATAAACAAAGGAGTCATTTCAGTTTTTGCTTGGAAAGATGGGAGCCAATACATTCCTTCTGGGAATTCAGGGTAACGGCGTTACAAAAACAGTGTCCAGATGTGCTTAAAAATTCAGTCTGTTTCTTCTTTTGGGGCAGACAGGAGGGAGAAACAAAGGGTGGGAGAGTCATTTTATTAAAAATTGAAAAGCTTATTGGGCTTTTTTGGCTCACACACTAACCTGCCCTCTGCTGACAAACCACACAGGAGCACCTGAGGCAGGACCATCGGGGCATCCCTCCCACGAAGGCTGCAGGGAGGTAGCACCGGGCTGACCACAGTGTGAGCCTGGGGACCTTCTCTAACTTCCAGAATGTCCTGAATGGCAGACGGTTCCACCAGGTGGTGATAAAATGGGGGGGAGAGACTCTGAAAGCCAAAGATTCTCAAGTGAAAATCAAGCATTTTTGTATCAAAACCACCACCCTTGGGACAAACCTTCATTAAAAAAAAAAAAATTCTCAGGACTTCCCTGGCAGTCCAGGGATTAAGACTCCACCCGACCACTGCAGGGGGCATGGGTTCGATCCCTGGTTGGGGAACTAAGATCCCTTCATACTTCGGGGCACCGCCAAGAAAAAGAGAATTCTTTTAACTGAAATGTTTTGTCAACATCAAATGCCAGTTTTAGCCTGGAATCTTTGCTGAGATTTGAAGCTTCCTCAACCCAATGGTTTCATTCCCAGAGTCCTTTTCAAACCACAGAGAGATTTAAATAGGTAGTCTGTTATAAAGTGTTTCATCGTTTTCAGAGGGGTTGTAGCTGCCTCTGGGTTCTGAGGGTAAATGAGTGTTTCAAGCACAGCAAAAATAAGGGAGACGAGAGTGAGGCGTATATTATGAATAAAAAGATAATCCTAATAATAGTTTACATTATCACAAGCCAAAGTTTATGCAAGCAGCTAAGCTCCCTTTCAAAGTAGAGGGCAGCTGCTGGTAGGTGGAGGAAAATGGTATGTCAGAAATGTGACCAACCTTCAAGTTTAACTCTGCTGTCAGCCACGCTTCCTTCCGCCACCTTACAACGCCCTGGGGGCGGTGGCGGGATCCTTTTTGAAGTGTGTTTGCAAAGGCACGGAATTGTCTCAGTGCTAGACAGACTTCATCTCCACTGTTCCTGGACAATCCTGACAGGGCCAAGTCACCCCAGTCAGGTGACCCCACCAGAGAGGCGGCCCTGGGGGGGCCCTCCCACTGCCTCCCAGGAGTCAGGGGAACATGTCCAGGATGAACAGTCTTAGTCCCCAGAGGCTGCCAGGAACCCTATGGGAAGTAGGTCGGGGCTCGGAAGCTGTGCTTACATGCAGATGTGCCAAGTCACTAAGATCCTCCAGGCATCACACACTCCCCAGAATGCTGACCCCACATAACCCCCTTTACCCAAAGTACTAATGTGCGTAAGTTGAGTATCTGTACTCAGTAGGATAATCCAGCCCTTATTCACAGAGCACCCAGGATGTGCAGACTGCAGGGCTAGGACACGGGGAAGGGTCTAAGAGTGACTGGGATGGGGGCCCAGTGCCCAGAAAGTGACATTCAGGTGGAAGGGACACCCCTGTGCTACCTGAGTGAAGCCTAGGTGAGGGGGCACCTTTTGGCAGCAGCCAGCTTCACATTTCCAAATGAGAACAGTGGTACATCTCAAGCCACTTATTTGAAGCTAAACATTTCTATACTTACAGGGGGCGGGAGGCACATCAGGACAGGAGAAACAGTCCCTACGATTTATCTCCTTTTCAATTTCCATAGACAGAAATCCCATTTCAAGATGTTTTCACCCAGCCAAGAGCGTTCTGCAAAGGTTGAAGCTTCATCCAGCCCAGAGCAGAACAAAGGGGAAAAGCTCCCAGTAAGGAGCAGGTCCCAAGGAGACCACCCCCTGCCTCCTATCCCACCCCCTGCCTCCTATCCCACCCCACCTCCCAGCCTCGCCACATCAAAGCACATGAACGCACTCAGTGAGGAACCAGCTGGTGGCACCGGGAGACCCTCAAAGGCGCTTGCAAGCATAAAGGACTGGCCGTCCTGCCCAGTGTCCTTCTGGCAGAGTACCACAAGCTATAGGCCACAGGATGGAACCACCAATTTCATGGGGTGTTGGTCCAGGTTCAGGCAAGGTGTTCACAACCAAGCTTTACTTGGGGTGAGGGTATTTAGAGGTACAAGCTGCACATATGCACACCTCAGTCCTTTCTGCAGGGGATTAAGACACTGCTTGCTCTGTTACTGCTGCAGGTGGAGGTGCTGGTTTAAAACCACCCAGTGCCTTCCCAGGGCACCTGGCTAAGCTCAGAGCTTCTGGAGGGCATGATCCCTGGAGATAAGGCTCTTCATCAAGAAAGCCTTCTCGGTGCCCTCAAGCTGCAGGCCCTCTGGTCTCTGCATGGGCAACCTCTTCCCCAGCCTTTCACCATCACTTCCCCCTCTGGCCTGTGTCACAGACCCCTCTGGAGGTGACCAGCTTCCTGACAGCCTATCAAGCATTCTTGTCTCCTTGCCTGCCAATCAGCATCTTTAAGCAGAGGTTCCTTGTGTTGCCCTTATAAATTGGTAACTTCAGCCTAATGCAAAAAAAAAAAAAAAAAAAAAAGAGCTTACTGAGCATTAAATGCTACTTCTTCCACTCTTCCTGAAATGTTCTTATCGTATCCAAGGAACAGTCACCCAGGACCCACTAAAGCAACACCACTTCAACCTGGG
The DNA here is from genome assembly GCF_025265405.1 of Mesoplodon densirostris. Taxonomy (NCBI): domain Eukaryota; kingdom Metazoa; phylum Chordata; class Mammalia; order Artiodactyla; family Ziphiidae; genus Mesoplodon; species Mesoplodon densirostris. The sequence continues at coordinate 77,942,400 of NC_082670.1, forward strand.
CAGGTGGCAATCACTCAGGATGACAGCACCTAGACGGAAACCTGGGGACAGCAATCCCTGGGTGAGGGATGAGTGTGTATGTGTATCACTATTCTAACCTGTTTAGCTTTCCTAATAAGAAGACAGCTAGGTATAAAATAAATAAGATACAAGGGTGTAATGTACAGCACAGGGAATATAACCAGTATTTTGCAATAACTTTAAATGGAGTGTAATCTATAAAAATATCAAATCACTAGGTTGCAGACCTGAAACTAATATAACATTGTAAATCAACTTCAATTCAAAAAGAAGACAGCTTGGTGCAAATGGGGGTGAAAGGGAAACAAAATTAATCTCTCAGCCCTGCAATTACCCACATGCAGATTTTCTGCCAAACAAACTATTTCTTATCTCTGGTCAGTTTTTATCTGCAGCTGCCTTTCTCCCGCCCCTGCCACTACCGTGCACATATCCGAATCCTCTCTTCCCCCTGACAGTCACTGACAGAGTGGTCCAGGCCTCCGGGACTGTCAACACCCTGGTGTAATTCAGGGCTCATGGGGAGTCTGAGGCAGTGCCCTTGTTTATGGATTCAGTGATTGATTGGACCCTAAAAGCTCCTGGCCCAGAAGACTAAATAAGTTGAAAGCAATCATTAACAGTAGTGTAATGTTGAAAAAAAAACAAGAGACGCAAGGGGGCCTTTGGCCATGTGGACAAGAGCACGGGAAATGTGAAGGATGGAGGCAGATGGACACACTAGGCCCCTCTGGGTAAACACCAGTACAGGCAAATCACAATGACAGTGGAGCCGATGCGGCGGGCACACTTGGTAGAAATAAAGCAATCTGTGTACGAATATTTTTTTTTTTTGGCCACACCACGCAGCTTGTGGGCTCTCAGTTCCCTGACCAGGGATCGGACCCGCGCCCTCGGCAATCAAAGTATCTTAACCACTGGAACGCCAGGGAATTCCCAGTGTACAAATCTTTAAAAAAAAAATTAAAACCTATGCGGAGGACAGACACTTTACTTTTATTAGAGAAAGATCTGTAAAATGGCCACAGGCTGGGTGTTTTTTCTCGAGACAGATCAAAAACAGGACACCCAGATGCAAGAGGCAAGAGTCCAGGTGGAAACAGAAGGGACCGACTCAATAAGTGGAATGGGTAGGATAGAAAAATTATCCTCTGAGTTAAAACTTCAAGTTATCTCAATATAAACAATTCTTAAATTCTTAAGAATAATTCTAGTCTGTCCCATTCTATAGGGAAAGAAACTGAGAGTCAGGGGGGTCACCTGCCCTGTCCACAGTCACACTCAGCTGGCCTGGGATGCCCTCGTCTCACAGGTCACACTGATGTAAATGAGACCATCTAACAGAGTGGCTTCTAGCCCAAGATCAGGATTTGCAAAAGCTGCAGTAAAACAGGATTCATATATATTCTGTTCACAGGAAATGTGTGATCAATCCAAAATGAACCTTGGAAAATCTATGTCTGAAGAAAGGTTCACTAGCCAAATTACTGGTACAAATAGAATTCCCATGATAACGCTTAGATTCAACTATTTTCATAATATGTTATTAAGTGCAAAAGAGTCACTCAATCAATATTCTGATTTTAAAACCCTCATTTACTCACTTAAACGTCTTCCCTAATACTTTTACTGAGCAGCATTTCATCCACACCTCACATTAATACCACCAGACTTAAAAGCACTAAAACTTACTCAGAAGGTAAATCACCAGGTGGAAAGATTCAGTCCCTCTCTAATAAACCCAGAATGAAACAAGTATAAGGTACAACTCAAATAACACAGTGTAAATAAAAATTATAAATGTCAATATTTTTTAAGATGTGGAAAAATGAGCACACTTATTAACTGACAGCCGTCTGCCACCAATCATTATAAGTAGTTACTATGTGGTCGGGCACAGAGCTAAACGTTTTAAAGACAATAACTTATTTAAGTCTCAGAACAATGCTGGGAGATAAACTATTATTGACTCATTTTACAGATGAAGAAATTTGCCCAAGGTCACAATAAATGATAGCAAATGGTAGAGCTGGGATTTGTGGACCAAATTTACCCTCTTCTCAAAACACAATTCTTTGTAGTAAATTGGTTCAGTCATTATATATACAAGGCAGGTTGGTAAACGTGTTGTAAGAGCTATAAAACCTTTGCCCCAGTAATTCCACTTTGGGAAACACTATATATGCCAAGGAAACAAACCAAAATGGTGAGGTGGGACAGGAAACCAATCTGCATGAAGATATTCATAGCAGCTTTATAACAGCAATAACTTGGAAATAGCCCGAGTACTTCATCTGTGGGGGAGAGGGGTAGTAAAAGGGGCAGGGGCACACAACATGAAAATATCATATGGCCACTAAGAGCAATAAGTCTGTAAACCATGTAAAAACACGGAAATATCTTCGGAAAACAAATGTAAGTAAAAAAGATAACAATAACCATTAAAAATAGTGATTACAACTCTACATCAAAATGTTTCTATATTCAAGAATGGAAGAAGCAGCATTTAATGCTCATTAAGCTTTTTTTTTTTTTGCATTAGGCTGAAGTTACCAAATTATAAAGGCAACACAAGGAAGCTCTGCTTAAAGATGCTATGATTCAGAATGTCCTTCTCTTCCTGATCTAAAGATGTGAAGTTTTCATATAAAAATAAAAGAATAGCTCTTCTAATTTTAAAGCCCCTTCTTTAAAAAAAATAAGTCCCCCCCTCAGGCTTTCAAGTAAGCCCTACTCTAATATTAACAAAACCTACTCATTTATAAAAACCCATAGCTCATGAATTTTTTTTTGTTAGTCATTTAGCAAATTTATTTAAGGACAAATATGTTGACAAACTGGAACATTATTTCTGTCACCATTTGGTCTGCACTAATAAAAGGCCACACTTTCAGAATCTCACTCTTTTATAAATGCATTTGGAAAAGTAACACTATTTAAGATGGCATAAGTCCATGGGGGTGGGGACGTAGGTTTAAGAGTGTCTGAACACATGCCAAGATGGAGGCCATGTGCTCCATGCCTAAGTGGGAGGTTTGTGCCCAGTTGCCTTTTCATAGCATCTCATTCCCCAAAGGGGAGCAGAATATGCCCACACAGGTTCTTCACCACACGCCGTCCAGGTTGGCAGGGGGACCCAGCAAACCCTCAGCCCAGCCACAAGCACCCCCTAACCCTGTCTACACATCGCTCCCCTGAAGCCTCCAATGGCTTCCTGTATATCATGTTATCTCAGGGGAACAGAAGTACAATTAAAGAACATACTAACTAACTACTGCGTCTTTTAAGATGAATGAGGTTGGGAAGTTGGGGAAGGAAGTGGCCCACAGTTGGCACCCTCTGACTTCTGCGCTAGGGGAAGAAAAGCTGACTCCTCCACTTGGCAAGACTGTTCTCTGCCTGGACCAATCTCACATCACTCTTCTTTCCAGGTTCCTTTTTCCTCTGTCCTTACCAACCCACACTGCTGGCCCACGTGCCCATTTTGCTCTCTACTTGGGATGACTTACTATTGTCCCTCAAGCATAAAGGGCTCTTTATGGGCTCTGTATGCACCTGGTACAGAGCCAAAGCCCCCCCAGTATGGCAATGCCTGCCTCTAAGGCAAACTGTCCAACAGGGCAGCCTCTAGCCATGTGTAGCTATTTAAACTTGAGTAAATTTAAAATTCAGTCCCACAATTGTGCTGGCCACATTTCAGCCACCATGGTTAATAGCAACTGGACTGGCCAGTGCAGAAGAACATGTCCATCGTCACAGAAAGTTTTACTGGAGGACCTTCTTACCTGCCTCTCCAATTCCAGGTGGCATTCTCCCACAGCTGGACAACTCTTCCCACCTGACACCTCGGGGATAGCTCAGTTTCACGCAAGCAGCATTTTTTTTTACATGTAAATATGGACGTTTTTGGTGTACAATTCCATGAGCTTATACATATATAAATGTATAATTAGATGTGTAAATGTATACATCGCTGTATCTACCACCACAATCAGCACACAGAACAGTTCCACTATCCCCCCAAATTTCCCTTGTACTGCCCCCTTTATAGTCAAACCCTTCATCCACCCCCAAAACCCTGGCAACCACCCATCTGGCAGCTTTTTTAAAAACTCAGATTCCTGCCCTTCCCCTGGAAATCCCACTTAAGCAGGTCTGGGGTGAATCCCGGAATCTCCCACCTCCACGCCCCCTCCCAAGAATGTTCCTCCGGTGATTCTGGAGTTCAGCCAAGTTTGGTAACCTCTGGGGTAAGTGCCGAATCCTAGTTTAATTATCTGCAAAGCGCTCGCTGGTATCTAGTCTTGCTTGCTTCCCACCCCCATGAGTTGCTTTGTTGCACATGGTAGACGTGGCTGGGTGCTGGGAAGGCAGGGCAAGTTCGCTGCTGGGGGCACAGGCAAGGTAAGAACTGTGTGGCTCTCGTAGTATCTGGCAGAGAGAGGCCTCTCTGAGGCACATGGCCTCCCATCCTAATCCCTTCCTGGCTCTTTGTGCCATGGAATCCTCATCTGGAAAAAAAGGAACCACATCAGAAATAATCGTCTACCTCCGAAGCTCAGTGGAAGTGATGATTTACATAACACATTCAAAGGCACTGGGCAGCCAGGATGAAAGGTACCTTGTCCCGGATATATCACCACCACCCAGGGCTGCCTCTGAATGGAACGTTCCTCACCCTGTTTACTTGATGGCTGTGGGGGAATCAGGACTCAAGTTACAATAAAATTGCAGCCTTTAAAAAGAAAAAAAATCACAATGTTTTTTCCTCCTAAATTCGTGATCCCAAGGGCAGGGTACCAAATTCCATCTTTAAAGAGGAATTCGGAAGAGCCAGCATCATCTCAGAAAACCTCCTCTGCTCAGAAGTAAATAATTACAAGGAGGGTCAACACTCCAGTCTAGCCATTCTCCCGGACTAGCTCCTGCACTGCTGACGATTCCTGGAAAACACTTTGAAAAGTTTTAAGATGATCAAAGGAAAAGAAGGGCCAACCCAAGAAACAGCTATCGTTTAACATCACATGTTTATTTAGCCCCACCAAGCCAAAGAGAGAAGATTGTTTGAAAGGGAGAGAATGCCTGCTTAATCAACTAAAAATGCATTCATTACTATGCTATTCACCACGGCTTTCCTGAAATCAGACACTTTTGCCCCTAGACCGTAAGATTGAAGCGATTTGAAATGAAAATATTTCCTGTCCACTGCTTGCCAGTTTCTAGCCCCAGAGTGATATAACAGATGACATCCAGTACAATAAATGCTTTTATTAACCATAAATTTGAGACTGCTTTAGGGATTTGAAGTGTTGGGTTTCATGCTGAAAAAATGTAATGTTATCCACAGACCATCAGTGAGTAACAAAAACAGAGGCACAGGTTATGCTACTTTGATCAAATTATGGCCAAAACAAAAAAATTGTCTTTTGCATTTTAAATAGTAGTTGCATTCAGGGCATATCTTCAAGGAGCACCACAATAGTTTAATCATATGTCTTAAAGAGTTTAATGGAAATTCATCCTGAGTGCAGATTTATAGAACCAGCAGCTTCTGTTAAACAGAAAGGAAATTGAAAAGTGTTATAAGGCTAAGTGAGCTGAGAAATTCAAATACTAAAATGCGACCCCAAAATCAGGGTTTCTCAATCTCAGCACTACTGACATTTTGGGCTATTATTGGGAAAGGCTGACTTGTGCATTTGGGGATGTTTAGCAGCATCCCTGGTCCCTACCCAGGAAATGCCAGTAGCAAACGCCCTCCCAGTTGTGACAACCAAAAGTGTCTCCAGAGATTCCCCCATCACCCCCAATTGAGAACTATTGCTCTAAATCAAATTCTAAGCCTGCTTAGCAAGTGATGCCTGATTTCTCTTTTTCTAAAGAAAACGTCAGAGCCCAGGGAGTCTCACAGCCTCAGCTCCCTGCCCCCGGACTGCCCCCTACACAGAAATGTTTATCCCTGAGTGAGTTCTGAACTCAAAAGCACTCTACACTCCCTCTCCCACCAAAACTGACGGTAGCAGAGCCATGGAAACAAGAATCCTCTCCTTGAGCAGGGTAGACTAGACTAAGCAAAGGCAGCCCGCTGCCCTCTCCCAAGGCGCACCCTGGCCCATCCCTGGTGCCCTGCGTGTACCCCGGCACAGCATCCCTACCAGCATCCCGATCGCTGCTTTTCTGGCCTTCTGCTGTCAGGCCACGGAGGCGACCGTGGATTCGGTGCCAGAAAATAAAATGAAAAGCGGGGTTGAACCTTTCCAGTCCATTCTCTGGACGCTGAATGTCCCACTATTACATCTCGGCATGACATTTCACGGCCAGCAGGGGAGGAGGCCTGGTCCTGAAAGCTGAACAAACGACTGGTGCACAGGCCCTCCCGCGCCCTCGCCGGCTCCCTGCACTTATGAATAAAAGATGGAGGACTTGTCTCTGTCGTCTCCCTGGTACCCTGGGAGAATAACAACTTGTCACTTTTTGACGTTTTAACTTACTTTGAAAAATAATCAATATTAACTTTCTGAGTCTTTGGGCTTTAAATCTGGGGTAGGGACAATTAAAAAAAAGAAAAGGCATGCCATGAGGTAGAAGACAGTAATTCAAGTTAAACGAATTAAACGAATGAAACTCTGTTAAGGGTCTCTAATAAAATAATTTAGGCAATACACAATCATAGAAGGAGAAGACTGGAAATTGAGGACATGTTTTGAGTGAAGTGGCCTTTTCTGGAAATAAAGTTCATTGTTTTCTTAGCACAAAGGAAAGAAGTGGCTGAGTTTGGGTGTGAGGGAGCACTCAACCGTAAACCTGCCCCGGCCAAGGGGAGGTTATAATAGGAGCTCATTCCTGGTCGGTCGCTGAGGGCGACATCTACAACTGTTTGCAAAAAGCCCTGGTGAACAGCAAAAGCCTTAAGCATTCTTGGGATGCAGCACTCCCAATTTTGAGAGCACAACTGATTTCAAATCGTCTTCAAGGAAATAAGTTAAATTACAGGATAGCACAAATGACACCCTGCAGTTTCTTTGGACGCTCAGTAAAGTAAAAGGAAAGCCCTACTATAAAGCACTGTGTTTTTAAAAAAGACAAATAACACAAGACCAAACTGGGTTAAATCATTAGAAAGGTCTCTATGTACAATTTCAAGTAGAAAAAACATATTTTGCTCTTTGCTAAAACTGCACCTATATTTGTTACCTATTGATATCTAAAATCCAACAATGTCACACTCTCAACTTTAGAGGGATCTTACCAAAATATTTAACTTGACCCTAATCATGAGGAAGCAATCAGAAATCCAAGTTGTGTGACTGTCTATACCACAAGTGACCTTGACTCTTCAGATGTATATGTTATAAAGGATCAAAAAGAAGTGGAGACACTCCTTTAGATTAAAGGAGACTAAAGAGACAGGAGATGTCTATAAGCAGTGAGTGGCCCTTGTCTGAATCCTGGAAGGTGATTCAGAAAGAAATCACGAAGGATATTTAAGAGTACAGCTAAGGTACGTGGGGCAAAGCATGAGGTACGTGGGGCAAAGCACTGGTGACTCTAAGCTAAGGGGAAATAGGTGTTCACCCCACTGTTCTTTCAACTTTTCTATAGATTTGAAATTTTCAGAATCTAAAATATAGGGGAGAGAGTAAAGTGAAGCCCCAGGTATAGCTGACTGGCTGCCTGCTGGTCTGGGTGGGGGCTGGGCAGCAACAGTTTCATCTTCCTGTTTCAGAAAATGTACACCCCAAAGTATAAAGTCTCAATACAGAATAGATTCAGGATTAAAATAAATTTTTTTAAAAAATTAATTTTTTATTTTTGGCTACATTTGGTCTTTGTTGCTGCGTGTGGGCTTTCTCTAGTTGCAGCAGGCGGGGGCTACTCTTCGTTGCGGCACGCGGGTTTCTCATTGCGGTGGCTTCTCTTGCTGTGGAGCACAGGCTCCAGGCACGTGGGCCTCAGTAGCTGTGGCACTCAGGCTCAGGAGTTGTGGCTCGCGGGCTCTAGAGCGCAGGTTCAGTAATTGTGGCACACGGGCTTAGTTGCTCCGCGGCATGTGGGATCTTCCCTGACCAGGGCTCGAACCCGTGTCCCCTGAGCTGGAAGGTGGATTCTTAACCACTGCACCACCAGGGAAGTCCCTAAAATAAAATTTTAAAACCCATAGTAGTGTAACTTATTATTCACTTAACTGGGTAGTGGTTGAGGGGGTATGTACACACAGCTGACATTTAAGACATTTAAGTTTCTGCTTTTATAAAAGGCATAGGTCCTTCTTTTCTTTTCCCCAAAGGCAATCGTTTATTTATTTATGGCTGCGTTGGGTCTTCGTTGCTGTGCGTGGGCTTTCTCTAGTTGTGGTGAGCGAAGGCTTCTCTTCGTTGCGGTGCGCGGGCTTCTCATTGCGGTGGCTTCCTTGCTGCGGAGCACGGGCTCTAGGCACGTGGGCTTCAGTAGTTGTGGCACGCGGGCCCCCGTAGTGCAGGCTCAGTAGTTGTGGCGCACGGGCTTAGTTGCTCCGCGGCATGCGGGATCTTCCCAGACCAGGGCTTGAATCTCCTGCATTGGCAGGCAGATTCTTAACCATTGCGCCACCAGGGAAGCTCCCAAGGAACAGGTCCTTTTAAAATCCCTTTATGCCTTTCCCTAAAACTCTTCTGCAATTTATCATTCTCTTTCTCCTCTTATCAGAATTCCTACTAATTTAAAAACTTTTTAGAATGGCTCTTTAAAACTCTCCTGCCTTCCACCCAAACTCTCCCCCATTATCTACCTCAATCTTTTTTTAATGAGAGAAAAGCAATGATTACCCTAATCTCCAACTTGAAAACTGTGCACTTAAAGGGGGGGAAAAAAAGTGTGACCCTTTAAGTAAAAGCAAGAAAGCTCAGTAGATGGGAAATGTGCTCAAGTGAAAAGACGTTGGGATAGAATTTCTGTGTCTCAAGCTTCAAAACCCAGGGAGGAGAACAATGAGGCAGCCTGCGTGTCCAGAGCAGCCCTGAGAGACCTGGTTGGCAGTCACCTTGGGCGCGCCAGACACTGGGAACCCACCACTCCAGCCTCGCCTGCAGCAGTCCTCAGGCAGCACAACCAGATGTTACATTTTCTCTGCTTAATTTTGGTAAAACTCCATGACCTCTTTCTCAAATTAAAAAGGCAATGCTATTTTTTTAAACCACAGGAGCTATCTTTAGTGAACCCTTCTAAGGATTTCATTAATTCATAGCCAGCCAACCAGGACTTTTCCCACAGTCTCCCACAAAAAAGCCCGGGAAGTCACTGATTGCTTGGCTGGATCTGAATATGAGCAGAGGTAAGATCAGAAATATCTAGTTCCTCCCACAGGGAGGCAAGGCATGAAAATCAAAGCTGGGCAAAAACTCATTACCACAGCTGGCCGGCAAACCCACAGCCCTGGAAAGGCGGCAAAGAGCATCTTTGATTCTGGATGGACCCTCTAGTGACTTCAGAAAATGAAAGGCATTCACAATCAGAGGGGACCGAAAGAAAATGAGACCTGTACCTCTGTTAAAAAGACCAAGCTGTCATACCACCTAAGGGCTGCTGCCAGGGAGTAAGAGTCATTTCATTCACTTTGTTTTGTAAAGTCCCAAACCAAGATGCTTAGTTAGCGCTTAGCAGTCATTTTTTACATTTTTTTCATCCACAGTGCAGCGCAACCTGGACAGTCCAAACATCCCCTCTTCAAGCAACCAACACTTTGCAAATTGTGATTCCCATCCAGTACCAGCCCTAACCACTGCCTCTCTCATTCCCTGGGAATCTGTCCTGCAGCCTAGCAGTTGGCCAGTATGAGGACACAGTGCCAATAAACTGTGGTGTGAATGAAGGCAAGCATATTTTTATGCTACTCTCAGCACCTAATGCCACACGATGCACCAATGTTAAGAAAACATAAGTAAAACCAACTATACTTCAATAAAAATAAAATTTAAAAAATAGAACATAGGTAAGTATAGAACTTCAGAGGAAACTGTCATTACAATTGCTTGCCTTACTTGTCACCTCCTCAGAGAGGCCACCGAGCTCACCTGCTCTCATCACACCATTTTAATTTCCTTCAGAGCACTTAGTCACACGTAGGGAGAAACTACTACGTGCCACCACTGATCTCCTGGTGCAGCAGGGAACGAAGCAGATCAAGGACCTGCCCTCAGGGAGCTGACAGTGCAGTGAAGGAGATGGACAGACAGACAAGAAAACACTCTTGTGTGTTTCATGGTAAAAAATTTTGTGGAGAAAACTCAAGTGAAGAACAGAGGTGAGCAAGACAGCAACGGTTGCTATTTTAAATAGAGCAGGTCTGGTAATTTCTTATCCTATTTGTCTCCCTTACTACAATCTAAGCTCCCGAAACCAGGCCTCACACATAGAAAACGCCAAATACTCACTGAATGAAGGAATGGCTGCTGAGGGTCACTCCTATCAAGCCATTCATCTGCTGGAGAAACCTTCCAAGCCTCACCATCCCTGACAAGTACACGTAGGCAAAATTCAAGGCACCCCTTTATCTAGTCCCAGCCTCCGTCTTCAGCCTCTTGTTTCCACTGCCTCCAATGAGTCACCCTCCTCCAGCTTTACCCACATCTTTCTTTTTGTTTTTTTCTCTCTGTTTTTCTTTTTTTGGCCGTGCCTTGCAGCTTGCAGGATCTCACTTCCCCAGCCAGGGATGGAAACTGGGCCCCACAGTGGAAGTGCCGAGTCCTAACCACTGGACTGCCAGGGAATTCCCACCCACATCTTTCCTTCTGCCCAAACTGTCCCCACCTCCTGGCTCCACTCGCCAGAGGCCCCACTCAAAGTCCCCCCGTGAGGCCAGTCTTCTTCAGCCATCTGACCCCTCCCTCTAAGCCTCCTCTGAACCGTCCAAATTAAGTGTCTTCTTCATAAGCAACTCAAGATTCCCCTTCTTCACTGCATCACTGCAAAAGACTGAATGCATCCCACTGAATCTGGAGGCACGATGGGGAGAGTCTGACTTTACTAAATGTAGGCTTCCTGGAAAGGTGAAATTCACACAGGGAGCCTAGGGGGCTTTGTGGAGAAGCCTCCCGAGGAAAGGCGGGCCTCCTCCAAAGCAGAGGAAACCGAGGCAGAGCAAGTAGCCAGAGTTACTGGGAACCAACTGAGATGTGGGCTAAAAAGCCAGAGTTCCAAAGGTGGGCGCCCAGCAGCGCCTCAGACATCTACTCCGCATCACCCTGCTTCTCACACTGGCCAGAGCATAAGATGCAACGCTCTGGGATGAGGGGCAGCAGGAGCCGTGGTTCATGCTATGCTGGGAGGAGTGGACAAAGCAGAGCGAGGACGGAGAGCTCCCTGTACCACGGAGTCCTTCCTGCATCTCGCTGTCTCTGAGCCCCCGTGCCTCTGTCTTGCAGCCCCGCCTGGAAAGGAAGCCACTGCAGACGGGGGCCTGGTCCTACTCCGCTTTGTGTTTTCCCAGAAAACGTAACTACAGTTTAACCACGGCCTGATGCGGGAGCCGCTCTTGCCTCCTCACACCAAATAAGTCTTTGTGAACTTCAGATATCGAGCCGTCACAACAAATCCTAACCATGCGAGGGCCTGGGCCCCACCCGGAGCAAGTGTGCCCCCTCCAGAGGATGGAGGCGATAAGCTGTCACTCAACAGGGACCATGCTCAGGCTGACTGCTCCTGCATTTGGTCCGGACTGCCTGGCATTTTCCTCAGATAAAAGGGGAAGAAACCCTTTTCAGGAGAAGAGAAGCCAGAAATCACCTGGACAGAATAAAATCACAGAGAACCACATGGCGCATCTCAGGAAAATGTACCTCTTCTTTACAAGGAAACCCTCCCTCTATCCCCATCAGCCCTCCCACTGGCAAGTAAAACAGTCCAGCTCAGAACAGAAGTCTGGGGCCACAGCCAGCATTTTTTAAAGGGTTACCATTCATTGGGGGGAAAATCTACAAAACTGACAAAACAGAACACTTGGAAAAACTCCTAGTTTTTAAGGAAATAAAGGACTTTCAAAATCTAAAAAAGTTATAGTTAAAGCCTAATCCCTTATGATTTCAAAAGGATTCATTTGAAGTATTCGTTTAATGTGTGAAAGGTAAATATCCATCTGAACATTTTAATTAATGTTACCAATTTTCATTCTCTTTTCAAAGTAACTGCTTCAATTTTATAGGCATTTCTGATAAGTTCAAGCAAGCTCCCCTACAATGTAGTAATTTTAATGAAAAGCCTCATGGTTAATGTCTATTAGATGAGGTTTGGAATGAAGAAACATACAATAAAATTATCATTAAACTTCCCACAATACCTGCCATCTGTCCTGCCGTTTCAACTTTTAATGTACCAGCCTTATGCAAATAAGACATTAGGTTTACTATAAAACAAATTCTTCTTAAAAGTGCATAGTAAAGGTAGTTTGCATTTACCCTATTAAATCACACAATTTGCAGGCCAACTTCCGTTTTAGAAGAGAATTACATGTGTGTTCACATCACATCTTTATTTTGTCATCCATCCAGTGATTTGTTGAAGACAGCTGGTACCTATTAAGTCCCCCTTTAAATGTTGTAGCCTTAATTAGCTACATCCACCTTCCCCCAACATTTCCAAACAAGGAACCAAAGAAAAGGAAAGCTGTTTTTATCATGGATGGTTGAACAATGGAGTTGCAAATGTTAAAATAATAATCTTGGGCTTCCCTGGTGGTGCAGTGGTTAAGAATCCACCTTCCAGCGCAGGGGACACGGGTTCGAGCCCTGGTCAGGGAAGATCCCACATGCCGCGGAGCAACTAAGCCCCTGCACCACAACTACTGAACCTGCGCTCTAGAGCCCGCGAGCCACAACTACTGAAGCCTGCGTGCTTAGAGCCCGTGCTCCTCAACAAGAGAAGCCACCGCAATGAGAAGCCCGCGCACCCCAACGAAGAGTAGCCCCCGCTCGCCACAACTAGAGAAAGCCCGCATGTAGCAACAAAGACCCAACGCAGCCAAAAATAAATAAAAATATAATAAATAAATTTTTAAAAAATAGTCTTTATTAGAGACTAACTAGTTATTCCATCTTTAGGCCCCTTCAGAAGAAACAGGGTACAGATGGAGTTTAAATGTCATGTCAGTCTTTGTTATTTAGGTAATTTTTCAATTGTTCAATTTTTAGTTTCATGCCTCATGTTAATAATTAAACCATTCCCAGATACTGCTCGGGAAAGCATGAGGGACAGTCTTCCCAGATATATTCTTGGTATTATTTAAGCTATAAACGTTTTACTTGGGCTTCTGAACACGTGAGAACAAGCAGACAGAATCTGCAAGGAGAGAATAAGCCAAGTATGGTTCTCTATGAATAGACATCATGCTCTTCCCAGACACTGAAGAGAGTTCCCAACTCACACAATGAGAAATTCAGTTGATCAAATTGCTTTAACCTGCCATATGTAGATGAAATGCACACTAATTTGGTTACAATTTAGGCTTCCCTTCTTAAAAAAAAAATGCATTCAGGGCTTTAAGTGTGAATGACATCAACAGGCTAAATTCTGAGCAAGATAAGGAGCCATGTCAACGAATCCCCCTAAGATTGGGTTTCTTCTTAGAGACCTGCTCCAGCTTTAATCTGCAGTAAGACTATCTGTTTCAATAGGATGTGATCACTCCTGGGCTTGTGTCTTTTCAATCAGCCGGTGGCCCTGCCGGGTTTAGAGTGGCAGAGAGGAAGTGGCCTGTGGTTAAACAGAGGAAATACCAAGGCATTTTAATAGAGCAAATAGTCTACTTCCCACAGGGAAGAGCTTCAAAGGCCCCAGGCCCTGGAGGAGACAATGTGTTACGGGGCCATCAGTCACCTAATCGTGTGTTAGGCCCATTCAGAATATCCTGGCGGCCAAGACAAACACTGCCCAGGAGGACATTGCCTCCCACCAGCCAGGCAAGTTGGGCTGCCTGGAGATGGGGCCTGTGGCACCAACAAAGACAGGTCCCTTGGGCTTGCTGAGGGCAGAAGAACCTCCAAATCTGGGGGAGATGTGAAACGGAAATGGTCTTGGCTGCCGGAGTAGGGTGGTAGGAGAAAGATCTGCCCCGGAGGCGCTGTCCCCCACTCTAGCCTGTCAAGTTCTGGGGATACCTGAGCCCCTGCCTCAGCCTATTCTCTTACAGATTGAGGGTGGGGAACCCAAGCTTCCAGAAGCCTAAAAACCCATCCATCGGGGCAGACACAAGATGCAGCAAGGAATGAAAGGAACAATTAATTGTTGACTGGGTGGCCCCAGCAGCAGCAGACATCTGCCGGGGCACGGTATGTGAAAAGTTCAGGGACTGATGAGGGAAAGACAGTTTGAAAACTTTTTTAAAAGAAAAAAAAAAACACATTTTAGGCCAAATGAAGCATGAAAAATACTCAAATTAAAATAAAGACTTAAAAAAGCATTAGCTGTTCTTGCCTTTGTAAGGAAGCCATCTGTAAAGTTTGAATGGCTGAGGATATGATTTGGATCCTACCCTACTCTTTCCTGAGACTGTTTTCCAGACAGGCCCAGCTGTTCTGGGGAGGAACCCAGTGGAAGCGTCGGGTCCGCTTCACCCCAGCCTCCTCTTTAACCCCAAGCCAGAGACACCCACCCAAAACGACTGGCTCCCCAGGTCCTCCTTCAGCCAGCCTCACCCCTGCCATTCTCCAGAGCTCGGACAAAGTCCCCACTTTACATTCTAAAAGTCCAGTGAAGTAATTTCAAGTCAAGCTGATTTTAAATGTTTAGAATGTGGCTTCTCGCCTCCTTCTTGTGATCACAGAAGCCCTGTCTCCTAAAGCAATGATTCTCACCGTTGAGAGCATCACAGGAACTTGTTAAAATGTCAGTTCCTGGGCCCCATCTCACTCCCATTCTGGGCCCATTGGCCTTGAATCTGCATTTTAACGAGCTCCCAAGGCAATCCCGATACTGGAAGCCCCTGGACTTCACTATGAGAAATCATGTTGGGAAGGAAATGGTGCCTCAGTCGGAACTTAGTTGCTGGTCTCATTCACCCAGCTGTATCCCCGAGTTAATAACTAGCACAATGCCCCAGGCACTGCAGGGGCTCTGGGTCCATTGGATGGATGGGGGAGGGGAGAGAAGGGAGGGTTGCTCAAGAAAGATGGACCCCGGCCAAAGGTTTCCCAAATTAACATAGCAAAACAGGCTGGAAGAAAGCATCACACTTCTTATAAAAATGTTTCTCTGAAAATGTGTCAACCAGGGCTGACTCATTTTTAACCAAGAATTCTGTAAAAGACACAAGAGCATGTGTAACATGGACAACACGGCCACAGGACAGGCAGACCAGATGCAGCCTTGAGAGCCACGAGCTGCAAGTGAATGAAAACACATCCAATTCAGAATTAAATAAACATGGCTGGGCCCGCAGCCAAGGAGAGTTCTTGGATTGGACTTTCATCAGGAACCTAAATTTTAATCAGCTGGAACGTCTTCTTTTCCAAGTACCACCCTATTCCTTCCTACCTTTAGAGATTAAGTATTTGCCTTAAATGGGAAACTTGCACTTCATTGTAAAGACGATGCCAGCATTCTGGCTTCCTGAATTCCTGAAGGAACAGACTTTGGTGCGGGAAGGGGGGGGGAGGGTGGAAATTGTGTTTCAGGGATAATAGACCAGGGAAGGTGTACCCCATCTAGGTAAGAAGGCAAGAAATGTTCCCTCCTCCTCCACTGCAGGAAAAGCCACTAAATAAAAACCTGTGGGAATAGATTCCTAATTTCTTGTTCCATAAATAGGCTTCTCAAACAACCAGCAAGGCAAGAGGAGCGGAAAAAACCTCAGTGCAAGTGACCAACATAAAGTTACCCATCACAAACAAAACCATTCCACTTCCAAGAAGCAAGCAGTTAAGACTCAGTGTAAATGAGGATGCTGGCCCCTCTGGAAGTTTTACAACTTGTTACTTCTTTGCGAAAACTGTATTTATTACTCAAAGAGCAACTTTACCTGGCAAGAGCCTTAAGAGACTTTTTTTTTTTTTTAAAAAGAAACTAGTCGAGGAAGTGAGCCCACAATTCATTTCTAAAACACTGCGCTGTGTTCAAGATGGTATCGGCCCCTTAATTGCCCCACTAATAATGGGGAGGTTGTGAAATCTGACCACTTAGACCAAGCTGGCTCCTCTGAGAGCAGCCCCGAAGGGAGGGTTACAGTTGCTGAGGGTTAGCTGGCTCCAGTCACCTTGCAAGTCCTGGGAAAATACACATTCCTGCAGGGGCAAGAGTTCCTGGAACAACCTCTCCCTGGAGAGCCAGGGGGTCAATCGCTCAGCTCCTCTCCAGCACCCAGATCCTGCCCCTCCTGAGGGCTCACTTCTCTATCCTGCTGTGCCTCCAGCTTCTCAGGTTCTGTGTGACGTAGACCCACAGGAAGCCCTCTCTTGCTTGCATCACACATGTACCAACCCTTATTCTTATATGTTAACATAGCCCCACCTAGACTGTAAGCAACCTCAGTCAGCACTGAGACTAAGTACTATGGGCTGAACACCCACTAACTGGTAGGGGACTCGGACATGAATCAAAATACCCAGGTAACTGTACACCAGTACTTACTGGGCAGCCCTCTGACAGAGCAACTTCCGTAAAAACTTACCTAGGGAGGTAGGGGCAGAGGAGACTTCCTGCAGGAAGTGATGCTGGAGCTGAGAGGGGAGGCTGAGATGTAAAGAGAAGGAACACAGGCGGGAGCAGCATGTACAAAAGCCCACTGCGGAGAAGACACTGGAGCTCGCTGCTCTGATCGTGGCCCTTCCCCCACCCCCCTTCTTAAAATCGATCACTTCATACAGGATTTAGCAGGAAGGCTGCAGCGTCTAACTGGGTTCAGCCAAGATTTACAGGGCTCCAGGCTCTGAGCTCACCAACGTGAGGTTAAGCGTCTGGCTAAAGAAACTAGTCTGAAGACACAGATGTGAACAAATACTGACGATGTAGTCTGGTGAGAACCAAAGGCAAGGACCTGCAGGAGAAGGCGAAGCAAGGGGAATGGCATTCAGAGGGCTTCCTTGAGGAGGCATCACCTGAGCTGAGTCTTAAGCCAAGCAGGGGATTCTCAGGGGAGGAAAAGCTATCTATCCCAGGAGCAGGGAAAAAGCCTGCCTCGGCAGCATGAAGGGCACAGGAGTTAGGGAGCAGGGTGGGAGGGCCGGGGCTGAAGCTGGAAAGGTGAGTATGTAAGGGAGGTGGACAAGCTGGGTCAGGGAAAGCTGGTGGCTCCATCAGATGCATCAAAAGGCCAGTCCAGGAGGGAAGGAGCCACGTATCAGGTTGGGAAGAGCCTAGAATCCAGGAGATGGCCCTGAGGCTTCCATGCTCATTCAAAAAGTAGGTGAAGATGACCCCAAGGAAAGGACTGTGAGGCCAAGGTAGGAGCTGTTGAGAAGGTCACCCCCAGCATGAATGTGAAGCCACTGGGATGAGGGCCACCATTAATCCTGTGGGTGTGCAGGTTTAGGGGCGAACACATTCCCACAGAGAGCACAAAACCACCAGCTTGGCTCCTCTGGGACCCGGCTATATCCACAGCATTAAAACTTCACAAGGTCTGTGCACTGACACGTGAAGCCACCTGGGCAATTGCAGAAAAACAGCAAATTGGGCTGATCCACCTAGGCCGTCTTATGAAAATTCAGAATAAAATATCTGTGATGCGTTATTCAAAAGCCAACACACCAGTTTAGATCCAGAAAATTTAGGATTGGTAAGTCAACATGGGAAAGCCTTAAGGAAAACTTTTTTTTTTTTTTTTTTTTTTTTTTTTTTTTTTCCGGTATGCGGGCCTCTCACTGTTGTGGCCTCCCCCGTCGCGGAGCACAGGCTCCGGACGCGCAGGCTCCGGATGCGCAGGCTCAGCGGCCATGGCTCACGGGCCCAGCCGCTCCGCGGCATATGGGATCCTCCCAGACCGGGGCACGAACCCGTATCCCCTGCATCGGCAGGCGGACTCTCAACCACTTGCGCCACCAGGGAGGCCCAAGGAAAACTTTTTGATCTAAAAACTGAGGAAAACTTGGTATCTATTGAAAAAAAAAAAACCAAAAATAGTGGTATTTTTACTAAAATGGGACAGAGTAAGAAAATGTGATGTTTTACTCAAATTGGAAGGTTACATTCACTATGGGGTTGGTGAGAGGGTGGGTTATAGCTGTCTATAGCACAGCTATTGGGTTTGAAGACATTTCAGCTACTTGGTTCATACCTCGTTTTCTGCACTGTGTTTCTCTGAATGCGGGGCAAGTGAGCTGGAGGCACCAGCCTGTGCCCCTAAAGGGGTGTCAGGTTCTAGGCCTCGACGGCTTGAGGTCATTCAGAGCACCCCACAAGAGGTGGGTGGACGTTGTTCTAGGAGAACTACCCCATACCCATCCCTCAGAGCAGTAGTGCTAGGGAAACTAGGAAATCCCATTTACTCCTGTTTTCCAGGTGAAGAAATTGAGGCTCATGGCTGCCCAGGAGAAGAGCCAAGGTCATGTTCCATGGCTGCCTGAGTGCAAAGCCGGTGTCCCCTCCACAAGGCTGAAGGCCGTGAGTGCCCTGACACCAGGCTGGCCCTGGCTTGGGTGGGAGGGGTGCTGGGCAAATGGACGCAGTCTCCGGGTCCTCCGGCCGCCCTCAGCCCAGGAGCCCTGATAGAATCTCGGGACGGCAGCGTCCCCGCGCACACCCCCTCCCCATGTCCCACCGCCCAGATGGCATCGAAGAAGCGCTGGGTTAGGGGCAGAGGGCTCCAAGCACAGCACAAAGTCGGTGCATCCCTCCAGTCTCGTCTCGGGCACCTGCCTGAGGGGACAAGCTCATTCCTCCCTTTGGCCACAAAAAATATCCTCAACTCAAGCTGGATGGCGGTGGAGGTGGGGGGGTCATCCGTGAGACCGTTCGAAGGGCTGGATACGGGAGCAAAATTTACCAGCAAGTCAGGAGTCTGAGGTGAGGGTGAAAGTGGGGCAAGACGGCCCGGCCCAGAAGGAACAAAGCGGCCCCGAAAGGCGGGGGGCGCGCCCCTCCCCAGCACTCAGGGTCCCCTGCTTGGCAATCCCGGGCTTTTGCAGAGCTGTGGACCGGAGGTCCGAAAGAAGACCCCCACTCCCGCTCCAAAGCGCCCCCCACGCGAACAGCTCGGAGGATCCCAGCCCGGGGCCCTGTGCCCTGAGGGGGAGGAGGTCCCGGGCCTGGAACAAAGGGTGGGGCGCCCTACTCCTGCCCCACGCCGGGAGTCCCTCTCATCCGCCCTCCTGGAGCCGGACCCCGGCCGGTGGCCGCGCCTCATTAGCAACACAAAGCCGGGGTCGGGCGGCCTCTTTCAACCCAGCCGAGGCAGGCAGACGAGCGCCCCGGGAGGGAGGCAGGAGGGCGGGAGCAGCGGGATCCCAGCCCCACCGCGCACTCTGCGGAGAGCAGGCAAGTCGACACGGGCGCCACTGCCCGCGAGCACCTGTGCCCCCGCGCTTTGGGGGACGGCAAGAAACTCGCTGTCCTCTCCTTACCCTCCAGCCACAGGTGTCGGCGCCCCGCGTTCTGCTGGAGCCGCCTGCGGCCACTGCCAGCTGGGAGCCGTTGAGGCAGGCGTTGACTGTGAAGAAGACAGAGCAGAGCTGCAGCCACGGGGCCATGGCCGTGCGCTCACCCAGCCCGGCCCTACTCTGCTCCCCGGCCGCCTGCCGCTGGCCAGCCCGGAGTAGGCGGTGGCGCTGGCGGCCGCGGCAGAGCTGGCGGAACCACGGAGCATGCGCTGCGGGCCCTCGCCCCGCCCCTTCTCTCCGGGGCCCACGCCGAGCCTCGACCCTCAGGTTTTGGCCCCGCCCCCTAAGTCTGGCCCTTCCTCTTGGCCCCGCCCCGACCTCTAAGCCACGCCCGCACAGCCCATCTCCGAGTGACTTTTTTTTTTTTTTTTTTTTTTTTTTTTTTTTTTTTTTGCTGTACGCGGGCCTCTCACTGCTGTGGCCCCTCCCGTCGCGGAGCACAGGCTCCGGACACACAGGCTCCGCGGCCATGGCTCGCGGGCCCAGCCGCTCCGCGGCATGTGGGATCCTCCGGGATCGGGGCACGAACCCGTGTCCCCTGCATCGGCAGGCGGACTCTCAACCACTGCGCCACCAGGGAGGCCCCCGAGTGACTTTGAGAAGCAGACAGCTGCAGTTTTTTCTCCTCACCTGAGGTCTTTTTAATCCAAGGATTTTTCCACGTAATGCCTGCTCCCTGCAAAACTCGGGAAAACAAACAAAAAAATGATAATAATAGTTAAAATAATAATTTACAAGTGCCTACTATTTGCCAGTCCTCTTCTTGAATCCTCTAAAACACACCTGAAAGCGTCAGTAGTATTGTTATCCCAGTTTTCAGCGCAGAAAAGCTAGGGTAATGTGGTGGTTACAGAAATCCTGGCTGGGACCTCAGACAAATGACTTCTCTCCCCATTATTGTTCCCTCCCCCTGTAAACTGGAATAACAGAGTAAGTGTCTTAGTCTGGGGAGGATTCTATTGGTTAACACATAACAAGCATTCAACAAGTGCTACAATCTACTGTTAACTGACTTGCATAAAGTCACACAGCTGGCACCTGCCAGATCTGAGATTCAAATCCAGATTGGCAAAAACAATACTCTTAACCACTACACTTGTCCAATTTACTCTTGTGAAGTGGGCCGTACCTCTGTTTGGAAAAGGAAGCTGAGGGTGGGAGAAGTGAAGTAGCCAAGATCATCCAACGTCGCCACAAGCCCCTTCCCCCTTTGACTTGTCTCTGTGCTCTTGAATCCCACCTCCTCACCCTTCTCCATTGCCTTATCCCTCATCTATGCCACCACCTCCTCCTCCACAACAGCTTCCAAAGGGCTTTTCTTGCTTGCACTTTTGCCCCAAATACAATGCATTTCTCCACCTTGGATCCAGAGTGATCTCCAAAAAGGTGTCAGACCACTGCCTTCTCCTGATTAAAAATCTTCTGCAGTGGCTTTTATTCAATGACCTTTAGAATAAAATCTGCACTGACCTCCTCCTCTCCCATGTTATCTCTTCCTACTCTGCCTTCACTACTTGGCTCCAGCTACACTGATCTCCCCGCTCAACCTCAACTTGGTTTTCTGGTCTCAGTCAATCTTGAAGGCTCTCACCTTTGCCAGTCCAACAAGGCAGCCTCCTCTACATGACTCTCTCCTTCCAGGGCCTAGAATCCCCTCCCTCTCCTGTCTGCCTGGCCTACATGTGGTGATAGACAGCTCAGCTGCTACTAACACTGAGTTCCTGTATTTTCCATTGTGGCTCTGCACACCCTACCCATACCTTGTACTTAAACTCTCTGCAGAGGCAGAAGTGGCCCAAGCTTAGCAAGCTACCCTTGTGGAGACAGTAATGCTAGCAGAAGTCCTGGTGATTGGCTTCGGAACCAGGGAGCAGAGCCAGCTTCCCTTGAACTATAGAAGCTGGAAGTGGGAGACAGTGGTTGCCCAAACCCGTCCTCCCTTTCTCGCTGCCAGAGAAAGGGAGGACGGGTTCCCCAAACAACAACTGGTGGTCCAGTGGGTAAGACTCCGCACTCCCAATGCAGGAGGCCCGGGGTTCGATCCCTGGTCTGGGAACTAGATCCCGCCCACATGCCGCAACTAAGAGCCCGCATGCCGCAACTAAAAGATCCCGTACGCCACAACAAAGATCCCACGTGCCACAACTAAGACCCGGCACAGCCAAAATAATAAATAAATACATAAATAAATACATATTTTTTTAAATCCACCAGAAGACCCAGGTGCTCAGATTTCCTGTTCATGTGCACCACTGGACAGGAAATGTTTTATTTTTTCATCTCATCACCAGGATATTCAGGAATTCAGCTAAACCCACCATCACCGCTTTTGTCATCCAGAAGAACCAGGATCCACAGAAGGCTGCCTCCAGAGTAACCTTCTCTGAATAGACCTCACGCGGTACGTCGCTCCTGTGGGGAAGCTGTAGACTCGATACTCTGCTGCCTTCCAGACCTCTGCCCATCCTCCCTGACTCCCCTCTGGGTCATTCCCAACCCCCACAGCCGGGAGCTGGGGATGTCAGGGGTTTGGCCACGAATGTCAGGAGTGCCAGGGGCTGAAATGAAGCCAGGACCACATGGGTGTTGGTGAAGCACCCGGGAAACCAGGAGACTACCTGTTCCTTAGGCTCTTTAATCTCTATGACATTCCAGCCTAGACATGTGCCATAATTTATTAACCAATCCCCTGCTGAGAGACTTCTATTATAATCAGGGATTCAAAAATATCCTCACACATTTATCTTGATACACTTATTCAGCTGTTTTCTTAAGATACATTCCTAGAATCAGAACTGCTGGATTATGCACATTTAAAACTGGCAAATTGCTCAACATCTCATTGCAGTCTTAATGGGCTTCTCTGGTTGCTAATGAGGTGGACCATGCTCTCAGGTATTTAGAGGCCATGTGCATTTCTTCCTTTCTTCTGGAGTTGGACCCCAGAAAAAGGATCAGTATTTAGAGCTTATGATAGAGGGAGAGCCTTAAGGAGGGAGGAGAGCGTTTCTTCTTGAGTTTCACTCACATCACCAATCACCATATGATTGAGTGAGTGGGGAAGGTAGAGCAAAGGCTCCTACATCCTTTCCAGTCTCCACACCCACTGACTTTTGAGTTCCCTCCTGCCCAGAGCTCGCTGCCCAGTCTGCCAACTGACAGCCCCTGAAAACTTGCTACAGAATTTAGAGAGCGCTCCAACTTTTCTAAAGGAGTACAGAGGACACAAGAAAGAAAATGTCTAAGTGCCTACTCTAAAACATGGTTAGAATGACATCCCTCAAGACCAAGGACTGAGAGGCCCTTCTGTTTGCCTTCTAGGGAGGCCACAAGCATGCATGTGTGTGGGGGGGGTTGGGGTGGGAGAACCACATACATCAAAGGGAAAAATTTGGTCAGGAAATAGAGGCAATAAATTGGCATTTGGCAACATCCTCCCCATTCTGGTCTTCTTCGTTAATTCTTTTCCTCTCATCCCCTCCTTTTATTGTGACCCTTCAGAATATTTGTGAGGCTGCAGCAAGTGAACCTCTGTACTAGAAACTGAGACAAACTGAGGAGGCCAGGCTCCCACAAGGCCTCCATGGTCTATCCTTCCTCTAGGCCACAGCATAGACCAGCTTTGTAGGTGCCCAGAGGATGAAGCCCTCCTCAAATACAACACGTGGTCTCACCCACTGCGGCTGGGGCTGTCTGTGGCCCGGTCACAATTTAAGCCACCCCTCATCATCCCTATCTGGTTCACCTCTCTGCCACCACTGCCCTGCACTCTGCCTGACACACATCAGTGGGCAAGAAACTGTTGCTGCCTCCATCCCTGGTTGGAATGAAGCTGGGGATTAAACAGATTAAATCACCTTAAGCCGTTGATGAAATGCAAATATATTTCCCCAATTTACCTAGAACCTAAGCAGATAAGAAAAATATCCTTAACACGAGGATTGGATTTTGTTAGGAGTCAAATTATCCCCTGAAACATAAGAAAAGATAAAGTGATCATGGAAATATCTTGTATCCTGAATCATTTTCAGCTGAGAAGAACTAAAAACAATTTTAATGAACGGTGGTTAGAAGCCGTGGGCCAAAATTCTAATTGATTTTTGGTATTGCAATGTACACGTATCATTATGCACTATCAAGACATTAAAGGTAAAGTGTGTCCTCCACCCCATCTCCCAGCAGGCTGAGCGTGAAAGTTTCTCTGGGCTTTGGGGAGAGCAGTACGGGGAGAACTGATACCCTCCTGAGAGCCCCGCCGATGTCAGTTCGGCCCCGGGCAGTCTTGGCTCGAACCGGGTAGTTGTCATCATCTCCACTTCACAGATGGGGAAGCCAAGACTCAGCCAGGAGTTCCCAGACTCCTGATCCCCCAAACTCTGCCTGGGGCGCGGGCCCGCATCCTTCCGGAGCCGGCCTTGGCGCCGCCCAGACTGCCCAGAGGCCCAGGGCGGGGGCGGGCGGAACACCCGGGGCGGCCGACCCAACCCCGCGTCCCGAAACCCCTGTACACGCACCGCAAAGTGCCGGGACCATTACGCGGAGTTCACGCGTCCACTGCCACTTCCCGTTTCTTTTGAAGCGCGGGGGGGCCAGTCTCCACTGGAGCCGCCAGAGGGCGCGCGTGGTCCAGGTTGGAGACGCCCAAACAATCCCGGACTGCGCCGCCGCGAGGACACAACACTTTAGGGCATAGCCCAGATGCAGGAGCAAATGCTCGCTGTTACCCAGAGCTGGTGCTAAGTTTGCGTGGAAGTAGAGTTCAGGGGGCGGTAAGAAAACAAGGTTAATATGGGCTTTCAGTAACAGTGTAGCTTGGGGCAATTCAGTTAACCTCTCTGGATGTCACTTTTCTTAATGGCCACACAGGAATGACATGGATGCAGACCTCAGTGGGTTTTTGTAAATCTGAAGTAAGCAAGTGGCTATGAGTTGTAAACCAGGACTTGATGGAGGCAGGCCCAGGGGCAGCTGGAATCCAGACAGTAGCCAGGAGAGATGGCCTCCTCTTGTCTCCTTCCGGAGCTCACACCCTGGTTTGGATATGCACTAGACTGGAAGGCTATGGACCATAACCTGTTTACCATTCATTCATTCAACAAGTGCTCATAGAGTCCCTGCACCATATCAGGCATTACACCAGAAGCTGGGGACCAGTGTGAACAACACAAACACTGTCCCCAACAAGACACTGTCCCAGTTGTCATAGAACATACAAGCAAACATTTCATGGGGGACACTGACATTACTCAAATAACCACATGACCAGGGGATAATTAAAAGTAGATGGGTTGTGTCTAAAGAAGTGATGCCTGGACTTTCCTGGTGGTCCAGTGGTTAAGAATCCGTGCTTCTACTGCAGGGGGCATGGGTTCAATCCCTGGTGGGGGAAGTTCCGCATGCCACGCAGTGCAGCCAAAAAAAAAAAAAAAAAAAGACCGAAAGATAAATAAATAAATAAAGAAGTGAGGCCTGAGCTGAGGTTCCAAGTATAAGAGTTACCTGGGCAAAGGTGAGGGGAGCAGAGAGAGGAACAGTATTCTGAGTAGAGGGAACAGCATAGGCAAAGGCCCTGGGGCAGCAGGGAAGGTGGCAGCTTCAAGGAACAAAAGAGGCCAGTATGGTTGGAGAGCAGAGAGGTGTGGAAAAATGACCGGCAGTGGTAGGCAGATGGAACTTTATGCCCTATTTTGAACCTAAGAGTACCCAGCAGCTTCTGAAGGGTTTAAGCGCAATGGCAGGGCTGTATTTTGAAAAGGTCCTGGTACCCCAAGTGCTGAGCACAGGGTACTACCTGGCATGTAGTCAGCATTTGACACATACTTGTTGAATGAATGAATAACCAGTATCATTGCTGAAATTCTGGGATTTAATGTCTTGAATGCAAAAATAATTTAAAAGCCTGGAAAAACATCCAGACCTACTAAAGCTCCAAATCATACAAATAAAATAAAATTCATAAAATTTTCTTGTTGTCTTTTAAGGTTATTTCTACTGTAAACTCTTTTATTATTTTTAATAAGATAATTTTGTAGAACAATTTTAGATTTACAGAAAAATTGAGAAGATAGTACAGAGAGTTCCAGTATATCCTGCCCCTAGTTTCCTTTATTATTAACAAATTACATTAGTATGGTACATTTATAACTATTAATGAACCAATATTGATGTTATCATAAATGAAAGTCCATACCTTATTCAGATTTCCTTAGTTTTTACCTCATGCCTCTCTTCTCTTACAGCATCCCATCCAGGATACCACATAACATTTAGTTGCCATGTCTCTGGGTCCTCTTGACTGTGAGAGTTTCTCACATTTCCTTGTATCTGATGATCTTGACAATTCTGAAGACCATTGGTTAGGTATTCAATATTTTGTAGAATGCCCCTCTACTGGGATTTGTCTGATGTTTTTCTCATGATTACAATGAATATTATTAATTTTTACCTTAATCGAAATTATACGTGTACAAAGTTTTAAAAGGCTTATTAGTACTAACATACATATAATGGAAAAGCAGTCCTCTGAACTGTCCCTTATCACTCTCACTCCCCAGAGCAACAATTTTAGCTGTTTTCTGGCATTTGCTGCCATATTTCTAAGTCCTATGCTGATCTTGCCTTTCTTGAATGACCAGTTTGGACACTGGCTCCTAATTTCCCGCTCTTTATAATACGTGCGAATTGTGCTCTCTTTAAATTCCCTTCCTCTAGGGGCTTCCCTGGTGGCGCAGTGGTTGAGAGTCTGCCTGCCGATGCAGGGGACATGGGTTCGTGCCCCGGTCCGGGAAGATCCCCACATGCCGCGGAGTGGCTGGGCCCCATGAGCCATGGCCGCTGAGCCTGCGTGTCCGGAGCCTGTGCTCCACAATGGGAGAGGCCACAACAGTGAGAGGCCTGCATAGTGAGAGGCCCGCGTATGGCAAAAAAAAAAAAAAAAAAAAAAAAAATTCCCTTCCTCTAGCCCCCCACTGAGGTTTGTGCTGGATGTCTTCCCTCAGCCCTTCCAGACCCACTCTGACCTGTATGGACCACATCAATGGGCTCTCTTACTCTCGGGCTTCTGGGTGGGTTGGGACACTGCAGGGCACAGGCAGGCAGCTGGAGGCGGGAGGGAGAGTGAGCAGAGATGCCCATGCCCTCAGTTACCTCTATTAGGTTGCTGCATCCTCAGCTCCACTCTCAGCACCCCCTCCATTTAGTTCTCTCCCGTTTCTGACAACGGCTCCTCCACTTTTGCCTTCTCAGGTGTGGTGGGAGGGAATAATGGCTTTCGCTTGTAGTTTCTTTTCACTGCTCAAGCAATCTCTGAAATTCTCCTCAAATTACCCCATTTAAAAGCTGTTTCTTGTTGGGATCCTGACTGATATATTACAATTTTAGTTAAGTCAATATTCAGTGTTTATATTATTATTACCATATGAAACACTATTCACCTTTAAGGCAAATAGTGTTTGACGATGGAATTTCCTTTCTTGATACAACTATTTTGGGGTTGTGTGTGTGTGTGTGTGTGTGTGTGTGTGTGTGTGTACTTAGTATATACCTTTTTAAAAAGACTTTTGCTTTGTGTTATGCCCTCCTTGTTAAATCTTCCCATACAGCTTTCCACAAGGGCAGGGGCATGAGCTTTTCTCCCAGTTCCATTTTATTCCAGCAGCATCCTCCCGTGGAGTCCCCATGTTCCTGCCCCAGTCAGGCTTGGGTGTTCTCTAGGTCTGCTGCCCAGCTGTCATTCCCTTCCTTCTCTCTTGTGCTGGAATCCTAGCTTATGTTTCTTTCTGGGTTTTCTCACTCATTTTGGTGGCATATATCTTTCATTAGCTTCTTGAGAAAAGGTGTGGAGGTAAATTTTGTGAGACCTCACATGTCTAGAAAACATCTTCATTAAACATCATGGTTGATTAATAATTTGATTGGGTATTGAATTTTGTGTTGAAAGTAATTTTCCACTGGACTGTTGAAGGCATTGCTCCTCTGTCTTTCAGATCCTGAGGTTGAGGTTTAGAAATCTGATCGCATTTTTTATTCCTGGTCCTTTGAGAGTCAGTCAGTCTCTCTGTCTCTGTCCCTCTCTCTCTCTTAGCTTTTAAGCTGCTCTCTTTATCCCTGTTGTCATGAAGATTCACAGGGATGAGTCTCTTCATTCATTGTGCCCCTTGACTTCTGGGAAATTCTTCTGAGTATTTTATTTTATTTTAAATTTTTATTTATTTATTTTTTTGGCTGAGCCACACAGCTTGCAGTATCTTAGTTCCCCGACCAGGGATTGAACCTGGGCCATGGCAGTGAAAGCACTCAGTCCTAACCACTGGGCCACCAGGGAATTCCCTTCTGAGTGTTTCTTTGATATCTTCCTCCTTTCCTTTCCCTCCGCTTACTCTCTTTTTGGAAATCCTAAGTTGGTTGATAGGTATGCTAAGTTTATCCTCCAATTTTCTTTTCGTTTCTTTTCTTTTTTAATTTGGCTGGGCAGTGCGGCTTTCGGGATCTTAGTCCCCCAACCAGGGATCGAACCTGGGCCCCCAGCAGTGAAAGTGCCGAGTCCTAACCACTGGACTGCCAGGGAATTCCCTATCCTCCAATTTTCTTATTATCAACTATTTCCCATCTCCTAGTCACTTTATTCCATGCTTTTGAACATTTCTTCAACTAGATCTTCAAACTCTAATGAATTTTTATTTCAATTATTATATTTTTTAATATCCTATAGCAGCTCTTTCTTATTTAGTGATTGTCCCGTTTTCAGAATATCCTGTTCTTGCTTAAAGAAAGTAATTTCTTCTTTTGTCTCGCTGAGGAATGGTTTTTTTGAAGTTTTCTTCAGTTTCCTCCAAATGCCTTTTTAAAGTTTGTTTGAACTTTTCAAATACAATCAGCTTTTCCTGGCTCCTCTAAAATCATTCTTAAGGAAATGGACATGCTATGTCGGCAGGTTAGGATTTAAACTGGGCCATCAGCATCCAAAAACAAAGATCCCAGACAGGTCACAGACGTCAAGAGAAAAGAGGCCCCATTGAGACACTCAAATGAAACATGGTCAATACACAACTTGGAGCAACCATGCCAACTCTTAGTCATTTTTTGGGGGGGGTGTCTCACAGGTACGTTTGTTCATGCACTAGGGCAGTGGGACTGCTGCAAGTCAACACGATGTCCCACATTCCCTCAACACAGCCAGACCAATGTCTTCTGCAAGGAAAGCTAGTTAATGATTACCATGAGCAGGTGCAGGACTGGAAGCTTTCAAGGTTTTGCTTCTTCTATTAGCACTCCTGAATTTATAAATGATGAAGCTCATCAATCCTATTCCTACCCAAATCTTCTGGTAAACTTGGGTACAGTAGGGCTTCATGGGGATCCACACATTTTCAATAAGGCTTTGAAGCATCCTGGTGCAGGACCAAGCTCAGGCAGCCCCAACCCACTCCGACGACTCTGAAAGGTCACTGAGCACGCAGGCACTCTTACCCATTTTATTTCTCCAATTATAGTACCTAGAATTTTTAGCTCTCCATTCACTTTCTTCCACCAGATTTGTTGGGGTCTTTTGTTTGTTTTCTCCAGTACCATCCTGAACCTAAATGATATGGCTTGTGACATATATGAATGCATAATCACAGTAACTGGCATTTACATAATCAACTGTTTATTTAGCAAGCATTTATTGAGTGCGTGCTGTATGCCAGGCACTGTGTAAGGCACTGGGGAAAAAAACGTGCTCAAGGCCTTGAGGTCCCTGCTCCCCAGGAACTTACTGTCCAGGGCAGTGGCTCAAGCTTAGCAGAGCCCACGAAGCCTGGGGGCAGCCACTGCAGTTCCTTATCAGATTAATGATCTGAGGTTCAGGGAGGCTCCCTGGTTGTCCCAGTGACATGCAGCTATTTGGAGACAATGCTGCATCATGAACCTAAATCTTCCTCTCTCACATTTTGTTTCAAAGCCTGGGGGTATAAAGAGAAGCTGGAGAAAATAAAATGCAAAAGAAGGGTTCAGAAGAGACAGGAAGCTGTGCTAGAGTTCTTCAGAGAAACAGAACCAAGAGGATACACACACACACATACACGTATATATATGGGGAGAGAGAGAGAGAGAGAGGAAGAGAGGGAGAGGGAGAGAGATTGATTGATATACTGCAGGAATTGGCTCACAAGGTTATGGAGGCTGGGAAGTCCCACATCCTGCTCTTCGCAAGCTGGAAAACCAGGAAAGCTGGTGATGTTAT
This sequence comes from Mesoplodon densirostris, assembly GCF_025265405.1. Classification (NCBI taxonomy): domain Eukaryota; kingdom Metazoa; phylum Chordata; class Mammalia; order Artiodactyla; family Ziphiidae; genus Mesoplodon; species Mesoplodon densirostris. The sequence continues at coordinate 77,972,202 of NC_082670.1, forward strand.
TGAGTCCAAGTCTGAAGGCCAGAGAATCGAGGCTGTGTAAGTCCCAATCTGAATCTGAAAGCCTGGGAACAAGGAGAGCCCTTGCCTGAGCACAGGAGCTGTGACCTCAGCTCAGGCAGAGAGAGAATTCACCCTTCCTTACCTTCCTGTTCTATCTGGACCCTGAACAGGTTGGCTGACGCCCATAAGCCCTAAGGAAGGCTATCTGCGGGTCTCAATTCACAAGTTCCAATGCTGATCTCTTCTGGAAACACCCTCACTGACACAACCAGCAATCTGGGCCTCCCTTAGTCCAGTCAAGTTGACGCATGAAATAAGCCCTACCCGCTGCTGCCCCTCGCGGCTCCCCCACCCCATTTACATTTTAGCAGGGACTAGCTCAGGGCAAGTAGCCAGGAACTGGGGCTTCAAGGCACCTGGGGAAACAGGAGAGAAGAGGAGGAAGAGACACACTGTGAACCTTTTTACAGTTGTTGGGAGCATCTTCTCTACTCCTCTGGAGTTAATCTCAGTGGAGGAATATCCTCACGGCTGAATAACTTGCACACCTAGAAGCAGTGGCGGCCACCCTGTGTGTCAGAGTCTTATCGGGAGTGTCCTCCGTGGCATGGGAGGCCCAACCAGTGCCCCCTCGGTTGTGAAAAAACACAGAGCCCTAATTCTGGTCTCTCTCCCAACCTAAGGCCCTGGAGCAGGAAATTCTACAGCAAAAGTTCACTAGAGTTGGAGCAAGGAAGTGACAGATTGCAAAAACAGCAACAGAGCAAGGCTTTGAGCCAAGTTCATGAGCAAGAGAAGTCAGCTTCACACAGGCAACAAAAACAAAAATGGACAGAGCTCCGGGAGGGCCCGCATGCGCCCTCCTGGCCAGGCCGCTTCCCCCTCCCATGTGAGCTGTCCTGAGGATGCAGGTGAGACAGCTGCTGGCACCCCTGCCCCGGCAGGTAGAATCTGCTGCAGGTTAGGATAGGCTGGCTTTGGGGGGAAGAGGAGTGTGGCATAGAATGGTTCACCATCCCTTCTCTGAAGAGGTCAGATGATGGTTTCCACAGGCCTTCTCTAGTGTATGTCTGTTTATGTATATATATGGAAACTTAAAATAATTTCCTTCTTTGTTGCTGGCTGCTGTTATGTAATGTCTCACGGTGTTTCCCTGGGACTCTCCAGGCGGTCTCATTTACTGCCTTAGTTGTGCTTCCCGCTTTGTTCATGACTTCTAAACTGCTTTCCATAAAATTGAGCCATATATACACTGGCTACTCTTGACATAATTTTTTTTTTTTTTTTTTTTTTTTCCGGTACGCGGGCCTCTCACTGTTGTGACCTCTCTCGTTGCGGAGCGCAGGGCTCAGCGGCCATGGCTCACGGGCCCAGCCGCTCCGCGGCATGTGGGATCCTCCCGGACCGGGGCACGAACCCGTGTCCCCTGCATCGGCAGGCAGACTCCCAACCACTGCGCCACCAGGGAAGCCCTCTTGACATAATTTGTGTCTTTAAAAATATGCGTATATTGTCGAAGGCCTATGTTGAGAATGGTGTGCAACGTCATAGACTGGATTCCTTTTTAAAACACTGGCAACATTTCAAGCACAATTAAAAAAATATATTTTATTATTTATTTGGCTGTGCTGGGTCTTAGTTGCAGCATGTGGGATCTTTAGTTGTGGCATGCAGGATCTAGTTCCCTGACTCGGGATGGAACTCAGGGTCCCTGCATTGGGAGTGCGGAGTCTTACCCACTGGACCACCAGGAAGGCCTTGTCCCTTCTCTTAAAAAATAAATTTTTAAATTTAAAAAATGTTTTAGACTTACATAAAAACTGAGAAGATAGTACAGAGTTCCCATAAACCTCACACCCAGTTTCCCCTTTTTTAACATCCTATATTAGTATGATACATTTGCCACCATGAATGAACCAATATCGGTACATTATTAACTAAAGCTCATACTTTATTCAGATTTCTTTTGTTTTTATCTAATGTCACTTTTCTGTTCAAGGATCCCATCTAAACATCACATTACCTTACATCTAGTTTCATGTCCTCCTTAGACTCCTCTTGGCTGTGATAGTTTCTCAGACCTTCACCTCATTTTAATTTTATATACAAGTTGCCTAAGTTAACTTTACAGTTTAGTCTTTTCTTTTTTGGGGGGGGGGCGGAAATGTAGAGTCAACCGCTGGACTGCCAGGAAATTCCCCAGTTTAGTCTTTAAGTAACAGAATATTCAGTGGGACTGTGACTGAATTTAAAGAGTAATTAACATAGCCAGCAATGGATACAATAACTGTTGGGACTGTGTGTCTTCAATTTGGGGAGAGCGTGAAGCCTTCTTCATTTCTTATTTCTTTTTCTTTTTTCTCCTTTTTTGGCTGTGTGGTGCAGCATGTGGGATCTTAGTTCCCCAACCAGGGATGGAACCCGTGTCCCCCCAGTGGAAGCACAGAATCTTAAACCACTGGACTGCCAGGGAAGTCCCGCTTCTTCATTTCTAAGATAAAAAGCTATATCTTGTTAGGTGGAATTATAGAGAGGTTTTGTTGTATGAGAGTTCAAATGTGTGTAAAAAGGAGCATATGAAAGGTGAGTAGACAAAGAGACAGACTCTGCCAGATATCAATTGACTGCCTCTCAAATCTAAAATTCATTCTTCATGACCTGATATGCAGGAATGGAGCTGGTTCAGTTATTTTCTTTTGTCAGCTGGCACCATGTTAAACTTTGCCAGTAGAGGGTGACAGAGAGATGCTGCAGGAGGAGAAGGAAGGCCTGGTCTGGTGTGTTCCTTCTGGCAGGCTCCACAGTGTGGGCTGCTTTTCCTATCACTCAGCTCCTGCAGCATAGATGGCTTTTCCAGATCCTGCTGTGTAGACAGTACCAGATTCCCCAATACCAGATTCTAGCAGCTGGGCTCCTGCAGTGCATAGCAGCCAGAAGCTCCATGGCCGAGCAGTCTCCCCTGGCACCCCTTTTGGATAGTTTCATAGCAGAATGCCTCCAGGGAGACACTTCCCCATGAACAGTTTTCCTGGCACCATAATGGATGGATTTCTGGAAAGTTCTGACCACACAGCACCCACCATTCAGTGAGCCATAGCTGTGCCCTCTCCATCAGGTCTGGATCTCGGCTCTGGGAGGGAGGCTTTTCCTTGGGTTGTCTTTCTCAGCCCTAGGCAGTGGCTGCTCCTGTTACAGGCTCTTCCTGTATTCTTTAGAGTTCTTTCTACTTTTTAGTAGCCAATTCCTCATTTCTCCAGGCTCTTGTTATAGTTAATAATACTTTACATTAAACTTTCCTTGTTCAAATTTCTGTGTGGTTTCTGTCTCCTAACTGGACCCAGACTAGTGTGCACATAAAATGGTTTCAGAATTGCTAACTCATTCCCTTGTGAGAGCCACAGAGAGAAACAAATTTAGTAACTAAGCTATGATCTTTCTGTATAGTCCTTTTCAAATTTAGTCTTATAGTAGCCAGTCAAAATACTGTTTTCCAGAGTTACTTATGTTAGGTCTTTTCTTCCCTACCTCCTCCTGTGTGGTTACATTATTTATTTGTAATACATTTAGATTCCTTGCTGCTGGTGTTCTGTTTGGGGTTCTCTTCTCATCCTGGTTGATTTGAATGATTTATTTATTCTGGGAGTATATGAACAATTACCCTGGTTCCATAAAAGTGTACAGGTATACTCTAAGAAGTGTTGTGGTTCCATCTACCTGCTCCCATTCCCTCCTTCTTTCCATCCCATTCCCATCCACCCACCTTCTATAAGTTTCCAGTCTTTTTAGATTCTGGTTTAACTTTCCTGGAATTATTTTGCAATTTGATAGATGGGGGCCTATAGATGAGTCTCAAGCCTTCCTAGAGGGCAAAGACTTAGTGTCATATTCCTCCTGTCCTTGCTTTGTTTGAAGGCTAAGGTGAGCCCATCCCAAAGCTCAATAAAAAGAAATATTTGCTGAAGCTGACCACTGAAAGTCATGTTGGAGGGCAAATTGGTCATTTCTATTAAAATGTATGAATTTCTAATTTCTACCACATTGCCATTCTACTTCCCAATATTTAACCTTGGGGGAAAAATCACATTTGTGCACAGGTAGATGTGTTTTGTTTCTATAACATTACTTTTAATGGTAGAAAAACAAACCAGAAACAACCGTAATATCTACCAATAGAGACTTGGCTAAAAACATACAATGGGGGCTTCCCTGATGTCGCAGTGGTTAAGAATCTGCCTGCCAATGCAGGGGACACGGGTTCAAGTCCTGGTCCGGGAATATCCCACATGCCACGGAGCAACTAAGCTCGTGTGCCACAACTACTGAGCCTGCGCTCTAGAGCCCGTGAGCCACAACTACTGAGCCCGCGTGCCACAACTACTGAAGCTTGCGCGCCTAGAGCCCGTGCTCCGCAACAAGAGAAGCCACCGCAATGAGAAGCCCACGTGCCACAACGAAGAGTAGCCCCCACTCGCTGCAACTAGAGAAAGACTGTGCACAGCAACGAAGACCCAAAGCAGCCAAAAATAAATAAATAAAATAAACTTAAAAAACAAAACAAAAAAAACATACACAGTATACAATGCAATGAGTTTGTTTTAACAAGGTAGGGCTATAAGGAACTTAGAAAAAGCTCTAAGACATATTGATGAGGGAGGGGAGGACCTAATTATAAAAAGATAAATATGTTAGAATACCATTTATAAAAACCAACAAATAAATAAAACAATACCACATATTTTATGTGGGTACGTATATATGTGTAAAAATCCATAAGAAAAAGGTTTGGAAGCATGTATATCAAACTGAAAAAGTGATTTCATTTGGCAGGGGCTGGGGTGGAGGAGACTGGAGATTTGGGGACAGGATTTCAAAAGAAACTTTGATCTGTATTGTGTTCACTTTTTCAATATTAATGTGTTCGTGTGTTATTTGTATAATTAAAAACAAACAAATAAACAAAACACTGACTACATTAAGTAAATCTCAAAACCCTTGAAAAGGGACAACAACCTATTGTGGAATCAGGTGACACAGTCAGTCAATATCTGCCCTCCTATAGAAAATTCTGAAAAATGACAAGGAGCCCCTACCTCTCTCTCTCCCATAAAATGTAAATCCTTTTCTAAAAGTTGCCTGCCACTAAGGCTTGCTGTCTGCTAATAAAAGCAAGTAATGTAAGTAATGCAATAACTTAGAACCTAGATGCACAGTGAACACCATATACCCACCACCTGTATTCTACAGTTAACATTTGACTAGTCCTGCTCTATCACATTAGATCACTGAAATGTAAAACCCCAGTTTACATCGCTGCATTGCTGCTTTGATTCTTTTCTTTGCTGAGCTGTAGGATGGATATTTGACCCGAGGAAAGCAACTAATAGCTAAGGACAGAGTCCAGGTATCCCAAGGCCTTTGCTTTCTATTTCAACCATTTGATGACTGAGGTGAGAAAGGAGACAACATTCCCACATCAACGTTGTTAAATAACTAAAGATAAAGAGTGTATAAAATACCTTCAAGTTTGTATTTATTTTCCTCTGGGGAAAAATAAAACAATAAAACTAAAGTCTTAGCCTCATTACATTAAAGAAAAAATGATTAAGATGATAATGAGCTAGAAAGTTGACTAAGCCACTAATCAAAGACAGAGACACAGATACAATTAGCGTTTGGGGCAAGTTGCTCTGAGGATTCTTGGCTAATCCTGAGACTTCCAGAGGCTTCGCATGGGGAGCCCCATCTCAGCCGGGACACAGAAAGGCACTTCCTGCCACTGTTCTCTGTTTTTTGTGTGTGTAGCTTGAGTTAAGACCATGCAAAATAAACAATGGAATTTTGCCCAGGCATCACATTCCCTTCTGGGAGGAAATTACTACACTGGTGTTTCAGCTCCTCTGTTTTGGAGTATATTTTCTGGTATTTTAATTTTTAAATCCCCTAGCCCTTCTCCTGCCTTTTAGGAAAATTACTTGTGTTTTCTAACTTTATAGACTCAAATCTGTACCTTTTGAAAGTCTCTCTTTGACTTAGGAAGTTTGTACAAATAGCAAAGAAATCTGGCCCAGTGAGATTCAACTTCCCCCATCGAATGCACATCATCTGTGCACCTGTAATTGTGATTTTTTTTATACAGAGAGAAAAGCACATTATAAAGCAGCATGCATGGTGTGATTCTACTTGTCCAAAGTGCATGTTATTCACGTGGAGAATGTCTGGAAGGAGAGGAGTATCACGGGGTGGTGGGATTACTGGCGATTAATTTCTTCTTTTTACTTTCCTGTATTGTTTACATTTTAAACATTGAGAATATATTACTTTCATAATAAAAAGGACATTTTCATTTTGAGACAACAAAAATGGGGGGTAAGCAATAAAATAACTGGAATAGAAGAAAATGCAAGCAGGAACAATAGGATGCAACAGAACTGAGGTTAGCACTCAAAATCCTCGCAGCCTCAATTGCTGTCTTGTTCCATATCCATCCCCTGCCAGACCATCATCCCTTCTGGCCTGCACCCCTCCTCCAGAAGCTTCCTGTCTGGTCCTCCTGTCTACCTGCCTTTTAATAACCCATTCTCTATAGAACAGCCAGAGTCATTTTCTTAAAGTGAAAATCTGATCTGTAGTTCCCCCCAACTTAAAACCTGCAGAGGCCTCCAGTTGCACTAGATAAAAACCCAATCTCATCCTAACCTCAAGGCCCTGCCTGTTCTGGCCTTTGTCCCTTTTCCTTTGGCTCACTTTGCTGATAGTTCCTAGGGCACTCTTTCCTGCCTCAGGGCCTTTGCACTTGCTTGTCCCTAGCTGAGATAACTCTTCCCTAAGCTCCTCACATGGTCGACCCTGCTCCTCAGAGTCTCCAGGAGTGGGGGCCAGGAATCTGCATTTTAAATATGTATTTTACATGATTCTCATGCACACTCATGTTTGAGAATCCCCATTCTAAAGCACTGGCTTTTGATGAGCATTCAAGGGGCAGGGAGTGCAAGAACAAACGTCTGACAGATACCTTGAGTACAGCAATGCTCTCTCAGCCCCTTGCGAGGCCACGTGGATCCTCTGGACCAAGATATTCCTCAAGAGAGACCTAGGTGTGTTGGCTCACAGAAGGATGGGACTTTAGTACCCCAAAGTACCTCCACCCAAAGCTATTATGGCCAGAATTTTAGCTAGGAAAATTCTGCAGTGGTGACTATTATTTATTCATCTATTAGTAAATTAAACATGAAGTATTTACAACAAATTCATTTAAAGTGGGTTTGGAGACTGAGCCAGGAAGAGTTCTGAAGCAAGTACATTCAGACACCTGCCTCAGACGTTTACTACCTGAGAACTAGCTCACTCTGGAGCCCCCAGGGAGGACAAAGCCTTGGAAGGTACTGGAAAAATGATACAAATGCGCTCTGAGCTTACACTTAGGGCAAGCTCCTGTGCCAGGCATGGTATGTAGTGGTGTCAGGGGGACACCACAAGAAGATGTACCCAGGTCTTCCCAGCCCAGCCCTCCCACGAGGGCTTGCGGCCCCTTGGAGGAGCTTACCTTGGTGCAAAGTGGTTTAGGGTAGTTTTGTTTTTTATTGTTTTCAAGGAATTCACCTAGTCCTACCTGGTGGGCACAAAGAGAAGTCAGAACTTTACAAGCAGGGTGTGGCAGGAAAAGCAATGGAGTCATTACTTTTTTGTTGGCCTCTCCTCTCTGTGCTCCCTTTTGGGAAGCCCCTTCCTCACTCCCTGTGGTTCTAGGGGGCTGCTAGTCAAGGTGGTCCTGTCTCCCCCTGGACCTCCTTGCCAGACTCTGAGGGGCAGGCTCTCTTCCACTGGGCTTGCTAACCTGGCCCAAGATGAGCCTTGTGCTGTCCAGTTCCATCAGGCCCACCCAGCAGAGAATGCCTGGGCAGTGAAGAGAAAGAGAGAGTCCTAATGACATCATACAAGCCTCTAGATCCAGACAGACCTGAAGCTGGATCCACTCCTAGTCTTCCCACCATAGGTGCTAATCAATCCCCTTATTGTTTCAATGAGTTTGAGCTCAGTCTCTTCTCTTGCAAAAGAAAGAGGACTGACTCACACACAGGCCTTTGTTTCTTTCGTTATTGTTCCAAGTCTCCGAATAAAAGATGTGCTCTTGGCAGAAAATTGTCTTTGTTATGTAATAGTGAAGGCCAGTCTCGGAATGTAGATGGGCCATGTTACAATCCTACAGGGTGGGCGCTTCTATGAACACCAGGCCAGGCACAACCCTCCCATTCATAGCTCTCGGAAGCTGTTCTGTGGAGGAGTGTCACGGCTCTTACGCCCAAATGCTCTGCCCTCATACACTGTGAATCTACACTGATGCCTCCGACTCTAACCTAACACCACAGAACTCATTCCAGCCTTCCTCCTTTCCATACTTATAACTCCCTTCCCAACAGTGAGAAACCCAGCTCCCACCGTCCTCCACATACTTACTTGCTTAAACCTGTGATGCATAGAAAATAGTTTCAGAATTGCTAATCCATACAACTACAAAAAGCAAGTGTACTAACTAGGGTTCAATATTTGTTTATAATTAGTTATCATTAGTCTGAGGGGATATAGTCAGAACACAGTGTGCAAAAGTTACCCCTTCCCCACTTCAGTATGTTTACGTTATTCATCTGAAATAACATTGTTTGTTGTTTCTGCTTACGTTCAAAATTAAGGGACTCTGATCAACAATAAAAAATTGTTGATTTTAATTTTTGAGTATGTGAAACATGAATACAGTTCTAAGAGTCAAACCACACATGATGGTACACTCGGGAAAGTCTAACTCCTGCCCCCCGTCCCTTCCACTCTGTTCTTATGCTCCCATCCCCTCCAGCCATCCCTACTCTGAAGGTAACCAATCCCATTTCCTGGTTTATCCTTCCTGAGTTTCTCTCTTCAAAAATAAGTAGATACATCTGTGGGTTTTTATTTCTTCTTTTTTTCACACTATAGACACTCTTTAGCAGTTTTCTTTGTTCACTTAGTAATATGTATCCTGGACATCACTTCTTAACAGTTCATAGAGATAGTTGATCTTTTTTTTTTTTTTTTTGCGGTGTGTGGACCTCTCACTGTTGTGGCCTCTCCCGTGGTGGAGCACAGGCTCCGGACGTGCAGGCTCAGCGGCCATGGCTCACGGGCCCAGCCGCTCCGCGGCATGTGGGATCTTCCCAGACCGGGGCACGAACCCGTGTCCCCTACATCAGCAGGCGGACTCTCAACCACTGCGCCACCAGGGAAGCCCTAGTTGATCTTTTTTACAGCTGCATAATATTCCACTGTGTACATGTATTATGGTTTACTCAACCACTCTCCTATGTGTGGGCATTTAGGTTGCTTCCAATATTTTGCAATTACAAATAGTGCTTCAGTGAATAATCTTATGCATAAGGATTTTTGTGTTGTTGGAAATGTTTCTTGAGAGTAAATCCCTAGAAGTTGCATTGCCGAGTCAAATGTTAAACATATATGTAATTTGCTTAGATATTGTTCAATTTCCCTTTCTATGAGTTCTAGTAATTTGCATACCTTCCAGCAAAATATGAATGTGTCTATTTCCCATAGCCTTGCCAACAGAATGCTGTGTCAAACTTTAAATTTTTTGCTAATCTGACAAGGAAGAAATGTTATCTCAGTGCAGTTTTAAAAAAATTTTGTTTAGTAAAAAAACTTTGGTGTATAATTCCATGAGCTTTAACATATGTATAGACTGTTTAACCACAGTCAAGATATAGAACATTTTCATGACTGCCCCAAATTCCCTCATGCTGCCCCTTTTTAGTCAAATGCTCTCCCCACCCACAAATTCTAGCCATCACAACTCTGTTCTCCATCCCTATAGTTGTGACTTGTCCTCATATCATAAATATGTCTTGTCATAAATAGAGTCACAGAGCACATAACCTTTTGAGACCTACTTTCACTCTGCATGTCTTTGAGATTCATCCATGTCATTCTGTGCACCAATAGTTTGTTTCTTTTTACTGTCCAGTAGCATCCTATTGTATGGATGCACCACAGTTTACTTATCTATTTACTCATTGAAAGATCTGGATTGTTTTTGCTGATTTTGAATAAAACTTCTATAAATATCCATGTACAGTATTTTAGGTAAATACTTAGAAGTGGAATAGCTGAGTCATATGGTATATATATACGTTTAACTTTACAAAAAACTGAAACCATAAAACTCCTAGAAGAAACATAGGTGTTAAGCTCCTTGACACTGGTCTTGATGATGATTTTTTGGATTTGACACCAAAAGCAAAAGCAACAAAAGCAAACATAAATGAGAGAATACAAGTAAAAAGCTTCTGCACAGCAAAGGAAACGCTCAACAAAATGAAAAGGCCACCTACTGAATGGGAGAAAATATTTGTAAATCATATATCTGATAAGGGGTTAATATTCAAAATATATAAAGAACTCATACAACTCAATAGCAAAAAAACAAACAATGTGATTAAAAAATGGGCAGAGGAACTGAATAGACATTTTTCCAAAGAAGACATACAGATAGCCGCAGGTACATGAAAAGGTGCTCAACATCACTAACCATCAGGGAAATGTAAATTAAAACCACTGTGACGTACCACCTCACACCTGTGAGAATGACTATTATCAAAAAGACAAGCAATGACAAGTGCTGGTGAAGATGTGGAGAAAAGGAAACCCTGGTGCACTGCTGGTGGGAACGTAAATTTGTACAGTCACTATGGAAAACAATACGGAGATTCCTCAAAAAAATTAAAATGTTTTCTTCTAGTACTTGTGTGGTCTCATATTTAATATTTCAATCTCAAACCCATTTGTGTATGGTATGAGACATAAATTTCATTTAATTTCTTTCCAAATGGCTATCCAGTTTTCCCAGTACCATTTATTTAAAAGTTCATCTTTGCCCCCATGATTTTATTTATTAAATTTCTATATGCATTTGGGTCTATATATGAATTTTCTATCCTATCCCATAAATTTGTCTGTTCATGTGCCAGTAGAATATTTTAAAAATTACAGTTTTAATAGAATGTCTTTAGGTCCAGTTGGGCTGTTGTAGATTTCTCTTTTGGTGGTTCCCTTACTATTGTTCATTTTTATTTTTCTATAGGAACTTTAACATTAACTTTTTAGCTCCATAAAGAACCTTGTTGGTATTTCTGGTAATAAAGATAGGCATATTCTTGCCTCATTCCTGATCTTCGTGGAAATGTCCTTAGTGTTTCCCAGTGAAATAAAATACATTATGTTAAGAAAGTACCCATCAATTTCTACTTTCATAAGTGTTTTTTTTTTTAAACAAGAATAGATGTAAAATTTTGATAAAGACTTTTTTGGGGATCAATGGATATAAAAATTATATGATTTTTCTCCTAAGGTCTATTAATATGGTATATTGCATTATTCGATTTCCAAATGTTGAACCAATCTTGCATTCTTGGAATAAATCCTACTTGGTCATGGTGGTTTGTTTTTTTTTTTGCGGTACGCGGGCCTCTCACTGCTGTGGCCTCTCCCGTTGCGGAGCACAGGCTCCGGACACGCAGGCTCAGAGGCCATGGCTCACGGGCCCAGACACTTCGCGGCATGTGGGATCCTCCCGGACTGGGGCACGAACCCGTGTCCCCTGCATCGACAGGCGGACTCTCAACCACTGTGCCACCGGGGAAGCCCTGTATTATTTTTTAACATGGTGTTGGATACTGTTTGCTAATATTTTATTTAGTATTTTTGCATCAATACTCACAATTGATAATAGTTTTGTGATTTTCTTTTCTTTTTTTTTGATTATCTTTTAAAAATCAACTTCATTTGATTTAGGTATCAATGTTGTATTCATTGCATAAAAATAACTTGGAAATTTTCTTTCATTTGCTATATTTTACAATAATCTATGTAGCATTGGGACTACCAGGTTTTCTTTGCGGTACGTGGGCCTCTCACTGTTGTGGTCTCTCCCGTTGCGGAGCACAGGCTCTGGACGCGCAGGCTCAGCGGCCATGGCTCACGGACCCAGCCGCTCCACGGCACGTAGGAACCTCCCGGACCGAGGCACGAACCCGTGTCCCCTGCATCAGCAGGCGGACTCTCAACCACTGCGCCACCAGGGAAGCCCAGGGACTACCACGTTTTGAAGGTTCAATAGAATTCCCCTGTGAAGCCATATGGAGTTGGTGTTTTTCTTAGTGAAATGATGTTCTGTTTCTTCTACAGAAATTGGTGCATTTAATATTTCTGTCTCTAAAGGAATCAAATTTGGTAAACTCTGGGTTTTTTTTAAAAGGAAATTCACCATTTTGTCCATGTTTTTAAACGTAATTGCTCAAAGGTCTACCAAATAAACGCTTATGATTTTAAAATTTTCTTCTGTTGGGGCTTCCTTGGTGGCCCAGTGCTTAAGAATCCGCCTGCCAATGCAGGGGACACAGGTCCGAGCCCTGGTCCAGGAAGATCCAACATGCTGCATAGCAACTAAGCCCAGGCGCCACAACTACTGAGCCTGCACTCTAGAGCCCTGAGCCACCACTCCTGAGCCCGCGTGCCACAACTACTGAAGCCCACGTGCCTACAGCCTGTGCTCCGCCACTAGAGAAGCCACCACAATGAAAAGCCCGCACACGGCAACAAAGAGTAAGCCCCGCTCACCGCAACTAGAGAAAGCCTGCACGCAGCAACGAAGACCCAAAGCAGCCAGAAATAAATTAAATAAATAAATTTATATAAAAAATTTTTTTCTTCTGTTTAAATTACTATTTCCCCGTATCATTTCTTATTTTGGATATTTGCGTTTTCTCCCTTTTTTCTTGATTAAGCTAGTGAGTGGCTTATCTATTTTGCTAACTTTTCCCACCCCAAAAGTCAGGACATTGACTTATTTAGATACGTTATTTTCCTCTTCTCTACTCATTAGTTTCTGCTTTTATCTTACCTTTATTATTTCCGTCCTTGACTTCATTGTTGTTGTTGTTTATCCTGAAATTCTTTTCTGACTCGAGATTGAAAAATAATTTACTAGCATTCTTCCATTTTTATTGATATATGTGGTTAGTGATATGAATTTTCCTATCATCACTGCATTATATATTTTTTCCATTGATTCTTTTTTTTTTAATTAATTAATTTATTTATTTATTTTTGGCTGCATTGGGTCTTTGCTGCCGCACATGGGCTTTCTCTAGTTGCGGCGAGCAGGGGCTACTCTTCGTTGCAGTGCGCAGGCTTCTCATTGTGGTGGCTTCTCTTGTTGTGGAGCACAGGCTCTAGGCGTGTGGGCTTCAGTAGTTGTGGCACACGGGCTCAGTAGTTGTGGCTCACCGGCTGTAGAGCGCAGGCTCAGTAGCTGTGGTGCAGGGGCTTAGTTGCTCCGTGGCATGTGGGATCTTCCTGGACCAGGGCTCGAACCCGTGTCTCCTGCATTGCCAGGCGGAATCTCAACCACTGTGCCACCAGGGAAGCCCTCCATTGATTCTTATATATAGGTTCATTATCATAGATTAACATAGATATTCTTGTTTTTCTTTTGTCTTGTAGAATCCTAAGTTTCTCCCTCCTGTTCCTTTTCCCCATACAATCTCCTCTCCCTTCATTTTTACCCTTTTCTCCCCCAAAGCACTGCCTTTCCAAAGGCTGCTCATGCACACTTTTTAGTCCCTTCCCTTTAATCAGTTCTTTAATTTACCAAGACTCTTTTTCCTTTTCTTTTTAAATTTGAGATAATTCACATACCATAAAATTCATTCTTTAAAAGTGTACAATTCAGTGGTTTTTAAAAGTATATTCACAAGGTTATGCAGTCATTAGCACATCTAATTTGAAAACATTTTCATCACTCCTCAAAAAACCCCATACCCATTAGCAGTCATTCCCCATCCCTGTTTCCAGCCCCTAGCAACTACTAACCTACTTTCTGTCTCCATGGTTTTGCCTATTCTGGACATTTCATATAAATGGAATCATACAATATGTGGCCTTTTGTATTTTGCTTCTTTTACTTAGGATAATGTTTTCAAAGTTGTAGAATGTATCAATACTTCATTCCTTTTTATGGCTGAATAAGAGTCCATTGTATGACTATACCGCATTTTGTTTATCCATTCATCTGTTGATTGTCATTTGGGTGATTTCCACTTTTTAGCTACTATGAATAATGTTGCTATGATTATTCATGTATAACTTTTTGTGTGGACATATGTTTTCAGTTTTCTTGAGTATATACCAAGGAGTAAAATTGATGAGTCATATGGTAACTCCACATTTAACTTTTTGAGGGACAGACAAATGATATCCAAAGTTGCTGCTCCATTTTACATTTCCACCAGCAATGTCTTAGGTTCTCATTTCTCTATATCCTTGCTAATACTTGTTATTATCTAACTTTTAAAAAAATTATACCTATCCTCATGGGTATGAAGTGGTATTTCACTGTGGTTTTGATTTGCATTTTCTAGATTTTCTCTTTCTGGTGTTGCTTTTAACCGAATCCCTTTCAGAGCCCCTACTCCTAATCCTTATCCTACAACACACAGACACATAAAGAAGTAAAAAGTAACCCCCGCGCCTGGCCATCCCCTTAATGCTCTCCCCATATTAACCACTTGTTATACCTTCAACAACTTATTATATATCGTTTCATATCTTGTCCCTGCATTTAAACACACTCAGATTTATTTTAGTTTACTTTCATTTATTTTACAGAAATGATGTTATAATATACATATTTGGTAACTTGCTTCTTTTTTTTGACATTCTATTTTTTAAAAGTCTATTAGCATGGTTTTTGTAAGTGGAATACTGGCATCTTCTATATGAATAAGTACATCTGGATTCCTTCTAAAAATTTCTTATGGCTATTTTATGGGAAAAGGACTTTAACCTAGTGATTTTGTTAAATCTAAATTGTAAGGTTTAATATTTATACACACAAGGATGTACCTATTCTCTAGCCGAAATACCATTTATATTTGGAGAATGTATTATTTCTAAGGGATTCTTGGAACTTAAGAGATGTTGATTACCTTAGCTATCAAACACTCATATTTCATACTGCCACCCCCCAAAAAAAAGAAAGGAAGAAAATAAAATTTCAGTGTATTTTTCTAGGTATTGCCATCTGACTGTGACTATGTCTGCTGGAAGGCTTAGTGTGGGGAGGCAACTCTGGAGTTGGACAGAACTTGCCCTGCCTGAATCCTGTCTAAGCCACTTGCTAGCCGTGTGGCCCTGAAAGTTATTTAGTCTTTCAGTATCCCTCAGTTTGCTCATCTGTAAAATGGGGATAACAAATCACAATAAAAATATCTGGGTTAGGTTTCCTTATTTTTGAAGTGGGTTCATTATATCTACCTTGCAGAGCTGTTATGAAAATTAAATGAGATAATTCATGTGAAATACCATATTGCTTAGTTCGTAGCGGGCACCTAATAAATGGTGGTATTAATTATTGTTTATATTATTAGTATCATCATCTTTCACCTTTATGACTTTGGTGAGGAGGCTTGTTCTATTCATTCTATTCATTATGCAAACATATATTATGGACTAAAAAAAAAGTAACAGAGATCTAAAAACCATAGAAATAACTTAATAAATGAGAAGAACACTAGGTGATCACCGGGATGGGAGGGTGTCAGATAAAGCAGTGGAAAAAATCATAAAGGAAAAGACTGATATTTGTCTAAAAAAATTAAATTTCTATCTGCAAAAAGGGCAAGTGTTAAGAAGTTATGAGTTAAAATATGGTAATCAAATGTTTACTATATAACTAGCTGCTACAAATCAACAAGAAAAGCTATCAGACTCTGTACTAGTACAGTAATGCTGTTTTTATAAGCCCTCAAACTCGGTGGTTGAAAACTCTCTCACAGGTCTGGGACTGGGGAGAATGTAGGCAGGTTGGCTGGGCTTGGTTGCAGACTGCAGGTTGGGTTCAGGTCTGTTTCACGACTCTCAATTTTGAGCCCAGCCTAAAGGGGTAGCTGCTACTTTGGGTATGTTCCTCTCTTAGCAATAGCAGGAGGCAAGTAGGCGAGGGGAAAGATATACTGTTTCTTGAAGCCTCATCCTAGAATTGGGACAGTATCACTTCTCTCTACATTCCAATGGCTAAAGAAAATCACATGACCAAACCCAACATCAATGGGATGGGAAAATATATTGTGCTCTCAATAATGAGTGGTACTGGAAGGTCATATGGCAAAGAATATGGATGAACAATTTTAAAATAAGGAGGGCATGAAGAATTGTGAACAATGACTCAACATACCACAGACTGCTAGGAAAGATATAGGTGAAGTAGGATTGACCAAGTGAGAAAATACAAGATATCAGTTTACATACAAAAAGTTAAACGTCAAAAAATCAAGTTAAAATCATGAGAAACCAATTTTAATCTATGAAATTAGCAAAAGTTAAAAATAGTTATTCTACTCAATGTTAGGATGAGGTAAAACAAGCAATAATTAAAAGATTTTCATTTTTGCAGTAATAGTGCAAAGAAGCAATGTCATCTTTAAAGGTACTTAAAAGCTTTGTTATTAATTTTCTGAATACAGTTTGAATTTTTGAGATAACTCATCAAAAAAGTAAAATTTTCCCTAAATTTCAATTTCCATGCTTATTATATCTAACACACACACGCACACACACACACACACACACAACCATTTTGGATCTCCTTTAATTTTGCAGGAATCTTTTGCCTTGTTAAAATACTTCTAACATTTTTCTCTATTGTTCATCTCCTAGTAAGAATGATTTTCAAATGTTTTAAAGCTTTGGTACCCTCTTGGAAAGCTAGAGCACAGTGGGAAAACCACGCAGCAATTAAAGAATTGTAGAGCATGAGAAAAATTTGTCAGCAGAGTTACTGTTATTACTCGTAGGATGATAATTACTTGCAAAATTATTTGCAGGGATTACTTTGTAAATTGCTAAGAAAAAAATTTTCTCATGATAACATCGGAAGTAAAAGTGGGTAAGTAAAGTCTGCTGCCTGAGTGTGTAAGTTGTGGGCTAAATATGATCCAGTTCTCGCATATTTAGTAATCTTCAAATGTCCCAAAACTTGCAGCACTTTTAATTCACTCTTCTCTCCTTTTCCCACATACTTAGTTTTCAAAACCTGCCAAAGTTCCCTTCTCTCTATAATCCCCCCTTTTCTTTCCATCTACACCACCCCACCCTCATCCAGGCCCTCAACAACTTCAAAAGCACATACTGCAACTGCAGATAGGTTGATACGTTCAATCCAGCCTTTTTCTTCTCCCTGCGTCCTGCTTCTATCTTCCTAAGCCATGCCGCAACACTAGTTCAATAGTCAAATGTGGCTCACTATTTACCACCATATCAAATTTTACTTCCTTGGCCTTTTTCTGTATCTACCTCCAATAGGTAGGACTAGCTACAGAATTTTAGGGGCTCAGTGTAAAACGCAAATGTGGCACCTCTTGGTCAAAAACTTAAGAATTTCAAAATGGCAACAGCAGAGCATTAAACCAAATGCAGGGCCCTTCTGAGCACAGGGCCCTGTGTAACTGCGTGGGTTCCATGGCCATGAAGTTGGCTCTGCCAATAGGCACCTGCCACCCTAAGGAGGCCACTGTTCATGCTGTCCAGG
The DNA here is from genome assembly GCF_025265405.1 of Mesoplodon densirostris. Classification (NCBI taxonomy): domain Eukaryota; kingdom Metazoa; phylum Chordata; class Mammalia; order Artiodactyla; family Ziphiidae; genus Mesoplodon; species Mesoplodon densirostris. The sequence goes on from NC_082670.1 coordinate 77,989,828, forward strand.
TTTTGAGTCTTCTCACATGTTGTTCCCTCACTCTTCCACCAACACTCAGCTCCTTCCCACATTAAGCCTTAGCCTTTTCCCAGATGCATCCAAGTAGGGGCAACAAGTTGAGGACTGATCTTTATACATCTCTCTGATCCTTCCCCTCCTATGGTTTACAGTAGTCCTAACCATCTACACACGTTAATTTAGTCCCTAATTATATACTTCTCTGTGCTTTTTCTGTGTCATTCATTCATTCACTCATTCACCATCTATCATGGGCCAACTACTTGCCTTGACTGTGCTAGGCACTGGGTATGCTAAGTCCTAAAACAGTGGAGACCTTGTTTGACTTGTTCACTACTCCTTCCCTAGAGCCTCACACAGTGACTGGCTCACAGCAGACACTGAATAAATATTTGTTAAATAACTGTTGAATAGGTTTTCTCTCCACCATATGGTGAGTTCCTGGAGACCAAGAACTGTTTTCATTTGCTCTGTGACTATTGATTTAGAACCTAATATGTGCCATATATTGTTCCAGACATGAAAACACTGTTCTAGACCACTGCCTTTACTTCTATATTCCCTAGCACATTATCTCTAGCACATTATTATAACAAGAGCTAACATTTACTGAGTGTTTTATATGTGCCAGGCATTAGTCTAAGTCTTATCTATTATCTCACTTAATTCCCCCAATGATTCTATGAAATAGGTCCCATTATTATCCCCATTTTATAGATGAGGAAACTGAGGCTTAAAGAGATTGAGTAACTGGCCCAAAGTCAAATAGCTGCTGGGGTTTGAACCCAGGTGACCAGACAATAGCCCTATTTTTGACTACAGGGCTAGGCTGCCTCCAATGAGTATGTTTTGATTGACTGACTTGACTGAACTAGAGAGATCAAGGAAGAGCAGTGCTGGTGGCACAACACAAATCCATAAATAACCATCAAAGTGGTTGGGCCTCATAAAAATGACAAATTGTTATGCAATTTCCTGACCAACTCTAGATATAACAGGTGCATAGTTTTTCAAGCTTACGATGTGGTAAACAGGACATAAACTATGGTATCATTTATTTCACTGAAATCACCCAGCCATAAAATGCTAAATAAAGGAGATAGCCCACTAGGCCACCCATGGAAGCCTGGAGGAAGAGAACAAACTCTAAGTTCCTACATGTTGGTAACTCTTTACTAGACTGAAGGTAAGCAATAAACTTTTTAGGCTGAAAGTACATTTGCTGGACTCAGTAAAGCCTGTTGACACCAACAAGCTTACCAAGGCATTAGCAGGCAAAAAAGGAAAAGGGTGGAAAACAAGAAAATAGGAGGGAGGAAAATGGAAAAGGTGAGTCTAATGGAATGTAGAGTGTGGGAGCCACCAAGAGCTGCCTTGGCTGCTCTGCTGCTGTGGTTGGTGCCCCAGCAGGAGACAGAACAGTCAAGATGAACATTAAATTTAGCCAAAGGCACATGGAGGGGCTTTTAGTCCTATGGGGCTCAGTGAAATGGAGATAGCAAGTCACTATTTGTAGTACTTTGATTTGGGTTCCACATCAAGTATCAATAAATGGACTAGCATACAGCAAACAGACTAGAAGTAAGCACAAGGCCCAGGTTGATGCTGTGTGTTGGGTTTGGTAATGGGGGATTTATGCCGCTCCCATAAATGTGGGACAAGATGCAGGGGGTGAAAGCGGCTATTAACACTGATTAACTCAAAAGTTGACCACCAGCACACACAGCCATTGTTTCCACCAGCACTCGTTAGTGACGGGCTTTGTCTGGCTGGCTTCACAAGAGACAAATGCCATTACAGGAGACCAAATAACCTTATTTAGGCAGTCGACAGATAATAGAGACGCTCCAGGTATTAGCCTGACTGCATTAGTTTGATTTGTTACTACTGTTCACCTTGTCCTAGGCATTAATGGAGACAAAGGCTTGGAATTACTAGCAGCAGAGTTAAGCTGTGGATTAGAGAGAGCCTGCGTGTTTTGAGGGAAAGATAATTTTATCTGGGGTTTTCATTTCCATTTTCATCTTGCTTGATATTTCCTCAAAGCTGAAGTCCAGTTTTTCCCTTGAATATCATCATATTCTCTCCAATTTACTAGCAATTTTAATTGTTAAAAAGAGTTACTGACCCATTATTTCCTTTAACAAGATCAGCCTTTTATCTTTTACGTTTTTGGAAATGATTTTAGGGGAAATACTCTAGTGATCTTGTATATTATCTTACTTCTTGAATATTCTTACATATTATGAACTCACTTCACAATATTTAATAATATTGTTATTAGTATCTGAAAATATAAAAGGATATGCATATTACATTCGTAGTTACTTCTTTAATATTACAAATTCTATATTTAATTTTTTCTGACTTCTAAATGTTACTTGTTCCTGTTATAGATGCATAATTTCTATTATTAATGATTTCAATTATAAATACATAACTGGTTATAAACACTATTTCATTTATATACAAAATTGGATTTTAGAATCATATAAATCAGTTATATTAAGCTGTCAGTGGAAAATAATGAGATAATGATATTCTAGAGTTACTACGTTTCTTTCCTCACCAGACTTTTTATAGATATGGTAAGTTTGTATAATTAAAAAATAGTTTAGGGACTTCCTGGCAGTCCAGTGATTAAGACTCCACACTTCCACTGCAAGGGGTGCATGTTCGACCCCTGGTGGGGCAACTGAGATTCCGCATGCCGTGCAGTGTGGCCAAAAAAAAAAAAAGTTTAAATGCACTTCTAGTTGTTGATCAATGTTTGTGATGCTGTTTCATTTTTTTCTAAAGTCTATAATTTTATACAGAATCCTCATACTTCTCAGATTTGGGGGTTAGGTTTAATTTTAGATAAATTCTAGATAACCTATGATTTTTACTCTTTGAAAAATCTCAATTTGTGAAAAGTACTAGTTCAAAAATACTTAAATATTAACATTGTGAAATAGTTAGTTATACACAGGACTTGCTAAGCCAAGCAAACATTAAAATGGAGACAGAGCCATATGTCCGAAACTGCAAGATGATGGAAAGACGCACAGAATGTCAAGTGTGATGACATTTAAAAAAATAACAACAGCAAAAACAAATATATACACGTGTGTATATACATGTATAGATATACACATGCTTTTATACACAGAAAGATCTACAAAAATGTTTAATGATGGTTATCTGTGAAGGATGAGATTTGAGGGAGGTTTTACTCTACTTCTGTAGTGCTTGAATTGTTTACAGTATGTAAACATGACCTTTGGGATTAAAATAAATGGCTATTTGAAAAAGCTAACCCATCACACGACCCTTTCCCCTCCAACCCACTTCTGGTGACTTCTAGTCCTCCACCTTAATATGATTTCATAGGAACCTATGAAGAGCAAAGAAAGCTCTTGGTGGATAAATTGTGACTAATATAGTTCATAAATAGTGCTTTGAATTTTATAATACTACTGAAAGCAGCTCTTTATGTTAGAAAAAGTGGCCCCACAGGGTGACAGCAGAGACTTCTTGGAAAACATTTAATGCTTCTTGTCTTCCAGTTACTTCCCTGCTGCCCTTCTCTTCCTCCTCTCTCTCCATCTCAGAAATAGTGAAACAGGTTAAGCACAGCTTACTGCTGACCAGTTGTTGGGACACAGAGCTCTCTACCCCAGATTGTTCTCAGTAAATGATTTTTAAAAAGCTCTAAAATCTGAGTCATGCTACTTTTCCTCAGCAATAAGATACAAACTCCTCTAGTCTTTCCCATGCAATTAAAAAATGAAAGAAAAGAAAAAATATATAATGGACATAGATTCAATAATTCAACAACAATTATTCTACTCTGGTCATTACCGGAAGAGAAAAGAGCGCAGAGGAATAGGAAGGAAAAAAGGCAAGCAAGGGAGAATTCAATCCAAATGGGCAAACTTGAAATACAGCTTCCAGGAAACAAAGTCAGCGTTCTCCAGCTCATATCAAAAAGAACACCCACTTTGGCCTTCCATTAATTAACTGGAAAATAAACACCCAGATCTCTAGTGGCAGGACTCCCTTGTGATGCATCTTATCCTATTCCTGTCTTTAACTGGTAGGTACAGTGGCAAATACAAAGAAAATACAGTTTTGGCCCAGAAGTGCCCTGATTATTTCCAGTGACAATGTCAGAACATATACAAAAGGCAGGAGAGTTATCTTACCTCCTCAGTCAACATATTACTTGTAACAAAATATACAGGTGATTGGAAATCACTAAACTGGAAATGGATACAAGCCAGATGATCATTCTCACTTTGATGAATGCAAGTAAAGCACAACATTAAGTGGACTAGAAAAATATTTTAAAATTTGCATTTATTTGTAGCTCAGTTCTTTTGTGCAATGTAATACTAATGGCATGAATAAGACAACTCATGATTTTACATCTCTACTTTGGCAATAATAACTTTGCTTTAAAAAAAACAACTTGAAACTGGAATGCTATACGGATTTGTATTGATATATGGTGAGAAATTCTCACTGCTTTATGCCAGAAATCAAGAGGAACAAAAGATTCATGAATAAATCACACTAATATATTTAAGTATAATCATGTTTCAAAATGCAGTTGAAGGAAACATTGAAACAAATCACACCTTTGTGCCATTCTTCAGATTATTTGACTTGAATTATTTTGTAAATGGAATCCAGTTGTGGAGTCAATTAGTCATGAGTTTACTGATTTTTTAGCAAACTAAGTTATTAGATTAAATTTGCTCACAAAAAATTGCTGGCTTTTTCTGAAAATGTTTATTAAAATATATAGGAAAGGACTTTATTGTAACTAAAAGTGCCCAAGTATAATAGGTACCATGTTATAATAGTAATTATTTACAATATATTTTCAGAAAAAAAAGACAATACTCAGATTAAACACAGAAAAGAAAACGTCACATTTTTAACACTTGATATTCCCATTGATTCTTTATATTCCGCAATTGGAAGATAATTCCCCATGTTTAGTTTTCTATCTGTTCCAGGAGATCTGTGTTGAAATTTTTTTTGGCCATGAGAAACTGTGATTCTCTATGGGATCTTTTCAGTTTTGCACGCCGATTTTGGAACCAGATCTAAAATTAAGGAAAAAGAAAACAGATCTCAGAAATGTTATTTTATTATTCTTAACATTTTAATTACCACAAGTAATAACTAAATTAAAAAATTACCTGGATTCTGTCTTCCTCTAGGTTCAATTTTCGAGCTAAGTCTTCTCTGATATCAATGCCAGGATAGCAGTTTACTCTAAAGACATTTTCCAACACTTCAATCTAAGAATAAGGAAACAGTTATTTAAAGTGTTGATCTTTGGTATGTTATCATAAAATAGACTTTAATTTGTATAGCAATATAACTGCATTTAAATCTTGGGCAATTAATCTGTATGCCTTTTAAAAAAATTACTATCCAGAAACTGTTAAAGAGAGAGAGAGAGATACAGTCTATTGTTTCATTAATAAGGATTCTAAACTGAGATCCCAAAGTGGATAGGCTTTTGCCCAACAGGGTGTCAGTTAAAGCCTTTGTATTACGATCGTTGGTTGAAAAAACTTCCTACCTGGTTTTGAGTAAAAGCGGTTCTGGGTCTTCGGCCTCTATACCAACTCAATTCTCTTTTCAAGGAAAGTCTTTCTGAGGCTGAAAAATCTTCATATTTCAAAACACTTTCTTCCGGCACTGAGTGATCCACAGTACAAGGTAATGAGATCCCATTAGGAAGACTCGGGACATGTAGACATAGGTTAACCTCTTTCCCTAAAAACAGAAAAATAAATCCCACCTTAGATGTCCAATTCTATATTCCACAAAGTTCTATAAGAAGTAATTTCAGGAACTTGTCTTTAATTTTCCTAGTAGAATCCTTCTGGGTTTCACAGCAGAACTGACCTTTCATCGACCAAAATCCAAAAAGCAAACAAAAATGAGAACCCTGCCTTGCTGATAGAGGACACATTTTGGCCTCTGAATGTCATTTATTTTTCAGTGAAAGGAGATTTAGAATATCTGATGTGGCAAATAAACCCAGAGATCTTCTGAAGAAAATGAAGGTTCTTGGCATTTCCTGTGGGTGAACTTCATATCCACTTGGATCTAAGGCCGATGTTCTTTCTATTTCCCATAGGACTCAGCTGGAGGCATTAAAAGTGCTAGATTCTTCAATTATGTAATTGGATGAAATTGCAGTTTTTCTCTAAGTCTATGTAGTATGAAAAAAAGGCCAAATTAAACATTGCAAACGAATTAACAAAGAATTTTAAAAATTAAGTTGTGGCATACCTGAAGAGCCGCAGGTGTCTGCCCAGGGCCTGTGGGGTTTCATTGATGGAACACAGTCTTTCTTCTGGTCCAGTCCTAAGATGCTCTCAATTGAAAAGGAGCAGGGTGAGGGTTTGCTTTTCCCAAGCCGAGCACCTTCCTGAAGGCTGGGAGACATCCTCATGTGGGCTGCACAGAGCTATAGCTCTGGCCTCTCCACTCCTCCCTGGCTGGCTCTGCCCAACGTGTACCGGGCTGGACCTTCCTGCAGTTCACCTTATGGCTCCGCTGACGATGGGGGCTGGATTTAGAACGTCACTAATTAAAATCCCTTAGAAAGTCTTAGAAAGTTTTAGCATGTCAATGAACACTGGCCCAGCCAGCAGCTCCAGGAGTTAATTGTTTATTTGTTTGCAAGTAATTAGCAACTAATGGCTACACCAGGGGGGCCACGTACAGGGACAAAAAGTGTTATCTCTCCTAAGCAGAACACAGACTTAACTTTCTCGAAAAGAAGTGATGCACAGACTAGCACTCCTCTTTTATTTGAAATCATTAATGTATAAAATCATGCTTTTTATTCTGAAGTTTATACTTTCATGAACTCCAGTTACCTAATACAGGCAAGACAGGAGAGCAGTCAAGTAATAAATAATCTAATTTAAGTGAATTTTCTTCCAAAGAAATTGGAAAAAATAATAATCCCTTAATGCTATTATAGTAATTCTGATGAAAAGGCCTGTTTTTCACATGCATATGTAATAGTGAATCTTGTCAATGAAAACACAATAGTATTTGGAGTGCAGCATACTGGAAAAGGTTGGCAATGTTATTAACACTGAGTTTAATTGTCTTCCAAGTGTCTGGATTAATTCATAAGGAACAGTTGCACCAAGTATTTTAAATAATTAATGAGCTAATTCTCTTCTTTCATCTTTTCTTTTAAATGAGAGAGATACAAGTTTATATGAAGATTCATATGTAACCGCCTCCAAGCAACTGAAAAGTATGACTATTCAAACTAAAGGAAGAATTTCTCTCCCATCATAGTTGTTTCAAAGAAAAAAAACAGTTTATCTTTTAAAGAAAAATTTCTCTCTGTTGATATTTTGAGGGACTGGAGGGTTTTCATGAGGACAATAAGGTTTGTGAAAAATAACCAAGAACAGAATATTTTAATTTCATCATCCTAAGAAGACATGAAATTAAAAGAGAAACACAGCTGCTAATTGGGAAGATTCTGAAGTGGCCACTTCCTACCAAAGTTGTGACACTTTTAGTTCTTGTACTCTCCCGCTCCTCTTCTTCCAATACCTCTGTGTCACAGAGGAAACAGCCTCTACAGGACTGAGCTCAACTTCATCAGATTTTGCCCTATCATGATGTCACTTCCTATCACAATGTCATAAACACCAAGCTAAATTCCTCCTTATACTAGCTCTAGAGTGAATAAAGGATTCATACACAAAGCATCAACAGGCACACAAGATAGATTTATAAATATACAAGTAAAGCCATTCTGACAATGAATAAACTAGTAAAACATTTATACCTTGTGGAGGTTTTGCCTGTAGTGTCTTGGGAGGTAGACTGCAATGGTGAGGGTGACCTTACTCTGGGAAGACTTGGAGGAAGAGATTGATTCAGGACCTCCCAGATTCCTTTCTCTCCTTTGAAACATTCATTCATTCATCCATTCATCCCGTTGTTGGGTGAACATCTACTGAGTACCAGAAAAAACAGAATAGGATCCTTGCCTTCATGCGCCCATGAAGCTCACAGCGGGGGTGGGAGTGGGGAGACAGGTAACGAACAATAATTGTAAATAAGTAAATAATCTCGTACATTAACCAGGGATGAGAATGGAAAAAGAGAAAAGGTAAGTCAGGTAAGGGAGGTGGAAGGAGGCCTCACTGAGACCTTCAACCCCACAGATTAGTGCCCTAGAGGCACAAGTTTCAAGGATGCCACAACACATGCTGAAGCAACTCCAGTCCCTAATTTCTTCATTACAAACACAAACATTGCAATATTTTTATTTCTCCTGAGTTGATTTTATCTGGACTTACTTATAACATTTTATATATGGATGAGTAGATGGAAATAAAAGATAGCAAAGAATTTCTTTTAAAATGTGGAGGAGGGCCTCCCTGGTGGCGCAAGTGGTTAAGAGTCCGCCTGCCGATGCAGGGGATACGGGTTCGTGCCCTGGTCTGGGAGGATCCCATATGCCGCGGAGCGGCTGGGCCCGTGAGCCATGGCCGCTGGGCCTGCGCATCCGGAGCCTGTGCTCCGCAACGGGAGAGGCCACAACAGTGAGAGGCCCACATACCGCAAAAAGAAAAAAAAAAAAAATGTGGAGGAAATGTTTTCTCATATATTCATATAATGAATTTTTATAGAGCACTTAACCTGTGCCAGACACCATTCTAGGTGCTAGAGATTAGTGATAAACAAAACAAGGTAATTTTAGAGAGTGATAAACTCAGTGAAAGGAATAAACAAGGTGATGGTGATAAAACGTAACAGGGGTAGGGGTGGAATGGGAAGAGGGTCTTTAAGTACTGATGGTCAGGGAGGCCTCTCTAAGGAGGTGACATTTTAGCTGAAGCTGAGGATGAGAGAAAGCTAGCATGCCAAGATCTTGAGAAAAAGCATTCCAGTCAGAAGGAACATTAAGTACAAAGGTCTTGCAGCTGAAAAGCATTGGAATATTTAAGGAAGAAAAGGGCAGTTAGCCAGAGGGAAGTGAGTGGTACCAGATGCTATTGTTTGGAGAGCCAGGCCTGGCTGGATAATAGATGGCTTTATAAAGACCATTGTAAGGAGTTCAAGAGCAAAGGGAACCCATGGCAGGGTTTTAAGTTGGGACTAATATGATAGTCTGAGCTGTTTTTACTCACAACACTGCTGACACCAAATGTGTATGGGTTTTTCCACACCAAGCAATTCTCCAGTTCTCTGCAGACATCAACAGGGTGTCCTACAATTCAATTCTGACACTAACTACCTGGAGCTAGTGCAGACCCCACAGGTTAAGGGCTCAGTCCCACGAGACTGCCCCCACTTTAGAAACTAGTTTGCAAGTCCCAAGTTGCCATGTGTACTTCTGACCAACTGACTGTACACCTGGGGCTCCCACGACCCACTTCTCAGGTTCAATTATTTGCTAGAATGGCTCACAGAACTCAGGAAGGCATGTTGCTTATGTTTACTAGTTTATTATAAAGGATACAACTCGGAAACAGTCAAATGGAAGAGATGTATAGGGCAAGGTATGGGGGAAAGGTCAGAGAGCGTCCACACCCTCTCTGGGCACACCACCCTCCCAGTGAACACCATTTCAGTGTGTTCGCCAACCTGGAAGCTCTCTGAATCCTGTCCTTTAGGGGTTTTTATGGAAGTTTCATTACATAGGCAAGACTGAATAAATCATTGGCTATTGGTGATTGATCTCAGTCTCCAGCTCCTCTCCCCTCCCCTGAGGTTGGGAGGTGGGGCTGAAAGTTACAAGTCTCTAATCTAGGTATGGTCTTTCTGGCAACCAGCCCCCATCTTGAAGCTATCTAGAACCCACCAAGAGTCATGTCCTTAGAATAAAAGATGCTCCTATCACTCTTATTACTCAGGAAATTCCAAGAAATTTAGTAGCTGTGTGCCTGGAACTTGGGACAAAGATCAAATATATTTCTTTTTATTATATCACAGATAGGATTTACGGTTTTAAAACCCCACCCTGGCTGCTACATAGAAAGAGACTGAAGAGTGATGAGTGTAACCAGGAAGATCAGTTGGGAGTTGTTTATTCAATACCTTTTTACTGAGCGTGTACTAATGCGAGGCCTTGTACTAGGTATGATGAAAACAGAGATAGCTGTCTGGGGCAAGAGATGATGGCTAATTTGGGGAGCTAATTTGGGGAGAGATATAATTCTTCAGGCGGTTGTGGGAGACTGAGTAATTGAATAATTAGTACCAATTCTTCAATCCCCATAATGTACTATATAGCCACCCCCTTGCTGTGGCCTCATAGTGGATATAGTGTACTTCCCACTCCTTAGCTTTAGGCTTGTCTATGTGACTTGCTTCAGCCAATGGGAAGTGATGTGAGCAGAAGCTTGAAATGTGCCAGCATGACTGGTTTTTTCCCTCCTGAGCTTCTGATATCACCATGTGGTCATCCCTGGGGTAGCTGCTGCCCCTCAGCCTGAGCCCCAGAATGAACACACAGACCCCCAACCCATCCAGTGGCCTGCAGTTAAGTAGGCCAAGCCCAGGCAAACTCAGCCAAACACCAACTGACCTACAGTATTGTGAGTGAGAAAAATAAATATTCGTTGTTTAAGCCATTGAGATTTTTGAAGTTATTTGACACATAGCATTGTGGAGGAAATAGCTCATCTATTCAGGGATAGAAAAACACATCCTGCTGATGGACTGGTGGAAATGAAGGAAAGAGAGGATTAAGGATGACTGTTTTTTGGCTTGAGCAAATATAGTGTCATTTACTGGGGTGTGAAAGCCTGGATTAGGAGAGGAAAGGTTTGGCGAGAAGTGAAGAGCTCCAGTTTGGAGAGCAAGTAGGCTACTGGGTTTATGAGTATGAGCTCCGGGCTGAAATCTCTCAAGTTTGTGCATTACCAGCATAAATCATAGGTATTAAAGCCATTAAAAGCTAGAGGTTTGCATGAGATCACCAGTGAATGGACCTAGATACAAGAAGGATCTTAGGACCAAGTCTGAGGTATTCCAACATTTGGAAATTGGAGAAGATGTGCTGGAGAAGGAACTAGAGAAGGAAACAGCTAGTAAGGCAAGAGAAAAATCTGGAGATACGGTAATTGACCCAAGAGAGGAAAAAGGGTCAAGGAGAAAGATGGCTACAATAGCATCTCAAGTGGTCTTCCTGAGCTCCTTGATCTCCTTCCCATCCTTGATCTCCTATGGCTTTCTATCAACACAGTAAACAGCCAGAGGGATCATTTACAAACAAGTCAGTTCAGGGAATTCTCTGGCTGTCCAGTGGTTAGGACTCCGTGCTTCCACTGCAGGGGGCATGGGTTCAATCCTTGGTTGCCTGGTTGGGAATAAGATCCTGCAAGCCGTGCAGTGTGGCAGAAAAAAAAAAAAGTTAGTTCATATCATAACTCTGCTCAAAAAATGGCTTCCCATCTCAGTAAAAGTCAGTCTTTATAGTGTCCTACAGGCTCTGACATGATTTGCCAGCCCCCCTTCCCTATCTGATCTTACCTCTTATTACATCTCCCATGCTCACTTTGTTCCAGCTACACTGGACCTCTTCCTGAGAACACAGGCACAATCCTGCTTCAGGAGTTTACACTGGTTGTTTTCACTACCTAGAATGTTCTTCCTTCACATATCCTCATGGACTACTCTGTTACCTCCTTCAAGTATTTCCTCAAATATCATTTTCTCAATAAGGCTTACTCTTCCTGCCCCTTTAAAAATTTCAACCTCTCTTTCAGGATTCCTAAGGCCCTCTGCCCTGCTCCAATTTTTGTTAAAAGCATTTACTACCTTTTGCCTTTTTATATATCCTTTTTTGTTGCTGTTTTGTTTTTGTTTTTGTTTTTTTTGCCTGCACAGTGCAGCATGCAGGATCTAAATTCCCTGATCAGGAGTCGAACCCATGTCCCCTGCAGTGGAAGCATGGAGTCTTAACCACTGGACTGCGAGGGAAGTCCCTTATATATCTGTTTATTATGTTTATTGTTTACTGGCTGTTTCCTATCTCTAGAATTTTGGTCTGTTCTGTTCATTCTGGCATCCAAAACAGTACTCAGCTCATACTAGATGAAAGAATAAATGAATGGTCAGCTGTGTCAATGCTGCTGAGAGGCTGAGGGAAATATACTAGGTTTGTTAACAAGGGGGTTACTGTCAACCCTGGCAAACTGGAGGGTAAAGAAAAAAGCCAGGCTTGAAGTAAACTGGAGAGTGAATGGGATATTTCTGTTCTAGCAATATGCTGGACCATATTCCTTGAAAGACCCTTCAACTACAAAACAATTAGATCCTGGGTAAAAAATACCTTCAGATACATTGCTGAGATCCCCATAAGTAAGGGAAATTTTGTTTGTTCACCAAACAAAACAATAAAAGCCCAACAACCAAGAAATGAAATCAGAACTGGGAGCAGTGATCAGTAAACAAACGATAAATACGAGGTAACCCACAAGGGAAAAATCCTTAGCATCACTGAAACCAGGATTCTAATCCTCAGGCTAGCAGTAGATGGGGGCGGGGGGCACCAGACTGAACTCTCTTACTTCAGGCCACTTCGATAATGGTTCCTGGCAAAAGCAGACTAAATTCTCTCTGGAAGAAAGCCTCCCTAATTTAGGTCCACAGGATTCCCACAGATTAAAAGTAGGCAAATATAACCTCACAATCAAAGATTGGCAAGCACATGAGGCCAGCTACCATGACATGTGTAGAGGCCAACATGGAGAGGAATTGAGGTTTCCTGTCAATAGTCAACACCAACTTGCCAGCTATGTGAATGAGTCACTTGGGAAGTGAATCCTCCAGCCCTACTCAAGCCTTCAGATGATTGAAGCCCCAAATGACACCTGATCACAATATTAACAGAGACTCCAAGACAGGACTGGGTATCCAAGTCACTCCTGAATTCCTGACACAGAGAAACTGTGAGAGGTATTAAATGAATACTACTGTTTTAAACCACTAAGCACTAGATAATTTATCTGAAAAGCTCCTCATAAAAAAAAACTGGGCACAGGGAACTCTACTCAATACTCTGTAATGGCCTATAAGGGAAAAGAATCTAAAAAAAAAAAAAAAAGTGGATATAGGTTATGTATAACTGATTCACTTTGCTGTATCGCAGAAACTAACACAACATTGTAAATCAACTATACTCCAATAATAATTAAAAAAAAGAAAAACTGGGAAGGGGGAACCTGTAGGTAGACTGGTCAAGAACAAAAGATAGAACACAAATTACCAATATTAGGAATAAAGAGGTGATATCACTACAGAAATTGCAGACATTAAAAAGATAAAAGAATATAATGAACAACTTTATATCAGTAAATTCAACAACTTACATGAAATAGGCAAGTATCTTGAAAAATATATGATTACCAAAACTGAGACAACATGAAATAGAAAACATGCCTAGTTCTATATCTATTAAAGAAACTGACTTGGTTATCAAATTCTTTCCCACAAAGAAAACTTCAGGCCTAGATAACTTCACTGGTGAAGTTTATCAAACATTTAAAGAGAATCTTGGGACTTCCCTGGTGGCGCAGTGGTTGAGAATCCACCTGCCAACACAGGGGACACGGGTTCGATCCCTGGTCTGAGAAGATCCCACGTGCTGTGGAGAAACTACGCCCGTGTGCCACAACCACTGAGCCTGTGCTCTAGAGCCCGCGAGCCACAACTACTGAGCCCATGTGCCACAACTACTGAAGCCCGTGCGCCTAGAGCCTGTGCTCCACCCAAGAGAAGGCATCACAATGAGAAGCCGGCACACCGCAAAAAAGAGCAGCCCCCACTCGCCACAACTACAGAAAGTGCGCGCGCAGCAACAAAGACCCAATGCAGCCAAAAATAAATAAATAAATTTATTTTAAAAAATGTTTTTTCAGCAAATTAGGATTAGAAGTAACTTTCTCAATCTGATAAAGGGCATCTATAGAAAAAATCGGTTAACATACTATTTAATGGTGAAAAATGGAATGTTTTCTCCCTAAGACAAGGAACAAAGCAAGGATGGTCACTTTCACCATTTCTATTGAACACCAGTGCAATAAAGAAAGAAAAAGAAATAAAGATCATATAGATCAGAAAGGAAGAAGTAAAGGGTCTCTTTTCACAGATGACATGATTGTTTACAATAAAAACTTTTTAAAATCTACAAACGCTACTAAAACTAATAAGTGAATTTAGCGAAGTCCTACTATAAAGGTAAATATACAAGAATCAATTTAATCCCATACATTAGCAGCAAACATATACTTATGCTATGATCCAGCAATTCCATTCCTAGAAAAATGAAAACAGGTCCACAAACAGACTTGCATGAGAATATTCACAGAAGCTCTACTGATAATAGCCCAAACTGGCAACTAGGTGTCTATCAACAGGAATGCAGACAAACTATGGTATAATACAATACTAGAATACAACTCAACAATATAAAGGTATTGATATATAGTATCAATATATGGAACAACACTGATGAATTTCAAAAGCATTTCAAAAACATTATAACTCAAAGAAGTCTTATACAAAAGAATATATGAAGTTTGATTCACTTATGTGATGTTCCAGAACAGACAAAACTAGTTTATATTGAAAAAATCAGAATTTGGGGTTGGAGGCAGAGAATGAATGGGAAGAAGAATCAGGAAACATGGGGGGTGATGGTAATGTTCTATATCTTGCTAGGTTTTGGATTACACAGATGTATTCACTTGTCAATAATTACTAATACTCTTTAAGATTTATTCACTTCACTGTATGTAAAATTTTATCTGTTAAAGCATAAACGAGTGTTGAACTATAGTTAATGATACACATGCTAAAGAGTTTAGGGGAGAAGTATATTGATGTCTGTAACTTTAAAATGCATAAAAAATAAAATAGATTGGTGGATGGATAGATATGTGATTATAATTAAACATTATTCTATAATTGTAAACAAATAGAACTTCTAGTCCCATAAAGTGTTCTAAAATGAGAGACATGTTCTGTGTTTGCACTATCCAATATGGTAGCCACTAGCCACATGTGGCTAATGAGCACTTGAAATGTGGCTAGTGCAAGTGCTGGTGCAATTAAATTTTAAATCTAATTCTCTTGTAATTTATTTACATTTAGGTAGTCACATGTGGCCAGTGGCTACTATATTGAACAGCACAGACAGAGAATATTGCCATCACTGCAGAAAGTTCTGTTGGACAATGCTGGTCTAGAAGTACAGAACAATGGTGAAAATAGTGATGATGAAAACAGATATTCTTGTTTTGCTCCTGACATGAGAATAGTGTTTTACCACTAATATAATGTCTACTGTTGGTTTCTAATAAGTGCTGTTTATCTAGAGTAATGTTATAATGAATACAAACACAAAATGTCTATAATGATTTATAGCTTTTAAAGCATTTTTAGTGTATTTGTGCTTAATCCTTTAATAAATCCTCCACTATTTGTTAGCTGAGAAAACAAACTGAGAGTTCAGTTGTAATTTGCAGAAGTCACCAAATAGCAGTGGCAGAGCCTTGACTTTTCCGTCTCCAAATTCCCTGTTCTATTGATTTTATCACTTAATAGCCACTGTAACATCTTCACCAATGATCTCATGATATAAACATCAAAGTGCACTGATCAATTAAGAAAAAGGTTGTGAACCTAATTGGGAAAAGAACTTGAAAAAGAATAGATACACGTATATGTATAACTGAATCACTTTGTTGCACAACTGAAACTAACATTGTTAATCAACTATACTCCAATATAAAATAAGAAGTTAAAAAGAAAGAAAAAGATTGTGAAACCTTGCTTATGATCAATCCTCAATATCTTTCAACAATTATTTTGAGATGAGAAATAAAAGCCTGACACATTGACATTGAAGAGACTTTAGGAATTGGAAAATTGGACAGCCTATGTTTTAAACATCTACATGTTCAAGGTGAAGTAAAAGTTGAGAGGTTTATGTTTTATTTTGCTTTAGTAACTTGTAAATCAACTCAGGCTTTGCTAACATTTATTTTCTAATTATGTATTTCAATTAAGTCCCAAATCATTAACTATCAGGAAAAATGCCCAATGTGTTAGGTGTTTTGGCAGAGATTTTTTTTTTTTTTTTTTTTTTTTTTGCGGTACGCAGGCCTCTCACTGTTGTGGCCTCTCCCGTTGCGGAGCACAGGCTCCGGACGCACAGGCTCAGTGGCCATGGCTCATGGGCCCAGCCGCTCCACGGCATGTGGGATCTTCTCGGACTGGGGCATGAACCCGCGTCCCCTGTATTGGCAGGCGGACTCTCAACCACTGCGCCACCAGGGAAGCCCCGGCAGAGATTTTTATAAACCAGTCATAGCATAATAAGAAATAAAATCAGCCTGTGAGCATAATAAGTAAGAAATGCAATAAGCAAAGCTTTAATGACATGTGCCCCTTGCTTTTGCATGGGAATTACACTGTTCTATTTGAGACCCTCAGTATTTTTAAATATTAAAATATGTTTTCTAAAATAAAATACTTTATTTTTTACTATTACACATACAGTATCTCCTAGAGCAACACTAAAGTAGACATTCAATAAATATTAGTTGAATGAGTGAATAAACAGATAGATGGATAGGTGGATGGATGGATGGGACTAGGAAGAGGTGATATTTGTAAGCTGGACAGGCAATGTAAATTCTGTGTGTTTACTACTGTTGCCATTGTTTTTTTTTTTTTTTTTTTTTGCGGTATGCGGGCCTCTCACTGTTGTGGCCTCCCCCGTTGCGGAGCACAGGCTCCGGACGCGCAGGCTCCGGACGCGCAGGCTCAGCGGCCATGGCTCAGGGGCCCAGCCGCTCCGCGGCATATGGGATCCTCCCAGACCGGGGCACGAACCCGTATCCCCTGCATCGGCAGGCGGACTCTCAACCACTTGCGCCACCAGGGAGGCCCGCCATTGTTTTTTAATGTGTAAAAGTAGTCCCAGTTTTCTATGAACTACTTATGTATGACTCCAGGGTAATCCACAAATTAGACATTATGACATTATGAAACTATAATTAAATAAAAAATGAGATGGGACATGTTTAAAATCTGAGCTTAAAATTTAAAAATCCTGAGGCACAATTCATATCTGTGACACTCTGTCATTCCTCAGGCCCTCCTCAGCCATCATTGTTACTTGAGACACATGGTATATTTCCCAGTGGCTACAAGGTTCAGGAGAGTTGGGACTATTTCACACACTTCTGTCTCTCCCAGCACCGCTCACAGTGCCCATCAAACAGGAGATATTAAATAAAGATTTGTAGAATAAGTTCACTCTATTTATAACATTTAGAAAACATTTTAGGCTTTGCTCTTCTCAACCTCAAGAGTATAGTTTCATATTTTTACACTTTCAAATCAGTCAAAATTATTTTCAGTATAGTGCCTTGTATATGTCAAGCCCTTGATTTTAAAAATTTGATATAAAATCATCTAAAACTCTGATACATTTCTATTTTTTAAAAAATTCATTTAATACTATGGTACATAGAGTAAAATATGATAGTCTCCTTCAATTCTACCCCATTTTTACTCTCCAATCCACTGGCCACTACTAACAGTTTAGTGCTGCTCCTTCCTGTCTTTTTAGAATGCCTTGACATAAAGAGGTAGATGCATGCACACACATTTTTATCCACATGGAGTCAGACACACATACTATTCTGCAATGTGGTTGCCCCACACTGACATGACATGACATCAGCACGCACAGCTCTACCTCATTTTTCAACAGCTGCTTGGTGCTACATCAAGTGGAAGAGCCATAATTCATTGAACTATACCCCTGATAATGGCACTTACGTTTGTCTCCAATTTTTTAAACTATAACAAACAATGACTACCTTGTTAGCACATACACAGGAGTATTTCCATGATAAAGTTCCTTTGAAGAATATATTATTTCTTTATCACCCCAAAATAAACCAGAATTTATCATAAAAAAAGAATATATCTTTTTTTTGCTGGATTCTGCCATATTTCCTTCTAAGAAATCTTTACCAATGAACACTCCCACCCAATCTAGCCCTTGTCTTTATGTCCTCCTCAGATTGACAGTGGGAACAAGAAAACTCAGGGCTAGGTTAAATTAGACTCAGGATTTCCCCAGACTCAATAATCAAAGATAAAATAGTTTAGGATTTAAGGCTCCCAGGGGCTCAGGCCTACATGTTAGTGCCATTTAATCTAATCATTGTAGATTAAATGAGAGTTGTCAGTTAACCTGAGAACCTGATTGTTATTTATAACATTGTTTCTGGAGGATAAATGTCATGGTTCTTATCAACTTAAAAACAACCTTTTGAATCACAACATACATTTATTAAACTCCAGCATATATCAGGGGTGTACTAGGTAACCAGGGGATGAAATGATTTCTGCCCTCAAGAAACTCATGATCAAGAAGGTAGTCATTAATATTAATTTTGTTCAGTGTGATAACGAGATTATGGTTATATTTTTAAAATGCCCCTCTAAAAGAGATTCTACTTAAGTATTTACAGGTGAAATTTCAGAATGTCTGGGTTTTGGTTGAAAATACTTCAGGAGGGCTTCCCTGGTGGCGCAGTGATTAAGAATCCGCCTGCCAGTGCAGGGGACACAGGTTGCAGCCCTGGTCCGGGAAGATCCCACATGCAGCGGAGCAACTAAGCCCGTGCACCACAACTACTGAGCCTGCGCTCTAGAGCCTGTGAGCCACAACTACTGAGCCCACACAGCACAACTACTGAAGCCTGCACGCCTAGAGCCCGTGCTCCACAGCAAGAGAAGCCACCGCAATGAGAAGCCCGTGCACCGCAACGAAGAGTAGCCCCTGCTCGCCACAACTAGAGAAAGCCTGCGCGGAGCAAAGAAGACCCAATGCAGCCAAAATAAATAAATAAAATAAATAAATTTTTTAAAATCTTATATTATTAAAAAAGAAAAAAAAGAAAAGAAAATACTTCAGGAAAACCCAGAAAGAAAACAAAGGTAACTGAAGCAAGTGTTGCAAAATGTTGATAAGTGCTGCATTGGACTGATGGGTATATGTGGATTCATTGTCTCTAATGAATAGAAATATAATAATGTGGGTTCATTATTTTCTCTACTTTTGTAAATATAAATAACAAAATTTTCTTATTCTTCTAGGAACACCAATCAATAAATACAAAATTTCAATATAAGAATATAATAAAGATGTGTGCACAAGAGGCTATGGGAGCAGAAAAGGGCCCAGATCGCTTGAGTGAGACTGAGAAGGGCTGAGGAGTATGACACCAACTCTGGTGTCATACTACTTGAGTCCAAATTCCAGCACTGTGCCTTTTTTTAACTATGTGACCTTGGGCATGTAACTTAGCCTCTCTGTGCTTCAGTTTCCTCTATAATTAAATGGGGATAATTATAGTACCTAATTGAGGATGAAATGAGATAATACTTGCAAAGCCCTTGAAGTAACACCTGACACATAGTAAACATTATGTAAACTGCTTGCTATCATTTATTACCATTATCAATGTTACTATGAAGGCTTTTCAGAGATGTCTTCAGGTAGCAATGTTTCAAGAAAAGGTCAGAGAAAAGCAACGTAATGAAGGCCAGTCAGGTATAGGGGTGTGTGTGTGTGTGTGTGTGTTGGGGGGAGTAAGAGGGAGGAAGTGAACCTGATTCCCATATTTCTAGCTTGCGTGGCCAAAGGGATAATGACATTATTAACAGAGGGGACAGAGATGAAGGAGAGTTTACCACTTGAAAACTGTATTTCTAATCATATAAACAAATGACAAAGTATTTAGCAAACTGAATTAGTTCCCAGATTGAGAAAGTAAAAAACTGATGAAAAATTGGCAGCATGCAAGTTAAATGATAAAGATTCTAAAAATATTTGAGGGGATTTTATCTGGAATAGTAAACATTATTGTTACACAGCTCACATATACAACCTAAATAAATGAGTTCATTTTAGTACTAGAAGATAACTGGAAATAACATTTCAGAAATCTAGCAACTCAGATATTAGTGGAATTGCCTTAAAATAAACACATATTTCTAAAAGGTTATAATCAAATAAGGCAGGTGTCATGGTTACCACTGGATCTTTTCACATAAGTACTACCTGAGAATTCTCGGCAGTGTTTGGGTCCCCATTAAATCAAATATATGTATGGGGGGCAGGGGCAGAAAAGAGCAAAAATCACCTCTGGAATATTTTACTTTAAGTACCCTGAGGTCATATCCCTCTCCAGGAACTACGCTTTCTTCCTGTCAACAGTCATGACATCTATTTACTTAATAATTTCTCTTTAAAATTTGAAAAAACTTTAAGGGAAATATAAACAATTTAGCAACATATCATGTCATTGGTCTATTTATGAATATACCTATGCACCAGTTTTCATTTTAATATTTAATGTTTTCTATTTAATTTTGAAAGAATCTCAAACTTTCAGAAAAGTTGTAAGTGTAGTACAAAAAACTTTTCTCTCCAACCATTTGAGAGTAGTTGCTGACATCATGCTCCATCACCCCTAAATACTTTAGTGTGTTTTTCCTGCAAACAAGGACATTCACCTAAATAATCACAATAAAATCATCAAAGTCAGGAAGTTAACACTGATACATCACTACCACCTAATCACCAAACCCAGTTCAAAATTCACAATTGTCCCAAATAACATCCTTTACAGTGAAAGGATCCAGTTCAGAATCACAAACTGCCTTCAATTGTGTTACTTTAGTTTCGTCCAATCAGCAACAGATCCTCTAGTATTTCTTTGACTTTCATGACCTGGACACTTTTGAACATTACAGTCAGTTACTTTGTAGAAAGTCCTTCATTTAGGGTTTGTTGGATGTTTCCTGGTGATTAGATTCAGGTTAAGCATCTTTGGCAGGATGACACAAGAGTGATGCTGTGTTCTCATTTCCTATCAGGTAGCACATAATTTTGATTTGTCTCATTACTGGTGATTTTAACTTTGAGCATTTGATTAAGATGGCATCTGCCAGGTTTTCCCACTATAAAGTTACTCTTTTCACCTTTATAATGTAGTATTTTTTTGGCGAGGTATTTTAAGCCTATGTAAATATTTTGTTCCTCAACAAACTTTCTATTTATTCACTTCTTTATATCAGCAGGGACTCATGGTTTCCTATTTTTTTAATTTATTTATTTATTTATTTATTTATTTATCTTTGGCTGTGTTGGGTCTTCGTTGCTGCGCGCGGGCTCTCTCTAGTTGTGGTGAGCAGGGGCTACTCTTCATTGCGGTGCGTGGGCTGCTCATTGTGGTGGCTTCTCTTGTCGCGAAGCATGGGCTCTAGGTATGTGGGTTTCAGTAGTTGTGGCTCACGGGCTCAGTAGTTGTGGCTCACAGGGTCTAGAGCGCAGGTTCGGTAGTTGTGGCGCATGGGCTCAGTTGCTCCGCGGCATGTGGGATCTTCCCGGACCAGGGCTCCAACCCGTGTCCCCTGCCTTGGCAGGCGGATTCTTAACCACTGCGCCACTGGGGAAGTCTCTCCTATTTTATTTAATGAGTTAGAATCTCATTATTTATTGTGACGTTGAAATTTCCCCTGATTTGGCTAATGGGATCCCCCTTCAAGCTGACTTCTGTGTTCTTTTGACACATCAGTTTTGAGCACTTTCTACTTTCTAGCACAACAAGATGTCTCAGGCACATTTTGTTCTTTTCTTGCTCTAGCCCTAGTGTCAGCCATTTGTCCAAGGAGCCCTAGTTCTTTTTAATGGAGAATGGTGTTTGGAAGCCAAGATATGGACTCAGATGTGCATTCATTGTTATTGGCGCATCTCTGCTCACAAGCCTTCTCGATGAAAAAGCTAAGAAACACATGCAGGTATGTGACATATACGCACTTTATATCCAGTTTACTCTTATACATTTATTGAAATCTGTGAGTTCACATACACACCTCTAATTCCAGTCTCGTACCAGAGGATTCATTCTAACTTTCCCCCTTTCCACATTTGTAATTCCCTTCTCTGACAGTGAGAAATCTGGCTTCCCTTATCCTCAATATATTTACCTATTGCATCTATCCCCCTGCGTAACCAAACTGCCATTGCTACCACTCCTTCCCCGCAAAGATGCCCTACTTCCTCACTTGAGCTCTGACGCCTCGTCCCAGGCTGCCCTACTTCATGGAAGCCTTCCTTACTGCACTAGAGCACCAATAACCTATCCTAGGTGCACAAAAGCCCTTCTCTCCCTGCTTGGGTTCTGACACCGCACACCCAAGCACTCTGTGTGGATGCCTTCTTCACCCCACTGGGACTCTGAGACCCTGCACTAGGCTGCCCTTCTTCATGGATATTCTCCACACCCCTTGTGTTCAGACCTGCAGTAGGCTTCCAACCTGAACAAAAGCCCTCCTCATCATGCTTGGACTCCGAAACAGCCCTCTCAGGCACCCTCACCCGACATTTGCTCCAACATCCTGCTGCTTGGGGGCTGCCCCTCCAACCAAAATGCTGTTTTTACCCATCTTGTGCTCTGACGCCCCCCTATGTAGATGAGGGGGCTCACCTTGCACGGGCTCTGGCACCCCACACCAGGGTGCCCCTTTGTGAGGATGCCCTCCTCGCCCCTGCTGGCTCCAACACCCCGTTCTGGGCCCCCGTGCCTACCCACCCTGCATAGACTCCTACTTTATTTGGCCACATCTAATGGCTTTAGGGCTGAATTATTCAGAAAGGGAAGAGAAAAAAACATACAGCTGTTTTTACATGAAATCATTGTCTTCTGTTATTAAGACTTTACTTTTGACCCTGTATATAGAACATGACTTAGCTAAATCACTCATGTAATTTTTCCTTTAAACCAATACATCTCATAAAGTATTGAGTTTACTTAAGACAATGTTAATTTGCCCATGATTTATGATATCTCATATCACTAATTTATACAGTTTCTCCAACATTTGTTTCAAGTCACAACCTCAGTTAAAGGTGTTTTGGGGACTTCCCTGGTGGTCCCATGGGTAAGACTCTGTGCTTCCAATGCAGGGGGCCCGGGTTCGATCCCTGGTAGGGGAACTAGATCCCACATGCACACTGCAACTAAGAGTCCGCACGCCACAACTAAGAGTCCGCATGTCGCAACTAAGAAGCCCACATGCCGCAACTGAAAAAAGATCCCACGTGCCACAACTAAGACCCGGCGCAGCCAAAAACAAATAAATAAACAAATAAATAATATTTTAAAAAATAAATAAAGGTGTTTTTATCCAAAATCAGGGTAGAAGTCAAAATCCTCACACCTTTCCTGCACCCTGATCTCTATGCAATTCTCAAAATAGCCAGCCACTCCTGCCTTAGGGCTTAGGGCGTCTGCCAGGTTGTTCCTTTCCCGGAACACCTTCTCCTCAGATGTCCCCATTGCTCATTCCAGTGACTCCTTCAAGTTTTTGTTCAGATGTCACCTTCTTAATGAAGTCTACTCTGACAAGCTTATTTAAAATTGCAACTGCCCCCATCCCATTTTCCCTGCTGTTTTCCATAGCACTCCCCACTTTCTAATATACTATTGATATACTTCTAATACTACATATTATGTTTATTTTTCATTGTCTTTCTTCCTACCATCTCCACTAAACTGTAGCTCCGCAAGGGCAGAGATTTTGAATATTTTGTTCATTACCTAATAAATATTTGTTGAATGACGACAGCCATTTCCTGAGGTAGTTTGAATCCTAAAACTAAATTCAGAGCACCATCTAGTGTTCTTAGAAGGATGTCCTGATTAACTCTGAGACTTCTCTGCATCAGCCATGATGTTTTAAACAGTACTGGTTTAATCAATTCTCAGTAACTGTTTTTTTTACTGCCCTCTGTGGTTCCATAGAAAGTAAAATGATTTCAGTGATTAACCTGTCATGGGACTTATTGGTTTCTCTAAGAGCAATCTCTTCTCCACTGACTTGCCTACTGCTCCCCAGAACTTCTGGGAAGTAGGAATGTCATGAAGATCTTACATCTTTTAATCTGAGGGCATCTCCCTTCCCCACACTGCCAAAAACCAAAAAACAAAAACAGGGTAATAGCCTTTGCTGGTTTGGTACCTACACCATTTCTCCAGAATATCACAATATATATTTATTGATTAAAAATTTTTTGATTTGACCACAAAAGCCCCTAAATCAAAGTGATAAAACACTAGCAAGGGTAACGGTAATACTATTTAAAATAGTGTCAGGATTCTCTAAGATAATGAGGACAATCTTCTGATTTAGAAAATATTGGCTTCTTTAGTTTTGATAAAGAGGGAGAAATGAAGAAAATGAAAGCTGCCTTAAAGGCACTGAAACATTTAATATTTAAGAGTAAATAATGAAGAGAATACTTAGCTGATGTTTACTGAATGCTTATTGTGCCCAGCACTATTCTGAAAGCTCATTAATCATCTTCCCAACTCTATCATGTAGGTTCTCTATATTAAGCCCCATTTTTTAGATGACGAAATGGAGACACAGAGAAGTTAAGCAACTTGACTCAAGTCACAGAACTAGTAAAGAGTGAGGCCAGGATTCAAATCCAGCTAGGCTGCCTCCACAGTCCCTGTCCATGAGCTCATGCCCATGCTTTTATTCACCTCCCAACAGAAACAGGAATGATGCTGCTTGGTTTCACAGTTCTTGGCTTGGTCAAAGAAATTAGTTTACAATGTCCTCATCTTCCAAAAACGAATCAAGGCAACCATAAAAGAAACAGGTATATACAATTATCCTAGAAATAAAGTTTTATTCTTTTCACAGTCAAGAAAGTAGAAGCTATGGAATTTGCCTTTCCAAGGATTTATGTTTTAGCCACAAATTTGCAATCTAAGGATGCTGTGGCAAAGAGCAAAAGTAACATTAATATTAAGGTCAAAGACCAGAGGGTGGTTTGCAATGGGCACAATGAAGAATCGGTTGGTCCTGGCTGCCCACCCACCTCTTTTGGAACACACTCCTCAGAACTTTTGATTCTAACCCCCAATTGCCCAAAGCTTCTCCCTACTCGACCACTGGTTCAAATGTTTTAGAGTCGATGGAATGACTCAGGTTCCCAAAATATCAATTAATATACTCATTTCTTGAATTTGGTTCATCTCAGCTGAATGCTAAGAAAACTGCTGAATTATCTGTTAAAGTGAGTCTCATTAAGGAGTGATTTATTAGGTAACATCTAGAATTATTTGCATTATATATTATACTCTCAAAACGAGCATGAATTACCCCAGAATTTCAGATTGATGGAGTTTTTCAGGGGATGTTTGTAAGTGGGAAGATTCCCAAGCTCTCTAGGTGATTCTGGAAATGGTGCCCCTCTCACCATCCTCAGCTGGAACCAAAGACTCTTTCCTAAATATTTACCTGACCCTTTAAATTTTCTAAAATACAAGGTTATGTGGTAAAGGGAAATGGTTATTTTCCACTTTGGATAGACTTTTTCAATATGTGGTTTGAGGATGACCTGCTTTGGATTCACCTGGGAGATTCTCAGTCCTACCTCTGACCTATTGCATCAGAATCTTCAGCTGGGCTCCGTAATCTGTATTCTAACAACCTCCCCCAGATGACTTTTATGTGTGCATAAGTCTGGTAACCACTAACCTAAGGGGATAATTTTAAAAGGTAAAGCACCACTGTCATTTGGGTTGTTGGATTCTTTCCTATTATATACCACAGACCAGAACTTCAAGAGGTATCATGTAAAAACTTAGTTATAAGAGGATCAAATATAATTTTAGGAGACTAATAATTAACAAATTTACTTACAAGACTGTATGTCTTTTTGTTGTAAATTATATTGTGAAACGTCTCAATGAATTCTTTGGTGGATGTCGTTTAATCCTGCCTTGCCTTCCATAAAATTAACCTGCTGGCCAGTTTTTATTACGCTACCCACACAAGTCTCCAGTAACCCTTGAGGCATTCTCTGAACAAGCCTCATTTCCTGTATAAAAGGAACCGAGTTTGGTCAACTGTACAGAACTTAGGCTGATTAAACTTAAACTGGTTATCAAAGGAGACTGCAATTCTGCAGTTTTAGAAGTGTTTTAAAATAGGAAATACAATCATTTTTCTGGTTGAGCAGAGTGAACTAGCCTAAAGCTAGAGGATCCAAATGGAAAGCCTTTTAAGATTCTTTCTAGCTTTATAATTTGACTAAACTGCCTCTCCACCCAATTGAATGTCAACTTGTTTTTGTTTTTTAATCAGCTGAGCCTGGCAAGAATTCCTTGCCTCTCTCTGATAATATAATAGCCTCTTGAGAATCCTTGCACAGTTTAGGTGCACGTAACATACAAAAAAGGAAACCATTTAACTTGATGATAATACCCCACCCAGATAATTCAGATACCTAAGATAATTTCTCATTGGAATTATTTAGTTTGGCCAAGTTAACTGGCTGAACCTCTTCAGCTGCAGCATATAACTCTTCTTCACTTTGTTTTCATGTGTCACTTACTCCTGATTCTTATCAATTGTCACTAACTTTCTTCTTCTTCACTTATAATCTAATTACAGTTCAACCAAGAATGTTACTTACCCTGAAAGTCTTCCTTCTTTATAGCCAGGTTGCATGCCACCGTGCTGATAGACAAGAAATGTCGAAGGCCAGAGTTGTATTGCTGAGATCTGTATGATGCCGGATACATCCAAGCAGCTGGGAACCAGTAACACTGTAAGAACTGACTCCAAACCACCTTTCAAAAACTAAAGATCTCTTCTACAGGGTGACTAGTTGATAAACAATCTAAGGGGAGAGCTCTTATTGAAAGTTTATTGAAATCTAAGGATTATTCTGTGAAACTATACTGCAAGTCTACCTGGTAAAACTTTAAAAACTTGATTCTATTTTTCCTTCAAGAGATCATGGTAAAATCTAGTATTTGAGTTTAAAATAAGTAACTTCCATTCCGGTTACTGTATTTGGATTTGTTCCACTGTACCTGGATTTATTCCAATTTATCTGTGGAATCGGGCAACTAATAATTTTTATTCAGCATTTCTTATACTTCTTTGAATGAAAATGGTATGGATTGGTGGGATTAATGGCTAGATATTTAGACACTAGTGATTCTGCCATTTTCTCTGTATAATGATTCTTCTCTAAGGAATGTGGACATATAGAGATGGACAAAAGAGGCAGAAGTTCTAATCCAGGCCGAGTTCTAGAAGTAGAGCTTCACTTTTCTTTCCTGTAAAAACAGAGGCTGAAGAAGCTATTTAACGATTCTTCCAAAACTTTAACAGAAATGCTAATCTGTTACCAGCATAATAAATCAGTGCACCCTGACTTTAAAAAGATGTTTTGTGATTTATAGGAAATATGGAAGTCTGAATTGTGGCGTGTCAGTCTCTCAAGGCCAGGTAAGAACTGACGAATTGGCAGCAAAGTCATGTTTTTAACTGAATATACTGATATGCAAGTGCTCAGAAAAAAATCTTACGGAGTCTACTGTCCATGAATTTACCAGAAAGCCAAGTTAACGACACAACTGATCGCTCAGGTCTGAGTTAGCCAGCACCATTTTGCTGGAGTGGGGAAACTGGACGCTTCAGGCCGGGTTGGGAAGGTTATAATTTGAGGAAACTAAAGAAGGCGCCAGCAGGGAGGTCTCCTTCATGGTCTCTGACGAAAAATGTTGCGGGAGTAGTCAAACCGCCCCAAATTCCCCAGTGCTGTCCTCACTCGAAGCTCTGTTTCCAGGAGACACACGCCTTGCTAGGGGAAGACGGTCCCCTACGATTTACAGCCAAACGCGCGGAAGCAGGGATGGCAGTAAGGGCCGCCCCCGCCGCGTCGGAGGCCCAAGCTCGCAGGCAAGCCCAGTGCAGTGAAGGAACCTCCGGGCCAGCCCCGTCGCGGTGACGGGCGTCGCCGCAAGCCAATGGGCGCGCAGGGAGGCGGGGCAGTCAGTCCAAGGAGGCGGGATTTCCCGCGCGGTACGGCCCCTTGGCGCCTGGCGAGGGCGGCAGATCCATCGCGAGGGCGGGTCGGGGTCAGCTGCTGCAGGCGGGCGGGCGCGGGAGCTGTGGGCGGCCGCCGCGTCTTTTGCTGCCGCCCTCCCTCCGCCACGATGCCGGGGATCGACAAGCTGCCCATCGAGGAGACGCTGGAGGACAGCCCGCAGGTGAGGCGCAGGCGGCGGCGGGCTGCAAGGGAAGGAGCGGGGCTGGCCGACCCCAGGCCTGGCGCCGCCGCGGCCGCAGGTGCCAGCCCTGGCCTAGGTGGGCGCCGCCCCCCAGTGCCCCCGCCGGTAGCGGGCGGCGCCCCGAGCGCGGAGGCCGGGCCGCCCTCCCGAGGCCCGCGTGGGCCTGAGCCGCTGGGCCGAGAGCCGCGCGCGGGGTCTGGGATGTCGGCAGGCTGCGACCGAGCCCCGGCCGCCTTGGCTCGTGGGCCCGGCGGTCACATACGCGCGCGGGGCTCCCTTGTATTTGACGAAAGATGCTTTATAATCGCCGTGATGTGAGGTGGTAAATCCGGATCCTGGAATTTTCTCTTCGAAAACCTCTTCGGAGAAAATGCAGAAGGAGAAAAGACCCCGTAGACTTAATGATTTCTTACCAAGCTAGGGAAGGAAATGGATAATTTTGCGGGGGGGAGAGATGCTGAAAGGCTCTTGATATGCCCGTGCGTAGAGTCCTCGGCGAAGCCCATCAAGGGTCCCGGAGCCTCCCGGCCGAGTGTCGTGGCCGTGAGTGTAGCCGCTGTCACTCGGGCCATGCACGCCGAGTGGAGGACGGCGCCTTCGCGGTTCCACGACTGCTGCGCCCTCGTTGCAGACTTGGCTCTAATAAACTCATCAAAATAAAAGCCCTGTGTTTTGTGCGTTGGGGATGATGCTAGTGTGGTTGCTCTAGCTTAAGATAGTCTAGGAAAACGTAACCATTACTGATGTTTTCAGTACTGAAGAATGAAATCAGCGATGTTAAAACCATGTTGGTAGGCGCTGTAACTTGGGTTGAGAAACTTCATCCCTAGGCCTCTCTTACACAATAAGGGATTTAAGACGGTGTTGCTGGTTGGCTACCACTTAGAATGAAGAAAATTTTCTGAAATGTTGTTCATTTAGAACTACAACTGCACATATTTCATGTGTCTTGACGGTTTAATATGACTCCAAAAGAACAGGAGGGAGGGGCTGGATCCCCCTTTACTGTATGATATGTCTGCCATGGATGTGGTGCCAATTTTGATTGCTAAGTTGAAGTTGGGCTCTGATTGTGGAATTGATTTGTTTTTTTTTTTTTTCACGCTGAAAGTTATCTTCACAGGCCAGTTGCCTGCTGGTAATGTACTCTTATCAGCCTATATTGACACAAAGAGAAACTGACTTCTTGGCTTATTTTGACTGCCAGAATAGCCAGTTCAAATGCTTAACGATTTCTGTAGTATAAAGTAATAAGCTACATTTGTTTCAGATGTTCAGCAAAAATTTTGTGGGATGTATTGGTCAGGTGTACTTTTGTCATTTTAGTTTTTTATTTTATAAGACTCAACAGGTGCCTTACCTTTCTTCTCATACCTGGGCTCACTTTTACAGCTCATAAAGATTACACACTGCTCAGAATGGGTTACACAGTGCCCTAGCCATGACTTAGGAGGGTATAATCTCTTGACTCATCTAATTTCTTGAACTTTTCACACAATTAGTTTACAACTTGAGCTTCTTTTTTACAAGCATGTGCTGTATTAGTATTAGTTTTATGGTAATTTTTAATGAAATAGCCATGTTGATAGTCTTTCGTAGTAAATTTGAGCTAGTTAATGTTTACTTGGGAAAATTAATTGGGACAACTGGGATTTAGAAGGGTAAGACACTGAGAAGCAATTCTTGGGGAAAACCTGTGGCAAGATGGAAAGCCCTGGATTGGAGATTCAGGATATAAGGGTTTTAGTCATTACTGCCGCTTAGTACCTTCTACCTTAGGGCAAGTCACTTAACTTCTCTGAACTTCAGCTGTTATAGATAGTGAATGTTTTAATCCTTGTACTTGATTATAAAAATAATAGTTGTTTGCTTCAGAAAAATTGGAAGATACAGAAAGCACACAGTTACCTGTCGTGCGCCCAGCAGCAAACTCTGTTAACAGTTTGCTTTCTTTTTTCTAGTTTTTTTCTCTTACACCTTCTAATGTGATTGAGATTATATTGTACATAATGATTTTTATTTGGCTTTAACTACACATTGTAGCTTAAGTACCTTCACACGTTATTACATACTGAATAAAAAATTCAAAGGTTGAACATTTCCTTGACTCACTTAATATAGTTGTCCTGTTGTTGGACTTTTAGAGTTTTTCCCAAGTTTTGCTTTTATATATAGTGCTAAGATTAATGCTTTTGGGCATCAATTTTTGTTTTCATCTGGACTATGTATCTAGGATAGAGTCCAAGAAGTTGAGTAACAAAGAGGAGGAAAACTTCTAAAGCTCCTGATAGAGATGTTTTTATTAGATTATTTGATCCTAGTCAAAAATGGCCTGCCAGTTGCTATGTAAAAAAGTTAGAGCCTGGGAGTCATGAAAGACTACCCTGAATTACAATTGTCCTTTTTTAGTTTTAATTTAAAGTAACGAAGTATTAAAATAGGGGTATATTTGCAAGTCCAAATCCAGCTGATTGCACATACACATCTTTAGAATTATCTTGCACAAACCATACCATTCTGCAAAAGATACCATCTGTTGAAGTAGGAAATCTTAAGACTATACTAGATGCCTTATCAATGCTTATATGTTGTTTTGAAAATCAGAAACAAAATTAAACTTTCTATTTAGTAAGAAAATATATGATCTTTAAAAAAATAATTGATTTTATATGTAGATAAAAATCTTATCAATGCTCCATCTAAGCTAGAACTGTGAAGGCAAACTCCAATCCCAAATGGAGGCTTTTCTCTTTGGCATAATATGAAATACTCAAAGATTATGAGATGTACTTTTTTTAAATTCACATTTTGACATCTCTTATATTGAGATGCCCCTTACAATTGATGTTGTTTTACTTGTAATTGCCTGCAAATCTACACACTTGGTTATTTCTCCTAGTGACATGAGTGGCCAAGTGCAGCCTTTTAATGTTCAGCCAACAAATCAATTCACAACCACTTGAAGGATTATCAGTCTTGTTTTTTGTCTGAAAATATTTCTTTGACAGCTAGTAACATGAAGCAAGTGCTGCCATCAAAACTTGCTGACTGGGTATCAATAATTTGGAAGAAAATATTGGAGATAAAAGTGGAGCACTTCTGAGAAATATTTGTCACCTGCTCGTGGCACAGAATAATATTGGATGTGAAAACATGGCTAGCGGTGTCTTCTTATGTCAAAAAATTATGCACAAGAGTTGAAATTTTAGGGTTATATTAAATTTGTGCAACTTGTGTTTTCTTTTTGTGTTTATATGAGAGTTATATAAAAAATTCTGTCAAAGATCTGTTTCCATAAATATAAAGTAAAAACTTCAAGACATTAGAAAACCTGAATTCATAGCTTAATTGCCAGCATTGTTTTGTTTGTGACAGTAGTATATTAAACTGGCACAGCTCACAGTGGATGCCGTCATAGATTCAATGAAATGGTACCAAATTGATTGCATTTTTGTAAGCTGCTAACTTTAAACAGTCATTATACAGTGTTGAACTCAATCTTATTAGCTTTACATAAGGAAGCTGTTTCAACCCTGTGTGAGGCTAAGAACATGTTTTTAATTTAAGTCCACTACACATTTTTGCATAAATGTGTTATTCCTTGAATTAGAATGCTAATTTTTGAAGAAAAACAATGTAAGTGGCACACTTCTCTTAAGAATGGCACTAGCAAAACAAGATTTCATGATGCTTTCTTCTTTACATCTTAAAATAGCACTTGGGGAATGGCAGTAGGGCACTAGAGCTAAAAAATAAAAAGATTCTGCCAGATCTAAATCTCTGGGGCATGGGGAAGTAGAAGACTGAGATAACTTGGACTTCATATACTGGCATAATGATTTTGCACTGCTTTTTAAAACAACCATAGTGACTTAGCTTTCTCTTCTGAAAATAGGAAGCTAAGGAATAAGTTGGTTTTTAGAAACCAGCTTCTAAGGCTGAGGTATAAATTAACTATTTGTAGAATAAAAGTACAAGGTCATCTTTTAGATTTTAAGCTGTAGTTATCTCAATAATTGTTGGAATTTAATTCTTATCCTGCCTTTGGGATATAAAAAGGTGAACATACTTTGCCTTTAAGCTGAGTTTCCTTATCTCTGATCCTTTTTATTGACAGTCTTAACATTTACTGACTGACAAGTTTTTACTCTTAAAGTGAAGGTAATTTTTACATGCTCATGCTCATTGTGGGGAGAAAAAAAGCCTAACAACATAGAAATGTATAAAAAAGAAGAAAAATGATTCCAAATTCTGCACTCAGAAAAAACCTAGTTAGCATTTTACAGGCCATGTTGGGGAGGGGAAGGGATACTATGGTGTTATTTTGGATTATGATGGGGAGGAGTTTGGCACTACTAGAAGAGACTATGGAGAAAGAGAAATAATCAGGGACTTCCCTGGTGGCACAGTGGTTAAGAATCCGCCTACCAATGCAGGGGACATGGGTTCAATCCCTGGTCCGGGAAGATCCCACATGCTGTGGAGCAACTAAGCCTGTGCCCCACAACTGCTGAGCCCACGTGCCGCAACTAATGAAGCCCATGCACCTAGAGCCTGTGCTCCGCAACAAGAGAAGCCACTGCAATGAGAAGCCCACGCACCGCAACGAAGAGTAGCCCCTGCTTGCTGCAACTAGAGAAAGCCCCTGTGCAGCAATGAAGACCCAACACAGCCCAAAAAAAGAGAGAGAGAGAGAGAGAGGGAAATAATCATACTAAGTTATACTGAAAAAAGATATTTAAAATATTTATACATGGAATACTGTTAATATAGTCTTGACTGATTCTGTAGATTTGTTCTTAATTACAGACTTTTTAATTCATAAAAATATACCTTTGTTGTTCCTTCTAAGGTTTATATAACATAGTTGGAAAATCTATCTGTTTTAATGAAATTGAGAATAAAGAACCCCAGCGTCTTGGCATTACTATCAAAATAGATCAAAACTCAGAATTGTTAGAGTTCTAATATCCTGTGATTTTTCCATCTTTTAGGAAAAAAAGATTTCCACTTGATTTATATAATGGTTAACATAAACTTACTGCTTTTATTTTATACAGACAAGGTCTTTACTGGGTGTATTTGAAGAAGATGCTACAGCTATTTCCAACTATATGAACCAGTTGTATCAAGCTATGCATCGGATTTATGATGCACAGGTAAAGAACTAAAGGCTGACTCAGTGCATTTATAAAATAAATCTTTAAGCCCATGAGGACAGAGATAGTGTCTGTCTTATTTACTGGTGCCTAGCCCTGTCCAGGGTGCATAGTAATAAACATTTGTTGAATGGATGAATGAACATTAAGGATTTTGTATTACAGAGCTTACATTTCAATTACTAGTGTATAGTTTGTAGCACTACAAAAGTGATGAAGATGGAAGCATCTACTCCTTTTCCCCAAACATAGTAAGGACTTTCTTAGTGAAACTCATTGATAGTGATCTTTGCGTAAGATTTGACTTAAAACCCTGTATTGCCACCAGTATTTTCCCTAATCATGCTTTTAATCTTATGGGATACTTCCCCTTTTTGAGCAGAGGATTTGAAAGTAGACTAGCCTCTATCTAGATAGAGGGTAATAAAGAGTAGATATAGCTCTGGGGTACTAGGAGATGAATTTTAAAAGGATGTAACTAGATTATTTTGGTTGAACAGGCATAAGATTTGAGGCTCTGTTTATGTAACTTAATTATAAGCCTTAACAGCAACCTGGGTTCTATGATAAACTCTCTTTGGGATTAATTAAGTGTACAAGTTTCTTTTTTTGCCCCTTCTCAATTTCTCTTCTTTCTGGACTCAAATTTTCGTTATATACTTTAAAGTTACTGTGATAGTTACTTATTTATTTTTCTTAGTGATAGGTCGCTCAAGAATTTGATTTCTGACCACACAGATTAATATGTAAAAGAAACATTACGTATGTCATTATATTCATCACTGAAAATAAACCTTTAAATTAAAAAAAGTATTTTCTTCATATGGCTACACTGTTATATGGTATGACTAGGTCATATGGTTGTATGTTATTAAATGCTTATCATTTTCTAGTATCAGCATCTAGAGAGGGATAATCAGTTATCAATGTAGACTCTCTGAAGATTCTGGATAACATTGTGTACAGTTTACTTCTAGCTTTAAAGCTTTAACTAATCGTTTTTATTAGCTAAAAAGAAAAAGCACACACCTGGAACACTGCTGAATTCCTTGACGGTGTCTATTTCATGGTTTGAGTTTCCCTTTAAAGTGCTTAGTGGTAGTTCTCTTTCCAATGGCTTAATGAGGGGTTTTGAGAACATGTTGTACAATATTTATGTTAAGTGATAAATAAAAGTGGCATAGGAATCTTCAATTAAAACTTTTTTCTTAATCTGTACTACTGTTTTAATTTGAATGCTCATCTTTTCCTGTAGAATGAATTAAGTGCAGCAACACACCTGACTTCAAAACTTTTAAAAGAATATGAAAAACAGGTACTATATATGAAAGTTTTAAAAGTATAATTTAAAATATGCAGTGATACAGTATCTGTATAGATAAATAGAATTTCTTATCAATGATTCTAAGCCTTTTGGGATTCACAGAAGGTAATTTTGATATGCCATTGAAATTCCATTATGCACTTATATCTAATAATTTTAATGATTTAATGTTAGACACAGAGGTTATCTAATTGACCTCTCTTTTTTCAAATGAAGAAACTGAGGCTTGCTCAAGATTACACAGCTGGCTAGTAGAGAAATTGGAGCTAATTTTAAATCTTTGAACTTCTAGTATGGTGTACATTCCTGTACACCATGTTGATTGGTCACTTAGCAAACATTTTAATTAATGTGTACTACTTATATGAATTACGTTATTTTATTAAAACGATGTTTTTAGAGCTTATTCAAAATTTTAGAAGTTTGCTGAAGTTATTTAAAAACTATAATGTCACTCACAAAAGACATACAGCATTGGACCTTTACCTCATCTCTGCTTCTCACTTTTCAGCGTTTTCCACTGGGGGGTGATGATGAAGTTATGAGTTCTACTTTGCAACAGTTTTCAAAAGTTATAGATGAGGTAAATGCTTATTTTATTTTGCTTGTATAAGTGATCTTATAATTAAGTTACTGAAGTTGTTTAGCTTTTATTGGGAAGTTTTATTATTATGATTTTATGAGTAAATCTTAATGATAAAAGATTACTATTTAAAGAAGCGCCTTATTTCCAAATCTTGGTGGCTGTCTTGTAAAAACAACACTATCTTTGTCTGATTAAAGCAAATTGTTTTCAAGGAGTAAGCATATAGATGTGCTCTCTCTACTTTCATGTACCATTCAGCCTTTAATTGTGTAGTTTGATGTAGGCAGGGAGAGAAGAGTTAAGCTGTTAGCCATAGCTGGGCTCTTTATGGTTTCTCTGTTTTTTACATTGAGCAGTATTTTACCATTCATTTCATTAATCCTTCCTTCCCAAACAACCAATACCAGCCCTTAATTTCTCTACCAGTCAGCAGAACAAATCATTAAGACCTAGAAGCCAGGAGGAAGCAAGGTGGTGAGAAATGTTCGGAGAATCCATCCATAACTATTTTGTACTACTGCAGTGAAAGCTCTTCTTTTCAGATGAGCCATTAGGTAGTTCTGTCTTTTCTAGTCTCTTAACTGGAAAAGTAGTTTTTTGAAATATTTTAATAACACATCATAGCAAAATATTGTCACAGGAGATCAATTTAAAGAAATATTTATAGGAAATGGAATTTTTTATTGTGGTAAAATATATATAAAATTTACCATTAATGACATTTCGCACATTCACAATGTTGTGCAACCACCACTGATGTTCCAGAACATTTTCATCATCATCCCAAAGGAAACCTACTAGGTGCCTATTAAGTAGTCACTCCCTTCCTCCCCTCAGCTCCTGGCAACCACAAATCTGCTTTCTGTCAGTATGGATTTGCCTATTTTGGATATTTCACACAAATGGACTCATACGATTTGTGGATTTTTGCGTCTGTCTTCTTTCACTTGGCATAACGTTGTCAGGGTTCATTCATGTTGTAGAAAGTATCAGAATTTCATTTTTTGCTCTTATTTTGTTTTGCTGAATAAAATTCCATTGTATGTATACCACATTTTATTTATCCATTCATTAGTTGACAGACATTTGATTTGGGTTGTTTTCCATCTTTTGGCTAATGTGAACAGTACTGCTGTGAGCATTCATGTACAAGTTTTTTGTTTTTGTGTTTTCAAACGCCAGTTTTCAGTTTTGGGGAGTATATACCCAGGAGGGGGAATTGCTGGATCATATAATAATTTTATGTTTAGCTTTTTGAGAAACTGCCAAACTGTTTTCCACAGCTCTTGCACAATTTTACATTTCTGCCAGTAATGTAGGAGTGTTCCAATTTCTCCACGTCCTTATCAACACTTGTTATTTTCATTAATTTTTTTTACTATAGCCATCTAAGCGGGTATGAAGTGGAATCTCATGGTAGTTTGTTTGTTTGGTTGGTTGGTTTTTGCGGTACGCGGGCCTCTCACTTCTGTGGCCTCTTCTGTTGTGGAGCACAGGCTCCGGACGCGCAGGCTCAGTGGCCATGGCTCACAGGCCCAGCCACTCCACGGCACGTGGGATCTTCCCAGACCGGGGCACGAACCCGTGTCCCCTGCATCGGCAGGCAGACTCTCAACCACTGCACCACCAGGGAAGCCCCCTCATTGTAGTTTTGATATGCATTTTCCTGAAGCCTAATGATGTTGAGCATTTTTTCCTATGCTTATTGACCATTTGTATATATTTGAAAAAGTATCTATTCAGACCTTTGCCCATTAAAAAAAATTATGTTTATTTTACTTTACTTTTTTTGGCCACGCCTCATGGCTTGTGGGATCCCAGTTCCCCAACCAGGGATTGAACCTGGGCCCTCGGCAGTGAGTGCAAGGAGTCCTAATCACTGGACCACCAGGGAATTCCCTGCCCAATTTTTAATTGGGTTGTCTTTTAGTATTGAGTTTAAGAGTTCTTTATTCTAAAGTATACAAGTCCCTTATCAGATATGTGATTAGTAAATATTTTCTCCCATTCTGTGGGTTGTCTTTTTATTCTCTTGATAGTATCCTTTGATGCACAAAAGTTTTCAATTCTGATGAAGTCCAGTTTATATTTTCTTTGGTTGCTTGTGCTTTTGGTGTCATATCTTAGAAACCATTGCTAAATTCAAGGTTATCACATGTTTTCTTCTGAGAGTTTTAAATGGAATATTTTTGACTGTCACCAAATTATGTGATAACATCACATAATTTTAGGGTTCCCTTATGTAAATGTATCAGTACCTTTTTAAACTTTTTGGCCGCATCGCTTGGCATGCAGGATCTTAGTTCCCCAACCAGGGATTGAACCTGTGCCTCCTGCCATGGAAGCCCAGAGTCTTAACCGCTGGACTGCCAGGGAATCCCTATACCAACAGCTTTTTACTAGGTTTTGTTCAGTTTCCATAATGCTGGTTGATTGTCTCTTTGTAGTTATTTGGCCTTTTTGGTCTTTCTTTTACCAGCTTAGCTCTTGTCATGCGGTACTTTCAACGCAGCTTGCTGATGCCATGATGTTCCCCATTACCCAGTTTAAAGAAAGAGATCTGAAAGGTATTGAAGTCAAGCTTATGTTTACTTTCATTAGCTGTTGGAAGATCACTGCTTGTAAAATTTGTAATACTCTATACCTTAACCATTTCTGACTGTAGCAAGTGTCACTTTTACTTTAATTAGTTGCTAAACATTTACAGGAACTCCTGCTAGATGTTAAGCTAGATACTGAGGAGTACTTAAATGAATAAGGTGTCACATCCCTTGGGAAAGCCCAGAGAAGGAGATGGGTAAACAGATAATTCTGGTACTCTTATAATTAGGGATGAGCAAGGTGCTGTGGGGGCTCAGAGGAGGGTGTCAGAAAGGCTCCCTCACAGATGTGCCATGAGCACTGAGCAAGGAAGAAGAATTGGCCAGGAGAAGAGAGTCACTGTTCTACTGGAAGGACCAGAAAGCACAGAGTTATGGGTAGAAATGCATGTGTTGTTTTGAGAAACTGAGTGTGGCTGCAGTGTTGGATGTGTTGGGGGATGGCGGGAGACAACTCTAGATATAGATTAGTTGGGACTAGATCATGCTAAAGATGTTGGACTTGAGTTTATAAGCAAAGAGAAGACAATGGATGTCTTTAAGAAGTATACCTTTGTTTTTGGAGGATGGATTTGATGCTAGGAGAATGGACTAGGAAGTTGTGAGAGTCCAGTGAGGTGTGACCAGGGCCTGAACTGGGACAGTGGCGCAGGAGGTGAGGCGTGTTGGTGGGCTGGAGTGGTGGGAGGTAGGGGCTGGTCCATCTAACAACCCATGTCTCAGTAGCTTGTGGTGGCTTTCTTTTTTTCCCATTTAGGATTATTACGTGATAAAATGAGAGCGTTTATAGACTTGGCTCTGCTTTCTTACAATTTACAATCTCAGACAATCATACAGACTTATTTACAAAGTATGTATAGATAGAGTAAAAACATTGTACTAATGTATCAGTGGATGATAAAGTATTTAAATTATACATGGAATAAAGACAAATATATTTTAGAGATATAATTAATATTTGTCTTGGTAATCTTCAAGAATAATCTTTTCCAAGGTCAAGAAACAAGACCTCTTTTCTCCATCTAAGGGGACTGAATATCTTAATCTTGTCAATAAAATGTTCTTTTTATCATTCAGCGTTTGAACTTATTAGAGTCAGTATCAAAAAATCAATAGGTTGGATTCTGGTACTAAATCAGAACATTTGTATATCTTAGAATTTGCAGTGTTATTTTTTAAAATTTACTTATTTTATGTATTTATTTTTGACTGCGTTGGGTCTTCATTGCTGTGCGTAGGCTTCCTCTAGTTGCGGTGAGCAGGGGCTACTCTTCATTGTGGTGCACAGGCTTCTCTTCTCTTGTTGCAGAGCACGGGCTCTAGGCGCATGGGCTTCAGTAGTTGTGGCGCATAGGCTCAGTAGCTGTGGCTCGTGGGCTCTAGAGCGCAGGCTCAGTAGTTGTGGCCCACGGGCTTAGTTGCTCCATGGCATGTGGGATCTTCCCAGACCAGGGCTCGAACCCATGTCCCCTGCATTGGCAGGCAGATTCTTAACCACTGCGCCCCCAGGGAAGCCCTGCAATGGTTTTAAAATTTTGTTTTTGGGTCATATAACAATTTGTGGCAGGTACAATTTCTGGTGGTGTAACTGTTGTTAATGATAGTAAATGTTAGGCTAGTTGAAACACAATAAGTTTTTCACTTTGAAATATTTGGAGTTTTAATAGTAGCTTAAATGGCAGTTACTGTTTTCTAAACAAAATTTAAGATAGTTCATAAATATGCTAAACTGAAATTATTCTTGAACTTTTCCAGAAATATTGACATTAAAGGAAGTGTTTCAGATTGCTAGTAATGGTAAGCTCTGAATACTTTGTACATTTATTTCTTGTAATGATGCATTTCTTTATCAACACAAATCTGTGGCCAGATTTTATGTAATAATTGAAAAGAATGAACCTAATTAAAAGTTTAAGTGAATATTATTTAAATCCTTGTTATTTAAGTTGCACTATTTATGCTAGAAGAAATATTTTAAAGGAAGTTAAATCTTGTGGTTTGTTATCTTCATAATACCTAAGAAGGTGGTATATTTTCCCTTCCTTATTTTCCTGTCTATTCCATATTTTCTTTAATGGGCATTTGCTATTTCTGTACTAAAAAATACTTCAAAAAACTTTTAGTGGACTACTGTTTCCTTGGAATTAAATGTTTTTACCAATTTAATAAACAGAAACATACTTTAGGGGGAAATTTGGCTGTGGGGAACATTTGGGTGGAGTGATCACATAGTAGGGAATTCTTATTTTGCTTTAGTACATTTGTTGAAAGATGCACATGTGAAAACTGTTAAAGCACTTATAAGTTTTGCAAAGTACTGTTGTATTTTTGTTAATAGTCATTTCTGTTTTCCAGATCATGATGCTGCAATTAACAGATATAGCAGATTGTCAAAAAAAAGAGAAAATGACAAGGTGTGATACATATTACTCCTTCAGTATCACAATTAACAACTGTTTCATTAGGTGGTCTCGTTTTTCCAGTTTAAAAATGGTAGCCAGCAGTTGCTTTGTATGCTTTGCTGTATTGCCCTTAGTTTATTCTTTCCTTCTAGTTATTTCAAAGCCTTTCTGTTAATTGTTAATTATCAGACAACTAATAATTGTCTTTTTAAACAAAATATTTTTCTGTTGATAGAGTTTTATAAGTAAACATAACTATTCCAAAAATGTAATTGATGCACAGGTGTAACATTGCCTCCTTTTGCTTTGTATTTTGATAACACTGCATTTGTTTTATATATGTATTCAAAAGTGTGTTCTGATATACAGTGGTTAAAAAGTTGAATTGTTACATACATAATTGAATGAAATTCTGTTTTGAAGACCTCCTCATTTACAGGGAATATATATATATATATATATATATATGTATATATTTTTTTATGCTTCTTCAAGGAGTGAAATTCAGAAATATTATACTACATTTGAGGAGAAATGCATTTGAGTAAAGAACAAAGAACAGAGTATTAACAAGTTCATCTAGATGCTCCTTAAGATCATTTCTCTCTCAGTGTCTAGTCCAAGGCTCGATCGAGTAGGCCTCCGCTAGATGCTTGTGAGTGAGGTGGTCTCTGTGCCCAGGAATTGGCGTCTGCAGCCTTGTCTGCGGCTGCTGGTAGGGACACAGTGACCACTCTGGGAATCCACAGTTGGGTATGATTACTGTGCAACAGCCACTGTGACCCAAAAA
This sequence comes from Mesoplodon densirostris, assembly GCF_025265405.1. NCBI lineage: Eukaryota > Metazoa > Chordata > Mammalia > Artiodactyla > Ziphiidae > Mesoplodon > Mesoplodon densirostris. The sequence continues at coordinate 78,030,894 of NC_082670.1, forward strand.
GGGAATGTTTCTCTCACAAATTCAGTACAAAGATCTGCTTTCACTGATTACTTGATGGTGCAAATATTTATAAAATACTTACATTTTCAGATCTACATTACTTTGTTACTTTGCCATAGAGAAGCAGTTAAGGCTCTAAGTATGAACTTTGTTTTATTTTACATTGCCTCTGACTGTTCCAGGTATTTTTTAAAACATTCTTCCACTAATTCAATTTATTTGAAAAATTTATTGAGCACCTACTATATTTTGGGTACTATGGGGGAACAATGTGAGTAGGCTCCACCTCTGCCCTCAAGGAGTGGATAATCCACATCTATCAAAGGCTTCCTGTATGAAGGCATGTGACTAGAGCAGCTGCCAGAATACAAGGATGAAGAGAACACATGAATTAACACTGAGTTAAGTGCAGTAAAGAAGTTTTAACAAAATGCTGGGAGAGCAGAGAGAGGACAGTATATCTTTGATTGGTAAGTTGGGAAAGGTTACACTTTAAGGAGGTGCCATTTGCATTGAAGCTGAGCAGATGTCAGTGGTTTGGGATTGGGGGAGAGGGCATTTCTGGAAGAAAAACGGCCTTTGCAGAAGCACATGGGAGAGTCTGGAGAGCGTAAAGGTTAAGAGCACTGGCTCTGGAATCAGACTGGTTGGGAACTAATATCAGCTGTGCCGCTTATTTTCCTGAGGTCAAATAAGCTGGTTTGGTTTAGTTACACTGGTTACTTAATCTCTCTATCAAAAAAACTCAGTAGTTGTGAAGAGGAAGGAGAATGCATGCCGAGTACCTGGCTTATAGATTTTATTATTATTTCTATCAATAATTTTGATAATGGAAAGATAATCATTTCAGTGTGTCTGGAGCATAGGATGTATTTGGGGGAGGTATGGCCAAACGACAAGAAAGAGGTAGTTTGGGGCCAGGTTACTATGTTAATGACTAAAATGTATGTTAGCGGGAGTGGGCAGCCACCAAAGGATTTTAAGTAGATGAGTGACACCATGCAATTGTGATAACAGAATGAAAATATTAGTGGAAATATGAAGGGGACAAGACTAGAGGGAATCCAATGAAAAGGTATTGGAATAGTCGGCAAAGATATTAGGAGAGTCTCAGCTAAGGTTGTTATTGAAAGTGGAGAGGAGGGAATACTTTTGGAAGGTACTTCACAAGTAGAATTCACAAGACTTATGGTAGGAGGAGGAATAAAAAATGAGTCCCAAAATTCTTGGTTGATGGGATGGATCTAGGAAAAATTAAGAGAGCTAAGAAACAAAGTAGAGGAGCAGGTTTTGTGAGGATACTGTCTTCAGTTTTGTACATTTCCAGCACATTCACACAACACACACACATTCACGCATAAAGGACCCATCTGGAGAACTGCTTCCTCTGACAACTGGGAGAGTGAGGGGCAGGAGATAAAACTTCGGGAGTTGTTGGTGTATTAGAATATTCTTGGTACTTGCTTTGGTATTCTATGGAAAGCAGGAAAAGAGAAGAGACAGTGTATGTTATGTAACAGGTGCTCAATAAATATTTGTTTTCTGAATACAAGAACTCAAGGGACATAGTTTTAAGTGTAGGTGAAGGAAAACAAGTACAAGAAAAGAGGAGCAGTAGGGAGAGAACCAGAGAACTAGGAGGCAAGTGGTATGCTGTGAACTGAAAAAGGTCAAAGATTAATGGCTAAGCTAATACCAGACTGTTGTCTGCTTTTTCTCCATGTGGTAGACCTTATCTGCCCTGCTTAGTTCAGTTACTATACCATTCATAGCTATGTGTAGAATGCTGCTTTTTTTTTTCTTTTTTTTTTTTTTTTGCGGTACGTGGGCCTCTCACTGTTGTGGCCTCTCCCATTGCGCAGCACAGGCTCTGGATGCGCAGGCTCAGCGGCCATGGCTCATGGGCCCAGCCGCTCCGCAGCATGTGGGATCTTCCCGGACTGGGGCATGAACCCGTGTCCCCTGCATTGGCAGGCGGACTCCCAAACATTGCACCACCAGGGAAGCCCTAGAATGCTGCTTTTAATGTGCATTTTAAAAAATAAAGTGGTTGGTAGTAAAACAGGAAAACTATATTAGCCAATATTCTGCAGGATTTCTATCTCAGAAAATAAGAAAGCTATGTACAATTGCTGGTGATGCACCTTTTTCCTTGGGTACTCTCTTCCCCTCACCCACTACTAAAGATAATTCAAAATTAAATAAATAATAGTATTTTTAATCTTTCACTCAAAGGTGAAGTATGAAGTAACAGAAGATGTCTACACTTCCAGAAAAAAACAACACCAGACCATGATGCATTATTTTTGTGCATTAAATACTCTTCAATACAAAAAGAAAATAGCATTGTTAGAACCTCTACTTGGGTACATGCAAGCTCAGGTGAATATTGTACTGAGTTTTGGATTATAACTGTCTTAAGAACTTTATATTAAGTTTGATTTTTATGTTAAATGTAAGGATATTACAAACTAAGGTCAAATACTCATTTGTGTCTGTGATTTTAAAGCATTTTTTTAAAATGTCAGAGTGCTATTTTAAGGAAGTTAGGGAGAAGGGTTTTCCTAGCAAATGAAGATTTCAAATATTTTAGGGTAGGTGAAACCACTTACCTTGTATTTAGACCTTGCCCATCACAGTTGGGGACAGGGAACAGAAAGATAAATGAATTCCAAAGCTTCTCCTATTGCTCAAGCTTCCACTCACTCTTGCTTCATAATAGATCTGAAAGAGAATGGACATGTTTGAGCTTGTGTCATGTTCCTGGCATACTTCCTGAGTTAAAATTAATGGATGAACTCCAAAGTATTCCAAGAGTTGTACATCAGGAAGGAGGCTAGAAAATTAAATTTGGGTAACATAAGATGAAATAGCAGTCCCCTAAAAGCAAGAGTTTAAAGAAATTTGAATATTCCTTTGAATATGAGTACTTATTATTCCTCAGATATAAAACTTATCTTTGTAGTAAACATGAAATAGTTTATCCATATGACTTACTTGAAATGTTTTAAAATATATTTTCCAATTTTAAAAACTTGTTTACTATATGCATGTGTTAATATATAAGATGATGCACAGTGAAATTTAAGTGTAGTTTCTTCAGTGGCTCTATGCCCAGTAGAAATCATTGTAAACTACAACCTATTTTTACACAAATGGAAATAATCCTTTGTTTTTTACTTAACTATGTATCTTGGTGATTGTTTATATGATTCACTCTAAGTATTTTGTGTGTATGTGTTTCTGTTGTTCAACCTCCCATTCCCACACCCTCTTGCCCCAGATAAGTTTCTTTAAGATGGGTTCTGAAAATCTCAATGACCAACTGGAAGAATTCTTAACTAATATTGGAACAAGTGTACAGAAGTAAGTATTTTCTTCCTTAAAATTGAAAATGAAGTTATGAGAATGATAAGTTAACAGCTAAATACCATAATCTAAAAATATTTACCACTTAATTTCTGAGGGGCTATTTTCCCTGCCGTGAGAGTGTTTCTCGAGTGGCTCATGGATGCTTCTTGGTTTTCTCACCATCTTTTCCACAGAATTTGAACTCTGAATTTCATAACAGTGTCAAATCTGATGGTATTTTATTGATTGTAGACTAGGTTTTATGTCTGAATACAACAGACACATAATAGTAATTATCCATAAGTGAATTATCTTCACAGTTATCTGAATTGTAGGGGATGGATGGGAGAGTACTAAATAAATCTTGCTTTGCAAGCCATGAGAGATTCAAGAGACACAGGAAGTACTAATCAGGTTCAAAGTCTGAGCAGTGATGTGGTTAATCTGCGATATGGAGGGAGATGAAAATGATTGTTTTAAACGCACAGGGCAGAGCAGTTTGAAAATTCCTCCAAAGTATGAGTCATTCAGTGTGGCTTCATTAGTTTTGGAATTTGGTATTGTTCCCAAATATCTAAGTTTCAAATAAAACGTAAAGCTGCTTTATAACACGCCACTTTAACCACCCATGCCACTGCTGTTCTCTTTAGGAAAATATATACAGAGCAAATATACAGATAAATAAGATTGGTAAGTTCTTTGTCTGTTGTAGTTGGTAGTAAATAATCTGTTCCTTCTGTTAGTGTTCGCAGGGAAATGGACAGTGATGTAGAGACCATGCAGCAGACAATAGAGGATTTGGAAGTAGCCAGTGACCCCTTGTATTTGCCTGACCCAGATCCCACAAAATTTCCTGTTAATCGAAACTTAACCCGAAAGGCTGGATACCTTAATGCTAGGAAGTAAGAAAACTATTGTTATTTTCATATATTGTGTATCAATTAAGGTAATAGCAAGTGAATATAATAAATGATATCTCTAAACTGTTCTGATTTTACTAAATGTTGAATCTTTTTACTAATATCACTATTAGTATTTATGCCAACTTTTTGACAGATGAGGTACATGAATAATTTTCAAAAGTAAAATTCTATTTAGATATTTATCAAATGATTTAGAATTATTTTAAAAAGTGAAACCAATTTAAGTTTAAATCTAGCATAACATGTGAATGCTATTAAATATCATTTTCATACTTTAAAATATATGTAATTACACCATCAAGTCAAATTTTAGTTTTTACCTGAAGATAGGATAAAGCAGTAAAATAAATCCTTTTGTTTTGAATTTATTCCCTTGAAATACAGTTGGACTGTATTTTATGGAGCATCATAACAGCTGTAATTTGGTCATTTCCAGCCTTGTTTTGGAAATATATACATGCACAATTACACAAGTGGGTCAGTTTATGTGAATTTATTTTAGAGACTGAAAACCTGATGTTTATATTTTCTAGGCACCTTGGTGCCTTTTTGCAAGGTGGTTCTTTGTGATGTGCTTTATCTTTATCTTGTGTCTGGCTGATGATGGGATTTTAGGTGTGTTGTTATTAAAGAGTGAATGTACTTTCTTCATTTAGTAAAACAGGCTTGGTGTCATCTACCTGGGACAGACAGTTTTACTTCACACAGGGTGGAAACCTAATGAGTCAGGCCCGTGGGGACGTAGCAGGAGGCCTGGCCATGGACATAGACAACTGTTCAGTAATGGCTGTGGACTGTGAAGACAGGCGATACTGTTTTCAGATCACTTCTTTTGATGGCAAAAAGTTAGTATTTTTCCCTACTATTAAAAAAAATCTGTCATATTTTAAACTACTGAAATGTAGGATAATTCCTTTTCATTTGGACATTCATTGTACATATATTTTAGAATTATTATGTATTAAGATAATTTTCTTTTTAATCTTGTAGAAATTAGTTGAATTTTCCTTTTTGACTTAGATAAATGATGTCAATATTTTGAGGTTGTCAAAGCAAGTTTATGTGGTAAAGACCGGGGATTTCATGTTAAGAGACTGGTCACTGAAAATCCAGCATGGTATGGGGAAGGCAGCACAAGTTAGTGGAAAGAGCTCCAACCTTTGGGTCAGAAAGCTCAAATTCTGGATCCACTACCTACTTTGCAGTGTTAGACAAGTTACCTGACCTCTCTGAGCTTCATTTTTCTACATGTAAAATGGAGGTGGGGGGGTCCTTCATTTCTATTTTGTGAATTGTTATGTAGAATATAACTCTAACATATGTAATGTGCCTAGCATGTAATAGGTGCTAATAATAATATTTTTAAATGTTAAATATTTCTGATCAAATTAATTATTTAGGCCATTAATGTTTACGTGCCATCTTTTAAACTTCTATTACCTTTGCATTAAACAAGAATCCCATAGAGCAGCTTTTAAAACAAATTTTTGAGAAGCACAGAACAATACAAAAAGATGTGTGAAGAAAAGCTATAATCTCATTAACCAGAAGCAATAATTAACTTTTTGGTCATTGCCTTACAGTTTTTATTTTTTATTCTAAGTACATTTTTAAAACAGTTGAGGAAATACTGACTGTTTATTTCATATTCCTTCTATAAACATACAATGAATGTCAATTACTGTGTGTCATTGTCACACTGGATGTTGGGAGTCCCTTTGTTCATTTGTCAAAATTACCAAACTGTTAACGTTACTGGATGTATTTACATTTTTGTATTTCCAGTTTTTTGCTAATGCTTAACATGATTTCCCATTTCACATTCCTGGTGTGATTCAAAATTAGTGAAAAAAATTTTTTTCTAACTCTTAAAATATTAACATCTATAGAAAAGCTACATATCCCTATGTTAGTGATTAATATGTTGAAAAGTTTTACTTAACCATATTCAAGGAAAAATAATAAATAATGAAGTAAAATTAGTATTTTCTATTAGGACCACTGATTTATGTTTGAAATATATATGGTAAGTGTCAGAAAGTTGAAATGCATTGTCTTAGTGTCAATGTACCTTTGTTATAGGCTGCCTTCTGAAAACCAGCACATTTCTTTTTTGGTACATCTTGGCATAGATAGACAAAGTCAAGAGTTGTTAAAATCTGAGTCCTGATACCTCTGATAGTCTCCTTTCCTTAAGATACTGGTTGGTTATGTGTTTTCTCTTTGTTTGTTTCATACTGATGTGTATCTTTAAAGATAAAAATTTCTCACTCATGTTGAAAGTACTTTAGAAAAAAGTTTACTGTCAGACTTTTTCTCTTTTTTTTCAGGTCTTCAATTTTGCAAGCAGAGAGTAAAAAAGACCATGAAGAGGTAAAATTTTATCTACTTAATTTCTTCAGCATCATCTTAAGATATTTTTCTGATGACAAAACATATTGATGTGTTCGTTATAGAAATTTGGAAAATCCTAGTTAATTACAAATCTTTTTTTCATAAAAGTCTGTTGTCCTCAAGCAACATCCTTAAGTTTCACATGGAATTTTACAACTGGACCTATAAGGAGAGACCTTAGAGATCATCTCTTGCTGTCTTTTTAAAAGCTCAAATTCAGAAATGACCTTGTGACTGCTGCTTTCTGGCAGGCTGTTAGTATCATGAGGCGAGTTTAATCTATTCCCTTCTCTTACCAACTCTCTGAGACAGTATTTGCTTCATTAAGAACATAGTGGCAGATGTAGCGTGGCAGGAAGCAACTAAAGCTTAAAACCTTGGGGAAATGAAAGACAGAAAAACAAAAATTTGGGAGTGTTTGTTCTTCCTTGTGAGTCTTTTGTTTTTGGCTCCATTTTTACTTGTAGTTCACCAAATATGGAAGGTAAGTTGTTATGATATAATTGTGTTGGTAAAAGACAAGTTTAGAAATTATGTAGAGATCAACTTTTATTTACTTCTTATGGAAAAGAGTAGGTATTAAAACCTACTTCTGGTCTCTGAGGAATACAGACATACGTCTGTTCTTTGCAGGGTTTACCAAACAGAATATTAGGTTAGCTTTGTGAGGCTCCTCAGGCACTGGAATACTTGAGAGTGAAGCAGAGGATGTGGGGCAGAGAGTGTTTTCTGTGTTATTTATAAACCTGAAAGGGAAGTATGTAAAATACGTTCACAAGGAATATATTTAGCTCTTAACTTTTTTTACATTGTTATTAATCATGGTATCTGAGTCCAGACTGTCTTATATGGTGGGGATTAGAGGGGGGTGTGATATAAAAAGATAAATATAGACTCTTAAATTACAGTTTAACATGATAGCTATATTTTTTATTTCCTTGTATGAAATATATTTGGGATTTAAAAATAACAAATCTGTTCAGTGTTCTCTTGTACCTTCATATGTTGTACATATATATGCTTTTGTATATAGGAAGGTATTTATCTCATAAGAAAGATTATATGTTATTTCTTCTAGTGAAACTTATATGTCAGTTAAATATTAAACATTCTCTCTTAGAAGGGAAGCATTGTAGAAAAAAATATTAATCGTATTTTTCTATTTTTTCCTCTTGCAGTGGATCTGTACAATAAATAACATATCTAAACAGATATATTTAAGTGAAAACCCAGAGGTAATATTTTTATTTTATGTATCCAGATCTGGCAAAATTGAATAATTCTGTGGCTTATATGGCTTTTATTGTATTTTCTCAAGTTCTGTAATCTTTTAATTTGCCCTTGAATGGGCAACTTTCATATATCATGAATAGAATGAGTATCTGGTCTTCCTAGAACAGTAAATTATTTCAGAACATACTGAAATCAGTCAACCAACAAATGTAAGTAGACATCAACCTTGTGTTTAGCACCGTGTTGAGCACCATGGAGAAAGGGGATATAGAAGAAAAATAGGCCATGGCCTCTGCCCTCCAGGAGCTTATGTATGTGGGAAGAGAAAACTAAAACTTTAAGTAACATTTCCTATAAATTGAAAGTGTATGGTGATGACTGAAAGCTTAAGATTTCAGAATATTAAGATCAGTATGGATTTTAGTTTTAGAGAAAACTCTGTGGAGATGGCAGAAACCTGAGCTAGGTAGGATTTGTCCAGATTTTGAGGAAAAGAGCAGACACTGTAGATAAGAGAATAAAAACAAAAGCACAAATGCAGAAATGTTGTGTTTGTGAAATTAGTTGTATAATTAGAATTGAAAGGTCTTGTTGGAGAATAATAGAAAACTGAAATGTGCATACAAATCACCTGGGGACCTTGTTAAAATGCATATTACGTTTCAGTAGGTCTGGGGTGAGGCAGCCTGAACTCCCAAGTTTTGCCAATTATGCTTTGAGTAGCGGGTATCAAATCAGATGAACTCAGCAGTGTAGACAGAGTTGTAGATGCATTCCAAACATGCAGGCAGAACCCAGGGTGCAGAGAACTCTGGAAGGACCCATGAGTCCTAACTGCAGTGTAGTTGGGAAGAGACTTGGTTTAAGAGAGGAGCCATCTGACCTCTGCCAGTCTTGGTAGGCCCAGCTAGGCTGTGAACCTGGCTGCCTCCCAAGGCTGTTTGGGGCTGATGGGAGGTGGGGGGTGAGGGTTACAGTTTCAGCTGAGGCAGATCGGGGGTAATTTCTCTAGGAAGCCCTACCCTTCTAAGTCTTAAACTGTTGTTGGTGTAGCAGTTAATTAGACAGGACTGTTGGGGGACGTGTAGGAGGCCATTATAGTTTAGGCACGAATTGAGAGTCTGAACATGGTGGTAACCTGAGGGAAGAGAGAAGAATGAATCATAGAAACAGGTAAAAAGAAATTGGCTGGGCTAGTTAGTAACTGACCGATGTAAAGGATGAAGGAGACAAAGATGACTTCCAGGTTTTAAGCCCAAATGAAGGGAAGAACAATTTGGAAAAGAAGAGTTCTGTTTTTACCATAATGGTTTTGAGGTGCCATCCAAGACACATATGATTTGGATGCCTAGGAAAAAAGGTTTGAACTAAAGAAGCAAAATCTCATGACCTGAAAAATATTAGTTATTTCTGTTAGTTTTATAATGATCTAATGAGTTTAATCTAAGAATATCAGTGCTAACTGTAGAGAAGTCTTCTGCTTTTAGTAACCTGATCTCCTGCCAATCTTGCTTTTTCTTTCTGTTATGTGACTTGGGAACAACAGAAAATTAAAATGCAAATTAGATGACTTGTTAATACCTAGGGAATACAAAGGGAATATAGTGTTTGGATTTGAATAAGTCAGGCTTATTGTACTCTCCTGCCAATTATCAGAAGTCAGAGTTTTAATATTTTCCAGATTATCCAGAATTATTTTATTTATATTAATGAGAAGAAATTTTCATCAATTTGTGGTATTGTCTTCATACTTTTGCTAAGACACAGAAGTGCAAAAATGTTTTCTGATTATTTTTTCTAATGTACATGCTATTTTATTTAGCTTGTGTTTTAAATAATAAGTTTTAAATTATTTAATAAGTTTAATATTTTAATAAGTTTTAAAATATTTCTTATGGAAAGCTTTTTTTCAAATTTGGCCTGAAAATATCCATGATAACTTTATTAATAAATACACAGATATTTCTGAGCATAAATACATCCCGGAAAATCATGAAAACTTCAGCATCATAGTTATAAAATACTTTAATATTTTGTGACTATTTCCTGCTCCTTTTAAATTTCTTTATTTAGCAAATTTGAGTGCCCATATGCTAGGCACTGTACTAGGTGCTAGCAATACAAACCTTAATCTAAAAAAAATTTGATAGTTAAAATTTAAAGAAAAAATATTTCCTATTATGTATATTAGTAGAAAAAAATTAGATTTCCCCCCTAGGTTTACAGGAAGTAAGAGGAAACTTAAGTTATAATGTTGTGAAGTTAATTATGTGTCTTAATACTAAGACAAGAGAATGTGGAACTAGTTTAGTAACTTCAATTTACATTTTTAGTGTAACTCAGGGGCATTCTGACAGTTGAGAGAGTTATATTTAAACTTTTGGTTTTCTTGCTTTACTAATTAGTCCTTTTTTTAAAAAAAAAAAAGGAAATTGCTGCACGAGTAAATCAGTCAGCTTTGGAAGCTGTCACTCCTTCCCCGTCTTTCCAGCAGAGGCACGAGAGCCTGCGGCCAACAGGGTGAGTTACCAGTCTGTGGGCTATTTAAAGAACTATATGGGCTATTGAAAGTGTTAGCAAACACTTGGATTTTAGCAGTGCTAGTTACATTAGTACGAAATAGTTCTAGAAAATGTATTTCAAATCGGTAAATTTACCAGTAAGAGTGCTAAATAAATGATGATTCCAGATTTCCCTTGTGTTTATCTCTAGGTTAAAGTGATTTACATTTCTGAATTTAGTAGTTGGAAAGAAAAAGTCTTTTGATAAAGTCTTTTGACAAAGTAGCTGTGATTTGGGATTGTGTTTATTAAAATTTGTTCTCATCGACTTATAAAATTGTATTTTCTTTTCTCATAGTTTAAGTGTTTAATTTCCAAACGAGAAAACTAAATGCAATGCCTTCTTGTTTTCTTCTGTGCTTAGACAATCTCGGCCACTGACAGCTCGAACCAGCAGTTCAGGATCCATAGGATCTGAGTCCACAAATTTGGCTGCCCTCTCTCTAGATTCTCTCGTTGCCCCAGACACCCCAATACAGTTTGACATCATTTCTCCTGTGTGTGAAGATCAGCCTGGCCAGGCAAAAGCCTCTGGCCAGGGAGGCAGGTGGGTGATAGGCAGGTCTGTAGGGCTGTAAGGCTTATGAGCCAATTTCTACAGTTGAGAGCCATCTCTCATAAACCTTGTGCATCAGCTATGTTTTACTTTCTTTGTTTAATTACCTAACAGAATTTTGATAGTTGGAGAAGAATCATGCAGGCTTTTCTCTGTTTTTTGCCTAGTTAAATGAGTTAAGATAATTTAGTTTTAAAAATACTCAATTCTGAATTGTTTATCAGATCTACTTCTAAGGTATTTACTCTTAAAATTACAGAAGAAAGTTGACAGTCCGATTTTTACGTCATGACAATATTTTTTAAATTCTTGAGAGTAATACATGTGCTACAGGTTTATTAGAAAACGTTATCTAGGGGACTTCCCTGGTTGCCCAGTGGGTAGGACTCTGTGCTTCCAATTCAGGGGGCCCGGCTTCGATCCCTGGTTGGGGAACTAGATCCCGCATGCATGCCACAACTAAGAAGTCCACATGATGCAACTAAGAAACCCGCATGCTGCAACTAAAAAAAAAAAAAAAAGTTATCTTGTGTCAGAATAAGAAATCTCCAGGAAGGAACTAAAACATTGTCATGCTATGAATTATTAATGAATTATCTTTTGTTTATATAATGAGAAATCCTTGTCAAAGCAGTTAAAATTTTTCTTTGGCTATGGATGAAGGAAACGTGGCTTAAGGCAAATCATTTATTAAGTAGGTGGGGCACCTAATAAATTGATAATGTAGTAATTTGGATATACATGGCCGTGACCAAGAAAAGATAATTTACTCTTTTTTTTTCTTTTTTCTTTTTTTTAAAAAATAAATTTACTTATTTATCTTTGGCTGTGTTGGGTCTTCTTTGCTGCGCTCAGGCTTTCTCTAGTTGCGGTGAGCAGGGGCTACCCTTCGTTGCAGTGCACGGGCTTCTCTTGTTGCGGAGCATGGGCTCTAGGTGCGCGGGCTCCGTAGTTGTGGCTCGCGGGCTCTAGAGCGCAGGCTCAGTAGTTGTGGCGCACCCGCTTAGCTGCTCTGCGGCATGTGGGATCTTCCTGGACCAGGGCTCGAACCCGTGTCCCCTGCATTGGCAGGCGGACTCTCAACCACTGTGCCACCAGGGAAGCCCAGATAATTTACTCTTGATCACAGAAATATACTTAGCATTTGATATGATAGGTCAGACATGTATTAGGGAGATCAATTTCATGTTATCTTAATGCCAGTGTTATTTTAGAACCACTTAGCTGTTTGTCTATAAAACCTACTTTGGATTGTACTTTTCTTCCTTCATTGTGGGTGTGTCATGAGCCATGCACACTAAGGAGGGAGGTAGCTTCCATCTCTAGTTAGCTTTTCTTGCATTCTGTTACGTATGCCTTGAGAAATACAGGTTTAAAACTAGAAAATGTTCAAATTATCATAGTTAACTTGCGACATGTACTTAGAGGACCTAAAACAAGTTTTTTTACAATCCAAGGAAATTCCTGGCATTTTTCTCATGTACCTAAAGTTGAAGCTAAATTAGCCATTCCTCTGTCCTACTTTATTTAAATTCAAGAACTTTTGCAACATGTTTTATTATAATGTTGATTTTTGTGTGTCTATGGCTAAACATGCAATCTGTCCACATCTTCTAAAATATAGCAACTTTGAGTTCAGCCTGTTAACTTAGTGTGAGGGCAGAGGCCTTCATCACAAGTAAGTTGGTCATCAGTAGTGTTCCTTAACAGGAAGGGGTATTTTGGAGCTTTTTAAAAATGTATGTACAAGGTTTTGTGACTTTTAGTTTTTAACTCTGTGTTCAGTGATTGAGATTCCTTCCATGTGGCTCATGGTAACTGACCTCTGGTTCATAATTTTTTAAAATACTTTTCAGGCGTACAAATCCATTTGGAGAATCTGGAGGAGGTACAAAATCTGAAACTGAAGGTAAAACAAGTGTAGTATTCTTGTATTTTAGAAATTCTCAGAGCAGTAAACTGTGTGAAGAATTTGATGTTTACGTTTGTTTTGTTGTATGCTGTTTTAATGGTATCTATACTTCACAGTTTTCTCTTTTCACTCATAGAACACTTAAAGCAACAGAACTTAATCAAACTTAAGATTTCATTATTCACACAAAATTATAGATTATGATACTTTTGACCTCATAGTCAAATTCTCATTCCATAAGATATCCTTTGACCTTTTCCTAACAGCTGTTTTCTTCTGGTTTTGGAGCATAACTTTTTTTTTCTTTTTCCCATAGCTATTTACTTTGATATAATTTCAAACTTACAGAAAAGCTGTAAGCATAGTAAAAGGAATTCTTTTTAACTCAGAAGTACCAATTGCCAAAGCATAACCTTTTGCTATTTGAGTTTGAGATCTTAATTTTTCTATAAGATGAACACTGTAGTTAGGAGTTATTTCTAAATGCTTCTGCTATGTTGAATTTTTCATTGGAAAACCTAAAGAAAGTGTATTCCTTAGGAAAAGAAATTTGGTATTTAAAAATACGTAATGTACCTTGTTTTGTTGTAGATTCTATTCTTCATCAGTTGTTTATTGTCCGATTCCTTGGTTCTATGGAGGTGAAATCAGATGACAATCCAGATGTTGTTTATGAAACAATGCGCCAAATCTTAGCTGCCCGGGCCATCCATAACATCTTTCGTATGACAGAATCACATTTATTAGTCTCTTGTGATTGTTTAAAGTAAGTAGTAACCTGTCCCTCAAAAAACTGTAGGGAAAAATGTTTACATAATTTTAGCCTAATTAAAATTTGTCTCCCAAATTTTTAATTATTATTATAGGTTAATTGATCCACAGACACAAGTTACAAGGCTCATGGTGAGTTCTGCATGTTTAAAGCTTTATTTTAAGTCTCTTTGTACATATACACATCTTAATCTTTATAATAATCCTGATTCTGTATATCCAGATATGGTAGCGTGAATTATGATTGGGCTTTAGGGTGTTATAATTGAGTCTATGGCTATCTCTACAAAAAAGTTGTAACATTCCATGTAACTTAAAGAATCAGGGGGCTTCCCTGGTGGCGCAGTGGTTGAGAGTCCGCCTGCCGATGCAGGGGACACGGGTTCGTGCCCCGATCCCGGAAGATCCCACATGCCGCGGAGTGGCTGGGCCCGCGAGCCATGGCCGCGGAGCCTGTGTGTCCGGAGCCTGTGCTCCGCAACGGGAGAGGCCACAGCAGTGAGAGGCCCGCGTACAGCAAAAAAAAAAAAAAAAAAAAAAAGAATCAGGGCCTCCCTGGTGGCGCAGTGGTTAAGAGTCCGCCTGCCGATGCAGGGGATACGGGTTCGTGCCCCGGTCTGGGAGGATCCCACATGCCGCGGAGCGGCTGGGCCCGTGAGCCATGGCCGCTGGGCCTGCGCATCCGGAGCCTGTGCTCCGCAACGGGAGAGGCCACAGCAGTGAGAGGCCCGCATACCGCAAAAAGAAAAAAAAAAAAAAAAAAAAAAAAATCAATTCAATCTGGTGTGATACTTAGTATTTATATTTATCCCTCAATTAGGGAGCATCTATCATACACTAAAGAAACTAAAAATTAAATTAAGGGATTAAAAGGCCAACATGACTGAGTTTATTTTATAATTATCTGTTTTGAAATAGCTGCAGGAGCCTGTGCTCCGCAGCGGGAGAGGCCACAGCTGTGAGAGGCCCGCGTACCGCAAAAAAAAAGAAATAGCTGCAGGCATGTGCTTCTATTTAATCATTTAATAATATAGACCATTTTTGTTACTGAATTTGAATTTGTAAAATGTGTTATTGACTAATAAAACAAATTCAGTATTCAACAACCTTTTAATTTCCTGACAATCCAAACCAAATATGACATTGTTTGTTCTTGGATTACCATTCGGTTAAGAAAAACAATTGTCTCTAATGTTCTATTTAGGATATTAAATAACTTAGTACATGAGTTTGTCATATATAAGAGGGCTGTTTTAATGGTTTGAAAAATTTCATGTTTGCTTCTGATGTTTTCTGTGGCAGTTTCCATTACCCGGTGTAGTTTTGTATGCTACACACCAGGAAAATAAGAGGCTTTTTGGATTTGTTCTTCGGACATCAGGAGGGAGAAGTGAAAGTAATCTGTCATCAGTCTGCTATATATTTGAATCAAACAATGAGGGTGAAAAGGTATGTGGCTTTTCAAAATGTGTTTCTGTTGTGAAATACGTGTCATAGTCAAAGTTCTTGCTAAGATTTCTGGAGAAAAACTCCCAAACTTTGCCTAGTCCAACTGAGTTGCTTGACCAAAGCCTCTTGTTTTGAAGAGAGCTGAGCTGATGGGTTGGGCCATCTGACTCCACAAACCTGTATCCTCCTGGCCATTGATAGCTGTTGCAATCTTCTGGCTTTGTTAACTTATCCTGGGAATGCAAAATATTCCCATAATCAGCCATTTCCAAATGTCTTCATCATAGAGTAGCAGCAGCAGCAGCTGCTTGCTTTGTTCTTTGCAACTTTACCATCTCAGTAATGAATTTGAGATAACATGTGAAATGTTATCTATGTATGTGAAAGAGGTGAGAGCCAGCAGTGGGAGCTCACAGACTCTGAAGAAAATACACAAAGGATTGGTTTTGGGGCTGGAACATTCTTAAATCAGCTTTTGTTTGAAGCAGTGTATTAAAATGAGTTATAAAACTAGTTACATCAGCCATTTGGACACTTGATGTAAGAACTGCCTGAGTTTTTCTTACTTGTTCCCCCTTTAGATTTGTGATTCTGTTGGACTGGCAAAACAGATAGCTTTGCATGCAGAACTGGTAAGAATCCAAGACACTTAATTATCCAAGAATGTTAACTAAAGTAATATAAGATCTTTCATATTAGCAAGTAAATAAAAATGATTTTGCTATGCAGGGTTAACAATAGATGCTATTGCTGATACATAGCATTTAGAATTTGGATAAATTGCTAACATTAGAATGTAAATTTTTGGTGTGCTTTCTCATAAATGCAAATAATAATTTGAAAAGGTTACAGAGGTAATATTAATTGACAAGTTAAAATTTAAAGTTATTTCATATTTAATTCATTAGTTGTATTCATCTGGTCTTCAGGATCGCAGGGCATCAGAAAAACAAAAAGAAATAGAGAGAGTAAAAGAGAAGCAACAGAAAGAACTCAGTAAACAAAAACAAATTGAAAAGGTATGCAGTCCTAATGTCTAGATCTTCTCTGACTAGATATGATGTTTATGAAGAGTTTCCTTAATTCAGCACTGTGACTTTCATATTGGAATTTTCAAGTGAAGGTCTGTTTCTACTTGCTCAGCCACTTCATACATAACCAGATGATTCATAGCATAGCAGAAAAGGATGACATCTGTCTTCTTGGCTGCGCTGCACCGCTTGTGGGATCTTAGTTCCCCAACCAGGGATTGAACCGGGGCCCTCGTCTGTGAGAGCTCGGAGTCCCAACCACTGGACTGCCAGGGAATTCCTGACATCTGTCTTCTGATACAATGTTTACATTATAGTTATATTGACATGTAGTGTGACTTGCTGTTTAGCAAACATACTACATATTCCAGAAGAGGTTGGAAGGTTGTCTCTGTCAAAGTAGATCTTTTGAGAGGAGATATATATATGGCTTTCATCATTGGTAGTTGTGTGTGTGTGTGTGTGTGTATACATACACACACACACACACATAGAGAGGGAAGGGAGGGGATGTGGAGTGATTCATTATGAGCCTTTTCTGTACTTTATAATGAGAGAGAATGATGGCTTGAATGTAAGTTGTTGGCCATTAAAATGGAGAAGAGTGACATGCTGGCTTTTGTAGGCTTTCTAGAAAAGTGTCAAAATTTACTTTGGTGTTGCATTGGTTGTGTGTAGACTTTCTTTTCAGTAAGTTGCCAGAATTATGCCTACATATTTATGACAGAAGAGTTGAAGTGGCTCTCAAGTATGTATTTAACTGCTTAGTTTCCTATTTGATTGCAAACAATTAACTTTAAGTTTCTTTTCTGTCTTTTCCACTAGGACTTAGAAGAACAAAGTCGGTTGATAGCTGCTTCCAGTAGACCAAACCAAGCCAGTAGTGAGGGGCAGTTTGTTGTCCTTAGCAGTAGCCAGTCAGAAGAGAGTGATTTGGGAGAAGAAGGAAAGAAGAGAGAGTCAGAAGCATAAACTTATCCTTACTTTTTGGTTGATATTCGCCCCCCACCCCTTTGAATTTGTTGACAATTTCTGTGGTGAAATGGCACAAGGTAACAACAATGCTGAACTATCAGGGAGACTAAAATTTATATTTGCTTGTTTATTTTAACTTCATTTTTTAAACTACGACTGACCTTGATAACTTAGGTTTGCATTGATTTTTTTTTTCCCTTAGAAATAATATACTATGCAGTAACTTCAAATTCCACATGTCTAAAAGAAACCTGTTCATATCCCTGAAGTAGATTGCTGAGGAATTACAGTTGCTCAAGCCTGTTCTTCCTTCAAATTGTGAACTTATTACCTTGCATTGTAATCAGCTGTGACCATAAGAAATCGTTTATTCTTCAGCTTCAGATATTCATGGATATGCTCCCTCTCTTTCATTAGGAACAATTGCTGGCAGTGAGGAAGCTTTTGACTGAATAGGTTTAAAATCCTTATACAGATAATTCTACAAGTTTGCAAATATTTTAACAATGTTAAATGTGCAATAGAACTTTTACAAAATAATTAGAATAGAGATTTTAGACTTAAGGTTTCAAGTTGTGGCAGGTGGTACTGTTGATTTCAGGGCATTTTCTTGGATTGCTCGCATTTCTCTGATGTACTACACCTGATGCCAGTGGGAAAGAAGCTTAAGTGTCTTCAGTTCAAGATTGCTACAGCCCTTGGCATTTTATTATCACATTCTTAGTTCTCAGGTTGGGACTTGAATTGTTGCTGCAGAGCAGTAATGGTTAAAATAAGATTTTGGAATTTATTAAAAGGGATTTTTTTGTTGTTCAAATACATTTTAGATTAGGATTTAACATGTAAAGATATTGTTACAGGATACATTGTATTTTCTGCATTGTGTGAAATAATTTTTATTGAAAATCAAGTGACATTTAGAAAGAAGTTCTATAGCAATTGTTTCCTGCTTAAAAATTCTCAGAATTTAGTTTAAAAATGTAATCTTTTAAATTTCAGACTGATAGCCCACAGTATTTTCATAATTCCATGTTTTTATAAAATACTGTTCATCACTTTATATCCGTGAAGGCAAATAATATATGAGAATAGAATAATTTGCACTAATTATTGTAAATACTTGTCCTCTTTAAATAAGTAGAGTGAAAGGTCTAATTCCATGAAAGACTGAAAGGCAATTGAGTGCTTGTTATAGGAGAGTCAACCCAGGAAGGATTTTAACCTGGTGCCAAGGTTAAAATGACATTTCTCTACTGCCTAATTCTGTGTCAAAACTTGATTTTTTTTTTAACTTGGATTTTTAACATTGCTGATAGAAATTATGTTCCTGTGTTTCACATGTAAAAGTATATATGGCCAAGTTAAATATATTGAATAAAATATTTTACACAGTCATGCATTTAAAATTTTCAAGAGATTAGCCACTAAGACTAATTTTACAAGGGAAAAGCCTTTTGTTATTTAACATATAGTTTTTTCTTTTTAGTTCTGATTTAGAAATGGCATATAGTTCTCACAATATAGTGTGGGTGTTTCACACTGTATATACATTGTTTTCTGTAGGAACGGGATAGATAATTATATATAGGATCATGATTTTTTTTAGCCATGTGCCAAATGGGAATAATGATTACTTAATCATTATTTTGAAGCCTTATGTTACCACATATAGTAAAAAAGTAGAAATTTATGGAATACTTTTTGAAAAAAGTTTATTTTGTCCTTGCTAAAGGGAATGCTTTCACAGTAGTTTGTGTATCATTCCTTTTGTAGAAATTGAAATTTCTTCTGTGGTCAGCATTTGCTTAGTCACAGCAGGTCCTGCTTTTAAGACCTTTTTGAGAATTAGTAAGCTTTTTGTTTCAGTAAGTCTTTTACTATAAAGTTGTCACCTCACTTAGTTCAGGTGTAACTTGTCAGCCACGGTGCAGGGAAGGTGATCAGCATTAGGAGGCAGTTTTACTAGGCTGGTGCTTTGCATGGTAGCGTACTGCTGCCCTTGGTGAGCACTCTGGGTCAAAGTGTAGGCTAAAGTTAAGGGTACTGGCAGACTTAGGGATGCTGGACAGACTTGTGGTTCCTTTTAAGTCATGTTTTGATAGGAATTTCCACAATAACACACCAATGTCCATAGGTCAGACCAAAGTGCTTTCCAGTGCCAAATAGAAGTTATGTGTGGGTTTAACAATTTTAGATGATTCAACTTCTGTTCCATTACTGTAGAACCATATGAATGATTCCATTACTGCAGATACTTAAGGATCAACTTTAATAAATTCTGTGTTTTGTTTAAAGAAGGCTCCCCATGGATTTCTGCGTAATGTTAAAGCTGATCTTTGTTACCCTTTGAAATCCCTTCAAGCTTCTTTTGGATGCTTTGGTGGTGATTGAATTAGGTTTTGGGATATCTTTCTCAGACTTGAACTTGCACTTAATGGTTTTAGAAATTAACAAAACTGATTCTTTAAAAGGAAAGAAATTAAGTCTACCTAATTCTGCTAGGCACTCTTGCTACCTATGTCAACAGTACTTTTGTAACTATGGTAGTGAAGTCAATAGATAGGAAACTGATTATTCCTTCCCCCTTGGGAAAACTTGCTAACAAGGGACTAAAACTGTTGCCTTGAACACAGTCCCCAGTCTAGTTTTTGCCATGTCTACAATGATTACTTTGTGTTTAATTTCAAAAGAATTCTCAGATTCCGCAGTCTAGGGGTGGTAAATTTATGTTACTTTTATGCTTGAGGAAAGGATAGTAGAGTGTGCATACCATTCTACATAACATATAATCATATGTGGTAAAGGCATCTGAGTTAATTTTGAGTTATATGTAGGAACTGCAAGTACTTAAGATTTGAATCTTCTTATACCTGCTGACAGACCCTAAGAGCCTGTGTTTTGTAAAACCTCTGCCACCCAAATTAATAAAATGAAAATATTAATATTGGTTTTGATAACAGCCTCGTAGCATTCAAACTGTACTTTAAATATTCAAACACACTGATTGTAGCAAGCAAGCCTTTGACTTTATTTTTATCAAGTTTGGCTTACTTTTCTTTCATGAGATTTTTTCTTCCATATTAATTAATAATACATATTAATTTGAAACTGGAACTATATTATACTTTGTAACTAATCTCTTATGGCTGTACTCATGTAATTTACTTAGGTTAATATGAGAACTGGGGATTAAGTTATAACTAATGTGCAAAACCACTTTGTATATTTGGTGATTTTGTAATGTAAGTGAATTGGTTCATTCTTATTTCACTGATACTGTTAATCATGCATATACAATTAAAAATTATGCTTCATTTCCCTTTAGAATTAAATTTGAAAAACTCGACTTTATGTAATGGTGGTATACATGTGGAGTGAAGAACTTATTTTTTCATTTTGTCAAAATAAGTATTCGTGACAAGGCTTCAGGAAATATGCTGTTAGGAGATTTTTAATGTATAATAAAGTCCATGATTTTTTTCATAGTCTTTTTTGTATGAAATATTTGATATATACTCTGAATTTTACTTCTCCAAGTAATTTCAAATGATGCTTATAAAACAATTGGACAGGGCTTCCCTGGTGGCGCAGTGGTTGAGAGTCTGCCTGCCGATGCAGGGGACACGGGTTCGTGCCCCAGTCCGGGAAAATCCCACATGCCGCGGAGTGGCTGGGCCCGTGAGCCATGGCCGCTGAGCCTGCGCGTCCGGAGCCCGTGCTCCGGAACGGGAGAGGCTGCAACAGTGAGAGGCCCACGTACCGCAAAAAAAAAAAAAAAAAATTGGACATTTTCTTAATCTGTTATGATACTGTTATTACACATCTAACGCTACTGCAATTCCATAACAGCTAAAACGGGAAAAAAATGTCGCTTATGTGGAAATAATACTAATTCATATCTAGTGACTTTTTTCCTTTGGAAAAATTAAGAGAATTTTCAATAATTACCCTAGACATGTTACAATGTATACTTGCTATGTTGGGTCCTATTCAAGGAAATTCCTGTAATTTAAAGGGTCAGGTTATTGTGTACACCAGCTTAAGTGGCTTGGGCCTGTAGTTTTAATACTAATGCATATTCATCCCCTGTGCTCTTTATGGTTTCCTGTAGCACTTACCAAGTTCTGTTCTTCTACTGGCAGTTTGTTTTAATTTGTTTTGAATTTTATAAAATGTATACACTTGTAGAAGGTCCAGGGAGTGGATGAAATTAACTTCAGAATTCTGTAATTTATCTAGGTGCACGTATATCCTAAATATAATTTGTGTATCGACATACATATAATCTAGCACCCATTTATAAACAGACACCACAATTTGATTAAAAAAAATAAAAACTATTCATGCCAGCTAATTTTGCAAATTTTTTATGTGAAAACTGTATTATTAGTAATTTTAAGTCTGTGCTTACTGAAATAGTCTGTATAGCCATGAATTCCTACATCAGAAAGAAATCATATAACTTCAGTTTCCTTAAGAAGGACTATATTATGCTAAAAAAAAAGTATGCTAAGACTAAACATATAAACATCAAGCTATAACTGACTGGGCCTGTGGTCATCATCCTGCCTCTCTGTTCTCTCTGTTGATGTGCCGTATAATGGTACACAGGTATGGCTGAATGAATGTCTTCTTAGTTTCTTTCCTCGCTTCCACATACAGAAACCTGTACTTAAATAAATGCAGCATAGAATATATAGAAATAAAATTTTAAACTAACAAACACCTATAACTGCTTCTATCAGTGAGCCCCTCCTCTGTGTCTAGTAGTGGACTAGGTTCAGTACAGAAATCATAAGCCATCATCCATTTGAAAACACTTTTAGTGATCACATTAACCAATAAATGGCAACCCTTAGCCAGGGTTTTGTAGAAAGAAGGAACGCATGTATCCCATTAATGATGAAATCGCAATTGAAGGTTCTCTTTCAATTAACTGAATTACCTCAGTAATGGACTCTGCAAGTAAACAGACACTAAGCTGGCCATGGGACTTCTGTACAAGAATAGCTAATTTTAGGGTCATGTACTGGGGTCAATTCTTTATTCATTGCAGTCACTAAGACATTTTATATATGTACTTCTCTATAAGAAGGATTACTGTTAAGAATTATCTTGAATTATCAGAGGTAGCATTTATTATTTTGAGCATGTAGAAATGTGAATTTATACATTTAATGTAAGATGAATACAGCATTAGAACTGATGTATCTTAGTTAATTGAAATTTTTACTGTTTGGGTTTTATTTTTACAAAACTGCCTTTCAGAATGCCAGCTATCTGTTGAGAGGCTATGTTCAGAGTGACTTTTTAAAGAATGTAGACTGCATTGAGATTTTAGTTGCTAGGTAAAGTGAGAAATATGAATCAATGTAACAAGTCAAATTTTAAGAAAGACATCTGTGGAATTATATACCTTTTCATCCAGAATAGTTTGATTACCAGGTTCCTGTGAAAATTCCTTGTTCATAAAGGTCATATTCTTTGTAAAGGACATATGCCTTTAGACGATTGGGTAACGGAAGAAATGACATGAAGATGGGGCAGCGCAAATGTAAACGTCCCATACACTTCCGGATCTTGAGGCGGCACAAATGTTTCAGGGAGCGAGGGTTTGCTAAAATGAAAAACAGGCACATTATCCAAAAGAAAGAATTGCTTCATTTTTTAGTGATCTTTAGCAAATGTATTCTATACTTAAGCCACCAAGATTTTCATTTGCTGTGACTAAATGGAAAAGTTAATTGGGAAATAGCTTTCCACTTCTCACTGCAGATCTCGTAGCTGTGGTTTCAGAGCCATGTCACGTTAGAGTCCAAAGACGCATCAGTTGTGGATCTGGCCTGTGAGACCTAAAGCTCCTACATCTGTGTGTATTAACCCCCTGTCCTGCCCCTTGGGGTCAGGCTAAAAACTAAAATCACTACCTGTGGGGAAATTATATGAAAGAAATTCTTCTTAATTTGACTTATGTGCTACTGTGAAAGAATTTGATTTGAAGGGTCATTTAATATCCTCTGTAGCCTTAGATCTTAGCATTTTCTCATCCCTGTTTTTAGTGCCATTTCATAGTTTTTAATTCCTGTGTCTATGGTGTTCTATAGGATCAGAAGAAAAGTATTATCTACCTATATAATAAATAATTACCTCACAGATTTTATCCATTGGGAAATGGTAGTAAGTACAAATTAAGTGTAGTTATAAACGGTAACATTTTTTAGATAGGAATAGTATTTTTCTTGGTTTCTTTAGGTCAAGTTTTAACTGAAGAGAACAATGTTCTACAAAAGAAATAAGAGTTCAGTTAGTATTTTTTGGTAAGAATCGTCAAGAAAGAAAGATACTCACTCAAGATAAAATGGATTTCTGACCAGAGCCTCTGTTTTTGGAGCACAGCTTTCAACTTTGAACAGATCCTAACTTGATCAACATAATCAAGCATCACTCGAACAACCTTTCCAGAGAGATACTGCAGCCATGACAAAGTTATTACTTCGCAGAACTGAGGAAGAAAATCAGAACTATGAAAGTAAATGGAAAACTAAGTATCTGTGGTTTAACACAGTAATCAAAAGAACACTAAACTCGGAGTCAAGAACCAAGGTTTGAAGTTCCTCATTTATAAACTAAGGTGTTGAACAAGAAAATATTTCTTAGCTCTAACATTTGGAAAAATATTTACTACCAAGTCTTCCAAACTTTATAAGATACGAGGGTTTAAAACAGACTATTACATAATATCTTTTATCCCCTTTGGTTGCCCGCATGGCTGTCTGGAATAAAGATTACCTTTCCAGCTTCACTTGCATCTAGATGTGGCCATCTGACTAAGTTCAAGCCAATGAGATGTCAATGGAAGTGTGAGCAACTTCCAGAATGCTGTTAAAAGAAGAGCAAGGTGTGTGCTGCTTCCTCCTGCCTGCCTTCCTGCTGGTTGGAATGTGGATGTGAGTTTCTCCTGTGAATCATGGAACCGTCCAATTAGAAGGCTATTTACTCTCGCCTTTATTTATAGGAGAGGGGAGTAAGCCATTTTATTAGAGCCTCTCTTATTTGGGGTTTTCTATCATTCATAACCTATTCCCACTCTGATACTTCAAATGTATGATAGTTTCTGCCTTTAAGTAATTTACATGTCCTTACACAAGATGCCCATGTAAGAAGGCAAATAATACTATATGAAAAGTCAGGAAATAATACAAGATGACATATTGCTTAAATACCAAGTCCTACATTAATCATAACCTAAAAGTAATATACAATATTAAAATATTTTCCTTTTCAGAATTGACTCAAAGTTCTTTCTCCATTTTATTTATATTTTCAGATTTTAATAATATGAATTCAAGTATCTATAGTGCATCTATTGTGTGCTAAGCACAGATCTGTAAGCTGAGGAAAGTGGTGAACAAGAGCTTACATTCATGTATTTGTGGGGGAGATACATAATCAGTAAAATATTAAGAATTTCAGAAACTGATAAGTACTATAAAAGAAATGAAAAGCATTAAAGAGAATAATTAGGGAACAGAACTACCTTAGGTAAGATGCATAAGGAAGGGCCTCTCTGAGGAGCTAACACTTGAAATGAGACCTGAAGGGTGGCAGCTATTTGAAAAATCGGGGGAAGAGCTCAAGCTGGGGAAAATAGAAGTGACCAATTAAGTAGGGGGAAAATAGGAGACTGTGGTGTGATGACAGCTAAGAGAAAAATGTCTCAAGAAGAAGAGAGTGGTCAGCTATATTTATTGTGATCCTTTTTTCATCAAAATGTGACCAAAGAAAACCATTAATCAAATGTTAGAGCCAAAAACCTAGGGGTACAAGTATAAGGAACCCAGAAGCATTTTAGCTAGATAACTCACTTCTTCAAAGAAAAAGCATAACTGGTATATAAGGCTGCATTTATTTTTCACAGCCTTGTTCAAATGTTGCTTCATTTGTGAAACTCCCTACCTAGAGTTAAATCACTTTTTCCTCTAAACTGTTTCTATACCTTTTACATCTTTCTACTATCATGTTTATTTTATCATATATTTATCATATTAAAATCTTTCCCTCCATGAGCTTCTGGAGGGGATGGAGTTTTATCTTTTGCTGTAGTTCAGGGCCACGGATAATGACTACATAGGGTGACACAGCCGATACTGTGCACTTACCATAGTATCTTTGATAACTGTAGATGTCCAGCCTTCAAAAGTATAGAAAGGATGAGCTTTGTCTCCGTGAGGACAATCAAAGCATCGCTCTGTGTCATACCCATAATTCAACAGCATCCTGAGCATGACTTCATCTTTCAGCGTGTATTGAAGTGCTGATGGGAAATGTAAAGGGTTGACTTTGCAGAAGTAATTAACGTTGGCCCCATGCCTTAGCAGCAGGCTTATCAGCTCATAGTTGCCCATCCTTAGGGCTATCTGGAGGCAGTTAACTGGGTCTTGATTAGGCAGAGCTCCAGCACTCAGAAGCAGCTTAACTGAAGAGAGGTCACCATTTGATACAGCAAAGTACAAAGCTGACTTCCTGTGGTCATCATAGTGTTTGCGAATTCTCTGATCTAGCATGAAATTTACATCAAATCCAGCCTGGATGAGAAGTTCCAGGCATTTGGGGTGTGCTCCTGCTGCTGCACAGTGAACTGGACTGATGCCACTCCGCTTAATGGCAGCAAAATCCGTGACTGGAACCAAAATCTTTAGAGCTCTGAGAAAGAATTTCAAAGTGCATTAAAAAATAGTTTTTGTTAAGATGCTGCATTGACCTGTATATGATTGCTTTATACTAGCACTGGATGGTATTAGTATCAGTTGGTATTTAGACACTCCAACAAAAAAAAGCATAGTCCTGCATCCAAAAACTCAGATACCACGTAAAGTTAAATGAAACTAAGGTGTAGATATAAAACTCAGAATTACCCCAGTCAGTGAAACCTGAGGCTCCCCATATTGCCAAACGACCTGAAAATAAAATAGTTTTATGTCTCTTCAGGGTCTACAGAGGATGTCTGAATTTACCACTTT
Organism: Mesoplodon densirostris; assembly: GCF_025265405.1. Lineage (NCBI taxonomy): Eukaryota > Metazoa > Chordata > Mammalia > Artiodactyla > Ziphiidae > Mesoplodon > Mesoplodon densirostris. Next base: position 78,057,070 of record NC_082670.1, read on the forward strand.
CTAGCTGGTCAAGAGTTTCTCACCTTTAAAAGGGGTGTTGGAGTTGTAGGATCAGAGATGAAGAATATAAAATTCCCAGAAGCTGCCCCCCCTCCAAAACCCCATAGCTATTACTATTTCTATTATTTGCAATAATGTAGTTGAACTTACAACAAGTGGCCTCTGTCAGCTGCCACATGAATGGGCAGGTGGCCTGAATTCTTAGGGATGTTGGCATCAGCTCCATACTCTAGCAGGAGAGTCACAGAGTCTGGATTTCCTCCACTAGCTGCTTCAAGTAAGATGGAAGAAGAATCAGAGGCCTGACCAAGAGCATTAGCTCCTAGGAGGAGAAAGAGTAATGTTATGCAAAGAGTCTTTTCCACCATATTGCTTAAGTATTCTTAAAAGTGTACCACCACTACCAAAAAGCAATTATTGAGCAGCTACTTTAGCAAAACACTAAGAATCAAAGACATAAAGTATGTACCTCCTGTCTCAGACAGTTTACAAACTAGTTGGAGAGAGAAAATGGTGTAAGCAGTCTCTAAGTTATAAGTAGGTTGGCTTTCAGAGTAATTTTATGTTATTTGTTTCTAACTTAAATATCCCAGGAGAAGTAATTTTATAGAAGATGGTTTTATTTCCAGACCAGCATACAAAAGCTCGCTTACCTCATAACACACTATAAGATGGTACTAACAATCCTATTGAACTATGTCACCATGACATCTAATGAAGATCTTACGGTGGAAAAGCTTATTTGTTCTGTTTTAACTTGTTCCTAGGAGACTGTTCATACTAAGAAACACTGGCTGTTTTTAGTTGAAGATAGGGACTGCTGATAGTTAAAAGGGTATATTGTAGTACCCTGTAAGCTAAGTGCTGTGTGAGTGGTGTGGATAATAAGAGTACAGATATAGGCTGTCTTCTTGAAGATCTCAGGGCTGGGATTGTGAGCAGGGCTGGGAGGTGAAGGAAGGAGGAAGGAATTTGGGGTCAGTTGTGGAAGGCCTCTCAGTAAAGGCTTTGAAGAAAGAGTAGCATTCGAATGGACAAAAGAAAAGGAGGACACTCTGGGCACCTTCACAACTCATATAAAAAAGATATAGTGACTTTAGTGTGGACTCCATAATCTTCAGAATATAAGGACTCTAATATTTATTGACTTTCTTGCATGTGTAAGCAGTAAGCCAAAGCCCATTTATGGTGTATGTTGGCTCATCAGAGTCATTTGTTCTTCTCTGTTCTTTATTTTGGCAATATCATCCACATACAAATTCTATTTCAATATATTATTCCTAACTTATATGGTGTCATTGTGCTTTTCATGGAATGGCACTCTATTGCTGTTTTAACTTGGAGGAAGTTGAAAGATCTTTCTTCATGGAAAAGATTATGATGAATCAGATCTCAGTCTTAAAAGCTCATATAGTTTTAGATGCAAAACTCCAGACTCAAGTGGAGTTGTACAGTGGGAGGAGAGATGAAAGTGACTTCAGTCTTTGGAAAATTATGTCCCCTCCTTACAACTGCAGAATGGGGTACCCAAATGATGCCATTCATTGAATAATCCATCTTGAAAATGAATTCCTAGAAGACAGATTATCTTCTCTATGTTCTGGAAGGAATCCATAAAATGATTCCTATAGAAGAATTCTCACTGTAGCATTTGATGAGGAATAATCCATTTTAGGTGGGTGTTCTCTTAGTGAAAGTTCTGCATAGAACTATGAGAAATCTATTATATGCACCAGGTTTTTTCTTTTACTGAAGAACTTACTCACATTTTTTGCTAATACACGTAATATATGTCCTGATTATCATCACTCAATTAAATAACCCCTTCCTGCATATTTTTGTCTAATTGAAAAATTTATAAATAGATTAAAATTTTTTTTTTTTTTTTGCGGTACGTGGGCCTCTCACTGCTGTGGCCTCTTCTGCTGCGGAGCACAGGCTCTGGACGCGCAGGCTCAACGTCCAGGACTCACGGGCCCAGCCGCTCCACGGCATGCGGGACCCTCCCGGACCGGGGCACGAACCCGTGTCCCCTGCATCGGCAGGCGGACTCTCAACCACTGCGCCACCAGGGAAGCCCATATTAAAATATTTTGAAAATTTAAAAAAAAAGAATATAGTGGCTCCCCCAGAACCCCATTCCTAGAATGCATTAAGAAATATCTAATAAGCCCCCATGTAATGAGTACTCACTATGTGCTGGTTTCTTTATGTATGTAATAATTTCTAAACTTCACAACAACCCTAGGAAGTAGATGCTAATATCTTCATTTTAAAGATGAAGAAACTGAGTTTCGTTGAGATTAAATTACTTCACCAGAGATGCACAACTAGTAAGCAAGGTAGTCGGGATTCATGTACAGGTGGACCAGACCCAGGTGCTATTTCTATGATGCCATGTTGCCACTCTAGCAATGCAGGGTAATAATGTGATTTGGAATGAGACAGATGTGGGTTCAAAGCTTGGCTCTTCTATTTAGTAGCTATGTGCAAATGACTGTAAAAGGGGCTTACCTAAGGGAAATGCTCCCTCACTGACCTCACTGAGGTCAACCGATACTGGTTTCTTTGAAAGGTTATGGATTTAAAATCTGTCGCCTCTCCTGTTTCTTTATATTTTAATCAATGATCTACACAAAAGGTTGCTCTTTTTGTGTAGATGAAGGATCCAGTGTTTACTTTGTTATTCCAGCTAATGACTTTAGACATCTCTGGTATCACTCATTTAAAACATTTTACTTAAAATGTCTTATGGCCATTGATTGGGAACTAGCCTCCCCTATATGATAGGAAAGATTTAGGTAAGTCTAAAAAGCAGAAAGTTGTTTTTAAATGTAGGAGTCCCTGCAGTCTAGAAAATTGGACACCAGGACTGTCTATTGTTAGAGAAAGAAATAAGACTTCTGGATACAAATGGGGAGGAGAATAAAGAAGATAATTCTAATACTGGGACTTTATTAAATCTTGGTAAAGATTTGCTTCTTCGAAAAAAAGCTTTAGATATTACACTGCTTCTTCTAACAGTGTCATCAATGAGGGTCTCCTCAAAGACAGTTCTCTGAGCCAGGATCTCTGCCAGTTAAACCAGGATCTAAGATGGCCACAGCTATAGCACGGGTGGCAGGGGAGGGCGTGTTTGAAGGGAAGTTCTACAACTGGTACCATCCCTGACCCTCACTTTCCTCAAGGGTAAAATGAGGATAATGCCTACCTCACAGGGTTTGTAGAAGATTATTTGAGGTAAAATAAGTAGCTTAATACCTGGTGCTTAGGAAGTACTCAATACATATAAATTGCCTTCCCCTTCTCTCAGAGTTTTGTTTATTATTAGAGGGGAGAACTGGGACCCAAAGAGAAGAAATCAGGAAGAATTTCCTAACAACTTAATTCATCTGGTAACAGGTTGGACTGCCTCATAACTTAGCTTAAGCAGAGACAACGTGAAGGGGATGTTGTGGATTGTTTCATTCTATGAATCTAGAAAAGAACAACACCACACAAAAAATTAAGCAAAAAACAACCATCCTCTTAACATGGTCAGGGTACATTAAGTAAAAGAGTAAGCTGCGTCCTAGTAATTTTAGGGAAACTGCTTCACAGCAAATAAATATTCAATCCCTATTTTAGGCTCTTTCAGTAGCTAATATTAACACACACTTCAATAAAATATTAAATTAGGCTTAAGTAAAATGTTAACTTCTATTATACTGAAGCTCTCCATAAAGAGGAGAATGCTTAGGTCATGTTATCCTTTAGCAGTGTGCTGACTGTATAGGAAAATCTTGCCTTTCTGCAGTAACAGTTCCATGATTTTAGTGTGTCCACTTTGGGCAGCAAGAGCAAGAGGAGTGAATCCGTAGGAGCTCTTTGGGTCAGGGTGGGCCCCAGAAACCAGCAGGAGCTTCACTATGTCCCGTCTGCCCAGTCTGGCTGCTTCGTGGAGAGCTGTCCTCTCATTGGCACACCGCAGATTGACATCTGCTCCACGGCTGATCAGCAAGGCGGCCATACTGTAGGAGTCCTGTAGAACAGCTGGGAGATTAGAAGTGAGGGAGGTATCATGTTCAACCGGAAATTAAGGCCAGAGTATCAGATCAGCTAGTTTCCCTCAGGCTTCTTAAGGAGTTCTTCTTACCTATCCCCCATGTACCAGCATTTGGTGTTTAGGAAACGGATTGTAAAATGAGGCATATATCAAATAATATTAATAGTGTTTTACATCAATAGGCTATTTTCTTTTCTGTAAACCATGACCAATTATTCATTGTCTGTTGGCTGCTTATGTGGCTGAAAAAGAAAGTTTTCATTTATCATCTTTATGTTCTCAAGAAAATGGGAACTTAAGTGCCTAGTACAGTCCTAGAAATGTTTGTAGCTGCTTTACATGAAGAAAAATGAAAACAGCAATAATTAGGAAATAATTTTTAACCACATTTTGTTAACCAATATTCTCTAATTGGCATTTCTGCATTTATGCTGTTAATTTGCATTGGATGATAATCTTTAGTCCTTCAAGATTCTAGAGCACCTTAATTTATCCATCTCCCTATCCATTTGCTAATTGTTGGCACCAACTGTGTTTGGGGAATCTTGCTAGGTGTTAGACACTGAATCAGTATGAATTCTGCTCACAACCATTTATAATGTGCCATATAAAGGGCTATAATTGCACTAAGACTAGAAATATAGAGCGCCAAGAGTGTTGGGTCTTTTTTAATTCATTGAGCTGGCACTTTGTGTGCTCTTTCATTCTGGAAAGATGAAACACGTCCTTTGTTTTAGGAAATAATTTTCTTGACTTGTCTCATTGACGGTATATTGCCTCTATTTTGTCTGTTCTCTTTCTACCATTCCTATTACTCACATGTTGCTCCTCTTCAGTTATCATCCTAGTTCTCTTAGTTATTCTTCTTACCGATTTTTCATTTCTTATCTTCTTCTTCTGGAAGCTTTCCTAACTTTATCTCCTCGCATTTGAGTTTTTTTAAATTTCTGCCGTCATATATTTAATTTTCAAGAGTGTTTTTTGTTTTGTTCTTCATTTTTTTTAGTAGTGTCCTGCTATTTCATTAATTTTCATTGATTTCTCTAAGGAAATTAATGATAATTTCCCCCTACCTTTTATTTTCCCCTAAATAATCTGTTTCCTCCAAGTTGTTTATCTTTGTTTGTTGAAGACTTTCCTCAGATAGTCCTTGGATGTCTGCTCATGATTAAGAGCGGGGGACTAAAAATCTGCCTGGAAATTCTAAACATTGACTGTGGTCTTAACTGTAGGTTAATATGCCTGGGCTATTTTTTGGGGAACCTCCAGTTTTAGTATTTTTAGTTCTTTCTCTTTGAGCTGATTAGATTCTCCAAAGAAGCCTCCTCTTGGAGGGTGAAGTTCTAGCTACCAGCTTTCTAGAATTTGGTGAAGAACTGGGAGGTCTCAGCCTATGTGCTTAATTCCTCCAGTGTTTTCAATCCAGTACTCTTGCCCTTGCCAAATAACCCCCAGTCCAGAGAGCCTTTGCTCACACTATTCAGATAAAAAACTTCCAAAATTCTGCTGGTTGGGGGAAGAGTCTGACCCAGCAGGGTGGATTGAGAGAAGTGATCTAGATACCTGACTACTTGTTTCTTAATAGTTTTCAACCAATTTTTCTATTTTAGCTGCCCATCCTTCATCCCTGCTCCATGAGGTAACTATAGCCAACAATTTCCAGGTCTTTTGATATAACTGTGCTGGTTTTTGGCTTTCCCCACTCCAATTTAAGATTTGGCTTTCTTGACACTTACTACTCATCCATCTGCTCTTCTGATTTTTTAAAAATCATGTTATTGTTGTCTCCTCCTCCATTCTTCCCATTCTTTGTATCTTAACCCTTTAAAACACTTGATGAACTGTAATCCTCCTGAAGACTCAGGAGGCAGCAAAATTAGTTCATTCATATTTAATCTGCCATCTTTACCCAACCATTGGCTGCTTCTTCCTACTCTGCTCCTCTCCTATATTTTTTATACCAGAATTAACTTGTTCAACTGAGGTACCATGTAAAAATGATCAGCTCATAATTGGGCAGAGACTTTGCCTCAGGCCACCCCACAGGCTAGCCTATATAAAGCTTCTTGAGGGTCAGGTACCCATGTGTGGTTATTTGGCACCAGAGTGACAGTGCTGCAACTATGCACAAGAAACTGCCTTTGAAACCTGTGGGCCTGGAGGACACTCAGAGCCACACACTGTTCTCCAGAGCTAACGTGTTAATTTACCTGTAAGAAGAGGAGAATTGCCTTCGACATTCTTGGCATTTGGATTGCAGCCATTGAGAAGAAGAAAACAGACATTTTCTAAGAGGCAATTTCTGACAGCCAAAAAAAGTGGTGTTTCACCATTGTGGGTGGTTTGCTCCCACACACTGGGTTTTGAAGCTGAAATAAATCCATTAGACCACACAGATTAAGATACAGAAATAAATTTTAAATTTATTTCTCAGAAGCATCAATAAGAGTTATAAAGGGAGTTTACCTTTCAGGGTTATTTCCAAAATGTTCTTATTTAATTGCACTGCAGCCTTATGGAGAGGAAGCCAGCCTAACTCATCTGCTTCATCAAAAGCAGAATGGTACTTGGTCAACCCTGACAATACATCTTCCTTACCTATTAACAAGTCAAATGAGGACATATTCACATTTGGCACACATACAAGGCAGCCCATACTGCTTCTGAATTCCATCATCAAGGTTAGTGCATGAGACAACAGTATTCTAGCACTACCTTTAATGAAAGACAAATTTAAATGACATAGGACAAACAAGCAGTAAGGCCTTTCATCTAGCATTCCATACCACCTGGACCTGTGAACACCTGTCATCTTGTTACATACAGAAAACAGCTCTGTCCACCGAGGAGCCCAGGAGCTGTTTGCTAAGTTTTGCTGAAGTAGTTTCTCCCAGGAAAGGCCCCATCAGACTCTTGACAATTAGCTGTTGACCCCATAGTGTTCGGCACTTGGGAGATCCTGCTTCTAGGCTTCCTGAACTTAGAGGGGAAATGCTACCAGTTGTCACCATCACATCTTACCACAAGTTGAAGGGGATAGAATAGGAAGAGTACTTAACTGTCTCTATTGTTTCAACTATCCTCTTACAGTCTGCAATCAAAAAGCTGCAGAGAAAAAACATATGAATGTAATTCCAAAACTGAGGAAAAAACTAAGGCATTTGATAAAACAAAAGGAAAGGGTAAAGGCAATAGTAGTTAACCAGGAATGAACTCATATGAGGCAATGACTGAGGCATAATAGAAATACTTCAAAACGCAAGAGGGAGGAGATATGGGGATATATGTATATGTATAGCTGATTCACTTTGTTATAAAGCAGAAGCTAACACACCATTGTAAAGCAATTATACTCCAATAAAGATGTTTCAAAAATAAATAAATAAAAGATATATGTATATATATTCAGAAAAAAAAGAAGAAAAACGTAGTATGGCCCTTAATGTGTTCCAGGGAAACTCCCCTCCCATATGTCTTCCCTCGTCAGCTTCTTTAGGGCAAGAATTGTGAGAGCCTGGATCACAGTTAGCCTTCAATCAGTGTCTGCTGAACTGAATCAAACATGCCTAGGACTGAAATGTCACATTGTTACATGGTAAAATTTAAATGGCCACTCTATAATGTCAATGATTCCAGCAAAAATTATTATTTAAAAAAATAGTAAATAATCATGGTGTAAGTTTTAAGAAATATTCATGGTCAGAATCTGTATTCAAAAAACACAATTAGCAGTTTTTTAAGTAATATTTTTATTAAAATATTTAAAATTTTAAAGCTCAACTTATAAATCTTATATTATTTTTAAATCTAGTAAATAAGGATTGTCACCTTCCCTTTTTTGATTATTCAATGAACCCAGCTTGAAAAAAATAAATTCCCTTAGACAATCTGTCCTGCTTAAAATTTAGTCAATCTCCCTATCTTAAAGTCAACTGATTAGCAACCTTAATTCCATCTGCAGCCTTAATTCTCCATTGCCATGTAAGGTTACATATCCACAGGTTCTGGGGATTAGGACTTGGACATCTTTTGGTGAGGGGGAACTTTATTGCTCCTGTTTCAAGTATATTCTATTTTCCTAATTCCTTCAAGTGCCTGATCAAATCAGCAAGCCTTGCTAAGTATCATACAATTCTTGCAAGTCTAATGACTGAAATTTATAACTGTAGTCAATTTTAATTTCTTTGAAACATTTCAGTACTCTTAATAAAATCTCTTACGACTTTCAACCTAAAATCATGACTTCAAAGTTAATCACAAGGTTTAATCACAAGGTTAATACAACCGGTAACTCAATGAAATCCAATTTCTTTACAAAACTTTTAACTATTTAAAGATTATTCCTAAATTTAACATAAAAGTGTAGGAATAGTGTAGTAAAGAATGCAGACTCTGGGGCCTCCCTGGTGGCGCAGTGGTTAAGAGTCCGCCTGCCGATGCAGGGGATACGGGTTCGTGCCCCGGTCTGGGAGGATCCCATATGCCGCGGAGCGGCTGGGCCCGTGAGCCATGGCCGCTGGGCCTGCGCATCCGGAGCCTGTGCTCCGCAACGGGAGAGGCCACAACAGTGAGAGGCCCGCATACCGCAAAAAGAAAAAAAAAAAAAAAAGAATGCAGACTCTGGGGCTTCCCTGGTGGCGCAGTGGTTGAGAATCTGCCTGCTAATGCAGGGGACATGGGTTCAAGCCCTGGTCTGGGAGGATTCCACATGCCGTGGAGCAACTAGGCCCGTGAGCCACAACTACTGAGCCTGCGTGTCTGGAGCCTGTGCTCCACAACAAGAGAGGCCGTGATAGTGAGAGGCCCGCGCACCGCGATGAATAGTGGCCCCCGCTTTCCACAACTAGAGAAAGCCCTCGCACAGAAACGAAGACCCAACACAGAAAATAATTAATTAATTAATTAAAAAACTCTTACCCCCAACATCTTCTTAAAAAAAAAATTTATAAGAATGCAGACTCTGAAGCCAGGCTGCCTGGCTCTTAACTTACTAGCTCTGTGACCTTGGGTAAGTCATTTAATTTCTCTATGCTATGCCTCAGTCGCCTCATCTCTAAATGGGGAAAATAATAGTACCTACCACATAGAGAGGTAATGAGAATTAGAATTTAAATGAGTTAATACATATTTATGAAATGCTCAGAATAGTGTGGCACACAGTGATCACTCCATGAGTATGTTACTTAAAAAAAATTACTGTAGGTTTGATATACTCCAAAATCTCTGTATTTAATTACAAAATCTCTTGGGGTTAAAACACATTTATCCCATTTTACCTCCATCAGGCAAATAGAGGTCACCATCCCAAGAAAATGGGTTTAATACCCCTGAAAAATAATTGTAACTACTCAGGGGCTTGAAGTTGCTGATCACCCAGAGAGCATTTGACTAGCTGTGCTTGGCCGCAGACAGCCCATACCCAGGGCAATTCTCTTACTCCACTGAGGGATCCATGGGGTCCTTTTCTAGTGTTGTCATACCAGAACTCTGAGTTCACACCCTTCAGAAGGGGTTAGTCTCTTCTGGGTTTAAGTTTACATAATTACTCCTTTTGATTTGAGTAGATTAAAGACTTTACCCTACTAAGGTTTCTGTGTCTTGGTTGGATTTATGCATTTCCTTAGCTCCCCAAAGACAAGATGCATTAGTGTTCTCTAGTCTTACATATCCTCATGTATTTCTTCTTTCTGATTTCTCATCTGCCTCTCCTCACCCATATTTACTAGTAACCTCCTCCAACTATTTTCTTTCTTTTTTTAAATTAATTTTTATTGGAGTATGGTTGCTTTACAATGTTGTGTTAGCCTCCACTGTGCTACAAAATGAATCAGCCATATACATACAGATATCCCCTCCCTTTTGGACTTCCCTCCGATTTAGATTACCACAGTGCATTAGGTAGAGTTCCCTGTGCTATAAAGTATGTTCCTATCAGTTGTCTATTTTATACATAGTATCAATAATATCAATGTGTCAATTCCAGTCTCCCAATCCCTCCCTCCCCACCCCCTTCCCCTTTGGTATCCATACATTTGTTCTCTATGTCTATGTCTGTATTTCTGCTTTGCACATAAGGTCACTGATACCATTTTTCTAGATTCCACATACATGCGTTAATATTGATACTTGTTTTTCTCTTCCTGACTTACTTCACTCTGTGTGACAGTCTCTAGGTCCATCCATGTCTCTACAAATGACCCAATTTTGTTCCTTTTTATGGCTAAGTAATATTCCATTGTATATATGTGCCACATCTTCTTTATCCACTCCTCTGTTGATGGACATTTAGGTTGCTTCCATGTACTGGCTATTATTTTCTTTACTGCCTGATTAAATTCTGAATTATTTCCAAATTTCTCCTGTCTAGTCACACATCAAGTCTCATAGATATTCAGCTCCTTGGATTCTGACCCTCTCTTCTGTTTTTGTCACAACACTAGCATCGTGCTTATGACAAGGCTCAAATGTTGAATACTTATACTACGTTGCCAGTGAGATACCATTACCTCTCATCTTCAGGTGACGGCTGTGTAGTTTCCAGCTTGTGAATATCCTGTAAACTCTGTTGAATGATGAGCTGGGTGTCAAACGCATCATCTATGTCTTCATCACTGGTGTAATTATCCATGTGAAATGCAGACAGATTTACTTTAAAGTCAAAATGAATTAAAAATATTTTTCCAGTTGTGAAAGATTATCAACTGATTAAAATTATAAATGAAATTCAGAAAACTAAAAAATTAATAAGATTGATAAATGAAAAAGTGCAAAATTTAGAACACAAAATATTCATTAAAAATTTTTTTGAAAACCCCAAACAGTTTTCTGAACTGACACAGATTCAACATAAATTAGAAGTTTTCCATGAGCAGCCATCTACTTAAAGCTTATTCAGGAAACACAACCTTTCATATAAAACTTAGGTCAGTGCCATTGTAACTATGAAAATGTTCATATCAATCTATTTTAAACTTGGCTTATGAGTTTTTCTCATTAATTGTAGCTCTCACTCCAAAGAATATCTTTCCTACACGCAGGGAGTATAATGCTGAAAATAATATTTTATTTAGTTAGTAAATACTAAAAATAAACATGTTATAGGAATAAATGTATTCTCATAACATATAACAGGAATAGTGGGAACCCCCCCCTGATATATTTCACTAGGCAACATCTCAATGGTTTTAAAAGAACATTTCAGTTTTAGCATAGAATAGGTTTGATCACAAACCAAAGACTTTTTACCTTTTGTTATATCCTTTAGTACAGCACTGAAGTTTTCACTGTTAAGGATTAGCACATCAGAAATTTCATTTATATTTAGGATCTCCACTCCCGTGTAGTGACCATTCCATTAATAGCTTTACTATAAATACTTGATCATAAGACAGTCTGGCACATTCTCCCTGTTTTTTATATGTGGTTTAGCTCTGTTTGAAAACAGGATCTCTTTTTTTCACTGCTGTATTCATTAAATTTAAAAGATTAAACATTCTATTCCTGGAATAAAATACTTTTGCAGGGGGTTGGCCATGTGAAGTGAATTCATTCTCTTAGGGCTCATGCACATAGACACTACAAACCAGAATCAATTTTCTACTTAAGAGAGGCCAAACATTTTGCACTGACTGAATTATCAAAAGTGACTGTCCCAATGGTCCTGATTCACTGGGATGCTGCACCTACATTTTCTTTGGATTACACAGCTGCGGCCTAAAATGTCCAGGGAATCCTAAGGAAGGAATAAAAGATAATAAAATAAGATAATAAAAACAAGATAATAAAATTTTGACTATAATTTTGTTTTGTTGAAATTTTTTTTTTTTTTTTTTTTTTTTGCGGTACGTGGGCCTCTCACTGCTGTGGCCTCTCCCGTTGTGGAGCACAGGCTCTGGACGCGCAGTCTCAGCGGCCATGGCTCACGGGCCTAGCCATTCCGTGGCATGCGGGTTCTTCCCAGACCGGGGCACGAACCCGCGTCCCCTGCATTGGCAGGCAGACTCTCAACCACTGCGCCACCAGGGAAGCCCTGTTGAAATGTTTAAAAATTGTTAATATACACTAATACGATAAGTGCATACTAAATAATAAGAATAATAACTACTAAAAATAACAAAGAGCCCACTTGGCATTTCCAGTTAAATATGAAGCAGATGCCAAGAAGCATGATACCACCTAAAGTGTGTAGGACTTCCCTCCAGTCATCTAACTGCCTTTGCATGTCAATTCACTGCTTTGTGTTTCCTTTCCTTGTCACAGGGGTCCTGTGAGAAATGGAACTAACGTTTTAGAAGTATGAAGGAAGGGGTTTCATTCTGAAATTGTTTCAACATTTTCCTTATTTACAATTTATTTATTTATGTATTTGAAATGTTTGTGTATAATCACTTCACATAGGTGAGTGGAAATTATTACTGAAGCTGATGAAATGACTTAACACTTGTGAAACAGATAATTTCTGATATTAGTTAAATTTTATCCAGTCTTCCCAAATCTGTTTTTCACATATATATCAAACTAAAAAGAGGAACTAAATAAAAGTTTCAAAGATTTTCCACATTTCTTTTCATGTTTTTCTTCCACAGATGTCTGTGATCTTGAGAGTCCATGTGGAAGGCTGTACTCCAACTGAGACTGGTACATCAGGGAGGAGAACAATGCAAAGACCACTCACAAAGATCATTTAAAAGAATTACACCAAGATACTTGGGTTTTATAATATATATATTTTCAAGTAAGTGAAGGCAATTTTTTTTAACTTCTTTCAGATGTTTTCTTAATTTGTCCAATTTAGTCATCCAACTGACAAAGGAGAGCAACCCCACGTTTGATCCAGTGTTGAGTGGGTTGGTCTGTTTTCAACAACATTGCAATGACAAAATTAGTAGAATGTCCTGTGGTGGAAAGAGTTCCTTTACGTTCACTTGTCTTGTAAAGAGGACAGACATAAGCATTCGACTTCACAATCTGAGACTTTTTAGCTTGAAGAAAAAGGAAATATATTCATTTGATAAAAGGAAAACAGCCACTGGTACTAAAAGAACAACTATTTATCTTGTAATAAAATGACCAGTACTAAATCTAAGATCATGATTATGATATTGAACATTTTAAAGTTATTGTTGTTGTGTTTTTACAGTTGGCATATAATTATGGTTGTGAAACAAGGTAAATGATTTCATATGGTGCATGATTCTAGGTCTGGAGGACAGGAATTGATTTTAAAGACCTGATCACTTAGCAGGTATGAAAACACTCAAGAGGACTTGGGAGAGAAGGAGAAATTAGAGAAGAAGGAATAAAATACAGCATAGGTAATGGAGGAGATGCAGAAAGAGAAACACAGCAGCTTAGAGCTCCAATACAAGAAATCCATAAATTAGAAGCTGAAGTTACTATTTGTTTTCAGCAGGTTATTACAAAGAAAAATATACCAACTCTTACCTACTCACAGAAAGAATCTATACACAATCCTTGAAAAGCCAGATATGAGATATTAGGAATCTTTCTAAACTGAGGCCACATTTGTCATAGTTATAAATGAACTGCTTTAATAATAAAAAGTGCTTAATGGGTTGAGTGGTGATTGGGTAATTTATAAATTTTTCATTTATAGTTATTTGAGAATTAAAAAATAGAGAAGAAAGAAAAAACAAAAGAATGAGCTTCAATTGTTCAGATTTGGTGGGGAAATGATGATTGCAGAAGGAGGGAAGGAACAAGTAGGTTTCCCAAAGGGGGCAAAATTGGCCTCCACCCCGTGTGGCTTGCAACATCTGTACCTTGGGGCACCTGGCTGGCTCCTAGGCCTAGGAGTTTCTTATAGCCAGAAAACTCTAGAAACTAGCTGGAGACTGTGTCAAGCCTATTTGTGTCTCTGAGAGGTAAGCAAAGGCACTTCAGAATCAAAATATTCATGGGAAGCTCTAGACTGAAAAAGGAGAAGTGTAGGGGAGGGGCAAAGGAAATGTTATATCCCATGGGATAAGAGCAAAAAGAGGCAGAATAATATTCCTAAAATAATATAAATGCAACCCAAAAAGGGGGAACAATATATTTCCATTGTAAACATTAAGTCACTATTTACTATAATTGAACAAAATCTTAATAGGTTTGAACAGAGACTTATTCGGGGAAGCAGTTATAATATCTTTCATTATCCTTTCTAAAACTCTACAAAGTTCTGTTAGAAATATATTTACTTGGTTTTATCCATATTATGGGCATCAGGTCAAACAGAAGTTTGGGGTATTGTTCGGCAAGCAATCCGCTGTGAAGAGAAATTGACAGATGTTTATTAGAAATAAAATAAAATTTGCATCTTAGAAATTGCTACTTAGCTACTGGCTTTTAATACAAGAGAGGACCAGAGATATGCAGGAAAAGAAATGTAAAAAAAACCCAAACAAAACCAAGGAAGATGCAATGAAGAATCGAGAGAAACAGAAGAAAAATATGGAAAGGCAATGTGTCAAACAGTGGACAAATATCAGTTCCTGCCATTTTAAAAGTACTGTCCATGAGGCAGACACTATGCTGTCACATTTAACCTTCCCAATAGTCTTGTCCCCATTCCTAATCCTATTTCACAGACGAAGAGTGGAAGCTCAGAGAGATTGAGTACTTTTCTCACAGTAACACAGTTCTTAAATGCCAGCATGAGGATTCAAACATAGATCTATCTATCTAGAAAGTGTGGTTTATTTTCCCTATGCTACATTGTTTGTTTGTTTGCTTGCTTGTTTGCTTGCAAGAGGAGGGAAGAAAGGGATGAAAAGATGAATACATATATAAGGAAACATAAGTTAAGAGAAATGTCAGCAGAATGATGAAAATGAAAAGAGAAATAATCAAATGAACTATGTGCAGCTAAGTCTCCTCATATCCCTGTCTTAGAACCATCTCTGTAAAACCACCTTCATGCTCCTTCTTAAGTGACTTTCCCTGCCTCGGGCTTTAACCCTCCCTTGAGAGCAAAGTGTAACCCTGACTCTGGAAATAGAAGATTATGCTTAGTAATGGATTGTTAAAGAGCAGGGCTTCAAGGGAAATAATCTTTCCCTTTCTCATATGTCTGTGTGTGTGTGTGTGTGTGTGTGTGTGTGTGTGTGTGTATATATATATATATATATATACACACACACACACACACACACATATATATATATACACACACACACACACACACACACACATATGCACTGTTTAGTTTCTTAAGCTGGAAATTCAGTATTTATTTAAAATATGTACTTATTATGTCATCAAAATGCAAGAAAAAGTTTTCCATTCACCAGTAGAAATGGGAACTTTACTACACTATAAACTGTTTGAAACTGAGGTGCTCCTACACATTACCAAACAGAACGTAACTGTTATAAAACAGAAGAAGGAAAATAATTTCAACTAACTTTTCTACTAGTAAGACCATTGAAATATTAACTCAAAATTGTTCAGAACCTGAAATTACTCACTCATTAACTGTCCGAGCCTGAGTAATGATTTATGGCAAGAATTCTGATATTATTTATTACTTGTCGTATTCTCTAGAAGAAGTCTTTTGGTTGAGGGGGATGGCAGGGGGGAAAGGTAGCAGACAGCTTATCTCACCTGTGATTCAGCTACAACTGAATAGGTCTTTGCAGTTGAAACTACTGACCTTGTTCTGTCCCAGCGTGCTCCATCCAGATATAATCCATGGATATAAACGCCATCTTCTGGTGTTCCCTCAGATGTATCAGAAGAAAAAACCTGAAGGCAGAAGCACACACTAGCAATGATTTCCTCCCTAGACAACTTTGTCTCATAAAGAAAGCAGTGGCTAAATCTTCAGAACATATTCAGGGAAACTCCTCCATATAATAGCTTCTTAAACTGTAAGACTTTTTCAGTAAAATGTAAACCTAAAAATATATAATACAATTCCTTTTGACATATTTTATATGGTTTTACTGTACCTCATATTAATTTTTTACTAAGATAGAAAAACAGCATTAGATTATTTGAATTGAATATTGAGATATATAAAAATTCTCTCATAAAGATAGCAAGACAAATATTATATACTTTTTTCATGAACACAAAGAATGGAAAGAAGTAGAATTGTTTGTAATGGGCTATAAAAATATGAATTCCCCATATCCTCCTTGCTTAAATACATGCCTTCGATGTAATGATATACTCTGGAGTTTAAGGAGTTTACTGTACCTCAAATTCATATCCTAGTAAATCAATAGGGATGGTATATTTTCTGGCATAATTCTGCATCGCTCCAGTTAAAAAGGCTTGGGTGAAAAAGAAACCTGAGAGCCAAAACACACAAGGTTTTCCTGAATTATACCAGTCCTATAAAGGAAAAAAAAATGCATTATGTTCATTTTTCAGCTTACTCAAGAATCACCTGACATACAATTCCTGATTCTGGTTTTTGTGTATGTTGCCCACACTTTCCATCACAGGACTCTCTTTCCTGACACCAAACACACAACCTATCTTCGCCCTTCTACCTTTTATCCCTTCTAGTTACTCTTCTTGGAAAATTCAAACTAACCTTAACATTAACCTGAATAAAACAAAATTTGAAAGATTCAAATCTTCTGCAAAAAGGCAAATGTAAATTATTTGAGGGTTTATTACATTACTTAACACCACTCAACTGAAGAGAGAAAAAAAAAAACCACTCAAAAGCAACCATCTTGGGGCTTCCCTGGTGGCGCAGTGGTTAAGAATCTGCCTGCCAATGCAGGGGACATGGGTTCGAGGCCTGGTCCGGGAAGATCCCACATGCTGCAGAGGAACTAAGCTCATGTGCCACAACTACTGAGCCTGTGCTCTAAAGCCTGCAAGCCACAACTACTGAAACCTGCACACCTAGAGCCTGTGTTCCTCAACAAGAGAAGCCACCGCAATGAGGAGCTCACGCACAATGAAGAGTAGCTCCTGCTCGCCACAACTAGAGAAAGCCTGCACGCAGCAACGAAAACCCGGCTCAGCCAAAAATAAATAAATACAATAAATAAATTTATTTTAAAAAAAGCAAACATTTTTAGACATCTTATGCATTGTCTAACTATAGCCTTTATGTGTTGGTTCCAGTTCCTTAATCCTCTTAAACTCCCTGCCTCCACACCCACTATCCCTGTTCCAGTTTAGATATCCTGGCCTTCTTTCTGTATCATGTGTACCCCTTCTTGTTTCTTCCCTCTGTCTGCTCAGTACATCTATAACGATGCTGCCAGAGTACAGTTCTCCATGCATGGTTTGGATCAAGTTTTAGCATCTTTAATTCTTCAGTGATCTACTACTACCTTACCAAATTAAAGTCTAAAACATCTTAGTCTCCTATTCAAGATACTTCACAACCTTGCCCCAAACTGTATTTATAGATCCATCCCTTTTAGTTCCCCTTTAAACATCTTACATTCTAATCAGAATGTACTTTTGGTGGTCTTTTCTCTGCACTGGGTGGACATCTGTTGTTTTTTCTGCTTATCTTTTTTTTTTTTTTTTTTTTTTTTGCGGTATGCGGGCCTCTCACTGTTGTGGCCTCCCCCGTTGCGGAGCACAGGCTCCGGACGCGCAGGCTCCGGACGCGCAGGCTCAGCGGCCATGGCTCACGGGCCCAGCCGCTCCGCGGCATATGGGATCCTCCCAGACCGGGGCACGAACCCGTATCCCCTGCATCGGCAGGCGGACTCTCAACCACTTGCGCCACCAGGGAGGCCCTTTTCTGCTTATCTTAAAATGGCACTACTCTTATATCCCTCTGGAGGATGAACCCTCCTACACTTTCAATCGAAACACTTCTGGTGGTGGAAATGCACCTTCTGGAAGTGGGTATGTCATTCATGCCTAGCTGATCATACCTGCAGTCATAGTGACTGATTCAGGAATGGACATGTGACCCAATCAAAGCCAGAGATGTAGAGACTTTTGCTGGGACTTCTGGGGAAAAGATTCACTCTAAACCCTTTGAAGTTTTGTGGATGTAAGGCCAAAGTTGCTGTTGCTATCCTGCTACCATCAGACAGAACCTAACTGAGAATGGAGTTAACCCACAGAGACTGGAGCCGAGAGAAGTGCAAGAAGCCAGGATCAGGCAACCACATTTGCACCCTAGGCCAAATGCTGCCTGGAGTCACTTTACTCCCTGGCTTTTTCAATTACATGAGGGAACAAACTTAATTTTTGCTTATGTCAAAATTTTTACAACAGAATCAATCCTAAATGATATAGTGCCTTTCATCCTACAGCTGTCTCTTAAGTCCTCTTCCTTTATTTGCAGTGTCCAAAACCATTCATCATTTAGACCAGCTCAAATGCTACCTCATCCAATAAACAAACTCTGCTTTCCTAAGTTAAAAGAACTCTCTCCCTTCTTTGAATTCCCAGAGCATCTTATATGTTGCTCTTAGCTTTTTCTTAGATACATAGATTATCTTCCTGTAGGCTATTGGCAACTTGAAGGTAACCTGGCAACTTTATCCAGCAACAAAGCGCTTTAGACAAAGTGAGTCTCAATTCACATTTGAATGAACAGATGAGTTAACAAAACGAACTTTGTCTCTGAGTGAGCAGCACACTATGGGAAGAAGCCAGCTTTGCTCCCTGGGAAGAAGAGAACAAACCACTGCTGGAGACAACAGCTTGCAACAGTACAAGCTGTCAGATCAAGAAGAAGAAGAGAAAGAGATGGAGCTTGACAAGGGTACAAACCAGGCAGAACTAGTACCATGCACAAGAAAGCTATAAGAACCCAGAGGCAAGTGTATAGAACATTCCCTTGCTCACTCCAGGGCTTCATTTAGCCAAGAATGTCATGAGTGTCTGGGTCAGCTACTTACATACAATCTCTGAATCAGCTACCATTTACTGAGCACTTAGTGCATACCGTGTAGGTGCTAAGTAATTTACATGCATCACCTCATTTAGTCCATGAAATAATTCAGTGAGTTAGGAATTATTCCTCCCATTTTACTGATGAGGAAACTGGGGTGTAGAAAGATGAGTATCTTGCTCAAAGTCACATAGATACTAAGTGTTGGATCCCAGATTTAATCTGAGATTCCAGCCAGTGTGCAAAAAGCTTAAAAAAAAAAAAAAAGGCACAGGCAGGAGGAAGGGAAGGTAAGTAGGGTGAACAGTGAGAGAGAAATGAGAAAAGAAGAAAAAACTCCAGATGACTCAATTTGTTTAATTTGTTAACTCTAAGAATCATTAGGAGGTAAAGTCAAGAGTCCAGGAGAGAGAAAGATGATGGGAAAACTGTACAGCTTCTGTAAGGGTAAGAAAACAACGGGGAAGATCCATTCAGGGGAAGATTTGTGGTGAAGGATGATAAACATGCCCAGTAATGAGTGAGATTTTCCTTTCTCATTCAAACAGAGTGATTCCAAGGGGAAAGCCAAATTCGGAAAGCAGAGAGTTTGATATGAACTTTATATTAACAATAACAACAAAGGAAATTTGTCCTGGATATTATTCCAGCTGGCACCATGCCAGGACCCCTCTAGGGGACCAAGCTAAAGACTCTTCAAGGCCCTTCAGGAACAAAGCAGTATATGAGAAATGTAAGCAGTTCCGATTAAAATTTCAGAAAAGTTTAGGAAATGAAAAAAAGCAAGATTATGTCAAGGGGAGGATGGAATTAACTATATGTCAGATGCTTTTGATAAGGGACAGAAAGAGGCCGGTACATACAGGAAGAAGTCAAACACATGTCATAGACATGTTGGCTAGAAATTACCCAGGTGCACATACTCTCGCCTATTAAATTAGCAAAGATTAAAAAGGAGAACACTAATTACTGAAAAACAGGCACTCACATTCACTATTGATAGGCCTACAATTGCCTAATTTTTATGTAGGGTGATTACGTAATGTATATCAAAAGCTCTAAAAATATCCAAAGGGAATAGATTAAAACATTAAAAGAATAAAGAACCACTGATCAAGAAGGGTTTTCTAGGAACACAAGGATGGTTTCACACTTGGAAATCTAGTGATATAATTCAATGCAATAATAAGCTAAAAAAGAAAAAAAAATCACATCATCAGCAATAAGTGCTAAAAAAGCATTTGGAAAAATTAAACAATTTCTGGATTTTATGAAAGAATAGTTCACATTTACTGAATGCCTATAACTGTTACCATATGAGATAAAAGTGCCCACTTTATGGATGAGGAAACTGAGGCTAGTAAGTAGCAACTCTTCTAGAGCCTAAACACTTAAACCCCCTATTATAGGGACTTCCCTATAATAGGGAAGAATCCACCTGCCAATGCAGGGGACATGGGTTCAATCCCTAGTCCAGGAAGATCCCACATGCCATGAAGCAACTAAGCCTGTGCACCACAACTACTGAGCCCGCTCTCTAGAGCCTGTGAGCCACAAATACTGAGCCCCTGTGCTGCAACTACTGAAGCCTGCGTGCCTAGAGGCTGTGCTCTGCAACAAGAGAAGCCACTTCAACAAGAAGCCTGCACACTGCAACGAAGAGTAGCCCCTGTTTGCCCAACTAGAGAAAGCCCACACACAGCAATGAAGACCCAACATAGTCAAAAAATAAATAAAAATTTTTTAAAAATGTAAAAAAACCCCTTATATTCTGATTCTTTTGTTAAGGGTATAATCTACATAAAAGCTCCTATAAATTAATTTTTAAAAAAATTTTCAAAGAAATATGGGCCTAGGAGATGAAGAGGTAATTCAAATCAAAGAGGAAATAAAAACACCTAGAAACAAATGAAAATGAAAACACAACAATCCAAAACTTATGGGATGCAGCAAAAGGAGTTCTAAGAGGGAAGTTTATAGAGATACAAGCTTACATCAGGAAACAAGAAAAATCTCAAATAAACAACCTAACCTTACACCTAAAGGAACTAGAGAAAAAAGAACAAACAAAACCCAGAGTTAATAGAAGAAAAGAAATCACAAAGGTCAGAGCAGAAATAAATGAAATAGAGACTAAAAAAATAAAATAAAATAGAAAAAAATCAATGAAATTAAAAGCTGGTTTTTTGAAAAGATAAACAAAATTGATAAACCTTTAGCCAGACTCATCAAAGAAAAAAGGGAGTGGGCTCAAATCAATAAAATCAGAAATGAAAAGGGAGAAGGTACAATTGATTCCACAGAAATACAAAGGCTCAAAAGAGACTACTACGAGCAATTATATGCCAATAAAATGGACAACTTAGAAGAAATGGACAAATTCTTAGAAAGGTACAATCTCCCAAGACTGAGCCAGGAAGAAATAGAAAATATGAACAGACCAGTTACCAGTAATGAAATTGAATCAGTAATTTAAAAACTTTCAGCAAACAAGAAGTCCAGAACCAGATGACTGTACAGGGAAATTCTACCAAACATTTAGAGAAGGGTTAACACCTGTCCTTCTGAAACTATTCCAAGAAATTGCAGAAGGAACACTTCCGAACTCATTCTATGAGGCCAGCATTACCCCAATACCAAAACCAGACAAAGACACCACAAAAAAAAAAGAGTAAAATTAGAGGCAAATATCACTGATGAACATATTTGCAAAAATCCTCAACAAAATACTATCAAACCAAGTCCATTAAAAGGATCATACACAATGATCAAGTGGGATTTATCCCAGGGTTGCAAGGATTTTTCAATATCTGCAAATCAATCAATGTGATACACCATATTAACAAATTGAAGAATAAAAACCATATGATATCTCAATAGACAGAGATAAAGCTTTTGATAAAATTCAGGATCCATTTATGATAAAAACTCTCCAGAAAGCGGGCATAGAGGGAACATACCTCAACATAATAAAGGCCATATATGACAAACCCACAGCAAACCTCATACTCAACAGTGAAAAACTGACAGCATCTCCTCTAAGATCAGGAACAAGACAAGGATGCCCACTCTCACCACTTTTATTCAGTATAGTTTTGGAAGTCCTAGCCACAGCAATCAAAGAAGAAAAAGAAATAAAAGGAATCCAAATTGTAAAGGAGGAAGTAAAACTATCACTGTTTGCAGATGACATGATACTATACATAGAAAATCCTAAAGACACCACCAAAAAACTACTAGAGCTCATCAATGAACTCAGTAAAGCTGCAGGATACAAAATTAATACACAGAAATCTGTTGCAAAATTAATACACAGAAATCTGTTGCATTTCTATACATTAACAAAAAAGTATCAAAAAGAGAAATTAAGGAAACAATCCCATTTACCATCACATCAAAAAGGACAAGAAAGCTAGCAATAAACGTACCTATCAAGGCAAAAGATCTGTACTTTGAAAACTTTAGGACACTAATGAAAGAAATTGAAGATGACATAAACAGATGGAAAGATAGACCATGTTCTTGGATTGGAAGAATTAATATTGTTAAAATTACCATACTACCCAAAGTAATCTACAGATTCAATGCAATCCCTATCAAAATACCAATGGCATTTTTCACAGAACAAGAACAAATAATTTTAAAATTTATATGGAACACAAAAGACCCTGAAGAGCCAAAACAATCTTGAGAAAGAAGAACAGAGCTGGAGGAATCAAGAGCCCTGACTTCAGACTATGCTACAAAGGTACAGTAATCAAAACAGTATGGTACAGGCACAAAAACAAACACATAGATCAATGGAACAGGATAGAGACCCCAGAAATAAACCCATACACTTATGGTCAATTAATCTATGCCAAAAGAGGCAAGAATATACAATGGAGAAAAGACAGGCTCTTCAATAAGTGGTGATGGGAAAATTGGACAGCTACATGTAAAAGAATGAAATTAGAACATTCTCTAACATCATATAAAAAATAAACTCAAAATACATTAAAAACCTAAATGTAAGACCAGACAGTATAAAACTCCTAGAGGAAAACATAGGCAGAACACTTTTTCACATAAATCACAGCAATATTTTTTCTGAATCTGTCTCCTAAAGTAAAGGGAATAAAAGCAAAAATAAACAAATAGGACCTAATTAAACTTAAGAGCTTTTGCACAGCAAAGGAAACCATCAACAAAATGAAAAGACAACCTACTGAATGAGAGAAAATATTTGCAAATGATATGACCGATAAGGGATTAATATCCAACATATATAAATAGCTCATACAACTCAATATCAAAAAACAAAACAAAACAAAACAAACAACCCAATTAAAAAATGGGCAGAAGAACTGAACAGACATTTTTCCAAAGAGGAAATGCAGATGCCCAACAGGCACATGAAAAGATGCTCAACATTGCTAATCATCATGGAAATGCAAATCAAAACCACAATGAGATATATACACTACCAAATGTAAAATAGATATAGCTAGTAGGAAGCAGCTGTAAAGCACAGGGAGATCAGCTCGGTACTTTATGACCATCTAGAGGGGTGGGATAGGGAGGGTGGGAGGGAGACACAAGAGGGAGGAGATATGGGGATATATGTATAGCTGATTCACTTTGTTATAAAGCAGAAACTAACACATGATTGTAAAGCAATTATACTCAAATAAAGATGTTAAAACACACACACACACACACACACACACACACACATGAGATATTGCCCTGCACCTGTCAGAATGGCTATCATCAAAATGAATACAAATAACAAATGCTGGCAAGGATGTGGACAAAAAAGAACACTTGTACACTGTTGGTGGGAATGTAACTTGTTGCAGGCACTGTGGAATATGGAGGCTTCTCAAATAACTAAAAAAAGAACTAACATATTACCCAACAATTCCAGTCTCAGATGTATATCAGGAAAAAAACAACACTAATTTGAAAAGATACATGCACCCAATGTTCATAGTAGCATTATTTACAATTGTAATATATGGAAGTAGCCTAAGAGTCCATCAACAGATGAATGGATAAAGTAGATGTGGTATATATATACAATGGAATACTACTTGGCCATTAAAAAGAATGAAATTTTGCCATTTGAAGAAACATGGGTGGACTTGGAGGGCATTATGCTAAGTGAAATAAGTCAGACAGAGAAAGACAAATGCTTTATGATGTCACTTATATGTGGAATCTAAAAAATACAACAAACTAGTATATACAGCAAAAAGAAGCAGACTCACAGATATAGAGAAAAAACTAGTGGTTACTAGTGTGGGAGTGCAGTATAGGGGTGGAGGAGTGGGAAGCACAAACTACTGGGTGTAAGATAGGCTCAAGGATGTATTGTACAATGTAAGGAATAAAACCATTATTTTGTAATAACTGTAAATGGAAAGTAACCTTTAAAAATTTTATAAAAAAATAAAAACAAACAAAAATAGTCCCATGAAAAGTCGGCCTAGGAGATGAGTAGGCAATTCACAGGAGAGAACACAAACAGCAAACACACAAAGCAAAAGAAGCACAGACTCACTAATAATCAAAGAAATTCAAATTGAAACAAAGATATGGTTGACCTATCAGATTGGCAAAAAATAAAAAGCAATCTATGAGAAAGCCTATCTCTCCACATCTTCACAAGTAGGGTTATTTTATTATTAGCTTCTATAGTGAAACAAATAAACCGTTTGTATAATAAAAGGGCAACTGAACACTGAGAGGTCATATACCTATGTGAATTTCCAAAATGTATTTTGGGGGCTCTCCCCACCATCCTCACATAAGCATCAACCATAGGATGGGGGCAAGTGGAGGAGTTGGGGAGGAAAAAGAGTGTGCTGCCTTACACATCCTTTATGTGTGAGATTGCAGGGTGAAGGGTTCGGAGATTTCAAAGCACCCATCTTTTCCCTGGTTTTATAAGATAAGAGATAAGAAGCACTGATTTCTAGATAATGGCCAATTATTGATAAATCCAAGCCTCAGGCTCTTTTTGTGATTTACCATCAGTAGGAAAATCACAAGACCAAGTTGTGAATCTTCAAAAATATAAATGTCACATATTACTTGGGTTTGGGTAAAATAAAATTTTAATTTTCTACTTAGTACTTTGAAATGTGTGTAATTTTCAATATTCTAAAATTTTGGTTAGATTACCATGAAACTACTAATCCATTTCATCTAACTCAGAGACATTCAAGTGACCACAGCCAATTTCTAGTATCTCTTCTAGTATCTCCAAAAAAATGAAATAATATATACATTATATATAGTATATATAATTTTTAACCTGTAAAAAGTTCAGCCGGGCTAGAAAGTCTGTGATGTAACTTCCTAGGGGTTTAAGACTTGGGTATGATCGTTGGGCCCATATTTCTGGAACCTTTCCAACAAGCAGACTGCCAGAGAGTGCCTCCAAAGCAGAATCCATGACAACCACGCCCTTAATAGCTTTTTCAAGGTCCTGTAGAGTGTTGCGTATAGTTTTAATTAAACTGCAAGGAAAGAAATTGTGTCATCAGCATATATGATAGTAAATACCAACATACAGTCCTTCCAGAAGAAGAAAGAGCAGGATACCATTCACAGCTTTATGGGAGTGTATTCCCAAAGTGTGGTCACCTCCCACTTAATAATATAAAGTAATTTATATTGGATGAACATTTTTCATTTTATTTATTACATATGTATTTTTAAATATAGAAAGTAATATAACTTGCATATCAAAATTGCTGCTTTCAAGGTATTACTGCTTAAGACCAGGCATATTTAAACAGAGAATGATTTAAGGAAAAATATCAGGTAAATAATGTTAAAGGTGACATGCAAATATGAAGAAAGTTATAAAGGTATGATACAATGGCTGAAACTTTGGAAACACTGAATTAAAACATACAGTGTATATTCATTTATACCCTTGCAAGTAGTTTGTTTCCCACTTAGGCCCAAGCTGCTAAGAACACCATAAATATACCTGAAGTGAGGGTTTTAGCCTAGAAGCCTAAGCAACCGAGAGATAGTATGTTATGATATGTAAATACATATGGTCTTTGTATAAGAATTACTAAATTAATTAAGGCATCATAGTGTTATAATATGCTTTATTTTAAAATTTCAAAAAGTCTGGAAACTGAAACAAACTTGGAAACACTAGAAAATTCATAACCAAACAATTCTCCATTCCTTAAGCCAGTATTTAACTGTAGAAAATTCAATTTGAAAATTCAAAGCAGGGGATTCCCTGGTGGTACAGTGGTTAAGAATCCACCTGCCAATGCAAGGGTCACAGGTTCAAGCCCTGGTCTGGGAAGATCTCACATGCCGCGGAGCAACTAAGCCCATGCACCGCAACTAGTGAGCCTGCGCTCTAGGGCCCGCGAGCCACAACTACTGAGCCCATGTGCCACAACTACTGAAGCCCGTATGCCTACAGCCCGTTCTCCTCAACAAGAGAGGCCACCACAATGAGAGGCCCGCTCCACAACAAAGAGTAGCCCCCACTCGCAGCAACTAGAGGAAAGCCCATGTGCAGCAACAAAGACCCAACACAGCCAAAAATAAATAAATAAATAAATTTATTTTTAAAAATTCAAAGCAAATAATTTGTTTGCTATTTTAGGGTACCTAGTCAATCCAGATAGACTCAGGAAGAAAATGGGGCGGGTGTATATGTGTCAGTGGCAGAAAAATGACAAGAGATGTATTTACACATAGACCAAGATAAGGCTCATTCTATCTTCAGTTCCTGAGGAGAAGAGCAATAGGTGGATGAGAAATTATGATTAATGAACATTTTTAACCAGTAAAAGCAGATCTCTATTTCATCACCATTTTTACATTATAAACGATACCTTCCCTTCTGGGGCAGAAGATTTATGCGACTTTAAAAAAGGAGAAAAACTCTAATGAAACGGCAAGTTTTGATAATTTTTTCTTAAAATTTTAATTCAATACCAGTGTATCTTTTTATCAACTTTGGTTGGTAGCCTTCTGAATAACTGGGTATAGAGCTCCTTACTTGTTAAATCTTTCCATTTCTTGTACTAAAACAGTATTCATGCTCTCTTCATATCTCACGGGATACTTGAGTAGTGCTGATTCAATGTCAAAGTCATTTGGTAGCTAAGAGAATAGATTTTGAAGATCACATATTACTCTCAGAATAAATAATTAGTTTCATTCAGCTATAATATCAATTATAGCTAACATTAGGCAATTACTATGTGCCAAGTATTATGCTAACTGCTTTCCAAACATTATCTCATATAAGCCTTACCATTCACTATTAGGTGGTCATCATTATCATTTAAGTACAGAGAGGTTAAGTAAATGCCCAAGGGTACAGAGTCCAAAAGCGGTCTGTTTAAATCCATAGATCTCTAACACTAAGGCCCATGCTCTTTACTACAGGATAGAATGCTATGAAGAAGATATACATTTCTGAAAAGTTGTGTAATTTTCTTTTGTAAATTGACTTTTATTTTCCATTAATAAAACTGATTTACCATTTCATAACTCTTTTTAATTTATTTCCAATAAATTATCAACTGGCTCAAAATGGATTTGCTTACACCACTATCAAATAATTAATGTGTAAATGTAGCAAGGTTCCAGGGCATAGGGAAAGAGAAGGCCATTGAGTGTCTGATTTCAAAGAGGCATCTCAGAGACACTTGAGGAGAAGTGATAAAAGGGGACTTTGGGGTTCGTGATCAAGCCCCAAGACAATGGAATTCATACTCTTAAAGGGGCAAAGGAATTTCCCTATGGGGGAACTCCCAAACTAAGAAAGTTGAGCTGCCCAGACTGTCTCCAGGCAATGGTCCTTGGGTGGTACAAAAGAATTCTAAGTCATATTAGGTGGTGTCACTCAAGGCACATTTGGCTCAGCACAAACATTCTACCCCAATTAAGTCCTATATGCCACTTCCAGGTAACTTCCTGCTAGGGATCTTGTAAGAGCCACCATTTTGGGAGGGCAAGAACCTTGCCCTGAAGAGATAAACCACACAAGAAGAAGGGGCTGAGGGTGAGAAGAGGCAAATGGCAGAAGCAGCAGTCCAGGGGTGGAGGTTGGAGGAAGCTAGTTTGATTTTACCCAGGGGTAGAAGGCAGTGTTGCTCCCTTCTCCTCTCCAATGGCCACAGCCAGGCTTAAGGTGAGTAGGCTCTACTTAAGGACTGGTGTAAGGCAAGGGTACCAACTGTGAAAGTAGAGTAGGTGCCATCCGTGGATTTTCAAGGCAGACGGGGTAGGGGTCAGGTTCTGCTCTGTCAGAGTGCCTGACACTGAAATATGGGGATAATTATAGTATTTATCCTGGAGGGGAGTTGTGAAGATCTGTGCTTAGCACCATAAAGTCCTCTTAGTAGTTCTTTATTGAATTTAAGACACAGAAAAAAGTGAGAAAAGAGATTATCATTCCACTTTACCAAGAGGGCTAAGTACATTGGGCTGTAGTATGGGGGGAAAAAAGGCTGTAGCTGTTAATTTAGTGCTGATCTTATTTCCCTGTGCCTCCTCACTTCTGAAGGTATAGATTAAAAACCATTCCCTCCTTGAACCAGCAAGTTCAGACCATTTCCTCCATTTAAAAAAAGTAGGCCTTGGGGCTTCCCTGGTGGCGCAGTGGTTGAGAGTCCGCCTGCTGATGCAGGGGACATGGGTTTGTGCCCTGGTCTGGGAGCATCCCGCATGCCGCGGAGCAGCTGGGCCCGTGAGCCATGGATGCTGAGCCTGCACGTCCGGAGCCTGTGCTCCGCAACGGGAGAGGCCACAACAGTGAGAGGCCTGCGTACTGCCAAAAAAAAAAAAAAAAAAAAAGTAGGCCCACCATCTTTATTTAGAAATGATAATAAATCATATATTCTGTATCCACAACTGTAGTTACTAAGAACTTACTATTTGCCAGGCATTATGCAAAGCACTTTAATTTAATGATCTCCTTAATGTTCACAAGAACCTTATACAGTTGGTACTATTATCACTACTTTACAGATTTGAAAACTAATGTTCAGAAAGGCAAAGTATCTCACTCAAGGTCATAATGCTGCTAAATGGAGTTTTCAGATTGACATTTCAGTGCCATTTTGATTTATGTTATATTACAAGTAACATACCTTAAGCTAAACATTACCTTGTTGAGAATATCTTTGGTAATTTCTAGTAGAATCTGGTCAGCACTTCCTGAGGATCCTGTCTGTTTGGAGCCTCCTTGGGTGAGGAGCAAGGACTCAAAGAGGATTTTTGTTTGTTGAAGATCTTTGGAGATATCAACATTTTCATGTAATCCAAATATCTCAGGGTGTTGAGTAAACGGAAGTTTCTACCAGAAAATAGATTCAACAAGCATCACATTTTCACTGGATATGTTAATTCATAAGGTAGACATGTGCAGACCAAAAAGGGTTAAAAATCAACTAAACATCACAACAGAGGAATCAAACTTTTCCAGTTTTCAGTAACTACTAGAAACAAAATATATTGAAAGCTGATTGAAGTACTATGGTACTTGTCTAATCCTATACATTATGGGGGACTACTTCACTATTTGCTTTTTAGAAAAATCACACTTGAATCTAACCCTATTTTCAGTGATATCAGTTACCTTAATGAATTCAATGTACTCATTATAAGTGCCTTTGGGAGGTGCAAAATAGTTTCCACTGGGAGAAAACTTATAATGGGAGTTTTCAATTATGTGTGCGTTATAAAAGTCAGCCAACATGGTTAAGAGGAGACGTCTGTCCCAATCATCTGTCACTCTTCCTCCATAGTTACACTCTCCAGTCAGGTAAGAGATAGCTTCAAATGGAGTTGTATCATATTCATTTATAAATAACTGAAACAAAGGAAAAATGAAATGAGAAAAACCTTGAAGTATTTCACTTCATTTCCATTTTAAGATGGCCTTAAATATCTATCAATCAATCAATCTATACACACGGAAGTGGAGTTGGAAGAATTATCATCATGGTTGTTTTGAAGCCCCATGTCATAAAGGCCCTTATTACAGCACAGAAGCAGAAAAATACAATATTCTGTGGTTGTCTAGTTGGATTAATATATTTGGTAAAACATGACAGAAATAATGGGAAAGTACTGGAGTCGGACAGACCTGAGTTCAAATCTTACCTCAATGGGTAAATTTACTTCTTAGCTTTGGTTTTCTCCAAAATAGGGATAATACCCACCTTACAGGGTTGCTGTGAGAATTAAAATTCATGTAAGTAATGTGCCTAGTTCAAAGTCTGAGTGAGTAGGAATTTATAGTGGACATTTGATCTCTTTTCTTTGGTGGGGGGCTGCTGACCATCTCATGCATTTCATGTTTCATTGTAAGTCTACAGAAACTGAAAAAGCCAACCACTCACTTTCTCAGCCTCCATTGTGGCTAAAGCCTAGGCTTGTGACCTGGGCTTGGAAACTCAGATGTAGCCATCCTAGACTGAACTGGGGTTTAGGGTGCAAAGAAGCAGGAACAGCAAAGAATTTTTTTGATGACATCAGAGAGTGTGCAGTAGACTAGTGTCTGTGTGGCAGTTATGAGCTGTGGTGTCTACTATTTAATAAGAGTAGAAGGAATGCTGTTACCAGACATGATATGATTCTGGATATGACTGTGGATGCCTTGGCTCTCCAGCCATCTTGGTGATTCTGTGATCTACCCAATATTCTTTCAATAAATTCCTTTTCTACTGTTTTTGTTGACTGATAGAGCTAAAGTGTAGACCTGACTGAGTGGAGGCTAAGAGTAGAGTATAGTGAGGACCTATATAAAGCCAACACTGAGGAGGGCACTGCAAAAAGAAAGAACTAGGGTCCTTGATGGCAACACTTCTGTTGAATCAACCAACTCCAGAGTCTGTCCTTCCTCTGCAACTCTTTTTTATGTGAGACAAAAAGTTTCATTATGGTTTAAGCCAGTATGAATCAGGTTTCCCATTACTTGCAGCAGAAAAATGCAGATGGAGGGCCTCCCTGGTGGCGCAAGTGG
This sequence comes from Mesoplodon densirostris, assembly GCF_025265405.1. Lineage (NCBI taxonomy): Eukaryota > Metazoa > Chordata > Mammalia > Artiodactyla > Ziphiidae > Mesoplodon > Mesoplodon densirostris. The sequence continues at coordinate 78,087,955 of NC_082670.1, forward strand.
TTGAGAGTCCGCCTGCCGATGCAGGGGATACGGGTTCGTGCCCCGGTCTGGGAGGATCCCATATGCCGCGGAGCGGCTGGGCCCGTGAGCCATGGCCGCTGAGCCTGCACGTCCGGAGCCTGTGCTCCGCAACGGGGGAGGCCACAGCAGTGAGAGGCCCGCATACCGCAAAAAAAAAAAAAAAAAATGCAGATGGAGATTATGCTTTATAAGCCAAAATTATAATTATTAATACCATCTAGCCAACTATTAGTGGTGTTGGGAGAACTGAATAAGTCATTCTAAGCAAAGGGAATTGCCTAGGGCCTGGTACACAGTGATCCTCCATCAATGTTAGTTCCTTTCTAATTTTACCTGTAGTTGTCGAATACTGATGCGTAAATCTGATTCATTAAATCCATATGGAATATTCCAACCAAGAGGACCAAATTTCTTTCTCTCTTGCACAAGGGCATGAAAAAAACAAACTCCAAAGAGCAACTTCTCCCATGCCTTTAAGATAAAAATATGCAACAAGAAAAAATTCTGATCAGATTTCCATTACTAAAATGAGGGGAACTGATGATCTTTCATTATAAGATTCTATGATCATATATCTCTACAAACTTTTATTTAGAAAGACTATCCGAAATAATGCTTACTATAAAAAGTATTAATCTTATGACTTATCCAAAACCTCCAAGATAGACAAACTACAATAACATTATACTTTATTAAAATGCGATAGTGCCAGAGAGACATGCCAAGATGGCAGAATAGAAAGACCTTGAACTCACCTCCTTCCTTGATACACCAAAATTACAACTACTTACAGAGCAACTATCTACGAGAACAAACTGAAGGTAGAAGAAAAGATTTTCCACAACTAAAGACATAAAGAGAGAACCACAAGATGGGTAGGAGGATCAGAGACATACTGTAGTCAGGACCCAGTTTTGCTGACCCACAAATGAGAGGAATATCACAATTATAGAGTCCTCCCCAAGGAGTGAAGGGTCTGAGCCCCACATTGGGCTCCCCAGTGTAGGGGCCCTGCACTGAGAAGACAAGCCCCCAGAAGGTCAGGCTTTGAAAGCCAGCAGGGCTTATGTTCAGGAGAGCTGGTAGGCTATAGAAAACAGAGACTCACTCTTAAAGGGTGTGTGCAAAATCTCCCTTAGTACTGATGTTTCCTTCCATGCAGGGAAACGTCAATTAATGTAACACTCCTGGATTTTCTCCATCCTTATACTCACTGGTGGAGGGAGGAGTACCTATCTGATGGGTAAATTTGGGGAAAGTCAAGCAAATATGCTTTGCTCAGCTTTTCCCTTTTCTCTCTTAGAAGTGAGCTTCCTGCAGGGAAGGAAGTTTTCCTCTGTTCCTCTGGGTAGATAAATGTACTTAATTCTGGGTTCAGTAATACTAAGCCCACTTGTTCACAGATGTAAACTACATCTTCCAACCTAGTCTACATCAGTAATTAAGGTTATAATTTGGTTCCCATATGTTTGTACTTTTTCCTGTTTCTTAACTGGTAAGAATTTGGGCAGAGAAAGGGAGTGCTATTTATTGGAACTCCTAACGTCCTCAATACCATGTGCAAAACTTTTTTATATATGGATACATTGAAGAGTGTTATTAATATGTCAAAACATTATTACTAGAATTTCCATGAAGGCAGATTTTTTTGGTGATGGCAGTGTCTATTTTACTCTCACTGCATTATATCATACCTAACAAACATATTTGTTGAAAGAATAAATAAATAATGTTAAAATAGATTGCTACTCTTGGGTCTTAATTGTCTTAATCAAATGCACTGTTGGACTTTTGTACAAACTAAGAAATATTCATTCATTCAACAAATATTTATTTGAGTATCTACTACATGGGAAGCAGAACACAAACAATTGGGAATAAAATAAGATAGGTACAATTTCTATCTTCTTAGGAAATGCCTGAAGTTTAATATTAAATAAAATATTTATGTTTTCATATTTTTTCACTATAAAAACACATTTTAAAAGTTCCAGAGGCTGAATATTACCAGTTCCTTTCCCTCGCATCCATTGAAAAACTGAGGATCAGAAACTGGATGAGTGACATATGATTGGAGGAGATTTAGCCGAAGACCCGTAGGAGGCTCATTAGTCATTTTTACTCCATTCTGTAGAATTGTTACTGGAAACTAAGACAAAATAAACAAAGAGCATTACTCTAGATAACCAACTCAAGTCCTAAAAATACATACACTAGTGGATTAAAAATAGGTATAAGGGAGGACTCCAGAAATATTTTTAAAACCTCTTAAGGTTAAGCATTTAAGATATACAATGTATCAATAACACATAACCAAATAAATGTACTAAACTCCATAGGAAATAAACATACTTTTGGAGATGGGTAACTTGTGAGCCAAAGCCTAAAGGATGAGTTACAGCTTTCGGGAGAAAAATCTTCACATATTTTTTCCAACATGGGCATCCAGGAGACAGCAAGGTGACAGTTCTGTAGGCAAACCCAAGTTCCTTCCTTTATTGCTGTGTTAATCATTTCTGTTGCAATTGGTCCTTGTCCCTGTCCCAGTGAAATAGCTTGAAATTTATTTCCAGACATAGCTTTATCATTTGCAAATTTCAGTAGGCCTAAGAGGGCACAAAAAAATAAATGGTTTCACTGCTTACTCTAAAATTATAAAATATGCCTTATGTTTCAGTGTATAAGTATTTAATTGTTAAAAATTCTAGTTACCTTTCCTTATAAATACTGAATTTACTAATTTACACTCATCTAAGAAATAGATATTGAACAAGATGATTTATTTATAATTTATTAAGTTGACATTATGCACTTACTGGCCATGGGATCTGCTCCTGGAGATAACACAAAAATTAAGGGAATGGTGCAATTTGAATCCAAATAACTCTTTGCCAAATCAAATGGTGGAGGCTCTACAAACTTTTTCCCTAGTTTGTCAGTTACATAGTTAGTTATGGCTGGAGTTATCTGTTGAAGAGAGAAAAAATACGATCTTTAGAATAACTTTTATTTCACATAACAACTTTGATTATTACTGAAAACCGACAGAGTAAACTATGAGTCTAATGGATAAGAAAAGCATGCAGCATATCATAGGCAAAGCACTAATTTTCCTAATACATAAAAGTTATCTATAAATTGATGGGACAAGACTAACAATCCAAAAGAAAATGGGCAAAGAAGATAAACAGTTTACAGAAAATGAAATAGAAATGGATCTTAAACATATGAAAAGATGCTCAACCTCATTTCGTATAGCAGAGACTGCAAACTGTCCCCATTCTGTGTCTCCTTTTGGTAACAGAACCCCAAGTTTTCCCAACCTTTCACGCAGCTAGATGTGGCCATGTGACTAAGTCTTGGCCAGAGAAATACAAATAGACATTATATATGGAGCTTCCAGATCCTATTTTTTATAAGGAAACTGTTTGCCTTCAATACTCTCTTTTCCTGTTCAACAGATGTGGTGTTCATGACCCAGCTTCAATCTCACTGACAAGGACCACACTTTAGGAGTCTTCTCTAGCATGAGAGAAGGAACTTGAATCTCTGGATGATCTCAAGAACAGAGGTGCCCTGCCAGCCCTCAAGCAATACTTGGGGCTGTTAGGAGAGATAGAGAAAATAACTCCTATTTTATTTCAGCTACTGTATTTTAGGTCCCTTTGTTACAGCAGCTTTTTCTATACCCTAACACTTATAAATAAGAAAAATACAAATTATAATTATACTTAGATACCATTTTTCACCATCAGCTTGTTATATATAAATGGGACAAAGATAGCCTGTGTGTATTTACCCCTGGATTGTTTATTTTTCACAGTAGGCTAAAACCTGTTAGCTCAAAAGTCCACTGGCACCAAACTCAAAATGTTACATATCCAACTGTTTTAAACATAGCCCAAAATAAGCAGATTTTTAACCATTTAGAGTCTGCCTACTTTTCACCCAACATCTGCTAGCCATAAAAAGATAAGTCCCAGGATATAAAGACCCCAAGCCACTGCTGCCCTTCAGAGCTCTGACACAGAGACTCCCAGCCGCCATGCTGATAAATAATGTCGCCCAGATACCACACAAGTCCCCTCTCCATTAGGAATTCCCTCGCCTTCACCTCTCCTTTGGGGTTGTGGACCTCCCCTCACTCCCAGCCTCTGGACAGACACCTGCTATGAGGGATTTCTTCCTCCCCAACAAACAAACCTGTCAAAATAACATCTAATGAAACTCATGTGCGTTACTGCCACCTCCATCAGCCCCAGAATCCACAACCCCTCTGCACAGATTGGCAAAGATCCAAAAGTTTGGCAACAGGGCTTCCCTGGTGGCGCAGTGGTTAAGAATCCGCCTGCCAATGGAGGGGACACGGGTTTGAGCCCCGGTCTGGAAAGATCCCACATGCCGCAGAGCAACTAAGCCCACGCACCACAACTACTGAGCCTGTGCTCTAGAGCCCATAAGCCACAACTACTGAGCCCATGTGCCACGACTACTGAAGCCCACATGCCTAGAGCCTCTGCTCCACAACAAGAGAAGCCACCACAATAAGAAGCCCGCGCACCACAACTAAGAGTAGCCCCCGCCCGCCGCAACTAGAGAAAGTCTGCATGCAGCAATGAAGACACAACACAGCCAAAAATAAATAAATAAATAAATAAATAAATAATTTTAAAGTTTGGCAACATACTGTGTGGGCAAAAGTACAGGTAAACAGATATTTTCTTACACTCCTGAGGAAGAGCAATCTGGTATAACTTTCATGGAGGACAATTTGAAAGTATCCATAAAATTACAGAGGGCAGGGGCTTCCCTGGTGGCACAGTGGTTGAGAGTCCGCCTGCCGATGCAGGGGACGCGGGTTCGTGCCCCGGTCCGGGAGGATCCCACATGCCGCGAAGCGGCTAGGCCCGTGAGCCATGGCCGCTGAGCCTGCGCGTCTGGAGCCTGTGCTCCGCAACGGGAGAGGCCACAGCAGTGAAAGGCCCGCGTACCGCAAAAAAAAAAAAAAAAAAAAAAAAAAAAAAATTACAGAGGGCAAATCCACTGACATAGCAATTTTGTTCCTAGGAATTTATTCTGATATATAGTTGCACATGTGAGAAATGACTTTTGAATAAGGTTATTCATTGCAGCATTTTTATAATAAATAATATGTAAATATTATAAAGATCCATCAATAGAAACTGGCTAAAGAAATTATTGTACACTCATACAATGGAATACCATGCAATTGTAAAAAAAAAAAAGAGAGAGAACACTATTTATGAATTAGTAGAGAAAAAAGCAATATGCAAAACAGTGGATGCGACCGTTTGTGTTGAAAATAAATGGAAAAAGAATTTATATGTATGTATATTTATATGTGTATAAAAGGACAAGAAGAAGCAGATAACATTAACTGCTTGAGAGGAAGGATGATGAATGGCTGAGAGAAGGAGACTGGAGGCACACTTTTCATTGTATTCATATATTCATGTGGTTCAAAACAGTGCATCACTTTTGAACCACAGGAAGATGTGACTTACTTATAAATTATATGAAAATTAATTAAAAATAAAAGAATGCTGTTCATCAATATTAGCAGCAGAAAAATCAGTACAAAGAGGTATCAGACATTATCTTCTAAATGCCAAACGACTTTCTAAAGGGAATGTGTAGGAATTTGATGGAGAGAGGAGTGCTCATCACAGGTTTCTTTGGTCCTGGAAGGTTTGTGGAATACATGGGGAGGAAGGATAGAGGCTTCTATATGGGTAATTTACTGTAGTTGTGAGCAATTCTGTAGTTTTAAATAGTAGAAGTTTCAAGGAGAAGAATAGTAGAAGTTTCAAGGAGCTTCTATATGGGTAATTTTGTGTAGTTGTGAGCAATTCTGTAGTTTTAAATAGAAGTTTCAAGCTGAAAAGAGGTCTGATTAGCCAAGGTAATAAGACTGCAAAGCTGTACTTTTGTCATTATTCTACAGGTATTGACAGCCTCCTGAAGGTTTTTTTTAATAAAGAGCTCACAATGACATAGCAGCTTTTTCTTTCTTTCTTTTTTTTTTTTTTTTCAGTACGCGGGCCTCTCACTGCTGCGGCCTCTCCCGTTGCGGAGCACAGGCTCCGGACGCGCAGGCTCAGCGGCCATGGCTCACGGGCCCAGCCGCTCCACGGCACGTGGGATCCTCCCGGCCCGGGGCACGAACCCGTGTCCCCTGCATCGGCAGGCGGACCCCCAACCACTGCGCCACCAGGGAAGCCCTTATTTCTTTCTTTAGTAACCACACGTCAGCAATGATGAAATCTTTTTCATCCTTTTACCATTAACACCATGTAGAGTTTCTACCTAGCACAGGAGATCTTCAGTATACATTTTTAAGGAAAGGGAGATGCTGAGGACACAGAGACCTTGCTCCGCATTACCCTACGCACTGGCCAGAGGCAATGCTCCCTGACATGATGTAACTGCAATCGAGTATGATAGTTTTCTATAGAAAAAGTATCTTGTTCCAGTAATTTAACATGAGAAGAAGTTATAAGACTTTTCTATAATATTAAAATATATATTTTAATCCTTCATGTAAGATACTCTAGAGAAGATATTATGGAGACTTAGACCTGGATATGGGCTTTGTGATGATTAATTTTATGTGCCAGCTTGGCTAGGGCACAGTATGTAAATACCTGTTAAGGTATTTTTAAAATAAGATTAACATTTAAATCAGTAGACTTTGAGCAAAGTCGATTACTCTCCATAATGTGATTCGGCCTCATTCAATCAGTTGAAGGCCTTAAGAGAAAAAAGACCGATTTGTACTGAGGAAGAGGGAATTCTGTCAGTAGACCAGCTTTGGACTCAAGCTGCAACATCAGCTCTTCCCTGGGTCTGCAGTCTGCAGATTTTGGACTTGTCAGCTTCTCACAATCATGTGAGCCAATTCCTTAAAATCAACAGAATTCTGCTGATTCTGTTGCTCTGGAGAATCCTGACTAACACAGACTTTAACTGAATTTGGTTTAATGCAATTAAATTCAACTCAACTCACAGATATTTACTGAGATGTCCAACCATCTGCCAGGTACTGCTTTAAGTCCTGGAGATATTGAACAAAATAAGACACGGGTCCTGACCTCAAGAAGCTCAGAGTCCAGTGGGAGACCCTACCAAATAAACAGACAATTATTGTGTATTCCAGTGTGGTCAGTGTGGTGTTTAAGCACAGGATCCCAAGCATGGCAGACAAACCAGTAACCCCACATGTGGTACTGAAACAACATCTCCACTGGTCATCACAGAGCCATTCTGTGGAATGCAAATAGGCAGGGGTTTCCCAGATGCAGAGCTACTCATTCCTAAGTTTACCATGAACAAGCGAAGCTATTTGTGATAAAATAATGAATAAAGCACTGTTTTGGCCTTCAAGGGACTTATTTTCTAGTGAAAGGAACATATATATATATATATATACATACAACTATCAGGTAGGAAAGAATGAGGTACATTTTAATAATGTACAAAAGTCTTTGGGAGTTAGAGTAAGGAGAAATACTCAGAAGTCATGCAATTATATAGGCCTCTGTTTGAACCTACTCAGAGACTGAATGAAGCATTAGATAATGCTCCTTGTGAAACTTTACTAAAAACATAAAATGTAAAAAAAAAAAAAAAAAAAAAAAGGAAAAAGAAAAGACAGGACCATTGCAATCACTTTTCAATACCTTCATTTTATATGTGGTTGTAACTGGAACTCAGAAAGGTGAAGTGACTTACTCAAAGTTTTAAGCTACATATATAAGCATAGCTTTTAGTTTTTGCGTTTTTTTTAAACATCATTATTGGAGTATAATTGCTTTACAATGGTGTGTTAGTTTCTGCTTTATAACAAAGTGAATCAGCTATACATATACATATATCCCCATAACTCCTCCCTCTTGCGTCTCCCTTCCCCCCCTCCCTATCCCATCCCTCTAGGTGGTCACAAAGCACCGAGCTGATCTCACTGTGCTACGCGGCTGCTTCCCACTAGCTATCTACTTTACATTTGGTAGTATTTATAAGTTAGCTTTTAGTTTTTTGTTTAAAATTTTTCCTTTCATAACACTATAACACTTTTCTCGAGTGTATGAAAATTGGTATCAGCCTATTTATTTCACCTAAAGAAAGATTTTTGTGCATGTTTGAACTAATAAAATTATGACACATTCAAGATTTTCTACTATCTTCTGCTTCTAGTCAATATGGAGGAAAGGGACCAGATTTACCTTCTTGCCATAAAGAACTAAAAAATGGGCAATATTAATGAAACAGCCATTTTCAGATATAAGGCTGTTCAGACAATAGGTGGTACAGGATAGTGATCCCTGATAAAAAAAGAAACAAACAAGGTGAGACCTATTATTCCCTTGACTTTCCTCTGGGAGATACATTCCAGACTGTGGAACAAGGAGAGCAACTGAAAGTAGTACAACACGGTGTTGCTGAGTTGGGAAGACAGGAATCAGAGTTCAAGGAGGCTCAGGCTGCTGGAAGTTTCAGAGTTCAAATTTGAAGGGAAGTATCCAGAGAAAGAGCTCAGGAATCTGCATAATATTGTTCTTGTATCTTTGCTGAACACCATGGTATGTATACCTAGGCCAAGCAAAGAGTGACTGGGGAGCTGTGAACTTGGGCTATGAGGAGCTACCAGAGTTCATGAAAGGCTGGGAATCATTCAAGTTCCCAGTAGCCACAATGGAGAGTCCTTGGTGATCACTTGGGACATTCAGTAAAGGCCCTAGAAGGACCACACTTTAGCCATGGAACTAAACTATCCATGGAGTAAAGGCTATTCTATACCTGCGCTAACAAATCTTAAAAACAATCTTTGAAAGGAGCAATCTGGGGCTTTCCTGGTGGCGCAGTGGTTGAGAGTCTGCCTGCCGATGCAGGGGACGCCGGTTTGTGCCCTGGTCCAGGAATATCCCACATGCTGTGGAGCGGCTGGGCCTGTGAGCCATGGCCGAAGGGCCTGCGCGTCTGGAGCCTGTGCTCCGCAACAGGAGAGGCCACAACAGTGAGTGGCCCACGTACAACAACAACAACAACAACAAAAAAAGAAAGGAGCAATCTGAATTTAACTGTATAGTCAAAGGGGTAGGTAAACCTTTCCTATAGAGAACTAGATAGTAAATATTTTAGGTGTGTTGGGCCACATACAATTTCTGCTGCTTATTCTTTTTCTTTTTAATTTACTTATTTTATTTAATTTATTTTTGGCTGCGTTGGATCTTCGTTGCTGCACGTGGGCTTCTCTTGCTGCGGAGCATGGGCTCTAGGCGTGCAGGCTTCAGAAGTTGTGGCATGTGGGCTTAGTAGTTGTGGCTTGTGGGCTCTAGAGTGCAGGCTCAGTAGTTGCGGTGCACAGACTTAGTTGCTCTGCAGCATGTGGGATCTTCCCAGACCAAGGCTCGAACCCGTGTCCCCTGCACTGGCAGGTAGACTCTTAACCACTGTGCCACCAGGGAAGTCCTATTATTTTTCTTTAAAACAACCCTTTAAAATGCAAAAATCATTTACAGTTCATGGGCTGGACAAAAATAGGTCACTGGCTAGATTTGGCCCAGAGGTGTTGTTTGCTAACCCTGAACTAGCAGAACAAAAGTCAACAATCTTTAAAGGAAGATGACAAAATCAAAATCATAAACAATGTCCAGCATCCAATCAAACATTACTGGGCATGCCAGGATGTGGGAAAATATAATCTATAACCAAGAGTAAAATCAGTCAGTAGAAACAGATCCAGAAATGATGGAATTAGCAGTCAAGGATTTAAAAACAGTTATTATAACTGTTTTCAAGTATTTAAAGAAAAATATAAACAGAATGAAAAGAGAAATAGAATATATAAAAAAGAACAAAATGAACGTTCTGTAAATGAAATATACAGTTGCTGAAACAAAAATTAATTGGATGGAATTAATAGCAGATTAGACACTACGAAAGAAGAAATCACCAAATTTAAAGATAGCAATAGAAACTGTCCAAACTGAAGTACAGTGATACAAAGGATTTTAAAGTAATTAACAGAGTATCAGTCACCTATGGTATAATATCAAGCAGTCTAATGTATATTTAATTGGAATCATGGGAAAAAAATATTTGAAGAAATAATGGCCAAAGTTTTTCTCAAGTTGAGGAAAACTATAAACCTGCATATCCAAGGAACTCAATGAACCCATGTGAGCATCTGAAATAAAGGTTAAAGTACCAAATAACAATAACTTTAAACCTAGTACTTCGTAAATGGCAAATTATCTGGGTTCCAAATAGAACACATTTGTCTTTTACCTTATCAGGTCTTAAGCACCGAAGAATTATGATTTTCTGTAGTTCATTTAGCCTCGTATCCATTGGGGCTGGAAATTTAGCATTGTGTGGCTCTTTACTATTGTAGATCTCCCGCCATTCAGCTATATTGTCACAAAAATGATTCCTAATGGAAAGAAAAGCTTAATGATTATCCTTTCATTGGGAAAAAATTTTAAAAAGAGATTGCTGAATGAGGAGATGAATCAAGACAGCTATAGAACTATTTTTTTAAAATCACTAGATTAAATTAAAAAATCACTAGATTACAAATTTACCCATCACTATTCAATGCTAAGTCATTGTGTTTAAACAACTACCTGAGTCCTTTGAATGCAGGAAATTCACTTGCACGACAGATTTCCTCCCAGCTTTTATCCTGTAGCCAAGTTGGATCAGGATTTTTCTCAGAACTCTTAAGACTTACACCTCCAGTTAAAAGAAACATCAGTTCCTGGTATTCAATCTCTTTCTTTGCCCTGTGTTCCCAAAATAAGGACTGCTGTAAATTGTTGTTTTAAAATTGAATGAAGTCAATTTCTGCTTATATAGCCTGGATAAAACAATCAGAACTGACCTACCCTACTGCTATAAACAACTAGAAACTGGAAAAAAATAAAAGAAACAATTGTTTTTAGACATTATAATAGCTAGTGCAGGACTGTGTGGTCCATGAAAAAAAGGGAGACAAGGTGATCCCCATGATTGCCTCAGCTAACCGCCAGGAGGCACTTTTCAGACTACAAAGCATGAGGGTAATCAAATCAGAATCTAGGAGTACTGCTGAGTTGAAGAGACAGAGATCAGAGTTAAGGAAGGCTAAGGTGGCTGGAATTTGTGGGCAGAGTACCAGAAGGGAGGGAGATACATGGACATGGACGAGGAGCTCCAGAAATCTGCATACAAATCCTTTTGATTCTATTGCTAAATGCTAAGTTATGTATGAGTAGGGTAAAACTCCAGGAGGCCAGGCAAAGAATATCTGGGGAGCTGCAAACTAAGTAGCTATCACAGCTCACACAGGACTGAACATATGAGTTATTGCCAACTAGAGTTGAATCTTTATTGAACACCAGAGGAATTCAGTGGTGACACTGGAGATACTTTAGTAGTGAAGCTAACCTAGCTGTAGAATAAAGTCTACTCTAAAACTGTCATAAGAAATCTTAAAAATAAGACTTGAAGAGGTCAAACGAATTCAGTATAATTTAAGTACCTGCAAAAGTAAAGTCTAGTGCTCTTTAAAGGAATAAAAAAAAAAGAGAGAGAGAGAGAAAAACAAATACCGTATGCTAACACATATAAATGGAATCTAAGAAAAAAAAAAAGGTCATGAAGAACCTAGGGGTAAGACAGGAATAAAGACACAGACCTACTAGAGCATGGACTTGAGGATATGGGGAGGGGGAAGGGTAAGCTGTGACAAAGTGAGAGAGTGGCATGGACATATATACACTACCAAAGGTAAAATAGATAGCTAGTGGGAAGTAGCCGCATAACACAGGGAGAACAGCTCGGTGCTTTGTGACCACCTAGAGGGGTGGGATAGGGAGGGTGGGAGGGAGGGAGATGCAAGAGGGAAGAGATATGGGAACATATGTATATGTATAACTGATTCACTTTGTTATAAAGCAGAAACTAACACACCATTGTAAAGCAATTATACTCCAATAAAGATGTTAAAAAAAAAAAGACCCAGCACTTACCAATGTAAAATTCACAACATCCATAACCAGAAGAAAAGTCAGTACATAGATACGATGTAGAAGTGATAGAGATGATATAACAAGCAGATAAGAATGTTAAAAGAGCTATTATAAACATGTTGAAGGAGTGAAAGCGAAACATGAACATAATGAAGAGAGAAGTGGGCAAAATAAAAAATAACCAAATGAAATTTGTAGAGATAAAAAATTAAAATCTGAAAGAAAAATTCACTGACTTTTTCTCAGATTTACAGAAATTGAAAGTATGCATTACCAGTAGACCTACACTATAAGAAATGTTCAAGGAAATTTCAGGTAGATGGAAATTTGAATCAACAAAAAAGAATAAAGAGCATCAGAAATGGTAACTAGTAGATAAACATAAACGACATTTTTCTGTTACTTATGTCTCTTTTAAAAGTAATTGACTATAGCTAAATAACAATGTGCTGTGGGCTTTATAACATATATAAAAGTAAAATGTATGACAATAAAACAAAAGCTATGAGGGGAAAGATAAAAGTATATTGTTTTCAGTTCTTATATATATGAAGTAGTATAATTTTACCTGAAGATAGACTATAATAAGTTCAAAGGTATACCATAACCTAAACAAATCACTAAAATAATAAAACATAAAATTATAGCTAATAAACCAACAAAGGAGATAAAATGGAATCATAAAAATACTCAATTTAAAGAAAAATAGATTTATAGAGACATGGATGAGCCTAGAGACTGTCATACAGAGTGAAGTAAGTCAGAAAGAGAAAAAGAAATATCGTATATTAACATATATATGTAGAATCTAGAAAAATGGTACAGATGAACCAGTTTGCAAGGCAGAAATAGACACACAGGTGTAGAGAACAAATGTATGGACACCAAGGGGGGAAGCGGGGTGGGATAAATTGGGAGATTGGGATTGACATGTATACATTAATATGTATAAAACAGATAACTAATGAGAACCTGTTATGTAAATAAATAAATAAATAAAAATAAAACCCACAGGTTAAAAAAATAAATAAAACAGACACTAAGTTCCCCCCCAAAAAAGAAAAAATAAAAATAGAAAATGAGGAAACGTGCAAGAAAGAACAGATGGGCAAAACAAAATAAATCATAAGATGGTAGATTTAAACATAACTCTATCTATTATCTCATTAAATGTAAACAGTCTAAACAATTTCATTAAAGGTAGTGATTATCAGATTGGATAAAACAAGTAAGACCTAATTACATGCTGTCTATAGACACAGTTTAAATATAAAACAAATAGGTTAAAAGTAAAAGTATGGGGCTTCCCTGGTGGCGCAGTGGTTGAGAGTCCGCCTGCCGATGCAGGGGACGTGGGTTCGTGCCCTGGTCCGGGAGGATCCCACATGCCGCAGAGCGGCTGGGTTCGTGAGCCATGGCCGCTGAGCCTGCGCGTCTGGAGCCTGTGCTCCACAATGGGAGAGGCCACAGCAGTGGGAGGCCCATGTACAGCAAAAAAAAAAAAAAAAAAAAAAAAAAAAGTAAAAGTATGGAAAAATATATACCATGCTAACACTATTCAAAAGAAAGCTGGAGGGGCTACAATAATATCATACAAAGTAGATTTCAGAGCAATAAATATTACCAGGGATTTTAAAAAGTCAAGTCAATTTATTAAGAGGACGTAACAGTCCTAAACATTTATACATCTAATAACAGAGCATCAAAACACAAAGTAATATTGATAGAACTGCAAGGAGAAGTCTCTATAGTTAGAGATTTCAACTCTCTCTCTATAACTGAACAAGTAGATAGAAAATCAATAAAGATATAGACGATATATGGACCATCTTGACCTCCTTGACATTTTAGAACATTCCACCCAAGAACAGCAAAATACACATTCTTTCCAAGAGCACATAGAACATTTACAAAGATGGATCATATTCTGGGCCATCTAATGTCTCATTCATAAAATTTCTGGAACAGGAATAACTATAGAGACAGAAAGCAGATCAGTATTACCTGGGGCTGGAAGTAAGAGCAGGAATTGACTAAACTGGCAAAAGGAAACTTCTGGGGATGATGGAAGTGTTCTAAAACTGGATTTTGGTGATGGTTGCACAAGTATATAAATGTACTAAAAATCATCTAACTGTATTCTTACAATGGGGGAATTGCATAATGTGGCAATTATACCTAATAAAGCTGAAAAAAAGAGGATATCTCTATTGAGTGACTTCCATTTATATTAATAGAAAAAGGTGCAAAAGAACATTTACAGTATATTCCCTTTGTGTAAGAAAGGAAAATAAGAAAAACATAAACAAATTTATATAAACACACATGCACACACTTCACAAAAATTCACTCGAAATGAATCGTAGACCTAAATGTAAAATGCAAAACTACAAAATTCCTAGAAGACAACATAGGAAAAAATCTAGGAGGCTTTAGGTATGGCAATAACTTTTTAGATACACACCAAAGGCATGATCCATGAAAAAAAGAATTGATAAGGTGGACTTCATTAAAATTTAAAACATTTGCTCTGCAAAAGACAGAGAATAAGAAGGCAAGCTACACACTAGGAGAAAATATTTCCCAAAGATGTATCTGATAAAGGACTGTCATCCAACTCAACAACAAAAGATGAACAACCAAACTGATTAATAAATGGACAAAAGACCTAACAGATGCCTCACCAAGAAAGATATAAAGATACCAAATAAGCAAATGAAAATATTTTCAATATTATATATCATTAGTGAATTGAAAATTAAAACAAGATTACACTATGCATCTATTAGAATGGTGAAATCCAGAACACTGACAAGACCAAATGCTGGCAAGGTTGTGAAGCAACAGGAACTCTCATTCATTGCTGGTAGAATACAATGGATTAAGGAATGTAAACTATATGCTTGTTGAGCCTCTTCTGGGATCTGTGATGCAGAATGGGTTTAGACTTTCACTTAGGACCAATTTTCAAAGTAATTTTCACAGAGAAAATATTAGTCAAGAAGGAAAATCTTTTAATATTTTAATGGTCCCATGAGTGAGAAAATAAAGGTGCTCCTTCAGCACCTTCCCCTGCCCAATATGTTCTGGCCCCTGAGGTTTTGCTTTTTCCAGAGTGTGGGTCAGTTTCAACATTCAGGACACCAAGGACCACAAGCCAAGATTCCTAAAAATGCTGAGGTGCTGCATGGAATCTCTTGGAAGACAGTTTCTTATAAAACTAAACATACTCTTAGCCATGATCCAGCAATCACACTTCTTAGTATTTAACCAAATAAGTTAAAAACTTATGTGCATACAAAAACCTGCAGTTTTATTCATACTTTTCAAAACTTGCAAGCAACCAAGATGTCCTCCAGTAGGTGAATAGATAAACTACAGTACATCCAGACAATGAAATATTACTCAGTGCTAAAAAGAAATGAACAATCAAGCCATGAAAAGACATAGAAGAATCTTAAATGAGTATTATTAAGTGAAAGAAGCCAATCTAAAACCTCTATTTCTTTCTTTCTTTTTTTTTTTTTTTGGGGGGCCACGCCACACGGCTTGCAGGATCTTAGTTCCCTGACCAGGCCGGCAGTGAAAGCACCGAGTCCTAAGCGCTGGACTGCCAGGGAATTCCCTGAAAACTCTATTGCTTGATCTGAGTGGTAGTTATGCAGATTTTTGCTTTGTATGAATTTACCAAACTGTACCTAAACATTTTGTGAGCTTTTCTGTATGATCCAAATTTTAAAAATCAAACATCAAAACACCAGTACTACTATAGAGAAAGGTACAAGTAAAATCATGAATTATGCAGAGCTAAAACATGATATCCTTCTGTGAGAAGCCATTGATTAGGTTTTCCAGGCAAGTTTTTTTTGTTTGTTTGTTTGTTTTTTTTTTTGCGGTATGCGGGCCTCTCACTGTTGTGGCCTCTCCCGTTGCGGAGCACAGGCTCCAGACGCGCAGGCTCAGTGGCCATGGCTCTCGGGCCCAGCCGCTCTGCGGCATGTGGGATCCTCCCAGACCGGGGCACGAACCCGTGTCCCTTGCATCGGCAGGCGGACTCTCAACCACTGTGCCACCAGGGAAGTCCCAGGCAAGTTTTTAAAATAAAGAAAAAGCAAGTAACTTACAAAAGAAGATTGGCACATAATAAAAAAGAAAACAATAGCTTGTCCTTCTCAAACAGTGATCGGCATATATTACAATACAAGTTGTATGTGAAGTGGTCACTTAAATATCGTAGGCGCTTTTCCAAAATTTTGGATTTGTTACTGAAAGGTTAAAAAAAACAGGAAAATATATTGAGTCAAGTAAAACTAAGAAAAAATAAGTAACATATGAATTAACATACAAGTTGTTTTTATTTTATCGAAATAACCACTGTTGAAAATATGAAACTACACACACACACACACACACACACACACACACACACACACACGTGTGCATATATTGGGTTCACCAAAAAGTTCATTCAGGAAAAATCCCGAACGAACTTTTTGGCCAGCCCAATAAAAATGGTGACATCTGAGTAAGCTCTCTGGATTGTACCAGTGTGAACTTCCTGGTTGTGATACTATACTATAGTTATATAAGATATTATCATTGGAAGGGAACCCTCATGCACTATTGGTGGGAATATAAATTGGTACATAGTCCCACTATGAAAAACAGTATGGGAGTTTCTCAAAAAAATAAAAATAGAACTACCATACAATCCAGCAATGCCACTTCTGGGTATTTACCCCCCACAAAACTCCAAAAACACTAATTCAAAAAGATATATGCACCCTATGTTTACTGCAGCATTATTATTTTTTTAATTGAAGTATAGTTGATTTACAATATTGTGTACATTTCAGGTGTACAGCACAGCGATTCAGTTATACATTTATATATATATACATATAAATCTATATATTCTTTTTCAGATTCTTTTCCCTTATAGGTTATTACATAATATTGAGTATAGTTCCCTGTGTTGTATAGTATGTCCTTGTTGGTTATCTATTTTATACATAGTAGTGTGTATATGTTAATCCCAGTCTCCTAAAATATCCCTCCCTCGACTCCTGTTTTCCCCTTTGGTAACCAAAAATTTGTTTTCTGTGTCTGTCTCTTTCTGTTTTGGAAATAAGTTCATTCGTGTCTTTTTCTTTTAGAGTCCACGTACAAGTGATGTCATATTTGTCTTTCTCAGTCTGGAATACTTCACTTAGTATGAGAATCTCTAGGTCCATCCATGTTGCTGCAAATGGCATTATTTCATTCCTTTTTTATGGCTGAGTAATATTCCACTGTACATATATACCACATCTTTTTTTTTTCTCTCTTCTTTTTATTAATGTAGTATATCATATTGATTGATTTTTTAAACATCTTTATTGGAGTATAATTGCTTTACAATGGTGTGTTAGTTTCTGCTTTATAACAAAGTGAATCAGCTATACATATACATATATCCCCATATCTCCTCCCTCTTGTGTCTCCCTCCCACCCTCCCTATCCCACCCCTCTAGGTGGTCACAAAGCACTGAGCTGATTATCTTTTCAAATTATGGTTTTCTCTGTATATATGCCCAGGAGTGGGATTGCAGGATTATATGGTAGTTCTATTTTAAGTTTTTTAAGGAACCTCCATACTGTTCTCCATAGTGGCTGTACCAGTTTACATTCCCACCAACAGTGTAAGAGGGTTCCTTTTTCTCCACACCCTCTCTAGCATTTATTATTTGTAGACTTTTTGATGATGGCCATTCTGACTGGTGTGAGATGATACCTCATTGTAGTTTTGATTTGCATTTCTCTAATAATTAGCGATGCTGAGCATCTTTTCATGTGCCTTTTGGCCATCTGTGTGTCTTCTTTGGAGAAATGTCTATTTAGGTCTTCTGCCCATTTTTTGATTGGAATTTAAGTGTCCATCAATAGATGACTGAATAAAGAAGATGTGGTATATATACACAATATATACTTAGCCATAAAAAAGAAAATTTGCCACTTGCAACAACATGGAAGGAACTAGAGTGTATATGCTAAGTGAAATAAGTCAGATAGAGAAAAATATCATATGATCTCACTTA
Source organism: Mesoplodon densirostris (assembly GCF_025265405.1). Taxonomy (NCBI): domain Eukaryota; kingdom Metazoa; phylum Chordata; class Mammalia; order Artiodactyla; family Ziphiidae; genus Mesoplodon; species Mesoplodon densirostris. Next base: position 78,106,085 of record NC_082670.1, read on the forward strand.
TATGTAGAATCTAAAAAACGAAACAAATGAACAAACAAAACAACACAGAAACAGATTTATAGATACAGAGAGCAAACTGGTGGTTGCCAGAGGGGATGGGGTAGGGGCCATATAGGTGAAGGGGATTAAGAGGTACAAATTTCCAGTCAGAAAATAAATCAGACATGGGATGCAACATAGCATAAGGAATATAGTCAATAATATTGTAATACTTTTGTACGGTGACAGATGGTTACTAGACTTATTGTCGTGATCATTTCTTAATGTATTTAAATGTTTTTTTGTTTTTTTTTTTTTTTTTTATTTTATTTTATTTTTTTTTTCACTATATTTTTTTATTTTTTTTATTTTACAAATTTAATCAGTTATACATATACATATGTTCCCATATCCCCTCCCTTTTGCGTCTCCCTCCCACCCTCCCTATCCCACCCCTCCAGGCGGTCACAAAGAACCGAGCTGATCTCCCTGTGCTATGCGGCTGCTTCCCACTAGCTCTCTACCTTACATCTGGTAGTGTATATATGTCCATGCCGCTCTTTCACTTTGTCACAGCTTACCCTTCCCCCTCCCCATATCCTCAAGTCCATGCTCTAGTAGGTCTGTGTCTTTATTCCTGTCTTACCCCTATGTTCTTGATGACATTTTTTTCTTAAATTCCATATATATGTGTCAGCATACAGTATTTGTCTTTCTCTTTCTGACTTACTTCACTCTGTATGACAGACTCTAGGTCCATCCACCTCATTACAAATAGCTCAATTTCATTTCTTTTTATGGCTGAGTAATATTCCATTGTATATATGTGCCACATCTTCTTTATCCATTCATCCGATGATGGACACTTAGGTTGTTTCCATCTCCGGGCTATTGTAAATAGGGCTGCTATGAACATTTTGGTACATGTCTCTTTTTGAATTATGGTTTTCTCAGGGTATATGCCCAGTAGTGGGATTGCTGGGTCATATGGTAGTTCTATTTGTAGTTTTTTAAGGAACCTCCATACTGTTCTCCATAGTGGCTGTACCAATTCACATTCCCACCAGCAGTGCAAGAGTGTTCCCTTTTCTCCACACCCTCTCCAGCATTTATTGTTTCTAGATTTTTTGATGATGGCCATTCTGACTGGTGTGAGATGATACCTCATTGTAGTTTTGATTTGCATTTCTCTAATAATTAGCGATGCTGAGCATCTTTTCATGTGCCTTTTGGCCATCTGTGTGTCTTCTTTGGAGAAATGTCTATTTAGGTCTTCTGCCCATTTTTTGATTGGAATTTAAGTGTCCATCAATAGATGACTGAATAAAGAAGATGTGGTATATATACACAATATATACTTAGCCATAAAAAAGAAAATTTGCCACTTGCAACAACATGGAAGGAACTAGAGTGTATATGCTAAGTGAAATAAGTCAGATAGAGAAAAATATCATATGATCTCACTTATATGTAGAATCTAAAAAACGAAACAAATGAACAAACAAAACAACACAGAAACAGATTTATAGATACAGAGAGCAAACTGGTGGTTGCCAGAGGGGATGGGGTAGGGGCCATATAGGTGAAGGGGATTAAGAGGTACAAATTTCCAGTCAGAAAATAAATCAGACATGGGATGCAACATAGCATAAGGAATATAGTCAATAATATTGTAATACTTTTGTACGGTGACAGATGGTTACTAGACTTATTGTCGTGATCATTTCTTAATGTATTTAAATGTTGACTCACTATGTTGTACACCTGAGACTAACATAATATTGTATATTAACTACACTTCAACTGAAAAAAAAAAGATGTAAGAACTGGAGAAACTGGGTAAAGGGTACATGGGACATCCCTGTACAGTTTTTTGCGTGTGCAACTTTGTATGAAGCTATATGTTAAAAATGGGGTATAATTCTATGAGAAAATGAAATATGGTTTATACCATCTCTCTATTTTCCAAATTCTAAATTTCTTATTGTAATCCCAAATGACTGAAAACAATCAGTTAATTAAAAAGCACCTACTGAATATCTATTAGTGTGAGAATCTAAGCTGGGGAGGGAACTGTAAGAGATAAAGAATTATGAAACATTTACCTGCCTCAAAGAAGCATAAAATCTAGATCAAGATCCATATGTTAAAAAAAAAAAGAAAAGAAAACATATGGACAAAAGTGATTACTTCCGGATGGGTTATGACTAATAATTATTTTCTTCTTTATACTCTTACATGCTTAAAACTTTTGCAATAAGAATACATTGCTTTCATTTTTTTAGTTCAATTTTTTCAGTAATACTTATGGGAATCTAAGACAATACACCCATTCTAGGAAAGTTTAGCAGTTACTTAAAAAAAAATAAACAAGCAACTACCACATGACCCAGCAACTGCACTCCTGGGCAGTTATCTTGGAGAAATGAAAACTTATGTTCACACAAAAACCTGTCCATGCATTTTATAGCAATTTTATTTGTAAAAGCCAAAACCTGGAAATAACCCAGGTGTCCTGTAACAAGTGAATGATTAAACAAACTGTAGTACATCAATATCATTAAATACCTCTCAGCAATAAAAATGAGTAAACAACCTAAATGAATCCCCAGAGAATTATACTGGGTGAAAAAAAGCCAATTCCCAAAAGTTACATAGTATATGATTCCATTTATATAACATTCTTGAAGTGACAAAATTATGGAAATGGAGAACAGATTAGTGGTTGCCAAGGGTTACGGTCAGCGTGGGAATGGGAGGAAGGTGAGTATGGCTATAAAAGGGCAACATGGGTATCCTTGTGGTGATGAAAGTACTCTGTATCTTGACTGTGTCAACATCAATATTCTGGTTGTGATATTGTACTATAGTTTCTCAAGATGTCACCATTGAGGAAACTGCATAAAGAGTACATGGGATCGCTGCATTTTTTCTTATAATTGCATGTGAATCTATAATTATCTCAAAATTAAAAGTTTAATTTTTAAAAAGTAATACTTGGATCCATGGGAATGGGATGGAAGGGGAGGGGGTAGTGACACTTCTCTGAGCAGACCTTCTGTATGGGATTTACTTTTGGAGTCATATTGATGGCTTACGTACTCAAAAATATAATATAATGAAAATCAACAAGGAAAAGGGGGAAACTCTAAAATGAAATATAAAAATAAACAAATTACCCTATCTGTATTTCACATGAATAACAAACATCACCATACTAAAGGAGGAAAAACTAACCCAAGTAACTTTTGAATATAGTTTTTTGCATATAAAAACAAAAAGACTGTAAGTTTCTGTGTGAATACATGCATCCAATTCTCTTTAGTATATACCCAAGAATTGCTAGATTTGCTGGAAATACTGGATCATATGGCAAATCTATGTTTAATATTTTGATGAACTTCTAAAAATGTTTCCAAAGTGGATGCATTATTTTACAATCCCACCAGCAGTGTATGAGGGTTCTGATGACTTCACATCCTCGACACTTGTTATGACATTTATGTCAATTCTTCAACTTGAACATCCTACATCATGTAGGGTATGTTAATTCAAATTCCAAATCCCAACTGGGAAAGCTTAGGGATTTCAATCACTCAGGAAAGTGTTCTACCAAGAGCCCATGTAGAACACATATGCTAGGCTCAAATCATATTTTTATTCTACTTAACAAGTTACTAAATAACAGATATTGTTAAAAAATACTCTATAAATATTCTTTTTAATTCTCATAACAACTCTTAAAGGTAGGTATTATTATTATCCCTATTTTATAGATAAGAAAAATTGAGGCAATTACAGAAAAGTTAGCTGACTTGCCTGTATTCATGCAGCTATTATGTGGCAGAACTGAAATTTAATCCTTTACTCCAGTCTAACTCCAAAATCTGTGTACATTCAGTAATTGGTTAAAGTGAAATTATCTAGCAAATGATTAGAAATGTGGGGCTGAAATTTGTTAGAGACCTCAAGGCTGGAAGAAAGATATATTGGAGTTGCTAGCAAAGATAGGTCATGTGCTTTATCAAAATATTTAAAAGAGAGGGGCAAAAAGACCTAAAGCTAATCCCTCTATGCCTAAATCTTGAGTAGAAGCGAAACAAAACTTAAAATAGAAATGAGGCCTGCTTGCTTGCTTTTTCCTTCTTTCTTTCCTTCCTTCCTCCCTTCCTCCCATCCTTCTTTCCTTCCCTCTTCCCCTTCCTTCCCTCCATTCTTCCTTCCTCCCTTCACTTCTCCCATATTTTGTAATGTTCTATAGTGAATATGTATTATATAAACAGTAAGAAAAAAATTACATATTTTAAATGGAAAGGATGGCGAAAATCCAACCTAGGGAGCATGAATGAAGCTAGAGAATGTTTACCTGTCATGAATAGAGTTGATATAAAGGTTCACAAACCAGATGAGAGAGTATTGGTACATGGGATCGATGTTAGCCAGGTCTGCAATGCTAAAGAATAATACTGATGCATGTTTAGCAATAGGTCTATAGCCTTCTCGAGACTCTGCTATTTTGAGTTCTGTTTTTTCGGCAATCTAGAAGAAGAGAAAAATCAAGATTAAGAAAAAGGAGATGTTTTAATTATGTATTTTTCATATAATGAAATTTATATTAAAAATATCCCCTAACTTAATGACAAAATTATACAGGCATAGTTTACATCAAAGGGCTTTACTATGCTAAAATCTATAAAAAAAAAGAAAGGGAGGGACTACCCTGGTGGTCCAGTGGTAAAGAATCTGCCTTCCAATGCAGGGGACACTGGTTCAATCCCTGGTCTGGGAACTAAGGTCCCACATGCTGTAGGGCAACTAACCCCGTGCACCACAACTACTGAGCCTGCGCGCCTCACCTAGAGAGCCTGCGTGCTGCAAACTACAGAGCCCATGTGCTCTGGAGCCCGCGGGCCACAAGAAGAGGAAAAAAAAACCACACGAGAAAAAAAATCCCGTATGACACAACTAGAGAGATGCCCATGCGCCGCAGTGAAGAGCCCACGCATTACAACTAAAGCTCCCACATGCCTCAACAAAGCTCCTGCATGCTGCAACTAAGACCCGATGCAGCCAAAAAATAAAAGTCTAAAAAAGAAAGAAAGGAAAAGGAAGGAAGGAAAGAACTAGGGAGAGAGGGAAGAGGATGAAGAGAGGGTGGAAAGAAGGGAGGTAAAAGAAAAAAATATCTTTACAGATTGAAGGTGTAACTACCCACCAATCATCTCTTTCTTATTTGAGGAATACAAAACTGTCAATCTTTGCTTATTCTTTGCCTTCATCTGACATGTATCTATTATTGTCACTCACCCTCTTTTATTTTAATAGGTCAGAGATAGAGAGAGAGGGAGATGGAGAGACAGCAAGTGTACATGTGTGTACGGTTTAAGGTGTCAACATGTGTACCAGAACCCAGCACAAAGTCTGACAAAGTAGGAATTCAGAAATATTTGTTGGCTGATGGTTTGATACATTGAGAATACCTTTTTTTCAGTGAAATTCTCAAATTTTTAACTTTTCTGGGCTTATAAGGGTATAGATATTTAACCCCAAATGAAAAAATTTCTCTAAGATAACAGCCCTTCAAATGACAACTCAATCTGATAGGTTGATATTCTATAGGAAAAACATGTAGAGCATTTTTCCAACCCTCTCTGTCTTCTTTGGAAATGCTATCCACAGACTCTGCTGAATAAATGTGCCTACGTAGCCATGTTTATATTAAATGATCCTGTTTGTAGCTGATTAAATCAGGTGGGAGGGATAGAACCAGACCCAAAATAAGCTAATTAATTTTCCTTCCAGAGAATGAGAACTTTAGGAGCATCAAAAACTGAAATCAGGTGGTACTTGGCCTTAGTGCTAAAAGGTAATGGTATCAGAGTTGGTTTCTATGTGCAAGATAAACATACGAAGGAACAGTACAAAAGTTTTACAGAAAAAATTGGTCTCCGGATGGAGCAGAAAGAAGCACGTATGAGGATGACGCAACCTTAGAGAAAGGGAGAGACAAAGAGCATAGCAACTTAATGCTTTCCATTAATTCCTGAGGCCTGTATGTACTTCCTATAATTGGGAAAATAAAATGTCCCCTTGTATATTTTTTATTTAAGCTAATTTGTATAGGTTTCTGTTCCTTGCAAGCAAACTTTCCCCCAAATTACAGTGTAGCTTACAATTAAAAGTAAGGTTTGAACCTCAAACTTGACTATAAGTGAAACAAAGTTATCAACAATGGAAATTAATGACATTTTTACAAAAGAAAGCATAATCTTGGTATTCTCATTTAAACCTCCTGTTATTTAACCCTTAATTTTTTCAGCTAAATGCCACTTACCATTAATGGCAACAGTAAGCAAAAACATTTAGCAAATATTGTTATTATTTTTAAAGAGTAAATAATAATTTAACTCAGGTTCCAAGGCTTAATCTGCAGTGTATTTATAAATAGTGTTATATTTATATATACTTGGCTGCTTAGTATGAAACACTAAACTCAAGACATATAGAGTTTTGATTAATTACCATTAATGGCCTAAAATCAAAGGACAAGACATTTTCTAACAAATAAACATTGTGAGCATACGATGTTAAAAGAGGAGAATTTATTATTTGTAAAAATTTCCTGGGCTGTGCTATTTATATATATTATACTTTCCAAGAATCCACAAGACTAAACTTCAACCAAGACAACTTGTGCAGGGAGGGAAGGCTTTGAAACTTATAGAACAAATTCCTTTTTCTAAAAAATACTTATTTACTTAATTGCACAGGGTCTTAGTTGTGGCATGTGAACTCTTAGTTGCAGCATGCATGTGGGATCTAGTTCCCTGACCAGGGATCGAACCGGGCCCCCTGCATTGGGAGGGCGGAGTCTTATCCACTACGCCACCAGGGAAGTCCAGAACAAATTCTTAAAGTTTTGTTTGTGTTTGTTTAATCTTATGGGTTGGGATAAAAGGGAAAAGCAGATTTTAGACTATGTGGGAACACTTTGCTCTGAAGATGGTTTTTCTTACATCTGGGTGGGTGGGTAGATAGAAGTCAGGGCCAGATACAGAGCATGTTTTAAATCAAAATATATAGTGAATTCTAAATTACGTTTGTAATGATTAATGAGACCCAGTCAAAAAGACATTATGATTAAATTTCTCTCTTTTTGTAAGATGAAGTATTTGAACCAATAAATATTGATATCTACTTTCCTCTTTGAGTCTAATAGGAAATAAGCTGATAAATGCTTCCTGTCTTTTCTTCCCTTTGAAAAAACACTGTGGTGAGAGGAAAATGAGGAATGGGTTCTGCTCTGACGAACATTAATTGGTAAGGCAGACATTATAGAATATCTCAGCCATGGTCCCCAGATGGGAGGCTACCACAGCATATTACTCTAAGACACTACTCCTTTAGGCTCTCCTGAAATGAAAAACACAAACACAAAACAAAACGGTACACCTGGCTAGAGAGAGTCATTACCATCACATTCACATAAAACTAAACCCATCCCAAGGGGAAAGGTGCCTAGACCTTTTGGAAATCCTCTACCCCAAAACTGGGGTGCATGGGGTAGGGTGCAAACAGAAGGATGCTGAGCAATTAGTGAAATTTCTATTTAGGTTTCTTTTTATTTTGTAATTACGCCAATATTAAGATGTGTTTAACTCATTGGGTGGGCCAAGGAGGATTGAAAGGTCTGAAAATCAGTAAAGTTAGCCTACTAAAGTCATTCTGTATTATCATTTCATTGTGTGAACTTGGGCCTTAACTACTTTTTCTGGGCCCTACTTTTCTCAACTATGAAATGCCAAAGATGACAAATAGCTAAGGCTTCTTCCACCCATAACACTGTAGGATTATATTTTTTAAAAGATGCAATATAAAAATACCATTTAGCTGTGTTAGATGAATTTGCAATAAGTACATTATTGTATGTGTCTTCCTTCCTCTACCTGCCACTCCCAACTCTCATACCTCTCTCCCAGACAAAAGACAAGGCAATGTCAGAAGATCATCCTTATTAGTTCCTAGAACCACTTACTGTCCAATTAACCAGCAATTACCTTCACACATCTCAAGTTCCAACCAGGAACAGAGGCAAGCCATATTCTCAAACTTAAGTTTTAGGTGAAGAGTCAATTAAAATTTGAATGAACCTGACTAGCTTACCCTACCTATGCAATAATAAAAAGTGTGTTTAAAATTTTTTTCATTCCAAATTTATTTCTTCTGTGTATAGGTGCCACATAGATGACACCAGGTTTTGAATGATTCAACAGTATAAGATATTCTCTTATGAGTTTAAAATTAGTTTCTATCTTTTGGTGTTTTATGAATTCTTTTCCTCTTCCCATAAGCCTAGTATTAGCACTTTCCTTAGGGAGCGGGGGCTCATTGGACTCTTAAGAATCTAAAAATTTCTAGGATTCTTTTTTCACCTGTTGTTTCTTTGTTATCTCATTGGACATCAATTTAGCAGAGTCTAAGATTTTAATTGTACTTTCATCTTCTAAAATGTTCCCTTCTGAAGATGATAATGTTTCTAAAATTTTTTTCTCTATATCTTTTAGCTGTTTCTTATTAGCTGCAGACTGAAGAATAAGAGCATTTCGTTCCTCTTCTAATTCTGGTCTAAAAAGATAAAAACATTTAGTCTAAATTTGTAGTATTTTATCCAAATATTAGATATCACAATTTTGTAGACAGTTAAAATAATTTTGTAGACATATAATACAAATTAAGATGATTAATCTCTTTATCCTAACCTAAGGAAAAAAATACTCCCATGAAAATAATAATTTGAGAAATTCAAGCAAAAAAAAGCATTAATTACATATATGTAAAATGTGGCAATAACATATACTACAGTAAGTCTAAGAAAATGTTAAATTTATCCATATGGCTTAGCTCGTTGTGTGAGAATAAGAACTGGAAAAGAAACTCAGAATATGAGATTTCTTATCTATTCCTTGGCTTAATCACATTCAGTCCCATTTTCATCATCTCTTCTACAACAGGAGACAGAAAAGATGACTCATTCTACAACTGGCTCTTCAAGTAAAAGACAAAACTCGCACTTATATCTTAACAATGAGGGTATGAAACTTCAAAATAACATAATTCACCATGTTATAGAATATGTTATGACCTGGTTCTGTCTTGGATACTGCACAAGTGGGATAAATATTGAAAATAACAGAAGTACTTCATGGTACATACTTTCACTTATAATTTGATTTCATGTAATAGACTACTTGATAGTGTTATATTAAGCTTCAAGTGGAATCAAAGATTTCCTTCAGGAAGCAATTCTTTACTAGTAGCCCTTCTAGGTATCATAGTATTTTTTCTCATTTAAAAAATAATACATGCTAGTAATGGAAAAATATATAAAGTATAAAGAAAATAATAAGAATTATCCATAATCTTACCACTCCTAAGGATTACCACTGTCAATATTCTGGTGTATTCTTTCTCAATCTTTTTTTGGTATATATGGATATCCATTCATGCATTAACTTTTTAAAAACAAATATTATCCCTACCATATATAGGTTTGTATCCTGCTTTTTCATTCTTGTCCTAAGTATTTTCTTATTTCATTAATATCCTATATATGTCTTTGAACATATTTTTGATTTTGTCTGTAGCATACATTCCTAGGGATGAAATTTTTTGGCTCAAACAGTCAGATACAAGTCAGAAGTCATGGCATATCACCTGAATCCTGCTACCCATACTAAAAGCCCAATATGACATGGCTGGTTTATAACTTACTTGTTATAGAATGGCTATTTTAAAGAATTAAATACTTATTTAATTTATAATGACAAAATATAAAATTTTGATAAGGTTTCAAAATAATCACATAACAAAAGTATTAATGGCCTACAAATATTCCTCTCTATACCCCCTGGAAGTATCTAAAAAAACACGTACCTCTCCTTTGCAACAACAATACCTAGTAATTGATCTTCAAGTCCTTCTGGAGTTATCATGAAATTGAGCAAAGATAGCTTTGTAGCCAGCTCTGGCATATAGTGTGGATTCCTCAGCTTTGTGGTGATATAAAACTTGAAATCAAAGGAATACTCAATAATGACCTCACCAAGTCTGATGCAATCAATGCCACCTGTATTTCAGAAAAAAAATGCAGAATAAATAAGCCAAAGTTACATAGCCCATCCCCCCTATGTTAAAGCCCTTCCTAGGTTACAAGTAAAAAGTCATAAAGTAATTTCAAATAGAATACAAAAAGGTGTTGCAAAAGTCACATATAACACAGAGGCAAGTAAGCAATTATACAGCAGGACTCATTAATTCTGGGGTACTATAAGACATTTTCTCTGGTTGTCATGGAGCCTTCTAAATCAAGATTTCTTTTGATCTTACTTCTTCCATTACTTTTCAATAATGATTCCAAAATTATTTATATATTACTAAAGCTCTTAAAAGTACTAGAGTTTGACAGAGATAAAATTTTTATAAGCAGAAAGATATATGGTGGGCAACGTTTACCTAAAGTCAACTCTGGTCCACATTAACCACTACTATTCAGAGTAATGGACTTTGTGTGGTCCTTGGTCACAAGATAAAGGAATTTCAGGCTGGCTTCAACTTCATGTTCTCTACTGAACAACAGTCTAGGTAACAGTCATTAAGGCAATGAAGGTATTTACTTTAGAATATCTGATACTTGTTCCAAATTTCCTTTTATGTATAACAATGACACAGAAGTTCTGCGTTAACATTATTATTAAAATATGTAGTGCTTTTCTTGCCTCAGAGATAATCCAATCACATTTCAGTTCTACCAACTAATATCAATTGATTTCTACCTTGTTTAAAAGTTTGTCTAAGTAGTAAAGGCTCCAAAGATGGATCCAGTTCTTCACCAACATTTTCTAATAGAAGTGGAGTTCCAAACTGAATACAGTTTTCCAGTGTTCTCATATAGTCTGAATCTGATAGCTTAATAACACTAAGCTGATTTTCTTTCTCAGAGTTTTTGATCCATTTATTGGCTTGACCCTGGGGGTCAATCATTAAAGGCCTAGAATATAATAAGAAATATTCTGAGGGGAATAAATAGATGTTGAGATTTCTTTAAAATTATATAATTTACATAATAAACATCACCATAAATCTGTACAAAGTGTTTCACATACATTATCAGGATTAATCTTCACAAAGTTCCTGTGAGAAAAAACTGAAAAGGAGTTTTATTCTCATTTATTTATTTATTTATTTTTGCAGTACGCGGGCCTCTCACTGTTGTGGCCTCTCCCATTGCGGAGCAAAGGCTCCGGATGCACAGGCTCAGCAGCCATGGCTCACGGGCCCAGCAGCTCCGCAGCATGTGGGATCTTCCTGGACTGGGGCATGAACCCGTGTCCCCTGCATCAGCAGGCGGACTATCAACCACTGCGTCACCAGGGAAGCCCTGGAGTGACATCTTCAAAGGAAAAAAGGAAAACCAAAAGAATCCAAAAAACTGTCAACTCAGAATTCTAAACCCAGCAAACAATATCTTTCAAAATGAAGATGAAATAAAGAAAAAAAGCTAAATGAATTAATTGCCAATAGACCTGTACTCAGGAAGTGCTGAAAAATATTTGTCAGGCAGAAGACATATGAAAATAGTTAGAAACATAAAGAAATGAAGAAGTCTAAGGGAATTCCCTGGCAGCCCAGTGGTTAGGACTTGGTTCCTTCACTGATGTGACCCAGGTTCAATCCCTGGTTGAGGAACTAAGATCGTGTAAGCCGTGCCACCACAAGGCCCCCCCCAAAAAAAAACAATCAAAAAGTCCAAAAATGGGGAAAAAATGAACATAAACATAAAAGACATTTTTCTTATACTTAATCACCCTAACATAATTACTGTCTAAAGCAAAAATAGTAACAATGTATTGTGGGATTTATGACATATGAAAAATAAAATATACAATAACAGCACAGTAAATAGGAGAGAGACATTGGAACTATACTGTTGAAAGATTCTTATACTATATGTGTAGCAGTATATTGCTATCTGAAAGTATTCAGAAACTAAAGATGTATATTGCAAACTCTAGAGCAAACACTTAAAATAGGGAGTATATAACCAACAAGCAAATAGTGGAGATAAAATGGAATCATAAAAAAATTCAATTAATCCAAAGCCAGGTGGAAAAAGAAGATAAAAGGAACAAAGAACAGATGAGACAAACAGAAAAGAACTTGTAAGACAGTAGATTTAAATCTAAATGTATCAATAATTCCATTAAGTATAACTGATCTAAATACTCTGATTACAAGTGAGAATTATATCAATTATATCTCTATTTTAAAAAACAGAAAAAAAGTCATGTAATCCCTCCCATTAAAAAGCTTCAAATGGTTGGTAATGTTCTGCATCTTGATTATGGCAGGGATCATATGACCACAGGCCTTAATCAAAATTCATAAAACACTGCACCTAAAAAGGGTGAATTTTATTGTATATATCATATCTCAATAAACCTGACATAAAATTAAAGAAAAAATAAAATGAGGAGAAAAACAAAGATATTTTCAGACCAATTCACAAGTCCTTACTAAATGAAAGACTGAAGGGACAAAGATAGCATTACAAATCAGTGAGGAAAGGAAGAATAACTCAATAAATGCTGCTGGGGTAAATGGTTATCATTAGAAAATAAATAAATAAAATTAGATCCTTACCTTTCATCACATCCAAAGATGCAAAAAGAAGCAAGCAACAGGGTCCTAATTGTAAACTGCTTTCCCAGTTCACGACACTTTTTCTGAGAACTATATTCTTGACCTACTCATGTGTGTTACTACAGTGGCTTGGCCCCCAGCCATAGGTACAAGACCTAGTATGGATATTTGTCCCACACTAAACTAATCAGATTTTTCTCTCATGGGAATTTGAACTTGTACTTAATGGTTCTGCTTAATGTATATTATTCAACTGATGTGTTTTGTGAACTTAGGAACTAAGGCTTCATTAGGGAATGGCCATGTGTACAGAAGAACAGAATCAGCATATAATCAGAGACAGACTAATGAAGCAGTTGCACAGAGAAAAACACAGAAAATAGGTCCTACAGTGAGGGAGAGAAAGAGAGACAGAGGGAGAGATTGAGACTGATTGGGAGCGATACCAATTTTCACATTACAAAAGCCTGCTGGCTCAACTTTTCTCTGAGGTACACTTAAGATACTCTAAAGTGAGTAGCCAAAAGAGTGAACATTAGTTACATTACTGGGTTCTGCTGTTAGGAGGCAGAGAGAAGAGATTAAGCCTCTGTGGTCACTTATAGTGTCCAGAAGGATGATAGCCATAGATGAACACATTGGTCCCAAATGGCAAGAAGTGAAGTCAGGTCTATAAGGATGGAGACTCATCCCTCAGAACTGACCCAGTCCATGACTTATTGACCAGCCAGTCCAAAAACAACAGGTAGAAAGGAGTAACACCATTGAAATATTACTGTATTAGAAGAGTCATCTTTCTGCCAGAAAATGACAGATTGTTTTCTTCAATTTACATACAATCCTGAAACCTCTGGTTTCCCTGGATTGCAGTTAAGCCTTATAGATATCCTAATAGCATTTTTGAACTGCAATTTAAAAAATCTGAATGGCCACGAAATGCATAGAAAAGAGTTCTAAAACAGAATACTCAGGGTCAAATATTCTGTTAAATAGAACTTGCCCTGCTTTACAAGAGAACACATTTTCTGGAATAGCTAATTACACTTCCTCAGATTGTAATAAATTTTACTAATTGCCTAGAAGTTTCAACCTAAGGATGTTCACTCTCAAGTAAAATTTTGAGTGGATAAGTACTCAAAACACATACATCAGTATTTCAGTAAAACGATACTATCAATATAAAGGAGACTTAGACGTCTTGAAGTATCTAGTAAGGTTCCCAAAGAATATAACAAACAATACCTCAAACTTTTAGAATGTAAGATTTCCTAGTATTTTTAATGTATCTTATATCCCAAAAGAAGACTGAAATTTCCATTACAGTTATAAAGGTAGCAAATGTGATACCCTATTCCACATTTCACTTAACATAATAAATAAGAACAAGGATTTGGAAGTTAAATTGCCTGGGTTCAAATTCTTACTCCACCATTTATTAGCTCAGTTATCTCACTAAATTTCAAATTACTAAATCACTGTGGGCCTCAGTCATCTCATTTGTAAAATGGAATAATAAGAACTAACTCATAGGAATTTGTGAGGATATAAGGCACTTACAAAATACCTCATGAATATCAGAACTCAATAGTACCTATCATAGTATATTTGACATAAGGTCCCAAGAAAAGACTTAAATTAGATGACAACATGACTAAATAACCATTTATAAGAAACTATTTCTCAGATGAGAGTAATTTCCCAAGTTTTTGAAAGTGATACAAATAAAAGGATAACAATAAAAACCATTTGGAAAACTCATATAGTTGTCACACTATCAGTGATAGTGTTGAAAAAGATATACATGAAATTGCATAAATTATTGTTATAGTATCATGAAAATGGGTAGAAATACCTAGTTAAAATAAATACATTGAATAGCCAAAACCTGCCAACGGCCCAGTGTCCATCAACAGGAAAATGCATAAAGTTATATAGTCATGTAATGGAATACTACTCAGCACAAAAATTAGTAAGATTATGCTGTGTGGAAAAAGCCTTATACAAAAGACTACATACAGTATGATTCCAATAATATGAAGTTCTAGAATAGGCAAAACTAACCTGTGATGGAAAATAATCAGAATAATAATTTCCCATGGGATGAGGGTGGGGATTTACTGGGAAGGGACAAAAGAGAATGTTTTATACCTTGACAGAGGTTTGGGTTGCACAAGTGCATACTTTTGTTAGAACTCATTGAATGGTATAGTTTTAAGTTTTGTGTATTACATTGTATGTAAATTTTACCTCAAAAGAAAAAAAAACAAATATTGAACTTTAGTTAATGATATGCATGCTGAAGTATTTGGAAGGAAGTAAATCCATGTCTGCAACATATGTTGAAATACATGAAAAAGGATGAGTTGATGGATGGATAAGAGGGATAGATAAGAATAATAAAATGTTAATTGCAGGATCTAGGAAGTAGTAGCTATACAGGCACTTTAAAATCCTTTCAACTTTTCTCTATATTTGAAAACCTTAAAATAAAATAATTGAAAAATAAATACTTTATGTTCCTTACCAACGCCTGGAGTTATTAACAATCACTCCATTGTCTATGGAGAAAGTATCTGTAGGCAATCCAGCAATATTCCAAGCTCTAATTTTTACTGGATCACCCAGGGTCTTACTCAATGAGAACTCCTCTGAACATGGGATGTTTTTCTGCTGTAAGAAATAAACAAATTTCTTTTGATGTTTTCATTGTCTTGTTGATTGAAGTATTGTTAACATTAAAATACTGATTTAATTGTTATTAGATATTGTTTAATAATTCTAAAGAACAAAAAGAAAACTGAAAGGAAAGTTGGACTATGGAAGTATTTTACTGATCAAACAAGAAGAAAAAAGAAAAACCCCCTATTTTCAGTCATTTCTCCCCTTCTCTGTTTTTATTATCATCTTTTCCCCCCAAATACCCCAACACATACTTTAAGTGTTCTATATAAAGAAACATGAAATATAAAACCATTACCTTGCACAACATGCTCCAATCTTCTGTACATGTTTGTCGAAAGCCAGCAGTGAAAGCACCAAGGTAGGCTATTACTCCTGCTGATACTAAGACATCACCAGTCAAATTTTCATATACTATCTGAAGGTCATCTGCAGCTTGAGACCATCTGGGAGATTAATCAAAGGCAAAATAGCCTCACCATAGAGAATGATCTAAGATAGTAATTGAAAGAGCTAGGGGCTTTTAGTCCAAACTCTATAACAAAATGCCATGAAATGTTGGGCACTTGCTTATCTATAAGCAAGGAGGTTGGGTCCCTTCTAGCTCTAACATGCTATAATATATGTCTATGTTATACAAATGATAATCTACCTTTGATTATTAGAATATTAGGCATTTCTTACAGGACTTGTTCTTTCAGAATAAGCAAAACAAAAACAAAAAAACCACCAGCATTTTGTCTAATAATTTTAATCAGGATGATTTGGTCTAGTGGCCCTGCTACTTGTTCCTGAAAAACATAGGAACATTTGCAATTCATTACCAAAAATTACATTTAAGTTGTATAGCAGCTGACATACTAATGTTAAGGTTGATTTTTTTTTTTTTTGGCGGTACATGGGCCTCTCACTGTTGTGGCCTCTCCCGTTGCGGAGCACAGGCTCCGGACACGCAGGCCCAGCGGCCATGGCTCACGGGCCTAGCAGCTCCGCGGCATGTGGGATCTTCCCGGACCGGGGCACGAACCCGTGTCCCCTGCATCAGCAAGCGGACTCTCAACCACTGCGCCACCAGGGAAGCCCAAGGTTGATATTTTTTTGCATTTAATGAAACCTTTACAATAAAAAGTGCATTACAAAACCATCCAATCTATGCTACAAAGTATTGTCAAAAGTATGTAACTTTATCATGCTATTCATTCAACAAATATAGTTAATAACTATGATAGTTGGCTGGCCAGTAAAAGTAAATAGATTAAAATAAAGCTAACTGGCTTTGTTATACCAAGTCAGTTATCCGAAATAAATTTAACAAAATGAACCATATATCCACTACTCCCAAACATTTTATTATGAAAAATTTTAACATACATAAAATTGGAAAGAATTGCACAATGATCACCCACATACTCACCACTTAAAAATTATCTTTTTTTTTTTTTTTGTGGTACGCGGGTCTCCCAGTGCCGTGGCCTCTCCCACTGCGGAGTACAGGCTCCGGACGCGCAGGCTCAGTGGCCATGGCTCACAGGTCCAGCCGCTCCGCAGCATGTGGGATCTTCCCGGACCAGGGCATGAACCCGTGTCCGCTGCATCAGCAAGCAGACTCTCAACCACTGCACCACCAGGGGAGCCCTATCATTTGTTTTATTTGCTTCTTTCTCTCTCTCTCTCTCTCTCTTTTAACATTTGAAAGCAAGTTGCAAACACCATCCTTGACACTGATATTCTGTTAGGAGAAGCTTAGCCAGGTGCTTTATAGAAAGTCCCACAATCTCAACCAGCCATTTAAAAATCAGTAATCATAATAAATACCCAAAGAAAGTCAAATATTTAAGCCCGACATTTTAAAATATTGTTAAAAGGAGTAGAAATATGACCTTGATTTTTCTCCACCTAGTCCTCCAATTAGTTTTGAGGCTCTTTCAAGTTTCTTAGCACAGAGTTCCACCTGGTCTTCTAAATGAGCCTTTTCCTCAGTTTTCTCAAGAAATGTTGCTTGTAAATTTTCCAGATGATGTTCTACTTCTGCTAGTTCTGCTCTCTTCTGATTCAAAAGCTCCATTGTCTCAGCTAAGGACTTCTGAGCTTCTGTTAAGCGGGCTTTCTTAGGAGCCACTACCTGTTTGGGAACAATATATGCAGCTATAATGTGTACTATATAAAACTGACAATCGACATAATCCTTTATAGATATTATGAATTTTAAATGTTTACTTATGATTATAAATACATTTATCACTTATAACAATAAATTATACAAATTTTAAATGCCTTAAATCTTACATCATATTTTTATATGCAGATAAAGTAAAATATATTCCTATGTTTTATAAAATATATAAAATCATTCTGGACTAGCAAACTGTTATCTATAAAATAGGCAAGTTATTCTGGACTAATAAAATGTCATAATATGTAGCAAGAATAGCATAATATATAGCAAAATATCTCAAAATAATGAGGAGTTGCCATTCAACTGCTGCAAAAAAAATAGAAAAACATGTAACAGGAGTTACAAATGCTTAAAAGTACATGAAAGTGCTTTTTTTTTTTTTTTTTTTTTTGGTATTTCCAAGTCAGCTTGGAAATTCTCAATGTCTTCCCAGTCAGCTGAGGCTTACATTTGCCTTGAGGGGATTAAGACAGTATCAGTAATACAAAGAGAAATAAAGTCTCGGTGTTCAGCTTCACTACCAAAACTGAATTTTCCTCAACAAATCTTGAAAAGTGACACTTTGTTGAGAGAAAAAGAATTTTCTAAATTTCTTATTTTATTATGCTCATTAGTATCAATATATCAAGAATGGGGTTTGGCCAACTTGATCAGAGTGTACTATAAGCCACTAGTAGAAGGAATTTACAAGATGACCAGAGAGTATATGTCCATTTGAAAGAAGGGAGACCTAAGTCTTCTGGTACATTGCCGTGAATGAGCTGAAGGGTTAGAGGAAGAGTGAGGCAAAGAATCAGATATTGGGGCTCCCCTGGTGGCGCAGTGGTTAAGAATCCTCCGGCCGGGCTCCCCTGGTGGCGCAGTGGTTGAGAGTCCGCCTGCGGATGCAGGGGACACGGGTTTGTGCCCCGGTCCAGGAAGATCCCACATGCCGCGGAGCGGCTAGGCCCACGAGCAATGGCCGCTGAGCCTGCGCGTCCGGAGCCTGTGCTCCGCAAAGGGAGAGGCCACAACAGTGAGAGGCCCGCCTACCGCAAAAAAAAAAAAAAAAAGAAAAAAAAAAAAAAAGAATCCTCCTGCCAACGCAGGGGACACAGGTTCAAGCCCTGGTCTGGGAAGATCCCAAATGCCACAGAGCAACTAAGCCCGTGCGCCACAACTACTGAGTCTGTGCTCTAGAGCTCAGGAACCACAACTACTGAGCCCGCATGCCACAACTACTGAAGCCTGTGTGCCTAGAGCCCCTGCCCCGCAACAAGAGAAGCCACTGCAATGAGAAGCCTGTGCACTGCAATGAATAGTAGTCCCCACTCACTGCAATTAGAGAAAGCCTGCACACAGCAACCAAGACCCAGCGCAGACAAAAAAAAAAGGATCAGATATTGAATTAGGAAGCTCCACTTTCTACTTTGGACTTTGGAGAAGACCTTGCTGGATATCTCCCTTCAACCCCTCCATAACAACATGAGACAGGTGCATCAGAATTAAAAAATAGCAGTGTGGGGCTTCCCTGGTGGTGCAGTGGTTGAGAGTCCGCCTGCCGATGCAGGGGACACGGGTTCGTGCCCCGGTGCGGGAGGATCCCACATGCCACGGAGCGGCTGGGCCCGTGAGCCGCGGCCGCTGAACCTGCGCTCCGCAATGGGAGAGGCTGCAGCGGTGAGAGGCCCGCGTACCACAAAAAAAAGAAGAAGAAGAAGAAAAAAAAGCAGTGTGGAGGTGTAGAGTGGAAAGTCGGAAAAGAACCTGAACACCTTAGATTCTCAACTTTATAGAAAGGATCCAGAAGATTCCACATGTGTAAATTAGCTGAGTTGAGAGCTCGCTGACCTGCTGAGATTACTATGGGGAGGGACAAGATTTTCAAATGAAAGAACATCCATTAAAATTAATTTTAGGGCTTCCCTGGTGGCGCTGTGGTTAAGAATCCGCCTGCCAATGCAGGGGACATGGGTTCGAGCCCTGGTCTAGGAAGATCCCACATGCCGCGGAGCAACTAAGCCTGTGCACCACAACTGCTGGGCCTGCACTCTAGAGCCCATGAGCCACAACTACTGAGCCCGTGTGCCACAACAAGAGAAGCCATGCAGTGAGAAGCCTGTGCACCGCAACGAAGCGTAGCCCCCGCTTGCCGCAACAACAGAGGGCCTGTGAGCAGCAATGAAGACCCAACACAGCCGAAAAAAAATAAAAATAAATTTATTTTAAAAAATTAATTTTATTTCTTTAACAGGTGTATAAAGTTCTACTCCCCTGAAATTTACAGTCACAGTCTGTACCTCTCTATAGGTACATATACTTTATTAAGAATATCTTCTCAATCATTACAGCCTGATCACTCATCCTATACTCTGAGGTTGTTCTAAACACATGCTATCATGTATTTCCTTGGGTATTTTTATTTATATTTCCTGCTCCCCTTGGTAGAATTCTGCAAGCTGCTGAGGGCAAGGCCAGTGTTTCCTTGGTCCTTTGCTAGTCAAATTTACAAAATGCTCTTAACCATTCTCTGCTCTCCCAGGAATTTGGCCTCAGTGGGTACTCCAAAAAAGACTCCCTATCACTGCATGCCATGGCTTGATTCCACGCTCCGCCTCTTAACCCTACTGGAATTTCTTACTTCTGACCTTTGCATCAAGATTTTAATCTGCAACTTTGCCCTTAGTGTTTTGGATTTTTCTTTGCTTCTGCTGTCCCCTCATAAAACTTAATTCTCTTTTGCCCCAGGTCCCTGTAGCTATAGGTCAGTCTGGCCAGTTTCAATGATCATCCCTGCTCTCACTTACACTGGTCCCAAACAGGTTATGTCACACATAAGTATTCTCTTCATGTACTAGATACTCAGTTAATGTCTGATAATTATGCTGCAGCAGGACAAATTCTTTGTGGTATCACTTTTAGAAACTTCTTAACTAGTAAATATTGGCATAGATTTTAACTTATGGGAATATTTCAACACAAAATGGATGCGCTGATCCTCAAAATACCTTCGCAACTCTGTCATACACTTCCATAGCCATGATCCACTTACACAGACCCTCAGCTGCAGAGGAAGCTTTAGCAACCTTAGGGGGATCAAATTCAGGGTTTGTTAAGTATTCACCACGAATCTTCTGCATAATAGTCACCTATAAAACAAAGATTTAGATCTTAAAATTTCAACATATATCACGCAACCATAGATGAAAAATTAATCATACATAGTAGAAAAAAGTATATAAAAAAGTTATGTTGCCTTTAAAAACCAAAGTGAGCACTTTGAGATATTTTTAAAATAAGCATAATTGCAGCAGTCATATTTGTGAGCAAAATATGCAAACTTATTACAGATAGTGAAACAAGGTATTTCTTCCAAAAAATTTAAAAGACTTGTATAGTTTGGGAAAACATATGGAAATAAGGAAAAAGAACAATTAAACATAAATAAATAGAAGTTTGGATGAAAAACAACTATACTTTTTTACCTCACAAATTTGTATATCCAATTTATTAAGAAATAAACCTATTATAAGACACTTGGAGAACTCTTTCATGTCAATAATACACTAAAACAGTAATTTATTCAATGACTTTTGATGGTCTGAAAGAGGAGAGGTTTTATGTATTATGAGAATTCATAATATAGTCATTAATAAATATAATATTCATTTATTTATTATCTTAATTCTAAAGACAGACTATCTTCTTACGTTTTATATAATATTGCAAAATGTTAAAGATTTTATACATCTTGGCAAAATTACATTTGTAGAAAAAATCCAATGAAACTCACCGGAATGTTGTCCTTGTCATATTCTCTCAAATCTCTTAGGAAATTCATATCTCCCAGAAGTTTTTTGCTAGGTCCCCAGTAATCTAATATCTATAAATAAAATTTATGGAAACTTATTAGATGTGAATTAAATATCTTGATATAAAACTTTTCTTGAGGTTTAAGATATATTAATCCAGAGAAACTATACACTGTACTTTCAAAATATAAACCTACATCTCCTTGGAAATGAAATAAAGAGATTTCTCTCCCTGAGAACATGTTAAGTATAGCAAATATTTAAAATATGTATATGAACTTATATATTGAATTTATTATTAAAAATTAAACATTAAAAGGCAAAAGATATGATTATTTCTCTTTAGAAAACTTAAGAAAAGCAGCTGGTATAAACACCATAACAATTTTCATATAAGAAAATATATTTTTTTAATTTCAACTTTTATTTTCCATTAATCTTGACTTTCAAACCAGAAAGGTAGTGCCATAGACTGAAAGTTTGTGTCCTTTCCCCAAATTCGTATGCTGAAGCCTACTCCCCAGTGTAATAGTATTTGGAGGTGGGGTCTTTGGGAGGTGGTCCTTGGTCTGAGAAATAGACCTCAGAGAGGTCCCTCACCCTTCCACTATGTGAGGACACAACAAAGAGATGGTAGTCTATAAACCAGGAAGTGAACCCTCACCAGACACTGAACCTACTGTAGTCTTGATTTTGGACTTCCCCGCCTCCAGAAGTGTGAGAAATAAATTTTTGTTGTTTATAAGCCACCCCTATCTGTGGTAACTTGTTATAGTAGCCCAAATGGACTAAAACAGGTAGCAAATATTTTTCTTATAGAAAATCTCCTCACCTACCTAGACTTCCCAAGTGGAATAAAGAAGAGAAAGCAGAAAGACAAAGATTATACACTGCTCTGTCAGTTATAAGATAAAGCACATGGTACTTGTGCTAATAAAAGGTGTTAAATAAGTAGCTGAACATTCTTTTTATTAATTTCAGAAGCCTGATGGGGTGTATATGTGTGTGTGTATGTCTATCTGTATGTGCGTAAGTGAGAATAACTTGTTAAGGTAAGAGCCTGTTTATTTTCTTTATCGTTATTATGTCAACGAAGGATAGAATGGCCAAAAAAAAATCCCAATTCTCCAATTCAGGAATTCAAACCTAGGTATTGTAAAAATCTGAAAAGAAAATAAGTCTATAAATTTAGTTTAGGATAGATGTTACACCATCTTTTTTAAGGGAGATACCTTTGAATAATAATTGTAATAACAACAGCTAACGTTTAGTAATAAATGTGTAATATTTATTATTATAAACAGCTTACTGTTTATAAGGCCTTATACGTAAGAGCTTTATATGTATTAACTAATCTAATCCTTGCATTAACTTTGTGAGGCAGGTACTAGGACAATCCTCTTTTTACACAGTTCCACAGAGGTTAAGCATTGTCCCCAGGGTCACATTGCTAGGAGGGTCAGAATTTCTGAATATAGACATTCTGGCTCCAGAGCAAATGCTTTTAACAATGTCACTGTACTGCTTAACAGCAGAATTTTTTGAATGCTCAGAAACAACACCTATATAACCATATCACGTTCTTGAGACTCTTAGCTGGAAAAGCACAGGTGTCTCACTGTTCATTCAACCCTACCCCATGACAGTGGGGAATTCTGCATAGACAGAAAAGGAGATGGAAACAACTGGAACTACATTTTTCTGATGCTATACTGCCTTAGCTTTATCTAGGATACATATAATCTGGAAAACAATATGTCTTCCCTGAACTGGGTACTGTTGACATTTAATTTGATAATAGTTGCTGTAAAGTGTTCTGTACATTCATGAATATGATATAAACCTGTGTCTAGTTATTACCTTGCCTCCAGTTCCTGAAGGATCCGAAATTTTTTCTGGTTTTATATCTTTCATAACACAAACAGCTGCCATAACTAGTTTAACACCAGATGGAGGATTCTTCATTGACTTCACAATTGTAATGTCAGCTGGCTAAATAAAAAGAAAACAGGGTATCTTCAGAATAGCCTACTTTTAAATAATAAGAGTTTCAAAAATAATGTTGGAGAATAATAAAAGCATAAATTTTCATTTGAAACTGTAATTGTTTTTTGCTTTGCATGGTTATGAAAGAATTAACAAAAGAGAACTTAAGTACAGTAAACCAATGGTTCCCAAGTGTTTGAGAGTTCATAGGTCCTTATGAGAATATGGTGACAGCTAAGAATCTTCCAGAGAAAATATTTTTGCGCACATGCACAAAATTTTTATATAGTCACATGCCAAGCCCACACATGGAATCCACGTTAATAACCCTAAGTTAAATAAAGACTTAATTCTATATTTGCTTACATGTTAGCTTTACCCACCAAAAATGAAAGAAGAGGTAAGTTCCAATTCCAAACTTATTTTCTAAAAAGGTATATATTGTTACGACAGACACAATTGATTCAGTTAGTTATTATCCACTCCAGTATCCTTCTGACTTCCCTTGCAATTGCTGGAAAGCTAAAAATTTATCTTAGTTTCCCATGCAGCTAGAGTTGTGGGAGGTCGTTAGGTCCTACCATAAGATCACTTGAGTGATACTAGAATTCAGAATGAATAAGTGAGGAGACTTGCAGAGCACGAGGCATCTGTTTGGCTGATATGGATTATGGTGGAGGCAATATGGCTCTGTAAGAAGGCTCTGCAGGCTTCCAACTCAGAGGGATCATTCCTCTGGTAGATTAGTGCCTCAGTTTAGCTTTGTGAGTCATTCCTGGCAGCTTGGCCTAGAATCTATTTGCTCAGCTCTTCCAAGAATTCTGTAATTTATTTATAAAATTCCCTAAAGAATCTTTGCTAACACTAAATAGTCAATTCTCTTCTCTGCAACTGAACCCTAACTCTTTTCTATAATACAGTATTTGATACTAGGAGGGTACAAACAACTGAAAGGGAAACCTGATACTGATAACTTGAACTGGTGGTGTTTAAAGGCATCAATAATCCTGTGAGTATCAGAGGATGCGGTACAGAAAGTCCATGGTACACAGTGATAAAAGTCACCTAAATTCATGCTCATGGTCATCTAGAATGGAGTGTCTATTAAAAACAAACTTTGTCAAAATGATTGGCTCTTCTGGTAAACATCTAAGGAGAGAATGAAGAAAGACTACTGGGTAGAATGTGGCTTTTAAATGTGACAGAGAGCAGACATGAAGAAAATAATAAGCTCAGAATTTTAATATTAAAATTCTGGTTAAATTCCTGGTTCACAGCACAGTGACAGTTTCTAAATATAAATGCCCTAACACAATCTTAAGTCTTACAACTACAAGTCTGATATAACTGAAAATCAGATATAGAATTTGATCCTGAAAGACACTGAATTACTGATAGGTTGAGCTCACCATCTTGTCAGGTATCTTACGTGAAAGTTGTAGCGGTCCCTAAACTTTCTGGCACCAGGGACCAGTTTTGTGGAAGATAATTTTTCCACGGATTGGGGGTGGAGGGTGGCCGGGGGATGGTTCAGGTGATACTGCAAGCCATGGTTCAGGCAGTAATGCGAGTGATGCAGAGTGGAAAATGAAGCTTCACCTGCCTGCCACTCACCTCCTGCTGTGCGGCCACGTTCCTAACAGGCTGCAGACCAGTAGCGGTCTGCAGCCTGGGGGCTGGGGACCCCTGAGTTAGGGCATTGATTAGGAAAAAAGGCAAAGAATGGGGTCTGAATATCCTGAACTTCCATACTACACTGGGCCTCCCTAGTCAACAGAAGCTGGTCTCTCTGCTCTGTTTGGTGAGGTTATTCTGGTTTTGCCTAAAGACCCTGTAGAGTCATATACAACATAGTGTAATGCAGACAGGTGTGACCCACATCTATATTGGAAATGATCTTTAGGTTTTGCTGTACATGCATGCCCAGAAGGCTGCAGAAAGGTAGCTCAACATTCTCTTTAACATATGCCTCCTGGTCCATGTACAGAACCACTGTGGCCTCTTGGAGATTATTCCATTCCCACTGGAATATCCTGAATGAAAATTATAAATAATATATGAAAAGCAAAAAATATAAGATAACAGTATAGCAAAAAGGAATTGTTAAGAGTCAAGTTTCATTTGACTGGACAAAAACAATATAATACCACCCACTGAAAGTGAACTATACCGAATTAACCAAGTATCTGTATGCAGTTTTACTTTGTTGATGAAACACAAGCTAATTCAAACACTTGCCTTTAGTGTATCCAGTGCAGACAGAGCTGCTTCCAAAGCTGGAATCGCCTCAGCTAGATCACTTTCACACTCATTTTTCAGAGCTTGGGCTTCTTCAGCCTTTCCACTGGCTATCTCTTCATCAGATTTCACAAACTTTCTTTTAGCTTCCACTTGTGCAGATTCTATCTCAATAATCTAAAGAAAAGAAAGAAAAAAATAAAGACATTTCCTTAAACATCCTAATGCTTTCTCTATCCTAGAGACGAAAGAACATTGAGGATTAGGGAACCCGACATATCATTTTGAAGGATAAAATGAGGAGAAATGTAAATACACGTGACCTAATTTGGTAATGGGCTCCCCATCTCTCTTCAAAAACAAGAGAAACCACATGGAACCCAATGAGTCAACTGAAAAGGGTAACATCCCTAAGATCTAGTGGCAAAAAAATTAAGGCTTATTTTCAAGGCTGATATTACATATTTCAATTGTCCTCTGACATCAGTTTTTAAAAATTCAGGATACTTTACCTGCATCATATGTGCATTTTCAATTTTAGCTTCCTCCAATTTGGGCTGTAACTGAACAAGCTCTATTTTCATTTCACCAACCTAAGTAAACAATTTGTCATTAGTTTTCATAACTACAATAGCTATAGAAGCCAAACAGAGAAAATTGAAACTTAAATGTATCATAAGGTATTGGGGACAGAAAACCTTAACTTTTTTTTTTTCCAGTTCTTTACATGATAAACAAAACCATGAGAGTGTGGCCAGTTTTCTTCACAAAAGACTTTATCTTCCTTGAGTATGACAGGGCAGTGGAAGAATGCAGTTGTTGAGGAAGAAAATCAGATAGAAAAAAGGTGGCAGCTTGGGCTATCCCTATTATACTATGTGCCTGGTATACAGTGCATCCAGACCACCCCAACACTCTGTTGCCTATGTTGAAATAATGCTAATAAGTATTACTAGCACTTGACTAATTTAAAAAAAAAACCAATCTTATATTTAACCAGCTATTACAATAAAAAGTCAACCCTGACATTATATTCTCTCCAAATGCCAAAAAATTAAGAATAAAACTCGGTGTATTTGAGTCTGTGTGGTCTGGGAAACTCAGTGAACTTCTGTAAAATTCACTTTACTCATCTGTAAAATGAGGATCATAAAAGTGTCTACCTCATGGAGTTGTTATGAGGAATAGCTGAAGGAATGCACATGAAGCACATAACACAGTACCTGGCATATAATATATTCTCAATAAATTATAGCTCTTCTATTTCCCATTATGTATTACCATTTGAGCAGCTCCTCAAATTTACCTGAGACTCAGCAAAAGCTAATTTGTCAAGTCCATTCACATATCGCTGTTTTGCTTCCATTACAGTTTGTTGCCTCTTAGTCAAAAGTTGTTGAAATGAGGCAATAAGTTCAAGGTAAGAAGTAGCAGTAACATAGTTATGTCGTCCTAACACGTGCAAGAACCTAAGAGAGGCAGATAGCATATCTTACTATAAGTAATGGATTTTATAAAGTAAGAAGTAAATTCAACATAGCATTAACAACAAACATTCAAGAATAAAGGTTAATTTTATTCAGAAGCTGCTGAATACTTGAAGTTTACAAAATCCTAGAATATTACACAGAATCATTTCCTAATTTCTTGTCTACAAAATATCAAATAGCAATGGTGTAGTTAAAAAGCACAAATCAACAAAGATATGTCTCAAAAGAGAACTATAGCAAGAAGGATATAGGAAGGTCTTTTTACATGTTTCATATGCCAGGAGGATCTAAGGGACCCAAGATACTGTACACAAGTATAGTAGGAAAGGGGACTGCAGATAGCATAGCAAGAATGAGTCATCATTCCTTGCACACGTGTCACATGTTGGTTGAAGGGGGTTTGGCCAGAAATATAAGACTACTACCCATACACATAAAAACAATGGATGCAATGATGTTTCACATCAAATATGTAGACTAGAGCCCACTGATTGGTGTTAACTGTCCAAGCCAAACATGCTAGCTGGCTGTAAAACTCTGGCAATATACTATGAGCACCTTTGAAATGAGGATCTCAGAGATGAACAGAGGTAAAACTTATACTTTTAAGGCATCCACAGCACACCAACTATCTCCCTCCTTGTCTGAGAACTTCCAACCAGTGCCCCAAGAGAAATGTTTGTTATGTGAAACCTGCCACCATAACCACAGCAGATCAGAGCAGGGTTGGGCACTGGACACAAACAAGGCTAATCATATTTTGGAATAAATTGGGAATAGAGAACTGGAAACAGCCAATCAGTCTCTGCTAAAGCTGGAATTGCAAGAAGTAAAATTGAGAATCAAGAGGCAGACAGTTTCCTCCATATATACTGGGAAGTAAAAAATTCAGTCTATAAAGAGAAAGAAGCAAGCAGATGCCCAAGAGAAACAGGGATGAGAAACAGAGAAAAAGCATTTCTGAGTTTGTGGTGGCTTTTTAACTCCTGCTTCCAGTCACTTCTAAGATACAGCTGTATTCTTTCCCTTAACTTTGTAAGGTACCCCTGTATCTTTGTAATAAATTCCTCTCTTTGTGAAACCTAGATCAAGCAGTTTTCTATTACTTACAAGTCTTAACTAATTAAATGATTGAAGAGACTTAGAAGCCATAGAAATCCCATTAAAATTTTGGGCATTCACAAAAAAAGATGCTTTAAAATACAAGGCATTATTGTAAAATTTATTAATATTAACCTTTCTGAAAGATGTATAATGGAAGAGTGAAAGTGTTTGCAGATTGGAACTATCTCTCGTCGTTCAACCTCAGTAAGCTCCAGTGTTTCTAAGAATTTCACAGCTACAAGTTCAAGAGCGTCTTCGGGCCATGGCTAAAAATAAGAAAAAGAAAAGCAAATAAAAGTTAAGATGATTAGTCACACTTCAGTTATATAAATTGTCTTCCTATGTGAGAAGAATTTGGGGTTGAGAAAATTAAAACCTTAATAGGGAAACTAGAATTAGGGGGACTAAGGGCACAATAAATCTATGAAAGATCTAATAAATATTTTATACAGTAAAATTAAAGATAACACAATATAAAGGAATGGTAGATAATAATTTACATATCAAAGATATACTATACTACTTCCCTAACTCTTCCACTTGGACATCTAGTAGGCACCCCAAATTTAGTAGGACAATGGCACAGGCTGCTTAGTTGCTCTCTTAATAGCTATCAGCCCCCTTTCCTTAGAACTCCAATTTTATTCTAGATAGCAATATGCCCAGTTATAATACCACATTTCCTAGACTCCTTTGCAATTCAGAGTAAATAACGACATATAAGCAAGCTCTCTAG
The DNA here is from genome assembly GCF_025265405.1 of Mesoplodon densirostris. Lineage (NCBI taxonomy): Eukaryota > Metazoa > Chordata > Mammalia > Artiodactyla > Ziphiidae > Mesoplodon > Mesoplodon densirostris. The sequence continues at coordinate 78,134,963 of NC_082670.1, forward strand.
AGAATTACATAGAGTTGGCATAGGTCCTTTTTGCCCTACTTTCCATTATTCTACTTTGTTTCCGGAGCACAGATGTGAAAGTTGGAGATCTAGCAGCCACATTAGACCATATGATGACTCTGAAGATGGAAACCACACGCTAAGGATAGTAAAGAAGAACATGGGGGGCTTCCCTAGTGGCACAGTGGTTGAGAGTCCACCTGCCGATGCAGGGGACGCGGGTTCGTGCCCCGGTCGGGGAGGATCCCACGTGCCTCAGAGCGGCTGGGCCCGTGGGCCGTGGCCGCTGGGCCTGCGCGTCCAGAGGCTGTGCTCCGCAGCGGGAGAGGCCGCAGCGGTGAGAGGCCCACGTATGGCAAAAAAAAAAAAAAAAAAAAAGAAGAACATGGGATTCTGATGACTTTCTTAAGTCACAAAAGTCCCAGTCTGCTTACCTTCAATTTTTTTTCTATATGAGAGAGGAAAAGAAAAAAAAAACCTGTGTTTAGTTTGGGTTTCTGTTACTAGCAGCCCATTATAATTCCTACCTGTTATAACATCCAAAGTTGAACATTTGATTTTCTTCCCCACAAATTCACTTTTCTTCCAGTATTCCCCATCTCAGTGAAACGGTTCCTTTGCTTTTCCTAGAATATACCAAGTGTGCGTCTGCCTCTGGGCCATTGGATTTGCCGTCCCTCTGACTAGAACCCTCCCCACCTAGACCTCCATGTGGTTCACTCTTTCACATCTCTGTGCAAATGCCAATTTACCAGGAAGGTCTTCCCAATGCATTCTTTCTAAAACAGCATTCCTTCCCTCTTTACTCTTTCCATTATCCTGAATTTTTTCTTAGCACTTACCAATATCTGACATATATATTTATTTGTTTTTGTCTGTCTCCCTGACTCACCACTAAAATGTAAAGTCCACAAAAGCAAGGACTTCTTCCTCACTGCTGGTATCTTCAGTGCCTAAAACAGCTCTTGTCAATAAATACTTGAAATATTTATTCAATGAAATAATTTATGTTAAATGAGTAATTAATCTCCATTTGCTCATTAGAGTATTTTCCAAACTTCATTTCATTTAGATTCAACAAGATGCTTATAATTTTTTTCTTTATAGTAGACAATATGCATTTTAAGATCAATTTTTTCAGTGTCTGGCCCTCTATCCTGGTAAAACTCAAACTTTTTTTTTGCGGTACGTGGGCCTCTCACTGTTGTGGCCTCTCCCGTTGCGGAGCACAGGCTCCGGACGCACAGGCCCAGCGGCCATGGCTCACGGGCCCAGCCGCTCCGCTGCATGTGGCATCTTCCCGGACCGGGGCACGAACCCGTGTCCCCTGCATCGGCAGGCGGACTCTCAACCACTGCGCCACCAGGGAAGCCCAAGTCAAACTTTTTTGATCAAGCACCCTATTAGTAAAAAAAAGTTTTAAGCACACACTACCAGTGTACACATACTTATTAACAGATTATATGCATACGGTATTACTGTACTAATATATATATATTTAAACCTAAAAAGAGGCATCTAAAGATTATTAAGATAAATTAATTTTTGTAAAATGCCAAAATCAGTGTCATATGACTTTTCCAATCATGTAACTCTTTTTATACTGAGAAAGCTTCTCCCAAAAGCTCCCTGGCAGACTTTAAATCCAGATCCATTGGCAAGCAACGGGTCATGAACAGGCTCATGTGTAAAATGGTCAACAGTAAGACGAGTGAGAGCACCTATGCTGACTTAGACCGACCAGGAATGAATCCCTATTGTACATGGCTACATGGATAGTGATTTCCCAAACAAAATCAGAATTCTGTCAGCAAAGATGGAGTGGGTAGAAAATGGCTGTTGATAGGTAACCACGCTATCATAAGCTAATATTGCAAGTCACGACACACCCTGGGGATAAGCTTTATTATTTAAACAGTTGATATAAATCCATATTCCAAATAGCCTTCTTAAATTTGTTTTTACCAATGTCTTACCAGATCTTGTTAAGTAGTCATTGTTTTTGCCTTATAATGTAGCTGACACAGAGCTTGAGCTAGCTCCTACTAGTTTATGACATTCTCTTACTGTCCACATACAACTGCATTATGTATCTTCAATTTTTAGTTCATTGCAGGAATCCCTCAGGGTACCTTGCATACCATCTATGACACATGGCCATTTGACGTACAAACTGAGTAAGGGTGTCAATGTTAATCCATATGAAATATTTCATACAAAAGCGAATATTCCAGTAAATCCTTCCCTTATCCTCTGAGTTGTTTTGGCACCTCTGGTGAGAGTACACCTTACTTTAGAGAACAGAGATCTATCCAAAAAGTCAATGACTTCCTGACTATGTGACACAGTGGTTTACACTCACTTCCTGAGTTTAAAAGAGCCAAGCCCCAAACAATGCCATCAGCGCCCCTGACACAGGTTCTATAGCCCCAATGTTCCACTATAAACTCTCTATTCCTCTCTGTTATCCACTTAATCTCCCTTATCTATTTGCAACTCCTAGTTCCACCTTTTTAAAAATTTCCCCCAACAAGCATGAATCACATAGAACAGAACAGAAAGCCTCATGGTTATAAAATACATATCCAGAAGTAGTAGAATTGTACTTATAAGATTTCACAAAAGAAAAACTTTTGGTTGGACAGGCTTTGTTCATTTGTTTGTTTGGTTTTGGTTTGGGGCTACTTAATGGAAGCAATATTAAGATATAGTTTGCATAAAGCAAAACTGTTTCACACAGTTTTTATTGTTGTATAAACACTAAAACATCCACTAGCTGAAACATATTGCAATCCTCAAAAGGGCAGAATTAGTTTTTCAAACATGCAATTGATAAATAGGCAAGAGAGAATAAAACAAATTAGTATCAGAAATTTATCTTTAAAAGAAATTATCCAGGGTCAATCTATAGTCCACATTCTATTAGGCATAAAACAAACAAATAGAAGGCACCATGAGCTACCCTTCTCAAGAGCATAAATACTTAATGGTTTTACACAGGCAGTGACGATTTGCTTTGTTTAAATGAGGTGGTGGCCTGCATCATTTGCTGCTGGCATGACTGAAATTGCCACCAAGTTGGTCTTCCTGTTTCTTGTTTTGCCCCACTCCAAATCATCCACCATATAGCCTCCAAGTGTTTTGGGTTATTCCTAAAATATTGATTAGCTAAATATATGTTAATGCCCCCACAATGTCTTTGGGATAAAACCAAATTCCTAGGCACATTTACAAATTCCTTTATAGCCTGGCACCCACTTAAAGCTCCAATGTAACTTCTGCTGCCCTCATTGCCAGTCAGCCATACCAAACTATTTGCCCAAATGAGCCATGCTCTCCCCACTGTTCCACCTTTGCACGTACTAACATCTTGTGATAGCTAATTTTATGTGTCAACTTGCTATGGGCCAAAGGGTGCCCATATATTTGGTCAAACATTATTCTGGGTGTTTCTGTGAGTTGCATTTTTGGATGGGTTCAATATTTAAATGAACAGACTGAGTAAAGCAGGCTGCTCTCCCTAATGTGAGTGAGCCTCATCCAATCAGTTGAAGGCCTGAATAGAACAAAAAGGCTGACGCTCCCTCAGATAAGGGGGACTTCCTCCTGCCTGATGGCCTTCAAGCGGGAACATCAGTTCTTTCCTGCCTTTGGACTCAGACGGAAATATCATTTCTTCCTAGGTGTCAACCTTGCTGGCCTTCAGACTGGAACTACACCGTCAGCTCTTGTGGGTCTCCAGCTTGCCAGCTGCAAATCTTGGAACATGTCAGCCTCCAAAATCATGTGAGCCAATTCCTTATAGTAAATATATGTACAGATAGATAAAGATATCTCTATCTATATATCTTTCCACATATACATGTGTGTGTATATATATATATGTATACATAAAATACATTCTGCTGGTTCCTTATACACCCCCTCCTCTATGGAACGAATTCATTTTCATATTTCAGAGAGTCACTGTCTTAATAAGTACACCTTTCCCACACCAAGACTACGGCTCTTTTATATAATTGTTGACTGCTCATTTGCTGACTGCTTTTTTTGTCTTGCAGTCTAGAGTGTGAGCTCCTTTTGGGGATCATGTAGTCTTACCAGTCCCTGGTGCTGCCATTAGAGTAAGTGATCAAGAAACACTTGATGAATGTAAATTAATAGAAGTTGAGTAAGATTTCAGCAAAATTCCAAAAGATTTAGTTGTCCTTCACCCCCAGATTACAAACCTGAAACCAGTCAATGGTACAGCAATTGATGAGGGATGGGAACTGCCTCAAGCAATTTCGAAAGGCATCTCCAATGGGACTAAAGGCCACTACAACATGAAGATTATCTTTGCAGCGATTCACAAAGAAAGCAAACAGCGCTAAGGGACTGAATTCATCGTGTTTATTGCCAGCCTGAGCCACAGGATGAACACCCTAGGGAATACCAGAAAAAACCTCATAAATAAAAACAGGTATGCTAATAATAAGATTAGTAGATATTGGAATATTAAGAATTTTTATTACTCCCCTTATAAATATCTTTAAATTTTTGTTTTTATATCAAAATAATGGTTTTGTTATAGCTTGCACTTAGAAGACTACTTTCAATTCTGTAATTCTATAATTTAAAAACAAATATCTGCCAAAAATTTAACTTATAAAAATACAAAAGTTCACCAAGATATATGTGTGGGACTATAATTCAACATTGTTTTTAGGAGGAAAAAATATAAACAACTAAAGTGTCCAGTTAAAAACATTATAGGGTCTTCCCTGGTGGTCCAGTGGTTAAGACTCCACACTCCCAATTCAGGGGGCCCGGGTTCGATCTCTGATCAGGGAACTAGAGCCTGCATGCCACAACTAAGATCCTGCGTGCCACAACTAAGACCCGGTGCAGCCAAATAAATAAATAAATATTTAAAAAATAATAAAAAGTAAAAACATTATTAAACATCCATATATTGTAATTTTATACAACAGTTAAAAATAATGAGATGCATCAACATGTGCTATGGCAAGATCAGCAAGATAAAATAAATGCAAGAACAAACTGTGCAACAGTATGTATAATATGATCCTTTTTGTTAAATTAAAAAATATATAGGTGCATATGTGTGAGCACATACATACTTTTTTATGGAAGCAATCACAAAGAACTATTAATAGTGGTTACTTTGGGTGAGAGGGACTTAAGGGAGAGTGAGAGAGAGGCCTTCATATTTTATCTTGGACATTCTTCTTGGTTTATATCTTTTTTTTTCCATTTTGGACGTTCTTATGCTGTTTGAATTATCTAATTTTATTCTTATAATATTTGTATTTTTTTGAAATGTTAATAGAGTTGTTTGGTAATGAGATTATAGGTCACATTTAATTTTCTTCCCTTGTGTATCTCTATATGAGAAAGGCATCTTACATGTGGTTAGGCATAATGGCTCTAGAACCAGACTTCTTGAATTCAAATCCCCGCTTGCAGCTAGCTGATTACCTATGTGACCTGAAGGCAAGTTACTTAACCTCTCTGTACCTTAGTTTCCTCATCTGTAAAATGGGGAAAAGAGTACCTATATCACAGGATTGTTGAGGAATCAAAAAGCCATTACATGTGAATACTTAAAATAGTTCTTTCCACATAGGTAAGTACCTTTCAGCTTTTTATATCCTACTTTTCTCCTTGTTCAAAGCAGAAAAGGTTTCATAGTCAATAAATTATCTTATAAATAGATTTAAAATTTTTTCAATAGCAAATTTAGGGAGTGGTCACAATGATCATACAATTTCCAATGTTATAACAATGAATTTATTTCTAAAAGAATTCTCTACTATAGATATATGATACCTATATCTATGGGAAATGGCAAGTCAACTCTGTATATTCATTCTGACAGTAATTCTCAAATTACAACTATTATGATCAGTGTCAATCTATGAAATTATGTTCAGGTGGTCTATCTGCATTAACTCTGAGCTTACAGGGGTACATTCAGATAGAGAAAGGTAATACATGGTTGTAACTGTAGAACAAGAGTTCATGAAAGGGCCAGGATGGTGATATAAATATAGGGGTTATTTACACAGAAATATTGGTTAATGTTTCTAGAGTAGAAGTAGGGAGTAATACATACACACACACACACACACACACACACACACACTTTGGGAGCACAACTGATTCTGGGGAGCAAGAAAAACACTAGTTACTGAAGGAATAATTAGGGAGATAGGAAACAAACTGAGTGAAATTTCATAGCAGTCAAGAGAAAGCAGAGTTTAAAAGAAGGAATGATGAATTATTTCAAAGATGAATCACAATTTTAAAAGGGAACTGAGAAAATATCACTAAATGTGGTAAATAAGTCACTGCTACACTGAGAAAAATATTGCAAAAATTTAATTCTGCAAGGAGTGCAAATGGAACAGTGGAAAAGGTAGTCAGGAAATAGAGGTTTCTAGAACTCAGAGGTTCTGAGTCTAGAACGCTGATGTTGACGTCAGAGAGATGTGTTGAGTCTATAAGAGGTGCCCTCTAGGCAGTACCAGGGCCAAGCTACAGAGGTCAGTTATAGGAAGTGAGGTTTACAGTAAAATGTTTGCCAGATGGATGAAATAAGCAAAATGGTCTTCAAAGTGGGATGCAGGGTATGTAAAGAAATTAATATAACTTCTTTTACATTAACCTTTTATATTTTTAAAAATTAGTATAAAGCAAGCAAAAACAGGAATGCATTTCGGTACCCCTGAGTTCTGACCATGACCATTTCCTTGTGGAAAAACTGATACGGTGTTCCTAGGGTGGAATATGAAGGAAAGAAGTTCTTAAGGCTACTGTTGGGTCATACCATAAAATAGTGAAGCAATGGAAAAGCTTTGTAGCAAAGTGATGAGAAGAAAAGATAAACAATAGCTACAGTGAGCAGAAAATCCTTGCAAAGCTTAGAAAATCCCACTCCCCAAGGTGTCCCATTCCTTGGGTAGGAGTGTGGGGGATGAATTTATCCTATAAATTAGGAGAATTATGATTCTTCAGCAGCCTTAGCCACAACCTGGATGCTACTTGGGATTTTTTTTTCCTTTCTTCTTCCCCATGCCAGGCCATGAACTGGTAATGTATCAGATTTACTGAGGGCTTTCTAAGTGCCTGACGTTCCATAAGTGCCTTACATTCCATAAGTGCCTTATTTCACTTGATCCTCAGAACTCACAACAACGCTATGTAGGAGGAACTATTTTGTGTATACAACAGTTTCATTCCATAGACAAGAAAAGCAGGGTGCTTGAACAACCAGGGTGAAACCATTTTACTCCACATGCTATCACTAGAGGCTGGAATGAAGCATCCTGGTATGAGTGATAAAATCTGTGGGTAAAAGTAGTTATGGTACATGAAAGGGGAAATTACTAGCTGAAATCTTGTATGGGAAGATCTTAGAAATGGGGGTCAAAGGTCAGGACATCTGAAGTAGTGGGTGCTTCAAAAATGTATTTTTTTGTCAATTAAATCACAAAGCATGACTCTCAGATATATCAGAATTAATACAAGTAGTTTTGTTAAAATTTGAAAATTTTACTAACCAGTGGTAAACCATAAAAGCTAATCAAGTAGTGTTTTAAAGCTATATTTTCTCATATCACTGTAACCCTAAGATATGATTTTAAATCTCTAATCACTCATAAAACATGCTAAATAAGATCAAATGGATGAAACACAATGTCATCATTATGGAAAAAACAAATTAAAATTCTGTCTCATAACTATTGAAGCTATTTAAAATTCACCAAAAAAGTATTAAAATAATATACATTAAGTTTTCAATTACCAAAATCCTCCGCAAAAGATATATTTATCCTGAAGAGCAGAAAAGCTTCAAGACATGTTGGGAGCAGCACTCCCTAAAAAGCATTTACCTCCATCACTTCTTGTTTTTCATCTGCTGCAAAAATATTAGGTACTTCTCCAGTATTGAGCACACTGTCGATATCCTCTAGAAAAGCTTCCTCTTTAATCTGGGTGTCCGTGATTAGAAAGACTGTCTTCTGGCCCCTCATGCCCACTTTCCTTAATAGAACCTGAAAATAAAAATGTACTTATAACCAAAATCTGGTGGAAATCTGTTGGTTTTGCTTTCCTTTCTTTTGATAACATCTCAAATTTAGAGTAGTACCTCTTCCATTTTGGTGGGGCTGTCAATCTGGGCCTCCATTTCTCCCGCCCTTTTGGTGGGAGACTCCAACTGGCCAGTTTGCCAACCCCTTAGACATAGTCATTGATTCAGCATCTTACTTCAGGGACTGAGATGGATTTGAAAACAGAAAGAATCTCTGTCCATCTAAGATCAAAGATATAAAGACCAGTTCTCTACAGTAACTTTTAGGATGTAGAATTTTAGTATGTCAGGGTCAGAGGAAGTTTAAAAAGTCCAGTAATGTCTCTCTTATTTTTTTCCACTTTAGGTCATCTCTCTTCTGGGGCCTGCAGAGCCCTGGGCACATGAGGGTGAAGCCCCAAGTATGCACTCCACTATTCTATTTGTTACTGGAACAGCAACACAGCTCCAAAGAAACTATTAAGATTTGACAACATTAATGACATCATCATCATCATTGAGGTTCATATTTAAGTCTACTGGAAAACACACATTTGCCTGAAATAAGGCCTCTCTGAACTAGAATAAAGGTAAAATCAGCAGCAGCCATGGTAACAGCAGTGGATAAGACTTAAGTCATAAATCCTGCTCTGCTGTGCATGCCTTCTCTCAATTTCAGTTTCCTCATCAGTAAAACACAGAGACAACCATACCTGCTGCATTGAACTGTCATACCTATAGAATGACAGCATGTATATAAAGCACTTAAAACAGTGCTCAGCACACACAGTAACTGCTCTAGGGATAATATTATTATCATCAACACCAGTGTATTTAGCACACAGCTATACAGGTTGGCTCTCTCTTTACAGATAAAATAATGCATTGTAACACATATATGTAGAATCTAAAAAAAAAAAAAAAGGTTCTGAAGAACCTACGGGCAGGACAGGAATAAAGACACAGACCTACTAGAGAATGGACTTGAGGATATGGGGAGGGGGAAGGGTAAGCTGGGATGAAGTGAGAGAGTGGCATGGACATATATACATTACCAAATGTAAAACAGACAGCTAGTGGGAAGCAGCCACATAGCACAGCTCAGTGCTTTGTGATCACCTAGAGGGGTGGGATACGGAGGGTGGAAGGGAGATGCAAGAGGGAGGGGATATGGGGATATAGGTATATGTATAGTTGATTCACTTTGTTATACAGCAGAAACTAACACACCACTGTAAAGCAATTATACTCTAATAAATACGTTTAAAAAATAATGCACAGATATTATTTTAGACACAAGATTTGCTCACAATTTTACCTTCAGGTCCTCTCTCCATTCATTCATACCATAGCTCTTAGAAATTTCTGGTTGGAAAATTTGCATTTTTGCCATGGATGTAGCCAGACGAGTTAAGGATTGACGACCACTTCCTGCAAGCCCAACAAGCAAAGCATTTCCACCAGACTGCTTTAGAATTCGACATATTCGTGATAAATGTTCCAATACATACCTATGAAATATCGATATTATTATACTTGAAAATATGAATATAAATGTATATTTACACATAAGTATCATTTTGCTTTCCTAGAAGAATGGACCTTGCTGCCCCATATATTACTATCCCAATTTTAAAGAGGTAATCATCAAAAAGCATGATTTTTCAAATGCAGTTGCAATTGGATCATTTGATGTAAAGGAAAACTATTTGAGGTACAAATTCAGGAAATGTACTATACAAATTATAAAAATAAAATGAAACTGTAATCATTTATACTGGGAGCATATTATTGCTTTTATTAAAAACATTTCTTTGGGAATTCCCTGGTGGTCCAGTGGTTAGGACTCTGGGCTTTCACTGCCAAGGGCCCAGGTTCGATCCCTGGTTGGGGAACTAAGATCCCACAAGCCACACAGGTCGGCCAATAACAAAACAAAACAAAAAAAAAACCCCAAATTTATTCAATCTTTTAATACTAGGATTTCTATGCAAGAAATAGAAAATCAGTTATATACAAAATAGTAAATTCAGGAAACGTAGCCTCACTAGTAATTAGGGGAATTAAAACTATAAAGTCACAAAGTAGGCATAGAGGGAACTTACCTCAACATAATAAAGGCCATATATGACAAACCCACAGCCAACATTGTTCTCAATGGTGAAACACTGAAACCATTTCCTCTAAGATCAGGAACAAGACAAGGTTGCCCACTCTCACCACTATTACTCAACATAGTTTTGGAAGTTTTAGCCACAGCAATCAGAGAAAAAAAGAAATAAAAGGAATCCAAATTGGAAAAGAAGAAGTAAAGCCGTCACTATTTGCAGATGACATGATACTATACATAGAGAATCCTCAAGATGCTACCAAAAAACTACTAGAGCTAATCAATGAATTTGGTAAAGTAGCAGGATACAAAATTAATGCACAGAAATCTCTTGCATTCCTATACACTAATGATGAAAAATCTGAAAGTGAAATTAAGAAAACACTCCCATTTACCATTGCAACAAAAAGAATAGAACATCTACAATAAACCTACCTAAGGAGACAAAAGACCTGTATACAGAAAATTATAAGACACTGATGAAAGAAATTAAAGATGATACAAATAGATGGAGAGATATACCATGTTCTTGGATTGGAAGAATCAACATTGTGAAAATGACTATATTACCCAAAGCAATCTACAGATTCAATGCAATCCCTATCAAACTACCACTGACACTTTTCACAGAACTAGAACAAAAAATTTCACAATTTGCATGGAAACACAAAAGACCCCAAATAGCCAAAGCAATCTTGAGAAAGAAAAATGGAGCTGGAGGAATCAGGCTCCTGGACTTCAGACTGTACTACAAAGCTACAGTAATCAAGACAGTATGGTACTGGCACAAAAACGGAAATATAGATCAATGGAACAGGATAGAAAGCCCAGAGATAAACCCACACACATATGGTCAACTTATCTTTGATAAAGGAGGCAAGAATATACGGTGGAGAAAAGACAGCCTCTTCAATAAATGGTGCTGGGAAAACTGGACAGCTACATGTAAAAGAATGAAATTAGAACACTCCCTAACACCATATACAAAAATAAACTCAAATGGATAAGGACCTAAATGTAAGGCCAGACACTATCAAACTCTTAGAGGAAAACATAGGTAGAACATTCTATGACATAAATCACAGCAAGATCCTTTTTGACCCACCTCCTAGAGAAATGGAAATAAAAACAAAGATAAACAAATGGGACCTAATGAAACTTCAAAGCTTTTGCACAGCAAAGGAAACCATAAACAAGATGAAAAGACAACACTCAGAATGGGAGAAAATATTTGCAAATGAAGCAACTGACAAAGGATTAATCTCCAAAATTTACAAGGAGCTCATGCAGCTCAATATCAAAAAAACAAATGACCCAGTCCAAAAATGGGCAGAAGACCTAAATAGACATTTCTCCAAAGAAGATATACAGATTGCCAACAAACACATGAAAGAATGCTCAACATCATTAATCATTAGAGAAATGTAAATCAAAACTACAAGGAGATATCATCTCACATTGGTCAGAATGGCCATCATCAAAAAATCTACAAACAATAAATGCTGGAGAGGGTGTTGAGAAAAGGGAACCCTCTTGCACTGTTGGTGGGAATGTAAATTGATACAGCCACTATGGAGAACAGTATGGAGGTTCCTTCAAAAACTCAAAATAGAACTACCATATGACCCAGTAATCCCACTACTGGGCATATACCCTGAGAAAACCATAATTCAAGAAGTGTCATGTACTACAACGTTCATTGCAGCTCTATTTACAATAGCAAGGATATAGAAGCAACCTAAGTGTCCATTAACAGATGAATGGATAAAGAAGATGTGGCACATATATACAATGGAATATTACTCAGCCATAAAAAGAAACGAAATTGAGTTATTTGTAGTGAGGTGGAGGGACCTAGAGTTTGTCATACAGAGTGAAGTAAGTCAGAAAGAGAAAAACAAATACCGTATGCTAACACATATACGTGGAATCTAAAAAACAAACCAAAAAAAAGGTCATGAAGAACCTAGCGGCAAGACGGGAATAAAGACGCAGACCTACTAGAGAATGGACTTGAGGATATGGGGAGGGGAAAGGGTAAGATGGGACAAAGTGAGAGAGTGGCATGGACACATATACACTACCAAATGTAAAATAGATAGCTAGTGAGAAGCAGCCGCATAGCACAGGGAGATTAGCTCGGTGCTTTGTGACCACCTATAGGGGTGGGATAGGGAGGGTGGGAGGGAGGGAGACGCAAGAGGGAAGAGATATGGGGATATAAACTGATCCACTTTGTTATAAAGCAGAAACTAACACATCATTGTAAAGCAGTTATAGTCCAATAAAGATGTTAAAAAAAACCCAAAAAACTAAAGTCACAGTCAGAAAGCATTCCACTCTCCTTCGACTGACAAAACTTACCAAGTCTGGCAATCCTAAGTGTTGTGAAGGGTTAGAAACAATGGAAGCTCTTAAAAACAATAATTATTTTTGAAGATACTTTGGCAAAACTTAGTAAAGTAGAAGATGCTTACATACCATGACACAATAATTCCATTTCTAAGAATATGGCCTAGGGAAGTTCTTACACATGTAACTAAGGAGACATGAATGTTCAAACTTTTTTTTAATTACATAAACTAGAAATTACCTAGAAGTCTATCTCAGAAGAATGACTACATTCTGTTAAAATTATACAATGTGGTGCAATACAGTAGTAAAAATTCATCTTCTGTGAATTTCACAAACAATCTAGAATAAACCAACTTGCAGAGGAATGTGCACAGTATGCGACATGCAAAATAAGACTGTATATGTGTTTAGGAACACACACATGTAGTAAAAGGCCAAAGAAACACATGAGTTTCTTTTTACCCCTGTAAGGTACAATAGGGATGCAGTGAGGGAAGGCTGATTACACAAGGGACTTCAAATAAATTGCTAGTATTTATGCCCTTTTTTTTAAATCAAAGTATATTTGATTTACAATATTGTGTTTAGTATTTTATGTCTCAAGCTGGGTGATGGGTACAAGGTTGTTCATTATAGTTTTATATCTTTTTGTACATTTAAATATTTCACAATAAAATTTTATAATTTTATAAAATTATAATTTAATTTAATATAATTAATATAATTTTAACCATCAATACCAAATATAGGTACCTAAAAATGACAAGATTCATTCTTGTTTTCTGAGTTTGATTATACTCATCTAAGCACTGCTCCACAATGTCACTAAAATCATGAACATTTGGAATTTCAATATAAACTCTGTCATCTCCTTCAAGGTCAGGATTCATATAGTCACCGAACATGAGATTTCTTAAGTCCTCTTCAGTTACCTATAAAATGGAAATCAACAAATTATATTAGAACTTAAATTTTTTTCTAAAATAATTTTAAAACAAAAATTTTTCTGAAATAAATTTAAGAAACTTTAAAATTTTTTTCTAAAATAAATTTAAGAAAATGTTACACAAAATTTTGTTTTATCTATGTTATGGGATGATTATCAATTAGATAATTCTTTTAAATATTAGGATAGTAAATAATATACTTGTAAAATTAACACCTGAAATTATATTATATCCTTAGGAAGTAAAAAGAAAACAGTTTTTTCTATCATATAAGTTTTTTGCCCCCAGGGGCAGGAAAAGTCATTCTGAGCAACTCCCATTTTGTGAGTCATTACTAAGGGATGGTCACCATGTTAAGCACCTTATATCTGTTATATCACTCAATCCCTATCATATAACTTCTATGTTATACACATAATTCCTCTGAAAGCAAATCTTCTCAAAATAAATACCTATCTATGAGGAAAGTTAAAAGAATATGATCATTAAGAAATAATAGTTTGTTATAAAGCAGACAACAGCATTGTAAAGCAGTTATACTCCAATAAAGATGTTTTAAAAAAAGTAATAGTATTCTTTCAAAGATAAATTGATTGTAATAATTCATGCTATTGGATTATTTTAACTTAATATATTTTTAATCACTAAATATACTCACTGGTGCGTTCCCTTTTCTTAAATGTGAAAAGATACTATCAAATGATTCTTTAAAATGGTCTCTTATAACATTTTTTGTTAAAGTGAACAGCCAGAATCGGTCATTATCATTAATGAGACGATCATAAAACACTCGGAGAACCTCATGCACAAACAGACGGATCATAGTGTGCTTGCTCTGCACGGCATCTCTTTCAATGAGCAAGCAGCCCCGGATGACACGTGAAAAATCCCGCAAGTTGAAAGTGTAATGAGATTTTGTGGGAGTGGGCAAAAGATTTTCCATGGATTGTTTATATATCTGAATATGAAAAAAGCAACAAAGCAAAAATAAAATGCTTATAATCAGCAAAGTCAATAATACAAAGCCAACAACAATGTAATATACTATAAAAGACAGTATATTATATAAAATATTTTATTTATCCTATCAGATCACATTGACTTGGAAAATTGTATAGTATTGAGTCTAATATAGCATATATCTATTTCTTTTGGTTTATAGCACTCAACCAGGCATTACAAAGTTGAGGAAACTTAATATTATCTGATTCCATCCAAGCTCAAGAAGTGACAAAGCTTTTATTTCCCAGTAATTATGGTTGTTACATTTAAAGGCGAATGACCTGGGATTAAATAGTTAACAAAAACTTTAATAGAAAGTGAAATCAGATAACTCATTCGAAATGAAGAGGATGATGAAACAATTTTCTTTGACCACCACTGACTCCAAAATAAATCAGCGTGTTCTCTCCCTTCCCTTCTCTCTCGTTTTCTCTCTCCCCTCTCCTCCTCCTATCTTAATTGGCTATAATATCAAAATGAAGTATATTTTTACTACATGCTGAATTCACCAAATGAAGTTTAACATCCTCTTTAAGAAAGGTAAATTAAATCTTTTATAATATAGGCTGAAAAAAATCCAAATGAAATTATTTTTTATTTATATATGTTCTCTAATTCGTCTCCCCTAATCTCCATACACGGTAGGTCTACAAAACATCAAAGACAACTCCCCTCTCTTTCCAGGAGATGCCTGAAATATAACTACCATATTTTATAAATAGAAGAACTTTTCTGTATAAGTACAGGAATTATAATGTACTATCTCTTTGCTCATAGTTTCTCTATTTTAACAACCCAATTTTCCACCAGAACAGGGGCAAAAGAACTTTAGAAAGATACAATGCTCTTGGAAACTGATGGAATGATTCTATGGAGCTTTTTGCTTCTGGTTGCAGTGATGCCAAAGTGAACCCCACTGTATCAAGGCTCCAGAAAGCTTAGTTCAATGAGATTATCACTAAATTACCTTAAATACATTTTTTTTCCCTTCTACCATCAGCGATGAGGCTGGCTCTGGCCTCTGAGCAGAAGCAGGTAACACACCCTGGATAAGTTAAGGGCTGTTCTTTGGCTATATGGGCAGTCTTGTTTTCTAGTCCCACCCTTGTATTCTCTTATTTTTTTTTTCACTGCTACTCCTAAGTTATGTGGTCTAGCAAAAATAATGTATTCATAAGCTTCTTAAGTTTCTTTCTTTTTTTTTCTGACACAACATGAAGAATGGGAGGGAAGAGAGAGAAGGGAAAATTAGTAAATACTAGAGTAGGAACCCAACAATTAGGGAAAAACCCACAATGTGGCAGATATTGGTTCTGGATGATTTCCTTATAATAACCTTGTGAAATAGGTATTATCTCCCATTTTAGTGATTAAAAAAGTAAGTTTCTGGAAGGTCAAGTTACTTGCTGAAGGCCAGATAGCTAGGAAACAGCAGTCAAGACTCAAACCCAGTTAGATTCCCCAATTTCAAAGCCTATGATCTTCCTGTCCTCAAGCCTTCCTAACAGCTTCTCTGACACTGAAGACTAAAGTGGCTAAGGGGAAAAAGAAGTTAAAAAAAAAAAAAAAGGAAGGATTAAATAAGGATATATGTAGTACTAAAACACCCTATTGCATTCTTTGCTCACCTCCATAGTCCCATTGACAATTTGGTTCCCAACTAAAAAGTACTCAGGAGGAAATTCTCGAGTCCTAAGGTAGAATGCTACAATTGATGAGAAGATTCGGACCATAGTTTCATCACTGAAAGTATTAATAGTGCAGATGTTGAAATGTCTAATAAAACGGGGAGTGACTGGATTTCTTCCACCACCTGGAGGGCCCATGGCAGCAATCAGTTCTATGTCAACCAACGTGATTTTACTTGTGTCCTTAAGGTCATACCTTGAAAGCACATAAAAATTCCAAAACAATCAGTTATAAAGCCAACAAGATGGATTGAAAAGTAGATCTCCTTAGAAAATTAATCTGATTTTAGCTTCTTTAAATGGAAGATTAGATAATGCTTGGAGTAAGAGAGAAGTTTTTTTTTTAAAAGATTCCTATAATTTTTCTTTTTTTTTAAATTGAGGTATAACTGACATAACATTATATTAGTGTCCATGTACACCGTAATGATTTGATATTTGTCCAAATTGTAAAATGATCACCACAATAAGTCCAGTTAACATTTGTCACCATACATAGTTACAAAATTTTTTTTCTTGTGATAACTTTCAAGATTCACCCTCCTAGCTACTTTCAAATATGCAATACAGTATTATTAACTATAGTCACCATGATGTATATTACAGCCCCCTGACTTACTCATTTTATAACTGGTAATTTGTACCTTTCGACCCTCTTCACCTATTTTGCTCCCCCTATCCCCCGCCTCAGGCAACCACCAATCTGCAGAGAAAACTTGTTTTAAAGCAGCAGTCTATTTCTCCTTTCAGTGACACTGATTCTGTTGCCCAGATTCTGGGTATCTAGAAGGTCCCTTCCTCTTGCTCTTGCCTTTCTTTTTTCCAGTTCTTTCCAATTTGACTCTCCTTTGCCTCTTCACACTCCAAATCCAGAAGCATGGATGAGAGATCTTTTTTGTGGATAGTTACAGGTAAATGACAATATGTCCCACTTTGCCTAGGACAATTGTTTGTGCCCATCCTGTAGTAACTATTAACACTCCCCTTTTTCTCTCAGAAATGTCCTGATTTGAACAATAAACTATATACTTATTCTACTTACAGCTAAGTCTTGATTTCTTTTTCTCATCTCAAATCTTATCTTCAGAGCACAAAAGGGTGTATAAATAGAACCTATACACAATTTTGTTATATAAAAAGAGACCCATTAGGGAATAACAAAGCTTCAAAGAAGTTTTAATCAGAAAGGGGTACACAAATGACTCAGTTTAGCTGGAAGCACTCAGAGTGAAAAGTTGCTTATTTCCAACAGGTCATAAAGTCCTTTAATATTGACGTTCTTGCAAAAAAGGGGGGGTGGTTATGGGAGAAATCTATACAGCCAGTTCTTAGTCTAAATGTACCATAGAAAGTATGAAAATATGACTTGATTTTTGGCAACAACTCTAGTAACTGTCAATAAGGGACTGGTTAAGTAAATTATAGCAAGATCCACAAAACTAAACAGTATTAAAATGCAACAAAATGAATGAGATAGACAAATAATACAGATAGGTGAATGAGACAGACAAATAATATCGATAAATATTTAAGTGCAAATAAGTTGCAAAAACATTATATGTAATATGGGTCTTTTTTTAATAAAAAATATATTTATATAGAAAAAGAACTTGGAAGAATAGGGAATACACTATTAACAGTGGTTATCTCCTGGAGGCAGGATTCCAAGGGCATGCAATAACAACAACAAAAATATAATCCCAAAATATGACTTAGCTTCACAATTAGGTTACCCTTGCCTTGAGATAAAAATCATGGCATATTAGGGATTAGGAAAGTATTTTAACAGGAGGAAATGAAGAATTATTAATCCGAACTAAAAGGTACAATGTCTTATTTGTTGGAAACTAACCATGTCATCATAAAATAGGGTGGGAGGAATGGAAGAGTTATCTACGAAATTGCTGTCAAAACCAAGCCATCCCAAGGATACAGTAGTCCCAAATAGTTATAGATAATATAAAGAATTTTAAAATGGCAGAAACATAGGGTGCTGGTTACGGTTACTTAGGTTGGAGACTACCCACAAATTCTCAGTTCTGGGTGATGGTAAAAGATGTAATTTGTAAATTATATTTAATAATTGAAAGTAGTAGATAAAAAGGACAAAAATTAATACATTATTGAATAAATATATTTCCAATACTGGATTATTCTTCCATGGTATAAAAAGTTATAGAAAAGTCTTCCAAAATTTTCTTTATAGGAAAATCTGGGCAACCATTTTCTTCCATAAGTAATTTGAGAAAATATATTATTTTGATGTGAGAAATTAAAATAGAAGAAGAGAACAAGAAATAACTTCAGCATGGCTACTTAAGACTTTAATTAAATAGTTACCAATTCCCACAGTCAAAAAACTGTCGTAATAATTCAATAGGAGGTTGAGCTCCATATTTCTCCAATGCAGGCATATTCATGTCATCTATAAAAATTATACACTTCTTTCCCATAGGTGGTCCAAAAACTCCTTTGCGTCTTTTATCCAGCCTAGCCATAATAATGTTCTAAAATATAAAAAAGAAATAGTAGTATATTTAAAGCCATACTTAACACCAGGAAAAAAAAGAAATTTAACAGTCTAATTATGTAAGGAAATAATGCCAAGCAACATTATGTGCGTGTTTATTAATTTATATTTATTCATTTTAGGGTTATACCAAACTTCATATTCAACATCATTCAAAGAGCATATATTGAAATCCTTCTATGTGCTCAGAATTGTTACATGTTTATATATAACCAATTGTTACACCTATTTATATATTTATATTGTATACACACATATGCACACACACACACAAAATATTTTCTATATTGGATACCCCAACATATCTATTAACTTTAACTTAATATCTAAAAGCACTAATCTAAATTTGTAGTATTTTGAAATTAGGGAATTCTACTGGCTTAAAACAACGAAAATGAGCACCACAGATCAGGAGAGAATGGACAGATATAAATTTAGGAATGGATGATAAAAATGGTGATTAGAAAAGATCTCATGCAGTACTTTCATTTGGCACCTCTGGGGGTAAAGGGTGGGATGCACAGTTTCCTGTCACAGAAGGTCATACAATAAACAGTGTATGGTTTGAAAGATCTTTCACTGACAGAACTTCAGTAGGCAGCAAATACCCCTAGGGGACCATCTAGGAGAGTCTCGAAAGAACAAGCTCGCGCTCTCTCTCTCTCTCTCTCTCTCTCTCTCCCCTTGTCTCCTTCTCTCTCTCCTTCCCTCTCTCTCTTCCACCCTCCCTCCCTTCTCCTTTACTTCTCCAGTTAAGAAATCAATTGTTGCTTCTTGGGCTTGAAAAAAAAGATGACAAAGCTCAACAATTCAGTATTAATGCAAAAATGTTCTCTTGAACTTTTGTCCTTAAAACCTGATTTTTAAAACTTACTTGTAATGCCAAAAAGAAGTTTTGAAATTTTATTTAAATTCATAGAGGATTTACACAGCTGCTCATTTAAAATGCAGTTTTAAATGCTAATCAAAAAGGCAAAAAAATGAATAATTATAGACCCATGTTTCTGGCTTTTAACTAACCTGAACCTGATTGGCACTGGTCCGTGCGGAGAAATTAACATAAAAAGGAAAGTACAGGTCCTTTTCCAAGTGATTCATCAGCTTATCCTTCACATACACTGATTTTCCTGTACCCGTTGGACCCACAAAAAGTAGCGGCCTTAATGAAACAGTGAACATATCATTCAAAAGGAGAAAAAGTCAGAATACATTTCAATTAGAAGAGGCTGGATTTAGTTGAAAACCTAAATAGTAATCAAATCAACTTCATCCAAAAACTCACATTTCAATTTATCATTGTAATTTCATAAAAGACTGGTGAAAGTAACAATTGGCACACAGTTTTGCTTACTTACTGAAACTGAAATAGTAACAAACTATTATTTGAACAAATGTAACATTGCTATATGCAAAAACACTCATAAAACAAGTAGTAACATGCTTAACTTTTCAGAAAAAAAAAAAGCCAAAGTTTGTCGCCTCAGAAAAGTGACGTATTTGTACTTTTTAGTTAGAGGTACAGGCAAGAGGGTGCCGTGTGGAATAGACTAATAGGATGATGACAATAAGAGAGATTGAAAGTGTTTCGCAGTTATCTCAATAGCACAAAGCTTTTGTGAGAAACTAAATAACAATGAATTCTAAAGGTAACGGTTATATATATGCCCATTAATAGCATTTTTGAATCAAGTCAGCGTTACTAACTGAAAATACTTGTCTAAAAGCAAACTCTAAGGAATTCTCTATTCCAAGGGCTTCAAAAGCAGGGTTTCTCATTTTTGAGTGGTCTGAACTAATTTTAAAGGGAAAAAAAAATCCTAAGAGTTTATGTTCACAGAACCCTGGAGAATCCCGTTTGAGACATACTGAATTAAAAATTAAATACTGTCACTTTAATTGACAACTTGGCATCACATGCTACATAAAGACAAACACAAAGGCTGGCACTAAAACTGAGCAGCAGTAATCAGGTATAAAGAGTCATCTATATGACCCAAATTATGATAATAATAATTTTTAAAATTATCATTGAAGTAGAAACATAAAATTAATACTATAAATAAAAAAAGATCATTTAGAACTACAGTGATGCCTGAGAATTCATCTACGCTTTCCAATCTGAGTAACACATTATGGAAAACTATTTATTAAAATAATTTTACTAAATAAACACTGTTCTTAACTTGAGGCCCATGGATCAAACTGAAGAAATTCTTAGACAGTATTGAGAGTTTGTGAACTTAGATGACATAGAGTTTATACCTTTACTTTCACTACACTTAACTAAAATGGAGCAATTTATAATATAGTACCTATGTACTTTATTATCAATAATAATATTGATAATATTTGTCATCAATAGAAATCACACATATTATACTAAACATTACAATTGTTAGAGATATTTCAAAAATATCACTTATGCCCATTGCTTCTTCAAAATTATGATCATCATCAGACTCACAGATGGATCTTATTATTTAATGTGTTAATAAAAAGCACATTATTACTACTATAGCTCAAATTTTTTCAATATTTAAATAAATATATTTTAATATGTGATTTGCTTTATAATCCTATATTTGTACTTATTCATTTAAAAGCATTATTCTGACAAATGGTTCATGGAACAAGAGTATGTACCCCAGAATTGACAAGTACCTTCCTTGCTTAATGAAGTTTTTAATATTAGCCTCTAAATGCAAAAATGCAACTATGGGTACAAAATAGGGATAAAATAATGTTCCCTCATAAGCTATTTTTCTTTTTTTTAAATTAAACAGGATAAAACTGCCACAAAATTCACTCAGAAACAGGTTCTTCATCAAAAACAAATAAACCATGACATTCATGCATATTATGTGAGCTTGTCCAGTTTAAATAATATTTTTTAAATAATTTTATTTATTTATTTTTTTACTTTTGGCTGCGTTGGGTCTTCATTGCTGCGCGCAGGCTTTCTCTAGGTGCGGCGAGCGGGGGTTACTCTTCGTTGTGGTGCATGGGCTTCTCATTGCCATGGCTTCTCCTGTTGTGGAGCATGGGCTCTAGGCGCGTGGGCTTCAGTAGTTGTGGCCCACAGGCTCAGTAGTTGTGGCTGACGGGCTCTAGAGCGCAGGCTCAGTAACTGGGGCACATGGGCTTAAGTTGCTCCGTGGCATGTGGGATCTTCACAGACCAGGGCTCAAACCCATGTCCCCTGCATTGGCAGGCGGATTCTTAACCACTGTGCCACCGGGGAAGCCCCAGTTTAAATAATATTAATGATAAATTATGGCTAGTGTTTCAAAGAAAAATAACTATAAAAGTGTTATTAAGAAAATTGGTATGGGTATGTCTATGGTACGTGCTAGGCTTTTCATCTTTTTTGATGTGCTCTTCTTACGTAAGTCTGAGTCTTTTATGTTCATCTTAAGTTATGAAGAACTAGCATAGGACAGATCTCAAAAATGCCAAACAGGAAAATGTGTATCATGGTTAGTCTGATCCCTCAGGAGTACAATGAACCTGGAGTAGAATGCATACCTTTTTAACAGTAACACTGTAACTGACATTTAATCTGCTATTACAAATAAAAGAAATAAAAGATGGCTTATGGGGCTTCCCTGGTGGCGCAGGGGTTGAGGGTCCGCCTGCCGATGCAGGGGACGTGGGTTCGTGCCCCGGTCCGGGAAGATCCCACATGCCACAGAGTGGCTGGGCCCGTGAGCCATGGCCGCTGAGCCTGTGCGTCCGGAGCCTGTGCTCCGCAACGGGAGAGGCCACAGCAGTGAGAGGCCCGCGTATCACAAAAAAAAAACAAAACAAAAAAACAAAAAAAAAGATGGCTTATGAGGCAACAAAGTATGATGGTAAAGACTTTGAAGTGGGCAATAGGAAACCTGGATTTCAGGTTTACCACTACTAACAGATGTCACTATGGAAATGTCAATTAGTCCCTCAGGGTCCTAGTTATCTGAAAATGGATGACCTCAAAGTTCACTTCAAAAATCCTATGATCCTGGGCTTCCCTGGTGGCACAGTGATTAAGAATCCGCCTGCCAATTCAGGGGACACGGGTTCGAGCCCTGGTCCAGGAAGATCCCACTTGCCGCAGAGCAACTCAGCCCGTGCGCCACAACTACTGAGCCTGCTCTCTAGACTCCGCAAGCCACAATGACTGAGCCCGCGTGCCACAACTACTGAAGCCCGTGCACCTAGAGCCCTTGCTCCGCAGCAAGAGAAGCCACTGCAATGAGAAGCCCGCACACCACAACAAAGAGTAGCCCCCACTCACCGCAACTAGAGAAAGCCCATGTGCAGCAACAAATACCCTACCTAGTCAAAAATAAATAAATTTATTTTTTAAAGTCCTATGATCCTATTAGAAAGGTACTATAATATTTAAAATGCATGTTTATAATAGTTTCTTACTTTGCATAGGTAATACTCAAATCCATTAGAAATGTATATCTAATTGTATCCATTGTAGGGACTATAATATCTTGAATCTTGACACATTTATCTCCTAAATTAGTACTTTTAATTAATTCATTCCAGTGGATCCAGCGACCTCGGTTTTTCAACTGTAAGAGAACATAAATTTTAAAGTATTATAACCATGCACTTGCTATCTAAAAGGCTCTTTTTAGCAGTTATCATATTTGCTTTTAAAAACTTTACAGCCTTTTCCTCCTGTTTATTGTGAAATACGGTGGCTTCTCTTGTTGCGGAGCATGGGCTCTAGGCGCATGGGCTTCAGTAGGTGCAGTGCATGGGCTCAGTAGTTGTGGCTCGTGGGCTCAGCAGTTGTGTCTTGTGGGCTCTAGAGTGCAGGCTCAGTAGTTGTGGCACATGGGCTTAGTTCCTCCATGGCATGTGGGATCTTCCCAGACCAGGGATCTAACCCATGTCCCCTACATTGGCAGGTGCATTCTTAACCACTGCGTCACCAGGGAAGTCCTTGTCCTCTTAACACTCTAATCTTTCCAGACTGCCTTCAAGATGTCCTTGTGCATATATCAAGAATTTATCTGAGAGCCACTCTGATGTGGCTGAAGTTACAATGACAGGACTTTGGCTTAATATTTTCATATTTTAAAGTAAATGGGCAATAATCTAACTAGAAACAAAATATCAAATAAACTCATACTTGTTTCTCTAAAATTATTCTCTTTGGCATATTGATCCAGGCTGATACTCAGCCAGGACATATTGGAATGGCTGGACTGATTGTTACATTATTGAAGTTCTTCTGAACCAGGGGCTAAATAGCTGCTGTCTTGATACCCTAAGTGATCCTGATTAGGGAATCCACACTCCCCCACACAGATATCTTCCTCTCCAAGTTGTCCTGCCCTTCCCTGGAGATCCTAAGGCCTCTCACCATCAATCAACAAAAGAGTTAGCACCTGGCAAAGAAGGAGATCTCTTGGACTCCAGTGCTATGGCTGGCATCTAAGAATCTTTAAATATTTTCTGGCAAGTTGTATATGTATATGGTTTGTGTCTGGGTGACGGTAATTTTGCAAGTTTGGGTGAGTGTTTCTTCAGTAATTCATATTCTTAATTTCTTAGGTTTTAGCTTTTATTTTTATCAAAGTTATTTATGCACTATTTTAGAGTCAAAAGTTTACAAGGTTAAGGAAAAACAGCAGTTTCCCACTCTTATTTTCTCCTCTCTAACAGCAACTACCTTTGCCTCTTTAAGCTGGATATTTTGATATTTACCTTCAATTCTTAAAGAATATGCTTGTGTTATCACTTCTTGATTTTTTAGTTTTAGAGATTATTCTATTGACTTCCCACTGTGACTAATGAGGATGAAAATCTCTTTCTGGTCATATTCTTAAAATTCTGTGTTAACATGGTTTTAGGGAAAGATTTCTGCACTGGCAATCAGGAGAGCTGGGTACAAGTCCTGGCTGTGCTAGTCAGTTGTGTTTCTAGGTTTAGGTAAAATTGTAATAAGTCTCTATCCAGATCTTATGGCTCTGTGAAGTAAAATTTGCATGAATCAAATAATTATGCAAATGCTTACTGTTTAAAAGAGTCTTCTTGTGAATTCTTTTTTAAATTGGAGAAAATTTAATTTAAATCTGAAATTATAAAATATTCTCAAAATAAGTTTACCTATACTGTCCCCAAGTTATAGGAGGAGAAACTAAAGAGAAGGGACTAAAATGCTAATCACAGGAGTCAAAGTAACTCTAGGATGGGAACCCACTTTTGACTGCTGATCTACGACTTTGTGTTTTACAGCTTATCATAACAAGCATTTTATATCATACCTCATACATGTAGTCATAGACGAGGCCTTTTTCATCAAAGTGGCATTCCCATTTACCCACAGAGTCAGGTATTGGGTTGCTTTCATCTTTTCCCAATATGACTAATCGTATATAAATGTCAAAAGCAATGCGACCATCTGTATCACAACTTCCTCCAATGGACCAAATCAAAGAAAATATAAAGCAAGCCTGTTGGTTAAAAAGAAAAATTAATTTAAATTTTTTAAAAGAAAATTTTAACAGATTAACTAAAATATAGTATATTAAGTTCTGATTAATCTACTTGGAAAAGGTCAGATTTACAAATAAAGTAGAATGGAGCACATCTAAGTCACGTAACAAATCATTCCTCTGGCACTATGTATCTAAATTAAAATTCTCATGCCAAATGACCTAGGAATTTCTCTTTTAGGAGTTTATCTTCAAATATATTCCCACTGGACAAAACGATATATGTATAAGAATATTTACTGCAACACTGTTTGTGGTAGCAAAATATCTGAAGCAACCCAAATGTTCTTCAATAGAAGTCAGCTTAATTGGAATATGCAACATACACTGGAATACGTGTAGCTATTAAAAAAAAAAAAAAGGTAACCCAATACTGATATGGAAAGATCTCCAAAATATATTGTGAGAAAAGATGCAAATCAGTATGTATAGTATGCTAACGTGTATAAAATATGTATACATATAGAAGAGGATATGTATCAAATATCTCTAGCAGGCTACATGAGGCACTGGTAATAGTGGTTGCCTTGAGGGTGGCTGGGGGACTGGTATGGGTGGAAAATTTACTTTTGTCTTTTGAATTTTGCTCTAGGTACATGCCTTAACTTATCTAGTTAGAAAAATCTATCAAAAATATTTTAAGAGAAAATTTTCTGTGGCAACAAAGTGAAGGGAAAACCATGGGAGGGAACTGCTATTACCACAGAGTAGACTAGAAGATAGATTGAAAGAGGAGATCGAGGCATTTGAGAACAAGGTGGTGGATAGGAAAGTAGCATAGACCAGGGAAGCGTACAGAACATCTCTTTCCTTTGGTTCCCTGAGAGCCTTATTCTCTGTCATTCTCTGATCTCTAGACATTAACTAACCTGGACCACTGACTCCTTCCTACATATATCCTCTATGAATTCTGCCTGCAATGCTCCACCCAGCTGGTTGGATGCCTGTTCCTAGTCTTTCGTAGCCAGTTTGTTGTAGCCTACACTCTAGCTTAACATTTAGACAAGAAGTCCATATTAGTTTAATATTGTCACCTTATAAAGTGTTTATCAAATTATGATCTTTCATAAGTAATAGGGTGTCTTGATTCATTCTGACATATTTTACTTTCTCTAAATCGTTTTTAAATCAGAATACCAGGTCAGGGCAACTTTAATGTCTTCAGGTATTCTTTTGGTGCTCACCAAAAAACAGCTCTAGGTCTTGTAATGTCTTTCTCAACACAAGTATCATTTGCCAGAGGCATATTTTATTCCATAATTAAAAAACACAATAAGTATAAAACCAACCATAATCCAAACACGAATGTGCTTGCTGGTAGGATCGTTTTCTACCACGTTACAGAGTAGTACTTCAAAGAGGCGTGTTAGAGATACAACTACATTGCTATCGCTTGTAGGAATCAGTTCCTTCAAAATGAAAAGAATAAGATACTTTACTTTCATCTTATTTATATAATAAAAGAAAATAAACATTTCATTTAAAAAATGTAGTTTTCCTAAGGTCTTTATAAAATTTAAACTTAAGGAATTTAAATTATAGGCATGATAAAAATCTCTCAGATATTTTAGTCTAGCATATTACATTACACAGTTGTGCAAAACATATTCTTATTCTGAATTCTTTGAGAAATGAAAACTAGTAAGAGAATAAATAATGCTCTAGAGATAGTAGAAATGAAGTTTATAACACCCATTTATTCATCTGTTTATTCAACAAACATTTATCAAAAACACAGTATACCTATATACCAAGCTAGGAGATATGAAAATAAAACACATGATCTCTGAAAAGAAGTGATATTGAAATTAAATAGACTAAAATAATATGGTATAATAATGACATGACAGAGGAAGTCCCAAGGTAGTGGGAGGCTACTAGAATACTTGGGATAAACAATTAGCCCAGACCCAGGTAGGAAGACAAGGAGGGAAATAGGAGAGGAATAATCAAGGAAGATTTCCCAGATGAAGGAATAGCTGAGATGAATTTGGAAGGAAAGTGTGAGTTAACCAGGTACAGAAGGGAATAATGTCAAGGCAGGGGAAACAACATATATACAGACATGGAGATGTAAGTGGACACAGAGTATTAAAGGGATTCTGTAGGATGTGAAAAGAGGGTGTGAGAGAGGAATGGCAAGAAATAAAACCTGAGAAGCAGACAAGGGTCAGATCCTGAAAGGCTTTATAGGCTATGTTAAGGATGTCATGCTAAGACAAAGAGGGTTCCAATGGAGGGTTTTAAGTAGGGGAGTAAATGGAATGAATTTGTGTTTTGGAATCCTCATTCTGGTAGCAGGATGTAGACTGGACCAGAGTAGCTACATTGTATTGATTCAGGTAAGAAATGATGAAGGTCAGAACTGAAGCTATTATGACAGGATGAAGGGGGGTGGTCAGAGGAACTGCGATGGAGAGGAGAAGACAGATATGAAAGTTAGCAATGAGGGAAAAATCAATAGATGCTGGGGACTAACTGGCTATGGAAAATATGAGAATGAATTAAGAAAAGAAAATCTATCACTCATTATCAGAAAGATGAAGTTTATTTTGTATTTTTTACAATGTATAGTATTAGCTTTAAAATTTTAAAAACTGAAAAATGATTATTTGTATATTTTTTCTATGAGACATTGTACAGAATCTTCATAAAGTGAAATTGTCTTCTTTTATTTTATGCAGGATATTTTTCCTATCTCCAAAATAGTATTTTAGGATGAAAATCTACTGAACACTCTTTTCCCTTCTCAATTATGTGGTGGTCCCCAAAAAGATATATCCACATCCTAATCCCAGGAAGCCACAAAGGTGATCTTATTTGGAAAAAGGGTTTTTGAAAATGTAATTAAGTTAAAGTCTCAAGATGAGGAGATCATTCTGGATTATCTGGTGGGCCCTAAATTCAAAGTCATAAACCCTTATAAAAGTCACATAGTGGAGAGACACACAGAGTAGAAGGCCATGTGAACATGAAGAAAAAGACTAGAGTTACGCAGGCACAAGTCAAAAAAAGGCTGGAGCCAAAAGAAGCTGGAAGAGATAAGGAAAGAGTCTCCCTTAGTGCTACCAGAGGAAGCACATTCTTGCCAACACCTTGATTTCAGACTTCTGGCCCCAGAACTGTGACGGAATAAATTTCTGTTGCTTTAAGTCACCAAGTGTGTAGTAATTTGTTACAACAGCCCCAGGAAACTAACACAATACTATATGTATATGTGAGTTTTTAAAGGTACATATTTAAAATCCTTTTTTTTTTTATTTATTTATTTTGGGGGGAGGCACTTGGCTTGTGGAATCTTAGTTCCCTGACCAGGGACTGAAGCCAGGCCCTGGCAGTGAAAGCGCCAAGTCCTAGCCACTAGACTGCCAGGGAATTCCCTAAAATAATTTTAAAATATGGAATTTTTAAATCTTTAGTCACTATAGTTTTAATCCAAAGAGTATAGCTGGAATAAATTTTACCTCTGGGTTATTCAGATGTAACTTCAGCAATATAAAACCACAGGGTGGTGGGGACTTCTCTGGTGGTGCTGTGGTTAAGAATCCACCTGGCAATGCAGGTGACATGGGTTTGAGCCCTGGTCCAGGAAGATCCCACATGCCACGGAGCAACTAATCCCATGTGCCACAACTACTGAGCCTGTGCTCTAGAGCCCACAAGCCACAACTACTGAGCCCATGTGCCACAACTACTGAAGCCCATGTGCCTAGAGCCCTGCTCCGCAACAAGAGAAGCCACCACAATGGGAAGCCCATGCACCACAATGAAGAGTAGTCCCCACTCACCGCAACTAGAGAAAGCCCGCAAACAGCAATGAAGACCCAACATAGACAAAAATAAATAACTAAATAAAATAAAATTAAAAAAAGCCAAAGGTGGATATTGCTATAATGGTGCTGTGTAAATCACTTTTAATTCAACTATAAAAGCTAAAGGACAAAAGTATTAAAAACAACTATAATTAATTATGTTAATGGACACATACTATAAATAAATGTTAATTGTGACATCAATAGCCTACAATGTGGAGAAAGGAGGGATAAAAGTGGAGAGTTCTTAAATGTAAATGAATTAAGTTGTTATCAGCTTAAAGTACCCTGTTTTAAGATAATATATGTAAGCTCCTTGGTAACAACAAAGAAAATACTTATAGAAGTTACACAAAAGAAAAAGAGAAAGGAATCAAATCCTATCAATAAAAAACAAAAAACAGGGCTTCCCTGGTGGCGCAGTGGTTGAGAGTCCGCCTGCCGATGCAGGGGACACGGGTTCGTGCCCCTATCCCGGAAGATCCCACATGCCGCGGAGCGGCTGGGCCCACGAGCCATGGCCGCGGAGCCTGTGTGTCCGGAGCCTGTGCTCCGCAATGGGAGAGGCCACAGCAGTGAGAGGCCCGCGTACAGCAAAAAAAAAAAAAAAAACAAAAAAAAAACACAAAAAACAAAAACACAAAGGAAGACAGCAAGAGAGAAAAGAGGGACAAAAGAACTACAAGATAAACAGAAAATAGTTTTTAAAATAGCAATAGTAAATTCTTTCCTATCAATAGATAGTTTAAATGTAAATAGGTTAAACTCCCCAGTAAAAAGATACAGAGAAGCTGAATAGATAAAAAAAAAACAAAGATCTAACTGTATGGTGTCTATAAGAAACTCACTTTAGATTCAAGGACACACATAGGCTGAATATGAAGGGATGGAAAAAGATATTCCATGCAAATGGTAACCAAAGGAAAGCAGAAATGGCTATACTTAAATAATACTAAGTAGACTTTAAGTCAAAAACTATCTCTAGAGACAAAGAAGGTTATTATTACATAATGATAAAATGATCAATTGAATAGGAAGATAAAGCAACTGTAAATACATATGCACCCAACATCAGAGCACCTAAGTATATAAAACAAATACTAACTGATATGAAAGGAGAGACTGATAGCAATACAATATTAGGAGACTTCAATATCCCATTTTCAATAAGGGATAGAATATCCAGACAGAAAATCAGTAAAGAAACAGTGAACTTGAACAACACCATAGACCAAATATACCTAACAGATATATACACAACTTTTCACCCAAAAGGAGAAGAATATACATGCTTTTCCAGTGCTCAAAGAATATTCTTTAGGATAGACCCCATGTTAGATCACAAAACAAGTCTTAAGAAACTTAAGAAGATTGAAATTATATGAAGTATCTTTTCTGACCACAATGGATTAAAACTAGAAATCAGAAAAAAAAGAGAAAATTCACAAATATGTGGAAACTAAATAACGTACTTTTTTTTTTTTACAACTTTATTGGAGTATAATTGCTTCACAATGGTGTATTAGTTTCTGCTTTAATAACATACTCTTGTACAACCACTGGGTCAAAGAGGAAATCAAAAAATATCCTGAGACAAATGGAAATGGAAACAATATATACCAAAACTTATGAGGTACACCAAAAGCAGTACTAAGAGGAAGTTTATAGCAATGAACACTTTCATTAAAAAAGAAAAAAGATCTCAAATAAACAACCTAATTTTACACCTCAAAGAACTAGAAAAAGAAGAGCAAACTAATTTCACAGTTGGCAGAAGGAAGGAAATAATAAAGATCAGAGTAGGAATAAATCAAATAGAGACTAAAAAAACAACAGAAAAAAATCAACATAAGTAAGTGTTGGTTTCTTAAAAAAATATACTAAATAAAAAAACCCTTAGCTAGACTAACCAAGAAAAAAGAGAGAAGACTCAAATAAATAAAATCAGAAATGAAAGAGGAGACATTGCAATGGATGACTCAGAAAAAAAAGAAATAATAAGGAACTATTATGAACAATCACATGCAAACAAATTGGATAATCTAGAAGAAATGGATAAATTCCTAGAAACATACAACCTACCACAACTGAATAGAGAAGAAACAGAAAGCCTGAATAGACCAATAACAGATAGGGAGATTGAAGTCGTAATCAAATACTTCCCAACAAAAATTCCCAGGGCCAGATGACTTCACAGCTTCACAATTCTACCGAACATTCAAAGAAGAATTAATAAAAATCCTTCTCAGACTCTTCAAAAAGTTGAAGTAGAGGGAATACTTCTGAACTCATTCTCTGAAGCCAGCATTACCCTAATATCAAAGCCAGAGAAAGCCAACACAAGAAAAAAACAAAAAAACAAAAAACTATAGGTCAGTATCTCTGATGAATGTAGACGCAAAAATCCCCAACAAAATACTAGCAAACTGAATTCAACAACTCATCAAAAAGAGAATACAACATAACCAAGTGGGATTTATCCCTGGGATCCAAGATTGGTTTAACATATGCAAATCAATCTATGTGATGCAACACATTAACAGAATGAAACATAAAACCACATAATCATCTGAAGAGATTCAGAAAAAAACATTTGACAAAGTTCAATATCCATTCATGATAAAAATCTCTGCAACAAAATAAAGGGCACTTATGAAAATCCCAGAGTTAAAATCATAATTGGGTAAAACTGAAAGCTTTTCCTCTAAGATCTGGTACAAGGCAAGTATGCCCCCTCTCAACACTTTTATTCAATACAGTGCCAGAAGTACTAGCAAGAACAATGAGACAAGAAAAAGAAATAAAAGACATGTAAATCAGAAAAGAAGAAGTAAATTTATCTCTCTTTGCAGATGACATAATCCTATTTGTAGAAACCCTAAAGACTCCACAGAGATGGGAGGGAAGGGGGACACAACATTTTAGAACTAATAAATTCAAGAAAGTTGCAGGATACAAAACCAACTCACAAAAATCAGTTGCATTTCTTTTCATCAACAATGACCTATTTAGAAAGGAAATCAAGAAAACAATCCCATTTATGATAGCATCAAAAAGAATAAAATACTTAAGAATAAATTTAACCAAGGAAGTGGAATATCTGTACACTGAAAACTATAAAACAGTAATGAAAGAAAGTGAAGACACAAATAAATGGAAAGATATTCTGTGCTCAAGGACTGGAAGAATGTCCATCCTACCCAAGTGAACTACAGATTCAATGCAATCACTATCAATATTCCAACGACATTTTTTACAAAAATAGAAAAACCAATCTTAAAATTTGTATGGAACCACAAAAGACCTCAAATAGCCAAAGTAATCTTAAGAGAGAAGAGTAAAGTTGGAGACATCACACTTTCTGATTTCAAATTACATTAGCTCTAGTACAAAACAGAATGGTAGAGGCATAAAAACGGACATATAAACCAGTGGAACAGAGTAGAAATAAACCCAACCATATATGGTCAGCTGATCTTTGGCAATGGTGCCAAGAATATACAATGAGGAAAGGATAGTCTCCTTAATAATTGGTGTTGAAAAAACTGGATGTCCACATGTAAATGAATGAAATGGGACACTTACCTTGCACTAGACATAAAAATCAGCTTGAGATGGATTAGACTTAAATGTAAAACCTGAAACCATAAAACTCTTAGAAGAAAACATGGTGAGGGGGTGGGGGGGAAGCTCCTTGACATTGGCTTAGTAATGATTTTTTTTGGATATGACATCAAAAGCTCAGGCAAAATACAAAAATAAACAAGTGGGACTACATCAAACTAATAAGCTTTTTCTGCACAGCAAAGGAAACCATCAAAAAATGAAAAGGCAGGGCCTCCCTGGTGGCGCAAGTGGTTGAGAGTCCGCCTGCCGATGCAGGGGATACGGGTTCGTGCCCCGGTCTGGGAGGATCCCATATGCCGCG